>NC_046296.1:67500294-68151839 GCF_004115265.2 Rhinolophus ferrumequinum
TACTATCGCCTTAGAGATGAGACAAAGAACAAACTCCTACAACAAAATGCCAAATTTGAGAAAAAGCTAAACTCACAATAGCGCACTTTGCGATTCAGGCACGTCGTATCCCATCACCTCTGTTTTCTATTGCCTTGCCAATTCAGAATTCTTCACCTGGCTCAGTGGGGCCGAGATCAGGTAAAGAGAAGAGTCAGTTTTCTGGATGTGGCTTCAGCACTGACATTTGCAGTGCAGTATGGCTCTGTGGTCCCCGACTGGTCCTGGAAAGCCAGCGCGTCCTGGAGGCCAAGAACACCGTGTGCCCTCTGATTCTGGCACAGCGGTGGCCGCTCGGCTCAGATGTGTGCCTCCCGGCAGTGATGCCAGCCTCCAGGCCTGCAGACTGGCGCGCCGCAATATGCTCTACCTGGGGCTACACCTGAGACCAGATGGGCCTTCAGCTGCCGCACCATACAGGGGCCTGCCGGCAGCAAGACGGGAACCAGATGGAGCAGACGATACCTGTATGGGGCCGTCTGACTCGGCACTGCTGGGGACTTGGTGTGTGGAAAACGGCAGACTATAAACATTTAAGTAATAATACTACAACACATGCTGATTCTTCTCCACCAGGAAGGGGAAAAAAACCAAACACCTTTCTGAGAAAGATAGACCTGAAGAATATCATGCAGTAGGAATGAACTTAATTTTCTTAAAACAGAGCTGAATGTCAAATGATTAAAACCAAAGATGGATCTGAAAAATAGTTCTAGGAGCGAGCACAGAGTCGTAGAAAGCATGGGTGTATGGGAGGCAGGAGTCACAGATTTAAGTAGTACATTGCTATGGGACTTCAGCGAGTCACTTTACTCACACTGTGCCTCAGTCTCCCCATTGATGATTTAAAAGGACTGGCTGCTGCCATTCAAAATGCCAAGGTAAGGAGTTTGTGCCAGGATGCAAATCAACACATGGAGAATCGCGGAATCACAACAAAGGCTGGTTACAAAACTCATTTCAGCTGAACTAAGCAGTGTGCTTTGCATGAGTTTGATCCGCAGTCTGCTGTAAACTCCTTATCCCACTGCAACAGGAATCACACCATTCAGACCTGACAACAGTTTGTGAGCTGGTGGACACTTAGTAGCATTGGACCAGGTTGCCTGTTTAAACTCTCAGGACTTGCATGCTTGGCTGCTTCCAGACTAAAGTGAGTATTATAAAACACGATTTTAATCGTATGTCCTCTTCCATTGCTTTCAGATATAGAACACATATGCGTAAAACATAAAAGTGAGATGTGGCTTAAAGGTCTTATTTGCACTCTAAATAAAACACTCTAAATGCCCCCGAGTGTTTAAAAAAAAAAAAAAGGTCAATTGTTCAATTATACCTCCATTCCACAAATATTCATGAACTGCTGGCATGTTTAGAAAAATTAAGCCCAAGGTGTAATGTGTCCACCATGAGATCTTTGAGAGCCTCCTGGAAAACGTGATCCTTGAGTGGGGACTTACGTGATGAGCTGAATGTTGCTAGACAAAACATTAGGAGCAGTGATGAGGCAGGAGACACACAGCGGAGGAAAGGCAAAATCCTGTAACAGATAACCTACTACAAGCAGAAATGCACCAGTAGTTTTCCATTGCTGAAATGTAATGTCCAAGAGTGGAAGCTGAGAAGGTAGGAAGTCTGTAGGTCGTGGAAGAACTTGAATTCCAGGCTGAGGAGTGTAGACATCTCCTACAGGTGACAGGGAGCAATGAAAGGGTTGTGAAGCAGTAGGGTGATAAGATCAGATCTGTATTTCAGATTAATAACTGTGATGGCTACTTGAAGAATGGATTTGGGAAGGGACCGTCTGGATGCATGAGACCAAATCCAGTTAGAAGGCAGTTTACATATAGTACCCTGGAATGGAGAGATGACCGAGCACTGAAGTAGGTGAGATGGAAAGCGAAGCAGATTTAAGTAACAGGATCAAATTCATAGGCTGGGTTACTTACTGGATGGTCTTCACTCTTTCATGGTTTGGGCTTCTGATCCACTCTCTCCTACAACAACTTTGGCTTAATTGTTGGTGATTTGGAGGTGATTCTGTCAAAACCCTGGCCAATCAGTTCCTTGACCTCCTGTCACCCAACAATTTTGTCATCCACTGGACCCCAGCCTCCCACTCCTACGGTTATACCCCAGAACGTGCCGTAAACAATGGCACAACTCCTTCCCATGCGCAGTTTCAAGGGTCCTATTCTTTGACTACTGCTCTCACCTTTCCAGCTCACTTTCTCTAGTACTCCAACACCAACAGTCTTTTCATCCCAGTATTCCCACCAACACACAGGTCCTATCGTCTTTCCCCTCTGCCTCAGCCCCTTGGTGTCTGGTCTCCCTTATTCACCATCTAAAACTGTATGATCACTCATTACAGTAACCCCCTTGCATTCATTCATCTTCAACCCCCTCACCCCTCTTGTTTCATCATCCTCATTTGGCGAAACAACAACGGGGTGAATCTTACTCTCCTTACTCTACCCCATGCTCACACATCGAATCGATGCTAGAGAAAAGCATGCAGACATGCTGAATACGGTCAAATTCAAATTCATACCGAGAATTTCAAGGGGACCATTATTGCTGTCTCCCCATCATTGTATATTTCCCTAGTCTATTCTCCTGGCCACTTCTAGATTACTATTTCATACACTTTCCATTTTCCTCAGACCTCCAACACTTTCATTTTCATCCTCACTATCATCGAATGACTTTGTTTAGTATTTTTCTGATACAATTGCAGCTCTCAGAAGAGAATTTCCATGGCCATTAGCAAATCCACCAATCAGCCTACAGCAGCATCTTTCCTCTCTGACTCCCCACTCCCCTCTTATTACTGAGGATGAAATCTTCCCAGGTCCTTAATTAAGGCAAACCCCTCCACTTACACACTTCTCTCACCTTCTCACCCACCCATGAACTGCTTAAGCAATTCTCCTCTTCTTCTTTCCCTCATCATGTTTTCCCTACTGGATCGTACCCAGTGATACAAATACGCTATTTTTTTTTCTATTTTATAAACAGAAAGAAAACCTCTTGACCAAACTTCTTCCCCTTATCTGCTCCCTCATATAGAAGAACTTACTGAAAAAGTTTTCTCTACTCACCGTTGTAACCCGCTGTTAGCGGTTTTTCATGTTGCCTGGGCATCCATTTGTGGGCCTTTAACAGCTCAGTTAAGCAACCCTGGACTTTCCATTTCACTCCCCTGCTTAGATACGGCCACCACAGCTCAGCAAACGCTGTCCTGGGGTAACGAGCAACACTTACTCTCGTCAGTGCTTAAGCTCTCATCCTCTTTGGGACCCACTCCACCGAAATGTCTCTTACAAAGTACACCAACTGCCTCTGCACTGCGAGTACAAAGGTCAGTTCTCACTCTCGACAGACCCACAGCACTGCACACGGCTGATCAGTCCTCTTCCCGGAGACACGATATTGCAATGGTTTTCCTGCCACCTGACTGGGTTACTCAGCTTATTCTTTGTCTCCCTAATCTCTTAATTATCGAATGCCCAGGCATAATCCTTGGATTTCCTCCATAGCTATCCATATGCCTTAATGGTATCAGCCACTCAAAGGTTTTAAATACCAATAAAAGCTAGACTACTCTCAGATTTACATAACCAGCCCACGTGTGACATTGGAATTCCAGGCACATCTATCAGACTGCCTGTTCAGTATTCCCGTTTCTTTCTCTCACATAACATATCCAAATCCAAACTTCTGTGCTTCTCCAAACCTGCTCCACCTGAAGTCACGCCCCGTCTTGGTTGCTGGCAGCTCTATCCTTTCAGCTGCTCGATCCAAAGACCTAGAAGTTACGTTGATCCTCTGTTTCTCTCAGAATACTCATTCTATCTGTCAGAAGATCCTGTCTTTTGAACTCCATCCAGAATCTATCACCAAACACTCTGGGCCAAGCACCTTCATCTCATTTGGTTATTGCCATGGCTCCGGCCTTAAACTTAAGTCAGATCTGGTTGCCCCCCTGTTCAAAACCACCAACTGGTTTCCCATCTCACTCAGGATAAAGCCAAACTTTTCAGACCCGTAAAGGCTTCAGTGCCATGGCCCTGGATTCCTCTGGCATCTCCTTCTGCTCTCCCATCACTCTCTCCCAGTTAGCCAGCTGGGCTCCTGGCTTCCTCAAACACAGGAGTTTTTAAGTATTCTAGATGTGGGTCCCTGGATAAATATGTGTAGTGCCAATATAGACCCTCAACTAGGGGTTTCTTTTCCCACTCTTAAAGATATCCCCAATATTTTTAATGACGAGTTGGGATCGCAACAACGACGACAACAAAACCCTCTGTTCCCACAGTGAGGGAGCAGCTGAAGGCCAGAGAGCGAGGTTGTCGCCACGGGAGCCCTGGCCGGTTTGCGGGGCTGTGCTGGTGCTGGAGTGTTCTCGAACACACGCACGGGAGACAGGGCCTCGAGTCCATAAGTGTGCGAGACTCGAAGTGGTAGCCTTACATAAAGCCAGAACTCCCAAAGTGCCACTAATTCAGAGAAACGCAAATTAATAAAAATTTATCCAACAGCCTAGGGGAAAAAAGAGAAGACTGTTTAGCCCTCAGTGGAAAACCAATGGATGCTATTAGAAACGTCCACTAGAGACTAAGCCATGCACTTCACATGGATCTGGACTCCAAGACTCCATCTTCCTCATCAAGAGGGAAAACTCAAAACATGAATTAATGCTTTAAAATAGAAAAGGTAGCCCAGGATGGTGATGCCTCGAACAGAAACAAATTAAAAATTATTCCACAACTCCTGCCTCATGGGGTTCCCAGGGGAAGGGGAAGGCAACGACCAAGACCGACCAAAGATGCGTTTACAAATAAAATTACAAAATGAGACATTCTATCAACAGTACAATCAGCAGACACAACAAAAACGGGTATTAGCATCTCAGGTGCTTGAAGTAAGAGAGCAAGATGCTGAAGGAGATCATAAACTAAGTATGTTTACATGGTAAGAGAATAAAAGCAAGTTTAGAAAACATCCAGAAAGAATGAGACAATATGCGAAATGGATAAGTAAATGTGAAAAAAGAACCAAATACAACACACAGTAATCCGAGGCATAGTAATTAAAAATAAATAAACTGAATACATGGCTCACACAGCAGACTGAACACTAGGTAAAGAGAAAATTAGTAAACTAGAAAGTAAATCTGCAAAAACTACCCCGAAAGGAGCAAAACGTGAACGAAAAATACAACAGATTATAGTGGACACATTGAAAGATCTCGATTTCCGGCTGATGGGAGTTTCAGAAGAAGTTATTAGAGATATGGAAGGAGGTTAAATGATAATAGACAATGCTGTGAATTTTCCAGAATTCATTAAATACGAGATTTTTTTTTTTTTTTGAGAAAGAAAAATGAGTTCTAATCAGGATAAGAAAGTTGGTTTTCCCTTAGTTGATATAAGTTAATACAGTTGATCCCTTTTTGGAAATCCAAGTTGTTTCCCATCATCTTATTATAAACAATGCTATAATAAATATTCTCCTACAGATATCATTTCATATAATTTTTGTTTGTAGACAAATTTGTAAAGATGGGATTGGTGAGTCAGAGCTGGGTATAATTTAAAAATATTGATAGATAACATCTATTTCTTTTATTGTATGAAAGGGCTATGTGCTGAAACTGTAGCTATGTTGTCTTAGATTTCAAAATATTAAGATCTGAGCATTCCTGTTCTTGCAAAGCATCCTATAACACCCAACTTCCTGCTCACTTCACACATGTCCTGTATTTTAATGATGATGGTGACAGTACCTAATCCCGGTGAATATTTTCATTCTTTCACTCACAGGCAGTTTGTTGTAACTCCCAGAACAAAAACCAAATACAATATGGTTTGGTTATATCAGATATAACACCATCAACCCCCCTTTTGTCCCGCTTTAAAAAGCATTCTTCAGGATGTAGATCAAAAGCTACGTTCTCGGTTCTGGTTACTCTGAGTTCCATTTCCCCAAATCATAATTTGCCAACTTTCTCTCCGCTTCGTCAGTTATTTGTCCTGACCTAAGCCGACTCCTGACTCTGTTTACGTACAGTCTGCGTCCCCTTTTAGACCGCAAGGTTTCCCGGGGCTGGGACTGACCGCCTGCCTTCCCCTAGCACCCAGGCTAAGTGTCCGCTGTGGCACAGCTCAGCCAGCTTCTATTATATGAAATTGAAACAAACACAGGTGTGCTGCATTTCGAAGTTTAAGCCATGGAATATTCCAAACTTGGCATAAAACAAGAACGTAATAAGCCAAAGTAAACTTAGGATAATAAACAAGATATATTTGTTTACATTTTTTAAGTTTCTAGCATTCAAGATGAACACACAAATTAAAACCACGTTTGGGTGAGTAACATTTTTACATACAATCATCAAATTTTCCCCTCAGAAACCTTTGGTATGGAAAAGTTCAAGAAATAGAAATCATTTCGGGAGGTTTAGAGAACCTCTGAGATTATAAACACGAGAGGGTCTCCAGGCTCAACAGATCCCAGTGGTACTGACGTGCAGACATTGAGTACGCACGGAAAACAGCTTAGCCTGCTCACCTCCTAGGATGCCAACAGAAAGACCCCTTGGGCCAGCCATGTCTCAGACAACACTGAACTTCCTAGATCTTCTGGCGAATCTGCATTTGGTATCACGAAACAAGGATGAAAAAACAGATAAACACTATGCTGGCAATTCTGTGGGGTTTGCTTACAATGCTTCATACATGAATACAGTCCACTTAGCCTGTGGGGGGCTCCCCGCATGTGTTCCCCGAATGAATTAATATATCTGCCCAGCTAGGAAGCAGTTCTCAGTTAGAGACCGTCTCCTCTGGCTCTGCAGTCTCCCAGTCCTGGAGCTCTGGACAATGCCTGCACTTAATGTGCTCCTGCTGTATACACAGCAATAATGAGACATCATCTGCACTTGTGACTTTGCAAAGACAAACTTTCAGATTAGCCAAATGATGTAAATTCACTCAGAATCACAAGATTCTCCACACTAGTCATCACATTCAATCTTTACTCTGTTGAAATACTCAGATCGGTTGTGAGGCATATCTCTTATTTTTGGCATTGGGGGGGGTTGGGGGGTCGGGAGAGATCTCCTTGATGAGATGAATCCCACAAAACTGTGACAGCTCTCCATACCTTATTTCAAAAGACAGAGACTTGACCAGGCTTTATTCGATTCAGCTTCAACTCAGTAATTAATTAGGAGAATAATTTAGGCCTGTAAGATACTCTATCTAATCCTCAGTAAAATGCAGTTTTGAAGGAAACCTATTTGATCAGTAAGAGTGACAGAGTTGCTGTCAGCACAGCCATTTAAGTTGCTTTTAAAGATACAGGATATGTGCATTTTCTTTACTGCATCTCAAGTAGCATTACAACTCCTCAAACGCCTCATTGCAGAAAAAGAGCTTCAGACCACACATTTAATTTCATTTGTCGATAAGCCTTTTCGTTTCTCCTAGAGCTAATGAATTTCTTCCAAAATCCTAACTTGCTTTACCAAGTACAAATATGTTGCCACTTGAAACAATTACCCTCGAATGGTTGATTTATACAGCCTCACAAATCATAAATTTCCAGGCAAATAAATCACATTGCATTTGGCTCCAACAAAGATAAAATACGAGGGTTTTTAAAAGGTGCTGACTAAGAACTTTATGGACTGTGTGTGAATACTTCATACTTTAATTAAAATATATATTGATGTGTTTCATTTCCCTGAGAGCAGCAGTATGGTAATTAGTTCTTAACCATTCAGATCCATGCCTTTTCGTGGTTCCTTTTGCAATTCTATCCTGCTTTTTTTTCCTTTCTCTAATCAGTAATCAGTACGTTCTGAGGTTTATGTGTACAGTATGTAATTTGATTTTCTTCCCTGGCAGGCTGTTACACAGACTGAATACAGAGATTAAAAGTACATATATTTAGAATCAAGAAAAGCATAATATATGTTTTTGCTGCTCTTCAATGATGAGCCCTATACATTAATCAAGGTAGCAGCTTCCTGCAAAGCACTGCACTTCTCCTGCTCAAAGGAAATAACAGCTATTCTTTAATCAGCGTCTCAGTGCCAGGTATGGAGCTGAGACGAGATTCAGGAGCATGAGGTCTCTTGCCACAAATGGCTTTATTTTACTATAAAAGGTTCATCTTTGGTTCCCAACCCTAAAGCCTCAGATAGAGTTGTGATAGATATTGTCAAATTTATTCATGATGAAAATGACATTTCATTCTTGCATTCTTAGGTCACTGGTTCTGCAGAGGGGTTGCCTTTTTATGTTCTCCCTTTTATTTTTAATGCACCTGTACCTTTAAATGTAGAATCGCGAATCGTCTTAATAAAAGCCACCTGTTACGTTGGTACCCAGCTTTGTTGGCTGGGCATTGTTTGAGCACGCTCTGACTTAATTGCGGTGAAGTGCAGCTGGGTTACTATGGCACTAGAACACGCTGTGACTCCATTGGAGGTTAGAGACTGTGAGCAAGTTTCATGGAATTACAGAATTTCACAATAATGGGACTGCCTGAAACCCTAGAGTCATTTATCTCTAATCTCCTCGGTTTACAGATGAGGAAACTGAGGCCCAGTGAAGTAGAGATAATAGATCAAGTTTATCTAGCTAATTGGTTAACAAAGCAAAAACAAGAACAAAATTCTCTTGATTACTAAAACTGGGTGATTTCTCATATGACACACATCCAAACGATTTCTATATGCCTTTGGACACATTAGGGACATTTTTCCGGCAAATTTCATTTCCTAATTTTGAATTCCTAGAGGGAACCAGATTTGTGACTCTCTAACAGAGATACATACATTTTAAAGAGAAATCGGGAGTGCTTGTTTCAAATAATGATAGCAGAGGAGTTGTTTACGTGTCTCTTCAAGTCTAGTTACTGGAAACAAGATACAATGTGATCTGAGCAATTTCCACAGTTCAATAGGAAGAATTTCAACACCTGGCTTGGGAAGAAAAATGGTGTCACTCAATGTCCAGGAGGAACAGCGTCTGTGACTGAATCGGTCGGTGCCACTCCCATCAGCATGGACTTTCTGATCCTCGAGTGATTTACAATCAACACCCCCTTTCATCCTGATGACGGTGACGGTGACGATGACGATGAGTGTGTTGGTGCCACACATGGTTCTAGTGCTTTTCACTGGCATCTTGTTCAGTTGGTACTGAAGCAGGGCCCAGCTGGGCCCCTGACTCCGAACGCCTCCGGGACGCCCTGTCCCGGTTCCTTCTCCTCATCTGAGAAGACCACCTTGTAATTACAAACTCTATCGCTTAGCACTTTCCCAGGTTACTCCCCCACCGTTCCCGGACCACTAGCGCCACAAGAGATGCGATGACAGAGGGGGCACATCATGGAAGGAGAACAGACCTCAGGGACGCTGAGCAGCCTCTGGGAGAGTGCCCTGATTTTCCCTTCAATACCCCCAGCCGGTCTGAGAATGGAAGGCAGTTTGTGGACGTGTTAACCCGCTGCCCTCTCAGACCACCGGTGCTCTGATAATAAACGCTTATTCTATGACCCAGCTCCTGTGTCGGCCTATTGGCTGAGCGACACAGGCAGCTCGAGTCACAGACTCATTTGGGCTCTGGTGACAGTACTATTATTATTCCCACTTTATAGATTAAACTCTGATCTTCCTACCACCTTATTCAAGTTTGGGTCTGATTTCAGCAGAAGGATACCGGTAAGTCTATATCTGTTAGCTACCTAAGTATAAATAGAGGGAAACACAGGACTTTCAAGGAAGAGATCTAACAAGAGGCATTTATTCTAGCAACTCTTTTTGTTAACAAAGCTTCCCAGTGCTGTTGAAAGGTGGGTATCGGAAAATAGAAAGCCTCTCCTCCATCAGCAGGGCCCAGGCAACCACCATCCCCTGGGAAGGAGAGGCCACCTGAGCCTATGGGAGACGGCCACCGCTTGGGCCATTCACTGACTCTCAGGAAGAGGATGGACCCAGGTGTATGACTTGTTAGGAAAACTTGAGCACTGGTGTATCTATAAGAAAAAAAGAATTGGTCCCTCAATAGTTGATTACAATTCCTCTTAGATTTTAAACAGAAGAATTGAAAGTAGGGAGCTAAATTCTCCCTAACAGCATCCTTTAAAGAAGCTATTTTTGAACCTACATTTCCCTTAGACTATTTCTCATGCCAACTGATAAAGACAGATCATTAAATAGCAGGAATTGCCCTGCCTTCTTGTTCTGAAGCATTCATAAGATGGACAATTTGGACATGTCGATAAGGTTCCCCTTGTTGAAAGTATAATGATGAAATTGTGCCATTTTATGACACGTGCAAGCATCCCGCCTGGCTCACAGGTAAGACAAGATCACCAGGTGAGCGCTGCTGACAGCTGGGTGGCTGTGTCCTCAGAACCTCATGTTTCAGACCAGTGGACCAGAAGTCAGCCATTTAAGACCACAGTCTGCCTTTCTTAGCAGAGGAAGTTTTGGAGATTTAATCTTTTAAATCAACTCTCAGGAATGCAGACAGGATGGAGGAAAAATAGACACCCTGCCGTTTTCAGGTGGCAGCGCGAGGCAAAGTGCGTCAGTGGCCTGACATGACCTGAAACTTCTCAGTCTTCGAGGTTGGTTTTGTTCACGGATTTATTGGAATTCTGTTGACAATGTTCAAGACAAAGTCAGGTCACCTGAACACAATTTCTTCAAGAACTTTTAAGGAAACCTTTCCAATCAGAACAAAGACTTCCCTCCACATCCTGGTGGCCTAGGCAACACATTCATATATGGGGACAGGACAGAGGGCAGGGAGGAGGGCCCCCAAAGTCGCACAGACACACATTTCTATCCCATTAGTCAGAGCTGAATCATGTGGCCATACCAGGCTGAGAGAGAGACTGGCAAACGTGGTGTTTTAGCTGGAACAATAGGTTTTGTATTGTCCTTCAGTGGTTTTCTGCTGCTGTAACAACTTCCTAAACCAACAACTTGCAATACTTTTCTGCAAGGCTACAATAAAGGCGGGATTCTGGAGCCCCCAAATCAACACCACTCTCAACCACTCTGCTACAGGAGCAAAACAAAGTGAAAAAAATGAAAATGAAGAGCACAAAAAAACAACAGCATGGCGAATGCACACCTGACATTCAGAATCCCAGGAAAAGAGGAAACGCTTCCCTTCAGAACCTGCCCTCACCGACAAACACACCTCCTTCAAATCTAGTAGCAGCAAACAAAAACAAAATCCTGCTTCCCTGAGATTCCAAGCCAACGTGATGCACGCCGGGACCTGACTCAACTCAAAACACCAAAATCAACTATGGATTCAAAACACCAGTTATGCTGCCGAGAAAAGCTTCGTAAAGTTCAGCTGGGCAGGAAAGCAAGCAGGCCCAAGACGGGTCCAAGCGTATTTGCTTCCGGCAACATTGCTCTGAAGCTGGCCTGGCAGCTGGGCTGACTGAGTTCTATCACACATTAATGGGGTGGATGACAGAGGATCAGCAACCGGGTGTCATATGTGCAGTGTCGCTGGGGCCAGAGGTCTGGGAGATGGAGTGTGATGGGGCCATCTGTCACCCGAGGCAAAGATGTTCCCCAACCTGAGGCTGTGCGTGGCACCCAGGTCTCCACCTGATGTTAGACAGCCTGTTTCTTTATTTAAAAGAAAAATAACTAGGGCTGGGTGCCAGGGCGGAGGCACTGGCCCCCACCGTCCCCAGCAGGAAAACTCATTAGCTTAATCTTCAAGCGCTTGCAACTGAAACCAGGCCGGCTGCAGAGATGCAGCTAAGGCTCAGGCCAAGGTTCCCTGCCTCAGCTCAGCAGGTTCTGGAACGCAGAGCAGAGGAGCCCAGCTCCACCCTGGGGACGTCTCCCTCCTGCCTCTCTGCAAAGCCTGCCCTTAGCACTTGTTCAGATGGGCCTCCTTCCGTGATCCCTGAGCTCAGGGGCCGCTCTCCCCCCTCTGAACTCGGAGCAGTGGTTCTGTACTAGTCGTCCCACTGCTAAAAGCCCCACCTTACATGGTTTCTCCCATCCGACGTGCGCAGTCCAACTAGACCACTGGAACTTAAGCTTCTGTGTGGTCCTCTGTAAACCCCCGCACAACTAGCATGTATTTGGCACATCGCAGTTGTTGGCTTCAGAAAGTTGTGTGGGAGGCTGAATGAACCATTATATTCTATACCTGCTGTCTTCCATCGAAGTCCACAAAAATCTTTTGAAGCTGTACCTCCAGCAGCCCTGGCGGGAAGTTGCTCACAGCAGCCGCTCTGGACAACCATGGGCAAGCCGAGCTTCCGGAGCCCTGCAGCCCCACCCAGGCGCCCTCTCGGGCTCGAGACGGGCATAACGAGCTCCCAACACTGAATATACGACGATACCGTCACACGCGCGATTTCTTCAGCACGCCAGAACCTGCCACATCACGAAATGATCCTGAATTCATTTAACCAGTCAAGTTTCGCCAGAGTCTGAGGCTGCCGTGATGCGGTGGAACTGTCGTTTATCTGAAGCTCAGAGCCAGCCCCGTGCTGGACAGCTGCATCCCAGCATCTAAATCCAGCCCAAGTCCTCTTACTTCTAACACCTACACTCCCGGCAAGAAATGAGGGGACTGTCTCATTCAGGCACAGTTTCCAGCACACCGAGCTCTCATTATTCACATAAGAACAGTGCATGGCAAGGCTCTGAGGCTAAGTTTGGGGGGAGGGAAGGGGAGCAGTAGCTGCTATCATGGCATACTGGAAAACAGCGCCATGGAACAGTGACTGGCCTCAGAAGGCTTCAGGGCGCTGCAGCTTTGCTATGGGTTCGTACGGTCTGGAAGCACGACTTCCTGTCTGAGCACCGACGGCCACGGCCCTGCGAGGACTCACTGGCACGAGCGCTTCCTGTCCAGGGAAATTCTACTGCTACGTGCACAGGAAGATTTATGGTTTCCTCTGACGGCCAACGTGTCTACACCGTTCCAAAAGGGGATTCTTTAGCGACAGCCAGCAGTGTGTTCATGACAGACGCATTCATGTGCCTCAGCCAGCAAGGTCTGCGTGTCCTAGAGTTTGCAGGTGTCTCACTCCTTCTAGGGACAATTTTGAGTAAGTAGGTGGTGGGGGTGGGGGAGGAAGACTTAGGAGTTGCTGTCTTGGCCTCCCTGGCTGTCAGCAAATGAAACTCCCGACACAACATAAAATGGAAGGAACTGGCTGAAATCAAGCAGCCGCCAAGCTGAGATTGCAAAGCCAACGTTTACCTGCTATTGTTTGGGGTTTTTTTGGTTTGTTTTTCATATTTAAGAGTTTTCTGTTTCTAAATACATGTTCCTGGGAAGGGAAGGGGAGATGAGCATTCTGCAGAGATGAAATAATGAAAACAAAATACACTAAATCCCCCCAAATTATCTTTAACAATAGGAACATTATGAGATACTAAAAGGCTCTCACGTGGCAGAGGAGAATTCTGTTTTTCCATAGAAGTTGGCACAAGGACTAATTTGGAGACATGATGAGGAAGGTCTCTTTATTAAAAAAAAAAAAAATCATCACTGCACCAGCGAAGTTTCACTGGGTTAAATAACCTGCGTGTTCCTTGACTGTGTGGTCACGGCTGTTGTCTTCACGGGCCTTGCAGATAGGACTCCAGGGTTGAGTTGAGCATTGAACTCAAAATTGAGTACAGTCTCACCTCCTCTACCTCCTCTATGGGTCCTGGATGGTGACAACATGTGGAAGTGACTGGAGAGCAGACCTTGAGGACACAGGGCCTGATACGCTGGACGGTACTTGGAACACACGCCTGTCAGTTTCACACTATTTGGAACATGCTAATTCATAAGAGGCACACGATAGAAAGAGCCAGCATTTATGAAGCTCGTACTCTGTGTCACTCCTTATGCTGAGCATTTAAAATATGTTGTCATCCTCTCCTGGAAACTGTGGCTCACGGACGGCTAGTTAGCCTTTTGAAAGCTAGAGAACTAGCAAGCAGAAGGCGTGGGATTGAACTCAAGCTGTACGACCCCCAAACCTGCACTGCCTTACGTGCCCCACAGCCCAGTGGAAACATCCTTTAACTACACACTAAACAGTCATGTGTAGGGTCCTTTGCTCGATCACCTGCCTAACACAGAAGCAGCCAAAGGCTTCTTACATGGGATGGAACGCCATTCTTTAATAAGGACATATGGGCA
This sequence comes from Rhinolophus ferrumequinum, assembly GCF_004115265.2. Classification (NCBI taxonomy): domain Eukaryota; kingdom Metazoa; phylum Chordata; class Mammalia; order Chiroptera; family Rhinolophidae; genus Rhinolophus; species Rhinolophus ferrumequinum. The sequence goes on from NC_046296.1 coordinate 67,514,547, forward strand.
TCTAGCATCAGCAGAGGTCTTATGTAGCAGTGGGTGCTTTGTGAAAATGTCTAAGGAGGCTCCCTGCCCTCCCACTGGCCCATCGGCATGGGGAAAACTTCAGAGAGCACGCCGCTTGTGTGCCCAACACTGGGCCGGGACTTACCTGTAGGCTGATTCAACCTTCAAAGCATGTCCACCGTGCAGCTATTATTGTTCATTTTTGATGTGGAGAGACTGAAGCTCAAAACCTGTAGCTTGAGGTTATAGGATCTAACTAAAGAGTGGGGCCAAGATTTGCATCTCGGTCTCGAGCTAGAATCTTACCCCAGATGCTCACGTAAGTCAAGAGGAGAAAGAAAGATGTGAGTGGGGGAAACTCCTGCTTAGAAAACTAAGCATGTACTTTCTGAGAATCACTATAATGTGTTCGCAGCCGAGTGTCATTTGAGAAACTGTTAGGACCGCCTTCAAGGCCTGAATGGAATCTAAGGTGGACGTATCACAGCTGTGCCTATTTGTACACAAAGAGCTTTCATAGCTTTCACCTTGTTGGAGTTCCCAACACCCTAGCAGGCAAGATGGACAGCTGTCACCTCACTTCATGGTTGAGGCAAGGGACATTAGTGTGCTCAAGTGACAAGTAATGTGCTTACTGTTAAAGAGAGGAGAGTTCGTCTCTCATGTTGACGCCTGTAGTCACGAGCATTTTCCTACGCTTCATACCAAATGCCAGGTCATCAGTCACGCTTCGTGCTAAAGAAACACCAAAGCTGGTTTTCCACTGCCTTCTTTTCTACTGTATCCAAGTATCCTGAACTTCAAATTATTCTATTTAAGCATTGGCTCAATTTGGGTATAAAGATGACTTCAGCATGGCAGAAGAAGGTCCACCCTTCCCCTTGTCACTGGTGGTCCTCTCTGCCCCGACCTCCTTTGTCACTGGTGCAGGCAGCAATGCTCTTCTGGTGTCTCTATCAGATGACTCTATCAGTTGTCCCGGCCATGCATCGCGGGCCCTCGCGCCTCCCACAGCCCGGCCGTCACTGGATTTTTCTGCCCCGTCGCCTCCCATCCTGACAAATGGCAAACATGGGGCTTTGTCCTCTCCCTTGACCACTCAGAGCAGCACTGCCCCCTGCACCAGACCAGGGACACCACCGGGGACTGGCCCTGCATTCTGATGCCTTCGCAGAACTATCTGCAAGGGGACTGACTTCAAGCTGAAGGGGACCTCGGTGTCAGGGCTCACCAGGTTACAACCCTAAAGCGTTCCCTTTAGGAACCTTTACTCGAGAAGCCAGCCTGTCCCTTCCAACCAGGCTGGTTGGTCCCAGTGATTTAATTATTATTTTCAGAGTTTGCTTCTCTGGAGTACAAAGGGGCTCTCCTCTGAGTGGCCCTGGGGACATGAGTGTGAGATGTGTCTGGCTGAGGTTGAGGTTCCTTTGTGGGAAAGGCCAAGAGTCTTGGAATTCTAGGATTCGGACCTCTGAACTGCGAGAACCTTTTCCTTGGGAATCTGGACAAAGGTGTACTAACCAGCTTTTGCCTTTTAACAAGATGGATTGCTCGTACTGAATGTGTCAGATTAGGTAAAAATAGTAGGTGCTTTATATTTGTTCAATTGTGTAGTTAGTCCATATAATTATTTTTGGAAAATTGTCAAGATGGAGCGAGCAGAAAAGCTTTCTTTTACCGAGAACAATATGAAAGTACAATACGAACTACTCGTCTCTGAGCCTGCCTCATGCTGACCTCCCGCCCTCCCCGTTATGGTCTGCACCCCCACTCTCGGCCCCTCAAAATCCATGTCTGTCTTCACAGTAAATCCTATGCCAGCTGGCACTGAGAAACTTTTCCTGCATACCCCACCCCAGGGGGCCCCAGGCTTTCAACAGGGACACAGCGGGGCCCAATCCCAGCTCCCCAGCTCTGTCACCTTGGGTATCACTTCACTTCCCACCTCATCTTAATCAGTGAGACAGACGGACTAATAGCCCTGAGAGCCCTCGCCTGAAGGAAGAGCGTGTCCTGAAAGTGTGGGAGAGCATAGCCCATGGGAACCGGGAGATGGTCCCATAGCTGGGACCTGCAAGAGGTCCGTGATAGCCACGAGGCAGGCGACGGTCTCAGGCCTGGTCAGCCACGGGACGGGGCTGAGAATGCTAAAGGGTGTGGGAGCTGATGAACACCACTGGCAGAACTTACACGGGATAAAAGAAAAGGACATTTAGAGAGGGACTCCCACATGCTCTTCTGTAAGAGGGGCTGGTGTGGCAGCTCCCTCGGGGTGTGTTGGTAATCGATGGAGGTCACGTGATGGTCAGGCAGAGCCCCAGGACAGCCCTGTATGGGGCCAGGTACCCAGCCTGGGAGAGCGCCCCTTCCTTGACACTCCCAACTTTGTGAAGAAGATTATTTTAGCCTCACTAAGCAAAGAAAGACGAGGATGATGAGAAAAGCTAAAGACACTTGGCTTTATTATTGTTACACATGCGTAAGTTTCTCTCTGCAATTCCACTAACGACTCCCTAAGAAAAAGGACTGGTTCTCACATCCGCACCACCACGGGGTCCAGTACCTAGAAGTCGCATAATTTGATTAATCAATCAACACAGAATATAGAAACACAACTAAAATAACAGCAGCAACAATGAACAACTAATAACCCTTCAGTATGGTTCAGGCTCTGTGCTGGACAAAGACAAAAAAATGGAATAAGATACATTCTCTGTTGTTAAGGAGATCGAGGTAAGGTGTTAATTTTAATAGTTAAGGAGTCAAAAGGGTTTTCTATTGGTTATCCCAGCTTTGGGATTCAGGTTTAAAGATCTTTTAATCTTTCATCAATGCAGTGTGTGTGTGTGTGTGTGTGTGTGTGTGTTATGTATATACATATTATATGTGTATATATATAATATACATACACATATACACATATATAGGCATTAACCAATGACTAATACCAAACCTGGCATGGATCAGGCATTACATTCTAGTCTGCCTTTTTCCCTTTACATTTGAGAAAATATTAAAATATAAACAACAAACTACAGTAGTTTGACTCCATCATATAAGTCACTTTTAAATGTGTTTTCCTTGCAGAAATTTATATACTGAGACATATTAGAAATGATTTTGCCCAGCCTGTCCAGGTGGCAACGAGCAAAATGGTCTAATCATATTGGCTTTAATGGTAAGTGAACACGAATTTTGCTGCCCTTCTCTACCTTCCAAAGGCAACAACGAAACATGTGTTTAGGAGCTTAGGGTATCAAGTGCTTGCTAGCACCTTCCCATTGCAGAAGCACCGTATTAGTCAAAGGGACCTGAGCCTTGTGTCAGTCGTGGCTCTTCTCAACCACTCTGCCTGTCTTGCTCACATCTCCCTAGGCGTCCACCCCATCCGAGCAGGTCCACTTGACGAGGGTAACTGCAACCAGCATCTGGTCCAACAAACTCACACGGATTCAGTCTTTTGTCAACAGTCATCGTTCAAATAAAACGTGAGTTTTAAGGTGAAAGGCTGACGTATCTCAAAGCTATCGCTTCACCTTTCAGTTAAAATTAATAGCTTTGCAAATCCCGTTTTTCAGAAAGTGCTCCCCACCTATTCTAGCATGATGATTGGGCTTTCCCGTGGTAGAACAAAGAATTGTGTAAGGAGCACATTTGGTCCTCAAATGGGAACAATTTGACTACATTTCATACTACAGAACAAAGAAGCCAAACATTCTAAATTCAGGCAATGACATTTTCCTGCATGGAACTCTGTGCTTAAATATTATTTACTTCTCATAGCTCAGTTTAAGATGAATTCACTCTTTGCTCTATACTTGAGGCTGAAATAATAAAATGTTAGTAAATAGAAGCTAATGGACAGATACTTCCTGAGAGTATCACAGTCACCGAGTTTTATTTCCCCCAAAGCAGAAAAACAGAGTTTATATTATTTTATTCTTGCGATGCTATCTTAATTTTGGGGGGAAGGTTAAATTATTCTGAAAGCTATGAACCATCTACATATTTATTCTTTTTAAAGGTTCTGTGGTGTGTTAGCATCTGTATTGCCAGAAAACAAAATTTCTTCAAAGTTATTCTTGGGCAGGCCTGGGACTCAACCCATATGTCTCACAGTTAGTTGCAGCTCTAGGCTTTCATTTATGTGACTTGTTCCAAACTTGACTGCCGTGTAATTTGGTTCGGTGAATATGTGGCGCCACCTATTGGCTGACCCTCAGAAGTTCACTTCCCTTTATCAGAAGGTAATGTTTCATGTATTTCACAAAAATTATGCTTTGTGAGGACCTTCAAGATTTCAGAGCATATGTATTTTCTCTACAATCACTGAAAAGGCATTATGCTTCCACTTAAGTCCTTGGGCCGGGTGACAGTACAAAAAGACAAAGAAGTATGTATTATTTTCCATCTACCCTAACCTTCTCTTAAAACATTTGCCTTGGCGTTTCTTTCTGAGCCATCTCTCAGGAAAACCAAAGCCATGTCTGTTTGCCAGCTCTTAATAAACAAAGAACACCATGTCGGCCCAAGAACAAACAATCACCTATCACAAGACAGTGAGAATCACGTGTGACTATTTTCTTCCACCATTAAGAGAGATACATACAATTAAAAGACTAAAACTTCCTTGTGGGTAGAAGCCAAAGGAAAAAGCCATAGGTGTTACTGTCACACAATCCATGTCTTTCAGACAACACTTGGAGCTTAGGACAGCCCCGGACCCTGATCTTTCCCCAGACCACACCGGCCCTGCTGTTCTGAGAAGCCCTGACTCCCCGCCGCACAGAGTAACTGGCTATGTCAGCGAAGCATGGAGCTTCGTCCCCTTCGTGAAAATGAGGGGAACCCAAATGTTATTCCCATTGCTATGAAATTCTCCTACCCTTCCTTTGCATTGCTACAACAAAAACCGGGGCTTGGGTGGGAGAGGGAAACGACTTCTAATATTTTTGTTAATTCCTCTGCCCACATGACGGCCACGTCTTCCTTTTTTAATCTTCGGTGTAACAAAGAGCAGTTGGGCCGCTCTTGATGGTGAAGCGCAGCAGTCAGCTACCTTGTAAATTAGAAGCTGTGGCTGTAAAAACGGATTTGTATATCACCAGGAGTGGAGAGTGAGTCTGCCTTGTAAATTTAATTAAACAGCAGGTGCAAAAATCAGGTCATATGGCTTTGATGTGCCCCGTGCGAGGATGACAACCAGACAATGATTCTAATATGAAGAAATTTGCATACATTTGCATTGGATAGCAGAGAGCACTGTAGCTCTCACCCACTTTCATATTTTATTTCTAGGAAGTTGAATAAGATTTGAATGAATGGCTTCTATTTAGACACTGCAGAAAAAATACAAGGAAGGCTTTAGCACTGAAGCAGACGGTGTGGACTGAAGGCTAAGTCTTCCTGATGCATACTTTGCAATGCGGCTGCCCTTCCTGAAAAATGGAGCAGGAAGAAACAGCAATGGAAGAAAAAAGAGCGTGAGGAAAATAGAGAAAATCTACATATATTCTATTTCTATTTTTTAGGTTTTCATGGGCAGCGTAACAGGGATTAAAATCTTCCTTCCTGAGGATTGATCCGGGTGCCACAATAGTTCTCTTTGCTCCCATAGTCGGTGCCAAAAATTCTGAAGTGACATAGAATGTCACATACAGCAACTAGCAATTTACACAATTTTAAGATAATGTATTTTCTGCCTTATTGGGTAGCCCGTATCTTTGGTAACAGCAGACCGGAATGTGTAGGATAAACACCATCTTTCCACTCCCTGTGATGGCTTCCTCAGGTGTGAGAACATCGTAAATAAACAATCAATGCAGAAGCCAGCAGTATCATAAGGGGGTGCCGGCAAAGCCCCCACAGGTACAGAAGTACAGAAGCCCCACAGGAGCAAAGAGGTCCAGGAGAATTCCCGAGGGAGAACGTGACACTCACCACCCGTCTTCTGTGTCGGTTTTATTCAAACCTAACTTCGTCCGCCTCTTAATCCACATCCACTCCACGTGTCACAGGCTTGGGGGCTCTGGTTCCCATCTTGGCAGCCCCTTCTGACTGGAACTAATGTCAGTCATCCCAGGCACAGAACATTTACGTAGCCAACCAGGAATGCTACCATTTCTTGGAGACATGATAAGACATCAGAAGAAAAGATGTAACTTTGGCTTTCCAGCAAATTTCCTTTGACTATCATTCACTGAAACCAACTCTGACCATAGTATATTTTGAATACTTCATAAAAGCCAGCTTTTAATTCACAATTCTTCAGTTGTGACATATAATTTATTCTTTGTTCTAATTAACTTGCTAACAATTCATAGTGTGGTAAAATCTCTTAAAATATTACATGTAGGAAATCATTTCCTCTTATCTTTCCATTTTTTCAGACACTCACCGCGCTGGATTCTAATTCTGTATTGAATTGCTCATCCTCCCCGCTGTACTGCAAACTCCGTGAGGGCAGGAACTGCTTCACCTTGTCACCACTGTGTCCCTAGTATCCACTCCAGTGGCATATGGTCGGTGTTGCTAGGTATGGATAACTAGGTTAAATAGTGAAAGTGTAAATGAAGACCAGTATAGATGCCCAACCCGGGGTATGCAGCACGTACCAGGTGCTAAGAAAAGGGCAAAACGCAAGTGCACGGAATGGTCCTGACTCATAAGAAGTATTTGGTCCCTGAGGATGAAGCAGAGGCATTCACAGGCACGTGGCTCTGGAGGCCAGTGTCTGTGCAGGAAGGACGCATGCTACGGCGGCCATCACATGAGGGGGTGGTGGTCACCAGTGATGGCGGGCGAGGGTTGCCATGGTAGTTACGTTGAAGGCTTTGAAAGGAGATGCCGACCTGCATTTCAGCTTGTTATTGTCAACCACTTTTCCAAGGTTAGGAGAAAGGCCAGACAGATGTCCAATTGTCACACCACTTAAGTGTAGGACATTCAGATCTAATGGCTCCACCCTTTAGGACACCTCCCTGACCCAAACAACATTGATAGAATTGAGGTACACACTTCCTGCAGTTGTGTGCTGCCTGCCTCTACCAGGAAATTGTGGGTCTCTGAATGGCAGGACCTATCTTTTCAATGTCTAAAAGCACCCGGCACAGAATACACACACAGTATTTGTTAAACACACACCTAGAATCGAATCGTGAAAGCAACAGCTAAAAAAGCCCTCCCAACATGAGTTATCCAGTGTGTACCCATGGAAGACCCCTTACACCAGACCAGCCTTTTGTCAGGTGACATGAAGAAAGACCTCCTCCAGAAGAGCACTTCCTTTGAGGGCAGCTCTCTGCTGTGATCCCAGGTGTGCCACACACACATCTGCATCCTGGGACCATTGTCGAATTTGTTTTCCTGCGTCTGCCTCTCCTACTTAATTTCAACCTTCTGGAGAACGAGGTTTGAGTTATCACATGTCTTTGTCAGCTCAGCAGCTCGCATGAAACCCAACACCTGCTAGATGTTTAATAAATGTTGGCAGAATAAGCTAAATGAGTTGAACGTGAGTCGTGAGTCAGGAAGTCACATCTCACGTTACTTGCTTCTCGTGTGAGGATCCTAAAGAAGGCACAACCAGAACTTCTCACGTAGCGTGCAGTGTATGTAGCTCAGGTGGATTGCAGGTGGGTCTACCTCCTGACCTCTGCCGCCTTCAAAGAGGCAGGGTGGGCCTGAGTCGGTGAGCACCCCAGCTGGTGGCCTCCATCGTGAGCAGCCTTCCCTTACAGAGAGCTGAGCTCATCACTTTCTGAGTCCACCATGACCCATACACGCCTTGAAAAGCCCCGGAGGCCAGTTTCCTGCAAGCCCATCAACTGCAGGGAAAGACGTTACTGAGCCCTGCTCTCTCCCAGGTTCAGAATTTCTGGAGGGCAGCTCTCTCACTGCTTCACCTGTGCCAAAGGCCTTGGGTCTATTAAAACCACAGCCTTTCCTGGCTACCCAAGGGCCTCTCTCTTCAGTGAGCCTCTGCCTAGAGGAACAACCCATGGCTTTACCTAAGGAAGAAAAAGAAGCCTTCCAAAACCTCATGACCTTGGTCTAGGAAGCAGCTATCTTAAGAACCTAAGCCTGATTCCTAAATTTAAAGCAAATACAACACACATATACTGAACTGTTGTCACAATGAAATAATTGTGGAAAGCCTGCATTAGATAAGGTTTACTACTCTTCATGACGGATGACTTTCCACACCACTGAAAACAACAGAATTAGCTAGAGGTCTAATAAAAATTTACTTCTCACAATATCCCAAATCCTACTAATATTGCATAATGCAGAGGAAGTCAGCTAACACGACACCTTCAAGTTACAATTCTGTCATCTGTCAAATAAAGGGCAGTTTTGAAGATTATAATGCATGAGCAAATTGTGAGAAAGCTCCCAGGAGTGCTTCACAGCCTTTCCCTAAAACATCCACGGGCAGCATTGTGCCCAGTACGCAGGCTATGAGTGAGTGAGTGAGTGAGTGAGTGAGTGAGTGAGTGAGTGAACAAATGAACAAATTTATCATCTCTGATTCTCAACACATCTCTCGTCTCCTTTGCGCTGGTGGGTAAGTCCCCTCGACCTTCATTTCAGGTGCTGTCACTGATCCAGTCTGAGCTCTTTGTCCACACTTGCCACCATCCTGTCCTGCGGATCAGCCTGACCAATGACAGCAGGCCACCTGATGCTTCCCAGGGCCCTGGAGAGGCTGGGGTGCCACACGGAAAGTAATGGAAAGTGCATGCCCCCCAGCCTGTCCACTGTGACAGTAGAGAAAATAGGTATTGTGATTCACGCACATTGATAACCACAAAATTTCTCAGTGGTGACTCAGGCAATTCTGAGAGTCTTGAGTGGGACAGGTCCTAATGAGCTGGCAGGTCCTAGGAGTGCACTTCCAGAGTAAAGACAGACATTGAAGACAGTCCGATACCCTAAGGAATTCTGCTCATCTTGTAGCACTAACGCTACTCTCAGGCTTCCTTATCAAACAATTGCTCTGACGGCTGCATTTTCGGGACAAGTCAAATCTTACCTCCATGTTCACATTCAACATTTCCTCTCAGTCTTTGCTTTTAACCATCTCATCAGAAAGCACACTCACTCCACAGGGTCATTTCATTCAAGGTGACTCTCGTCCCTGTTATACTTCACAAAACCCTTTGCTTTGGGGGAGCTGTTTTCCCGTTCCCACAATGATTTCCAACAGGTCTCTTCTGCTCGAACAGTTATACAAATACCTGGGGCAACCCCCGTAACTCTGTGATGTACAGCTTCACTCCCTGAAACGCCATTTGCTGTTTTGAGATAATTAAAATGAAAATTTTACTGCATAGGCATGTTTTATGATTGTGTTCATAATTAGGATTTAAAGAGGGACAGATTGTTTTTTTTATCAATAGCTTACTTTATAATCAATGCTCTTACTCAACAAGGTGGGGACGTGGGGTTGTGGGGTCACAAAGAGGTCATGACGTATGTGTGTGGGCTCAAGAGGGGAGGCTTCTACCGCTCAGCCCGAGCGCCTGTTCCAGACCCACCTGCTGCCCACACGCCCTCTCTGTGAAACGCCCAGCACTCACACTGCCTTCTCCACTCTTGGGGCTGTCACCACCCTTGATGTATCTAAAGGCCACCTCCCCACATGTGGCTACAGGATAGCTTTCCCCGTTCCTTCCTGGTCCCGAAAACCACCTCATATACCTGTGTCACTAAGAGCTTAGTTACGATGAGAAAAACACTGGAAAGTTACGAAACAGCCAACAAGGTAATTACAGCATGTATGTGGTCTCAGTCTCAAGCCCTTGATTCTAACGTGAGAGACGGATGCTTTGTCTTCATCAGGCCCCTACCTCTCCTTGTGACCTAGACATGCTAACAATATGAGAACAATTATTGACCAAAATGGGGAATTTGCATTACAAAGTGTGAGTGGCCCCAGCAGCTTTGATGGACGCTGGTCATGGCTGATCCCTACCTCACGCGGTTGCAGTGACATGATCTACATATGCGACAGCCATCGTTTCTAGATGCTGTTGGTATGAAAGGCTTTTTGAAGGCTGACATCACACTTCTGCTTGCATACTGCTGTTTGGGAAAAGAAAATGTTCGGGGATTACACAAAATAGGCAAAACAATGTACAGAATCTGTCTTACATTGGGTTTCCCAAGAAACAGACTCTGAGACAAAGATGTGACTGCAAGGAGTTTATGTAAAAGGTGATCCCAGGAAGTACCAGTGAAAACACGAGGACGTGAGACAGGGAATGGATGAAGCCCAGAGTGTGTGGGCAGCAGGGCTGCGACCCCCAGGGGAATTCCTGGAGACGACAGACTAGGTCACAAATCGGTACACATTTCCATATGTAACCACCTGGATCTTTAAGCAGTACTTTTGGATGCAAGTTATAGGAGGACATTTTTAAAGTTAATCACAACAAAGAGAGCGAAAGAAGGAACTCAACCTCTAAATGATACAGTGAAACCATAAAGCTCAAGGTGAAGAGGGAGACTAGAGAAAACGCTGTAAAATACACGGAGCTCAGAGCAGAAAACTGAGCAGCAGGTTGTAGTCTGTGTTACTTACGGTGCCCGGTGCTCGGGAAAAGCCTGCATAGACCCGGCCTCTCGGCAGGGCCAAGACACACCAGGGCCGGGACGTCCCAGATCTGTCTGACTCAGCCTGGTGAACTCCTCACGTGGATGTGGATAGGTTGTGACCTTAACACTGCCAAGCCAATGTGCAGAAGGAGGAAAAATCCCAAGAGTGACCACAGGGCAAAGCAGACACACACTTAAAGGAAGGACGACACCTTAATGAGCAATTAAGAAGAAGAGAGGGACAGAGAAAGACAGAAAATGCCTGCAGGGTCACGGGCAAGTCAGACCCAGCTAACAACGGGTCCCAGGAAAAGCTGATCCCATCCCCCATTCCTTCCCTTATACTCTGTGACCTCTCGTTCAGGAGCAAAAGACACCCCCATACCCCAGAAATGTGTCAAGCAATGTGTCTGCCTAGGAAGAAATGAAAACCAAATGACAACTATCAAAGGCGGCCGCAATGGCTTCCACGATGGAGGAAGATGTCCAGGAGAACACGAGGAGAAGTAAACTGTGTTCGGACCAGACAGAGGATGGTGGAATAGCTTCTATCCACCACACAGACCTTGTGGGCGTCTCGCAGGTAAGAACAAGCGGGAGGGCAGCCAGCCACCATGGACCAAACGGGACAAAAGGTAAAACCAGCAAACAAAAGTTTAAAATTCAGCTTTAAAAAACATGGTAGTTTTTTTTTGTTTTTTTTTTTAAAAAAAAAGCCTATCTCTATCTACAAAATGGGTATTTATAAGCAATTTGGTGTCTGCAGAAAAAAAATTCCGAGACAGTGTACTTGAAGAGGGACAACACTGGCTAAGAGGAAGTGCCACCTCCATGAAATTGGTGTGTTTGCAGCAAACGTGCTTTACTCATAAGTCATGGGGTGACCTCAGCCCGCGTGGCTTAGAGTGGATGGGACCAATAGCCTGTCTCGGAAAAACGGTTTGATTACAGGTGGGTTGCAACAGAAGTGTCATCCCCAGCTCACAGCCTGTTAAACACTGGGACTCGTGAATAACATAAGAGGCACACAGGTGGGGTTACAAGAGGAAAGTGAAAGGAACCCCTGGTTTTTGGCATAAATGGGGACACAACGAGTTTGGGGACATCTCCCTTTTTCCTCCTACACACTATCAAATCCCCCAGAAAATGAAAATTCTGCATCCATTCCTTTTAGGCTGTTTCCTGAAACCCATAAGTGACACATTCTTCAAAAGATGTGTCCCCTTCCACACGATTTTTAAGAAGTGTAAAGTTGAGCATAACCCGTATCAAGAGCCAACATTGTCTGAAGCAAAGAGAAGCACTAAAGTCTGCATGACCCTCACCCAAGTCAGCTACACGTGATTAATATGATAGCAGGGGCCTCCAGCTACACGTCAGATCCCAGCGGCGCGCCTGGGACAGACGCTGCATCAAGTCGCAGCGCTTCACTTTCTGCGGCTCTCCCAGAGAGGCCTTTTCCGGTTGGCAATGACCAAGATGAAGCTGGTCCAAGATCCCCTGCAAGGAGGGGGTGAGCCCCGGCGATGGGGGTGCGGGAATGTGTTTGCTGATGGCCAGCTGTATCCCAGCTCGGCCTCACGCATACTCCCCTCACCTTGAATACAGCCTTGCAAGGTACATATTATTTACCCCATTGTACAGGTTAGGAAACTAAGACTTAGAGACGTCTAAATAGCAGAGTACAAATTCAAGGCTGACTCAGTCTTAGCCCCAAACCCATGCTCTTCATGCCCAGTACGTTGCCTCCCAAGTGTTTCTCTTCTCTTCCATTTCGCCTTATATTATTTTCTCCCAAACAGGAGGCAGCATGTGTGGTGACAAGAGAACCATTTGGGTTCAGCCTATCTTGATTCTCATTCTATCCTCAGCATGACCTCACCAAGCCTTCGGAAGTTTCCATCTGCATGTCCTGGTGTGTCCAATAAGGAGGAAAGAATAGGCCTGCTCTTCCAGCTCCCACAGTCCAGATTCCCTGAAGACTCTGTGTGTACCCCTGAGTCCTCGTTAGCATTATTCCTCCTGAAACCATGACTCTTTTTCCTGCAAACAAGAGGCCAAGGGGAAAAAAATGGTGCCCTTGGGTTTCTACCTAAATTTCTATTTAAAATGTTACAGAATTCAAGCATTTGTCCATTCTCGTCTACCTTTCAGACTCTGAATAGCTCTGTCTACTAAACCCAGTTTCCGCCCCAGTCTCTCCCAGAGCCCAAACCAGCTGTTGGCTCTGACGTGAGTGTTCCTTCTGAGATCTAAAAAAAAAAAAAAGTGCCGAGTTCTTTCTTATACCGAAGTAGCTTCCTGCCGTTACAGGGGTGAGGGTGGGGCTCCTACCCAGAACACGGCTGCGAAGGTGCTGCCTACGGCAGGGGTCCTGGGAAGGAGACAGAAGAAATCCACAGGGGAGGCCACGGCCTCAGGACCAAGAGTAAGTCAGGAACTGTGGCCTCTGCATGGATTTCTCGGCTCTGTAATATGACTTCTAAAAATTCTACCTTAAGCTCTTTCCTCGCCTTGTACTTCTGTGCTCGTATGCTGGATGCATTGGAACCAGGGAAAAGGTAAGCTTAAAGTGTGGGCAAGTTCAAGGAGAATTACGGAAGCAGTGATGGAGAGAGAGAGACTATAAAGGGTCTTATTTAGCAACCCCACTGCCCGCTGATAAAGCTTAATATCCATCAGAGTGTTTCCACCATTACAATTTTAAAGGAAATGGAAGCAGCTGCTCCTGTGATTTTTTTTTTTTTTTACCTAAACTAAAAAAGACAGTTTAAAGTCCTTTTTCCCTGAGTCAATGATGTGGCCCAATGTCCTAGGGACTTTGTTTTTCCAACCTGTGCTGAGGAATCCCTGTCTGAGGAAACCTTCCTTCTCCGACAGGGCTCCAGGGAGAGCAAAGAAAAAGCAGAATAATGCCCGCCGAGGTTTAACCACACTACGGTATTTTGTCTTTGGTTTTGTGATCTTTGTTCTCTAAGATTTTAGAGGAAGATATTCAGAATTCCTGACAGCATGTACAAAAATACACACGACTGAACATTTAATATCCAACTCTTTACCCATAAGAATAATTCCAGAATGTAAGTTCATTTTGTCTTCTGAGCCTAACTTCAGATTTTTTAGACGATTACAAGAAAGTGTCCCAATAAGACGACTCATTTCTCACGACGCAAATGAATGCCACTGAGGCAAGTCACCAAGCCCATGTCAATATCTAGCAGGCCATGCTCTTTAAATTGAAGGGCATGGTAACTGGTATAACTCTGAACGAGAAGGGCCAAATCCAAAGAATGTGGCTTTATCGTCCATAACGCTCGGAACTGCATGGTGTTTAAATATGTCCGTGGGTCTGTGTGCAGTGCACGCACCTACACGATTAAATGTAGCAGGGAAAGGACTGCCGTACTCTGCCTCACTACTGGGCAAGTAAAAACAGACGCATCTGTACATTCCACAAATAGATGCTGAAGGGCAGTGTATGGTAGTAAAGGGGTAGCAAGCTGTGCAGGTCGCCAGACCTGGTCGGAGTCCTGGAGTGTCCTCAAATACATTAACTCACCTGTCTGGGCATCGGTCTTCATCTATAAAGTGGGGATGAGAAAAACAAACTCAGGAGAAGCGGTGAGCACTGAGTAACTGTTAGGTTTGCTACTCATCTATGGTGACGCATGCAACACAGTTTGCACACGGCTGTTACTGGTATCCAGTGTTCAGCACTTTCAGTTCAGCGCTCTCCCCAAAAGCTTTAATGAAGCAAAGTTGTAAGTCTCGCTACGTGATGCACTGGCAATGAATTTCCCTTCCAAATGGCCTGACAAAGCCATTTCATATTTACTTTTAAAGTATACATCCATATGACCAGCTTTCCTGACTGCATATTGAATTACAGAAAACTGGGAAAGAAGACCAGGTGTTGTTTTCAGGTTTTATTTTGTATAAACTGTACTGGATGCCCTTTCCAGCAAAGCAGAGACATCCAAATGCTCTGAAAGGAACCCTGGCCCCAAATCACAGTGTGTCAAGCATCATTCACATCCAGTTTTGGACACTGTATGAAGTTCCCAGGGTTGCCACAACAATGCCCGCAATCGGGTGCCTGAACACTTCTGAAATGTACTGTCTCACATTTCTGGAGGCTTCAAGTCTGAGATCAAGGAGCCGGCAGGGCTGTGTTCCTCCAAACGCTCCAGGGACCGGTCCTCCTTACATCCTCCAGCTTCCGCTGGATGCCCCAGTCCTTGGGGGTCCTTGATTTGCACTTCTATCACTTTGCATTGTCTATCACTTCTGTCTCTGCCTCTGTCTTCACACAGCATCTTCCCTGTGTGTCTACATCTGTGTTGCTTCTCCTCTTCATATAAGGACACGGTCATATTGGAGTCAGGGCCCGCCCTAAGCCAGTGTGACCTCGTCTTAAAGAGATTACATCTGCAAAAACTCTATTTCCAAATAAGTCCTATTCAGAGGTACCGGGCTTAGGATTTCAAAATATGTTTTTGGGGAGATTGCTGTTAGGTAGGCAACTGAATACACACATGTGGAGATCAGAGGACAAGTCCAAGGAGGCGATGTTAGTTTGGAGGTCACTCCTAGGTAGGTAATAATTAAGGCATGTGGACTGCAGGACATCACGAAGGGAGAGTGTATAGGCAGGGAAATACAGGGCCAACAGCTGGGCCCTGAGCACGCGAGCTTTTGGAGGTCAGGACGATGAGAGGATCCAGCAAAGGAGACGGAGGAGGAGGTGCTGTCAGTAAGAGACAGAAAGTCCAGGAGAAATGGAGTCCTGGGAGCCACGTGGAGAAAGTGTTTCAAGGTGAAGGGGGCAGCAGAACAATGAGGGAGGCACTCAGGAAAGAAGAAGAAATAAGAAGATGGCACACCAGGAAACAGGAGTCATGCCCTGGGCACAGAGCCAGAGCTTACTTCTAGGTGATTAGTGGATTCGAGCATGAATGAAGGAGCCTCACATCTGACGGACAGAATCTATAACTCATCCGTGCAATAGACACCTGTCAAGTGTCATCAGGTTCATCGCCTGGCTCCAGCCTCTGCTCTATCCTCACACACCCCCACCCTGACTC
The DNA here is from genome assembly GCF_004115265.2 of Rhinolophus ferrumequinum. Lineage (NCBI taxonomy): Eukaryota > Metazoa > Chordata > Mammalia > Chiroptera > Rhinolophidae > Rhinolophus > Rhinolophus ferrumequinum. Next base: position 67,530,230 of record NC_046296.1, read on the forward strand.
CCCGGCCTCCATCTTTCACTCATAAGGACCTTTGTGATCACATGGGGCCACCCACGCAAGGGTGAATCAGAAACATCCCTTTCAACCAAGCCAAGAAAAAGGAAGACATCTTGTTTATACAACAGGCCTTGGTCCCAGAGGACACAGGATGACACGGGAATAATCCTCTGCTCTGGTCCACAGCATGTGGCCGAAAACACATCCTAAATGTCCAAGTGGAAGAACTCAAAGTCATCAGGATGCGACGGGCACTAAGCTGGGAGGAGGCAGACTGAAGTGGAGTGAGGACCTCACTTGACATTTATCTGAGGTTTGCACTGAAGCTTGAGAAGGGAACTGGACTTCCTGTGCGTTCTGTATTCAGGGGGAAATCAAAGGATCACTATTTAAACCAGCAATGTTTCTAAAAAGCCACAGGGAGTAAATAAGAAACAGAACTGGAATATAACCATGCTCCCAGTGTTTGCTCCTTCCTAGGGTAGCACTGGAAATCATGACACATGTGTGCCAGTAGTGTCGGCACAGGTATTTTCAGCCCTCTCATGCTATAAAAATAATTGTTTTGTATTAGCAAAAGTAATGCTGCATTACATAATTTTTTAAAAGATAATGTGTTTAAACCCTGTGCTGGCCGGAGCTCCTATTTGTCACAAAGGATGTGAAAATAGGCAGATATGTATTTCTGATAAATATGCCAACATGCCTGAGAAAACTGTAGGTAAACATCCATCAAGACTTTGGTGATAAAGCTTAGCTTTCAATGACTAAGGAACGCATCTAGGGTTCTTACAAATTCAAGTTTTCTGTGCTTCATTTCAGTGCAAAGTGGATTACAGCTTTTTAAAAGGAACTTGGAAGTGTATTTGCTTGAGGGGTGACTCTAGGGGGCAGGGAAGCGTGCTTCTCTGCTTAAATCCTTTTCGTCAGTAATTCAGGAATGGCTGGGGGGCGGGGTACAAGCGTGTTAAACTTGGCCTTCATGCAAGAAGAGTCTCTTCAGCAAAGGGTGCTTTCTTGATTCACAGCTGTTTCTGAACTGCCAGGTGGCAGCTACAGACTTTTCTGAAAACTCACTATGGATAAAAGATTGAACTCTGCCTCCATTTCTGCTCTAGGGTTTCGCCTCCCAAACCACCCCTGCCCAACCAGAGGACAAATGCATCTCCACCCCGTTAGGCACCCTCTGCCGCCAGTGGCTGAGGAGGCTCACAGGTCAGCCGTCAACCAGGAAGGAGGGTCCTAGTGACCCGAGAATGAGCACCGTGTCAGGAGCTGGTGCCAGGCCTGGTGCTCCCTGCATGGGTGGCTGGAAATCCTCCTCTCAGAGTCCCTTCAGTTCTATCCCCACCCCCTCTCCAGGGCCCCAGCGCCACTCGGTCCAGTTCTGAAGCATGATGATTTTATGCCCTCCGTAAGGCGGGCAAATTACAAATCCTAGTTTGTCCTGGATCCTCTTCTTCTTCAAAATCATCACACTGTTTTTAAGTCAGGTTTCTCTTGTTAATAAGGCATGGGGCTCGTCAACCAATCAGCGAGATTCATTTGTGAAGTGCCCCCACCTCATGCTGGGGGAGTTTCGCTCAGCTGTGGTGTTTCCCTAAAAGGCAGCAACAGCCAGGGGCGACTTCCTACCTGGACTGAGCCAGGAAGGGGCCCTGCGGCTGCCTCAGCTCAGCCGCCCTTTTTCTGCGATGAGCCGCCTCCGTCGTGTTTCCATTTCAGGCAGAGCAAACATGTGTAAATACTTTATTAAAATAAAATTTAAAAAAAAACAACACGTGAAGTGAAAGCTGTTCCCCCTTTGATTGATTTTTCAAAAGCTCCCTCGACTGCTTCTGCTACAGATGTTTGCAAAATGATTGGATGCAAAGTGGGCTTAATTCATAAAAGCAATAAAATGTTACTTATTGACTGAACAGATGAACTAGCTGAGGGGGGATAATTTGGAGTGTTCTTATTGGAGAGGCTTTGAAGAAATGTAATGATAGAGGAGAGGCAGGGTCTTATTAGCTGTGGTAAATATATTTTCCTACAGAATGCTTAGGAGATTTTGGAAATAACTAGAAAATAACCCTCAGATTTTCAGTTGTACTGGGTTTTTTATTAAACATGTGTAACTTTCAGCTTCATAAATCCACATAATCCTTGGTATGCAAAAGTGAAAATCCATATATAAATTTCTGGTGGAATGAGGAACAGTCTGGGGGTGGGGATCAGGACACCTGTGTTCTAGCTTTAGTTTTTGCTGCCGACTTTCACAGTCTCTTTAGTAAATAAGCATCGGAGAGACAACAGTGGTCTAGTGTGGTAAGCTGGGGTGCTCAACGAGCCCTAAATATTCCAAGGAAGTACACTGGGGACTGCTGGGGATGAGTGAAATGAGGGGATCGGTGGCACCCTGAGACCCCCTACCCCTGCTTCAGAAAAACAGCTCTGCTTTTTCCGGTCACATCGAGCTACGGAGGAAGATTCTGCCTGCTTAAAGAATGTGTTGCTTTAAAAATGTCTGAGAAACATAGTTTCATGATAAGTAACACCTGTCCTACCCATCACGCAAACGTACCTTGAAAAGTAAGAACCCCGTGGTAGGTATGCAGATTTTTTGTATTTTTATTTGAATCATGAAGAAGCAAATGTTGCTTTCTCTGTTGCCATCCTCTTCCTCCAGCTCACTCATCTTCTTGGACTAATATCAGTTTTATTTTAGTATTTTTACTCTATGTTTTTATATACATTATATTTTGTTTAGAGGTACATGAATAAGAATGGACACACGCAGTGAATTTGACTGGGCAGGTAAATGTACAGGATATGGATAAACGGATGGTTAGAAGCCACAACGCCGCCCCCTGGAGGTAGAACCCATGCGAAGCTGTATTGTGAGGTCCTTGGCCTAGGATGCTTGTGTCCTGACATGACGACACACTTCTTCCAAAATTCTAGGGGCGGTGGATCCAGAAAATCTACATCTATGTTGTTTACAGCGTCAGAGGCAAGGGATAGAATTGCATAAACAAACGTTGGCATCTTTAGAGAACACAGTCTGCTGGTAACTATGCCCTTACTGCCATGACACCTGCTGCCTTCTGTTCTTCATTTGCTGTCCCTGCTCGTGGTTCCCGATACTCAAGGTTTATCACACCAGGGGAAGCAAGTCAGGAGTCAGTCCAAAAACCACCTTCGGTATTGTGCCCTGTGATTGTTTTTTCTTAGTTTTCATGGTTACAGGGTAGCTTTGGCATCAAATGAAAGTAATGAAAATATTTAAACAAAAAATTAATTACTTTAAATGCCAATGACAAGAATGCATCTGTAGCTGCCATGGATCACACCCTGCATTTTAGTGCACATTTAATTAGCTCCGAGTTCCTGGTATCTGAGAAATGGTAAGTATTTAATACATATCTATGATGAATAACTTATTGTAAATACATGACCGAGTTTTAATTCCAAACTCCATTCTGATTGGCTGGCAGGAAGGTCACTTTCAGTCATTCTTGCGGATTTCCTCCTCCTGCCCTCCCAGGGATGTTGCACAGTGCCCAGTCTCTTATCAGGGGGACCTCAGGTCATTTATTAATGTCCACACATAGACGACTGAGAGAGCCACTGTCCCAGTTTACGTGCCCACCAGTCCAGCAGCTCTTTGGGAATCTTCTAGAAGCTTCAGAACCCCTGTAGATCTTGTCCCATCGCTTTACTACATTATACTCTGCGAGCCATCCCTTCCTGGGGACTTGCAGGCTCCCTGGGGCACCACCAGGGAACAGCTCTGAGGCCCACTGTTACGAGGCTGGAAGGCATTGTTCTTTGCCACAACTGGAGGAATCATCACCTATCTGTCAGTCTGTCTATCTACCTATCCATCTGTCTATCATCTACCTACCACTCATCTGTCATCTATCCATCCATCTGTCATCTACCTATCCCTTATCTATCTGTCTGTCTGTCTATCTGTCTATCTATCTATCTATCTATCTATCTATCTATCTATCTATCTATCTATCTATGTATCATCTACCTATCATCTATGTATTTCAGGGGAATCCTTCTCCCTCCTTCTGTTCCAACGTTCTTGGCTTATTTCTGCACGCTCAGTCTTCCTCTGTGACTTTAACTAGTGGAAAAGTAAAACCAGAAGACCTGGCAGGTTATTTCTGTTTCCTCGCATGCAAAGCAGAACGCTGATACTTCCAAATGGAATATTATAAAGTATAAAGTAAAGGGAGAGAAACATTCTCCAAATGCACCTGTATTTTTATTGATAAAATAAATAAAAGAACAGTTAAACCCATTTAGGTCAAGCTGATCCAGGGCCACTGACCTAACGATGGAGCTGAACTTCAGATTAGTGCATTCAGGTTGGTTGTTTTCTTTCATTTGCCACCACAGTGGGCAGTACAGCATATGAAGTACAGTTTGGGAATTAAAATTCTAGCTGTGCTATTCTCGAGTAGTATGACTTTGGGTAAGGTACACAAATTCTCTGGCCTGTTTCTTCTTTTGCAAATGGGATAAGAAGTTCAAGTAAAATAAAAAGTTCTTACCACATAGTATCTATCTGTATCTATCTATGTATCTATCTATCCATCCTTCTATCACCTACCTGTCACTCATCTATCTATAGTAAGCTCTTAATGAATGTTAGCTATAGTCATTACATTACAACTTCCCAATAAAACAAAGCGTTCTGCATCTAATGATGTGTTTTTGCATACACTTAGTTGGAAAGTCACAAATCTGCATTTAAAATGGAAGGGCATGCATTGATTATGTGTGCTCAAGGTTTTGGGTGTTGGGAGTAGTGTGAAAAGGCACTAGTCTTTCTCTGACACCTTTTGAACTTCTCACACAGGCAAGACACTTTATATGCAGGTCTCTTCTCTACAGAGTCAAGGACAGATGTCAGCGCATGCGATAGGATATTACTCAGTAAAGAAAATGGGGGGAGGGTTGGTATTCATAGGTGTGGTACACAGCAGTGAGCTCGATAAGGAGGATATTAGAGAAACAAGACCAAAGCCAACATGGATGGGTAGAAGAATGAAAGCAATCAGATTAAAAATAATAATAATTATAAGCTTTGGTCTTGGAGTTACTGTATTGAGATTTCTGGGGTAATGACCCTGCAGCAACTTTCATTAAACAACAATGAACCTTGATGCATAAAGCTCAGGTTTACATGGCAAGTCTCAGAGTGGTGACCTTCAGGAGGTAAAGCGACCCCAGGTACTTGGCTTCTCCTATAAATTGTCCCGTCACTTCTTTATTAGACAGAGGCAGATCACTGGACATGAAGGAGTCTCAAAGCAGCGTATCCCATCAAGTGCAGGCCTGTGTGTGTTTGCATAGTCACACCTTACAAAAAATACAACTTCCCCTACACTGAGTGTCATATTATTAGATCCGTTATTTATGATCCCGAGTAGAGAATAAGGCCATTATCTCATGGATAATGGAAATGGCGTTGGAGTGAGTTGGGATAGTTTATTTCCAATTCTATCTCTACCACCAACCAGCTGTGTGATATGGAGCCTCAGTTTCCTCATATGTGAGTGGAAATGGCCTTTCATGGGCTTCCTAGCCTTTCCTTACAGATGACTGAGTCATATGCTTGACATCGGTTCGTTCCTGACTTCATTGGTCCTCAAGGCTATCCAGGACCTTGATAGAACTGTATTTAAGAGAACTGGTAGGTATTTGTACAGAGACAGACAGGGAGTGTTAGGATTCATGTCTAAGAGAGCCTTTTATTTGCTTCCAGAATCCTTTGAAGTCGAAGAAAGATAGAAGGGGAGTCACAGCTCTAAAATTGGACATTAGTCACAGCCCGGAGAGTAAATGACAGTTCCTTCAATTCTTTTCACCAATTTTAAATGAGTGAAATGAGTTGTGGGGGGTGTGCAAATCGCTTTTGAAGGTGTCATGCTGTATTTCATATTGTGGAAAGGTTTCCCTCAGGTCAAGCACCCTCCTGTTAAATTTCACACGGTTATGGTTTTTAAACTATGAATATTCATTTGATTAATATTTCTAGAACCATGAGTTCAAAAAATCTATTCAAACACAACAGCCTCAGAACACTATGGTGGGGCCATGTTATTGGACCTGAATGGTCTGCCAACAGGGCTCCCCTATTGTCTGTTCTCATGTAAGAGGAAGGAAAGAAAGACAGGAAATCAGAAAATCAGAGGTCAGCTTTTCAAAATGCAGTTACCAGCTTTTCAAACGCCGCAGCTAGCAGGAGAACAAAGCAGAAAGAATAATACATCTTCTTTGAATAAAGGTATACGGAAGGTGAATTTAAGAATATCCTTGACTCTGAAAGAATAAATCATTTTCGAAAGGGGGCAATGAGACAACCTTTCTCAGTTATAACCATTGGGGACATAAATTTATATAACCTTTTTAAGTACTGTTAGAGAAAAATGGATACATACAGAGGGGAGGGGATAGAGAGATATCTAAATAGAAGGAGAGATGGGGGAGAGAGCGAGTGTCAAAAGACTTCAGGACGTGCATGCTTTGTTGCAGCAATCATTCTCTATCTGGAAGCACATGTTAGAACTAGTATTTTTATATGCGTGGGTATAAATGTTACACATATTAGTTGTATATAGGTATGTATAAATAAATATATAGTACTGTATATATCTATGTATATAGGCGTATTTATACCTATGTACACATAACACATATATGCTGCATACAGAAATCTTTCAAATACAATTGGATTTAATGTACACACGTACATAATAATGGGTTGTGTGTGTAAACGTGCATATGCACATACACACGGGTAGACACAGACACGCTGGGTACACGTTGGTTAGTTCACATATGGATGTTATCTAGTCCTGCCCCCTGAGGCAGCCTTGGCAACTGGGTACCAACATCCATAATTTGGTTTCTAAATATTATTCGTGTAGAAAATATAAGGGCTTTTTGGAGAAACATCTGCTTCTAGAACAATGACAGGGGATATCCAAGATGAGCCTGAAGCATCTCCTCATTCCACAAAGTAAGGAAGTGTTGAAGCAAGTAAGAGCATGGATATATATCCAAGGAACACAGGGACCAGCCCGGAAGAGCTACCAAAAGCTAGACCCATTTGAGCAACAATATAAGTACTGTGGTATTGGATTATAATCCACAGGATAAAATTAATATGTGGTCACATAAATAAATGGTTGCGTATACAAATCAATAAACGAGAGGAGGCAAACTTTTCTTACGGAAAAATCTCAAACAGCCTATGTAGATACTCTCCGCCATAGAAGGTCCAGCTTAATCCATCTCCCACCCCCTAGAGAGTAGTCTGAATTGAGTGACTCACTTCCCAGAACAGAGAATGGAGAGGAAAACATAATTGACTCCACGCTGGAGCCACCTGGCCAGCACTCCTTAACCAAGGGATCAGGTAAACACTCATATGCCACAGACGTTACGTGGCGGTCAGGTAGCCCCGGTGTGACGTGATCAGAGGGCACGGCGTGTTCTTTTCCAAAACCCCTAATCACGTCTAATCAGGAGAGAATACATCCACATTCTGCAAAGCTCCTGACCATGACCTTAAAACTGTCAAGGTCATCAAACACAGGACAAACGGAGAGACCATCACAGACCACAGGAGGCCAAGAAGATACAACAGTGAAAAGCACTGTGGTATCCTGGAACAGAAAATGGGCATCCATGAAAAATTTGCTAAATCCCAATGAAGAGTGGAGTTTGTGTACTGGGAAGGTACCAATACTGATTTCTTACTTTCGACAAACATCTGGTGTCCATGTCACACTAGGAGAAAGTGACCCTGGACAAGGGATGGAGGGGGACTCTCTACGACTTCTGTAAATCTGTAAATCAGAAATCACTCACATAGAAAGTTCACTTTAAAAAATATTCTTATTGTGCAGTTTTTAGCCCAGCATAGGGATTCAATAAATATTGTTGAGTGGAAGAATTATGTATATACATATACAGAGAAATGGCTGAGCATGTCTGGAACACAGTAAGTAATCAGTAATATGAGAGCTTAAGGTAACAATTAAAAAGGTAACAATAATAAATTGTCCATGGTCAGCGATCACACACCAAGGTCTTCATAGTAAACGCTTTCAAGATAGAACCCAATATTGATTTTAGTGAAACTTTCTGTGTCTTCAGTGTATGGATCATATGTAGGTTTCTTTCCATAACTATTCTCTCAGCTATCACGATCAGGTCTAAGCAAGAATTAAACACCAATAAAATTCAAGGGCTCCCTTTTTAAAATAATGTACTTGTCTTTGAGATTTCCAGGTACAAAAAAAACCCTGATATTCACATTGTATTCCTCTTTTCCTTTTATGCTAAAATTAGTTTTTGTTAATGTTTATTTTCTAAGCTGTTGACATGGCAGTTCAAAAAGATATTAAACTTCATTCATTCTACTATTCATTTACACATTGGGACAAAAACAAGTTGAACTTTAGAAGTATTCATTAATTAAAGTTCTAGATGTTCTTACACATTAAAGTGAAAGGAAGGCAAAGCTCAACTTAAATCCCAGTGTTAAACCCTACATGAAAAGAATGTGGACTGAGAGAATTTTTAAATGCATTTTTTTTCTTTTTTTTCAACTTTGTGCTTCAGATGAAGCCTCTGTAAACACACTGTCGGAGTGAGGGATATCTTGTTTCCTAGCTGCGGTACAATTTCACAGAACATGGAAATGAAAGACAGAAAAGAAGTATTAAATCATCGTTTCCGCTCCCTGCTGGCAGAGGGCTGTTCCCTGCAGTACATTTTCCCGTTGCTTTGTCGATTTTGAAATGACTCAAGCAAGGAGGTTTCCATCACTTCCCTCGGGAGACTTTTCAATGGTTTAATAGCCCTCGCTGTTCAGATTGCTTTCATTTCCCTTTGCTCAATTTTCCTTCCCTTAATTTTATTCTGTCTCTCCCAGATACACTCCCATGGATGTGCTCCCCACTCCCCAGTACTCAGAGGGTGTTCTCATCTGTTAGCCATCCAAGGCGTGAATTTCGATGCTAGAACCTCCATCATAAAACCAGTACTCTCTTCCTCAGTTGTTCTCGTTGACTTTCTTCTGAGATAGTCATTCGATTTGTTGTCAGTTAACAGCAGACCGATTTCAGCAAAAATATAACTAAATATTCAGTGTTCCGTTTATCTCAGAACTCTGTAACACGTATTTAATATATTCATGGATCAACAGCAAGCCCTTCTGTAATGTTTTTAACACTCAGGGGTGTCTAAACTGCGGCCCGCGGGCCAACTAAGGCTCGCAATCCATTGTTAATTGGCCCGCAGCAAATTCCAAAAATATATTTAGTTTACTTAAATAAACCAGGTGAGGCAATACGTACTTCACCTCGAGTGAGTGGCCCGGCTGTTTGTGTATTTTACCGCATATGGTCCTTGGTGAAAACCATTGAAAAAAGTTTGGACACCCCTAACAGGTAGTCCAACATTGTGCCAAAGAGACCCACACACTGCTTTTCATGGCATTAAACCCCAAGTCCACATACTTCCCCAGTACAGCAGAAGGGAAATCAAGCACTTCCAGGCAACAAAGTGGCCTGATTGGAGGTGGACCAATTTTTTTAATCATGCGTATTCTTCCATGTTTGTCTAGGGGGGTTGAACTTTTTTAATAAAATAAGTTATGATTTATTTTAAACAAAGTATTGCTGGAAACCATTACAAACTTAAAGATATATTTCAATAATTTTGAAGGTTTATATTTTGACATTAGACACCCTCAAAGGAAAAATTCAATAAATTGTGATCCTTAGGTTTGTAAAATGGGAATGCGGGTCCTTGTTCTCAGCCCCATGGGAAGGAGCCCCGGTCAGAATAACAGACCAACAGCCATTTGGCCTGAAGCCATTGAAGCCTGAGGGCCCCTCAGTTTCTTGTCCCAATCTATGGTCTGAATGTCTGTCTCTCTCCAAAATTCATACGCAGAAACGCAGCGCCAAAGGTGATGATGACATTAGGAGGTGGTGCCTTTGGGGGCGATGAGGGCAGGGGGGTGGGGCTCCCATGAGGGGATCAGTGTCCTTACGAAAGCTGCCTGAGACAGCTCCCTCACCCCTTCTGCCATATGAGGACACAGCAAGACGACGGCAGCCTGTGAACCAGGAAGCAGGTTCTCACCACAAACCGGATCTGCCAGCACCTGGATCTTGAACTTCCAGCACCCAGAACTGTGAGAAATAAGTGTTTGGTGTTTATAAGCCACCCAGTTTCTGGCATGTTGTCATAACAGCCCAAGCTGATGAAGATACCACCCTTCCTCCCAGGAGTGGTCACAGTGGCTGGGAATATTTTCGTGTGTGCGCGCACGTGTGTGTGTGTGTGTGTGTGTGTGTGTGTGTGTGTGTGTGTGTGTGTGAGTTAGGGGATAATTTGCAATGGGGAAGCATTTCTATGGAAGTATATCTGGTCAATTGCCTGAAGACAACTCAGAAAGATTGGGACCTAAATCTCCAATGTTCTAGGAATTTGTTATTACCTATATTTCATTCTAAATGCCTATCTCATTTCTATCGTGATTTTGTATTTAGAATTTTATAATTTTTTCTTAATAAAGTCCACCGAAATTGTCTAAGATTTGGTCACATAATGTGACCCCATCTTTGTTGAGCTGATGACGCTATAGGTTCCCCAAAACCCAGCATCAGCCAAGCTCAAGTTCCCAGTGGTAACCAGACATGAGGGTGGGCACAGGAAGTCCTCCCTTAGTTCAGCGATAGGTTCTAGGCACTGCGGTGCAACGTCTTATAAAGACACCAGGTTTGCCACAGGCTAATTGATAGGAACAAGTTAAGCTCCCAAGGCAGCTCATCAATGTCAAAAGGACACGACAGTATTCCTAGGATGTTCCATTTCTCTCTCTGCCAAGTGATCAAACACAGAACCCAAAGGTGTGTTTGGGGAATCGAGTGGTAAAGTCACTCGATTTCATGCAGGGCTGGAGCGACATCATTTCATTCCTCAAATTATCACAAGTTCTGAGAACTTCTGCAAGTTTAAACAACAACAAAAAACCCTTAGTGATATTGTTGAACCAATCCTTCCTGATTTTATTTGGCTACAAACCTGCCATGTTTCCTTTTTAACATGTTACTCAGCATTTCGCTGTTGGAATTAGTGTTCTGAGGAATACATTCTGGCAAATACCCCACCCCTGCTCCCCTACAAATCTAGCATCATGCTCTTTACACGGTAGGACTTAAAGCATGCATTTAATTAATTTGATTATTGAATTCTAGAAAGAGGTAAGGAACCAAGACAGAAATCTCCATGACACTTAGTGAATAAAAGCCTCCTCATTCCTTGGTTACTAATTGTAGCAAACAGCCCCTGACAGAGACAAGGGCCGTGAGAGCTGAAGGCTGTCTTGTTCCCAGGTGATTTCAGGAAGGATAGGGTCTCTGTCTGCCTCGGGTCTCAGGTCCTTGAAGGTACTTTTCCACCTGACGTGTTAAGGTCCGGTCATCCCAGACCCCCGCCTGGCTGATAAATCACACAGAATTACTGTCGGCCTCAAGCCTCACCAGGTTTCTTGAAATGCCATCTGGGCTGATGTAACTGATCCAGCTGTATTTCTTAAATCTTTAATTAGCAACAGGTTTTTTGTGTGACAGAATGCAACCCCAGGCTACTTGATGTGCTGGTGAACGTCACGTGCCCCTGGGAAGGCTTGGTTCCCAACACACGTGCTCCACAAATGTCTGTGTTGGAACCAGGCGAGCACAGACATGATTCTGATGCCTCCAAAGTGGAAGTGAATGCCAGTTGATCTGGAAAATCTTAATATGCACGTGATTTCTTCCATGAATCAGATATTTAGGAAGAGGAACCTATTCTTGCTAATTTTATATTTACTTCTGTCAGTTTTTGAGGGAGAAACATTGAAATCCAACTCTAATTGTTGATGAGTTCATTTATCTTTGAAGCTTTTCAAAGCTTCATGTTTCTAAAGCTTCACTGTTAGGTGAATTAACCCTTAGAATTATGTCCTCTTGGTTAAGTCACTCCTTTGTCATCTGAAAAGTTCTTGATCTCTGCTACTGTGTTTCCCCAAAAGTAAGACCGGGTCTTATATTAATTTTTGCTCCAAAAGATGCATTAGGGTGTATTTTTAGTGGAAGTCTTATTTTTCCATGTACAACAATCTACATATATTCAAACACAGTCATGTCATCTTCTTCTGGAACATCGTCATAACATACTAAATGTGTCCGTCTGGCTGATGATCTTAACTGGGGCTTATTTTCGGGGTACATCTTCTTTTCGGGGAAACACGGTAACACTTTTTCCCCCTAGAATATAATTTGATTGATAATATGTTCACTCCAGTTTTGTTTTATAACTGTTTCCAACCTCGTCATTTTGATATAGTAGTGTCTTTATATTTAAAGTGCATCATGATTCTGAAAACTACTGCAGTATCTACTTGGGTCTTGTGTTTTATTCCAACATGACAATCGCTGTCTTTTAATATATAAATTATATATGTGTTCAATATAAATATATAAATTGAAATCAGAGATGGCATTCTTAATATTTGAACATATATATGTATGTATATATATATATATATATATATAGAGAGAGAGAGAGAGAGAGAGAGAGAGAGAGAAAGAGACAGAGGAAGCTGAAGAATAGAACAATGAAGTATAATCTCCCCTAAAGCATCCGCTAGCTACTTATAAAATTCCCCAGATATCCATTTCCAATGTGGCCAGAAAGGGGCCATATGAGATCGTCTGCCTTTCGTGAACACTGTGGCTGCCAGACGCTAAGGCAGACCCCATGATGTCCACCCACTCCTGGAATCCCCTGGAGTGACTCCTCCCCCTTGAGTGTGGGCTGGACCTGTGACTTGCTTTGAACCAATGGCACGTGGTGACACTGACACACCTGATTGTGTGCACATGGTTTTGGAAGAATGTGCTGCCTGTTCTGTTACGGTCTGTTTCTGTTTCTAGCTCTCCAGAAGAAGGTGACATGAGCACAGCTGCAAGGTCAAGGACCCCGCCAACAGCCTCAGTGAGTGTGGCCGCGGGGCTTTCTGATGGAAACACAGCCCAGCCGTCACCTTCACAGCAGGCGGGAAACCCTGAGCAGAGGACCCAAGCGAAGCTGAGCCCAGACCCCTGACCCACCGAAACTGTGACATGACAATGTGGGTGGTTTCCATTAATCCACAGAACGTGTGGTATTCATTACACAACACAGAAAACCCAACATAACCCCTCATCTACCCAACCACCTCAAACCGCGCGTGTGCTGAACGTCGGCTCACAGTTTGCTTAGTCAGCTTTTTTCTTCCTCAACCATGTCTAAGTTTCAGGCATCATAACACTGCACCCCAAATACTACAGTGAGAATCTCATTAAAGTAATCATAATTACCGGACTTAAGCAAATGAACAATAATACCAAAATAGCATGTAAAACCGAATGATATTCATAGAGACCCACAAAATTTTTTTTCAGTTTTTCAAAGACGTTCAGGCATACTCATTTTTGAAAACTATTTTAGCAAAGCTCCTAAAAGATACACGTGGAATAAATTATTAAACCGAATATGAAAATGAATAAGCAGTACCGCATTTAAAAGTATCCATAGCATTATTAATTTCCCAGGTTCATCCCAAAACCGGAGGGGAAATAATTGGTGTTTGCATATGTGAAGGCCACACAACGTCCGCCTACTGAAGAAGCCACTGAGACCCGGGGAGTCCTTGCCTCTCTCATCTCATCTACTCCAGATCCTTTAAATTGCAAACCGTAAAATTACATTTAAAAAATTTAAATAAATTGAGTGGGCATTATTTCAATAATTTAAAAATTTGTAGAGTTCAGGAAGGGAAAACAAACTTCAGTTTAAGTCAGGATTTATCAGACTGGACTTAGCAACTGGCGTCTGAAGTCTAGTATACTTTGTCTCCAAGGTGTTACATATTCTGTCTCTGTCTGAAATTCTGGCCTTTTTTCTGACTTATTCATCTTCAATGTAATATAGTATAGTCACCAACTCTGATCCAAATTATGGCATTTCTATCCCAGAGCCCTTTACAACCTGACTCAGACATTCAAGGTGCCACCCCCCTCCCCAGGTATAAAACAATATTCTCCGTTTCTCACTTATACAAAGGAAAGTTTGGATAGTTAAAAAAACAACAACAACAACAAAAAAACACGTTGCCTAGTTAGTGAGCCACACAGACAATTATAACCACTGCTCAAAATGGCAGCTGTTCATGGAACATGCAAGTGACGAGGTACCGGTGACACTCAGCACTGCTGACGAAGTGGCATGTGTCGTACAGACGCTGGAGGCTGAGGGTCTGATTGTGCCTCAACTCGTATTTCAGGACTTATTCTCAATCAGGTAAAGACGGGAAGATACTGCTTCCATGTCATCAATCCCACAGGCAAGGAGACCTAGATGTTAGCCTTCTGAAAAGCATCTTCATCCTGTCTCTATGGGCAGGACTCATCCACAGATCAGCCAGCACGTGGAGCTCCCAGACACTCCAGAAAAATCATCCTGCTCTCCAGATTTTTTCAGCTACAGACTTTGTCAAGTAGTCAGAAAAATACAAAAACCAAATCCTTTCCGTGGTCATCAGCACTATTACAGAGCGAGGTTGAGCTGACAGCCTGCAGACAGACCAGAGCTCTCAGCTGACCTGAGATGAGCATCTAGCATGAGTGAGCCATAAACCCGAGGGATGTGTGGTCCCATCGCTACCATGGCACAACCAGCCTATCCTAACTGAGCTCCTTTACCACTGACTTTTATGCCTACCCCAGAAGACAGCAACAACTGCCCGAGTACGTGCCACATCTCTACTCTCGCTTTGTCAGAGTCATCACCTAAACTGGTACGCAGGTAAACCTTATAAAATCCGAATCTCCTCATGCCGTGTTAACATCCTTCTATGACATAGAGTGTGAAGTCAAAACTCACCGCGTAGCCAAGACATGGAAACAACCAAAATATCCTTCGATAGATGACTGAATAAAGAAGTTGTGGTATATATACACAATGGAATACTATTCGGCGGTAAGAAAAGATGAAATAGGACCATTTGTGACAACATGGATGGATCTTGAGAGTATAATGCTAAGCGAAATAAGTCAGACAGAAAAAGCAGAGAACCATATGATTTCACTGATATGTGGTATATGAACCAAAAACAACAAAAGAACAAGACAAACAAATGACAAACAAAAACTCATAGGCACAGATAATAGTTCAGTAGTTACCAGACGGTAAGGGGGTGGGGAGTGGGAGATGAGGGTAAAGGGGATCAAATATATGGTGATGGAAGGAGAACTGACTCTGGGTGGTGAACACACAATGGGATTTATAGATGATGTGATACAGAATTGTACACCTGAAATCTATGTAATTTTACTAACAATTGTCACCCCAATAAACTTTAATTAAAAAATAAAGAAATAAAAAAAAGAAAGCCTACCACACAGAGAACAAAGTCGGCCCCTATCTGCCACCCACCTACCCGGGGGCCTGACACTCACCTCCCCACACCACTGGCTCTCGCATCAAGCCTCTCGCAAACACCTGGACTGCGGCCATCCTTTCGTGTTTTCTGATTTGGGTCATGAAGCGTCTTGCACCGAGGACAGATCTGACGGCTCTCCTGTAAGCGTGACCCATTCTACTCAACTCAGCGCAGACAGCTTCAATTCAGTCAGGTCCTCCTGCATTAACGCTACAGCCACCACCGCCGCCATCGCCGTCTCCTAAGTACAGCGCTGATATTGGATTCAGTGTTTTGGTTTAGCAACTGTTTGTGTACTTCTCTCTCTCTACTCAGAATGTGAGTTCCTTAAACGAACTGTTAGAACAGTGAAGCCCAATGAAAACATAGCTTGTGTAAGGCTAAGCAGTTGGTAAGCTGTAGGAGCACGAGCTGAACCAGACTCTCTAGCTTGCCCACTTCTTCATACACGTCGTCTTCCTCTACCTGGACACCTGTGTCCTAGACCGTGTCATTCTTCACCAGTATCCACTCTGCAGGCTGTATGTCCAGGCAGGAAGTCACAGCAATGGCCGAGGTATCCGAGACGCCTGGGGCTCAGGAACCTTCCTCTTTCCAGTGGTTCTTCGTGTATTACCAGATGATTCGGAAACAGGGTCCGTGTGATCCAGAGAAGCAGGAAGGAATCAGGAAATGGACAACAGAGACCCAGGCTCATTGCTCTTCAGTAAGGTTCTGTGGATTTATGTCCTAATTTCCTCATTCATTCGAGATTGATTGGGCATGCCACTGGGGGGCGGGGGGCTCTTAAACCAGTTTTTATGAAGTACAGTGAGCAATGGACCCATCTCTGGAGATCTGTTCCGGTTTCATCCTTGGCCACTAACTGGTTTGGGACCAAGGTCATAAATCTGTGGATAAAAAACAAACTTCACTTAGATGGTCCCTTGTAGAACTCACACTGCATGGGCGTAACAATAGGGGTCATCCAGCCAATGACAGCAAGCACTGACCAAGGACCTTCTAAGCACAAGGGTCAACAACAGGGATCTGGTCGCTCAACTCTGAATCTGGAGTTCTTGTGCAAAGGCGTGAAGCTGTTGTTGACGGGGTGTACTTTTTCTCTCCTACGCACCCCTCTCTGTATTTCAGGTTAGTAATTCCAGAGCTTTGCAGCCAGAATCTTCTTGTTTATTACCAATGGCACCCTTGGTGGATCCCTGTGGAACAAATGTGGGGAAATAAATGCTTTCATGCTGGGTGCAATCCTTCAAAGAAAGTTCTTGCATGAGACAAATTTTCTCCATAGGTTGTAGTTAGTAATTTGCTTCCTGTTAATAATTCCACACACATTGATCTCACAGCAGCTGGTGAGTATCTGGCACACAACCCTCTGGATTTATTTTAAATTTAGGAAAAAAAAATTGCTCCATACCTGCGTCCTGCTTGGTTATTACCTAGGGAGACCAGAATATTCGGAATAACTTGCTGAGAATGACCAGTGTTCCAAACAACAATGCCTCAAACTTTCCATCCAGCTGCCCACAGAAACAAGATGTTTTTTCATTCAACTGAGTTTCTTCAAGTAGTTTCAAGTATGAAGCCTTTGATGGCTTCATCCCCGTTCACTCAGGCATAAACTGCTAAAACAGGGCTTTTCCCTTTCATGACCAGCTTCTCTTTTTGCCCTTCGCCCCCACCCTCCCACCCCTTCACCCCCACCCCCACCCCGAGCGTGGCATGGCATCTGTACCGGAGCATATTAATGCTAGAATAGAAGCTCCATCAAGGTAACTGTGTATTGTTCATTGTGGCATCAGCAACAGTTGGAACGATAATTGGGGATGGAGTCGGTGCTCACACGTTATATGCTGTGATCGATCAAGAACACCAGACCACATTCTCTATTATAAACAAAGATATTCACATATTAATAATATACATATAATCGCTGCTTAAATATGAGAGGTGGATTAAGAGTTCTCTGGACACCATAACGGCCGGTTCACTGTACAATGTGCTGGTACGATGTGCTGCTGTTGCACCCCATTGTCAGAGGTCGTCATACCCGCATGTGTGCAGGTCTCCTGTCTGGTCATCGTGCCTTCGGGAACCTCCACTCATCCATGCCATTTAGCATCACCTCCAAATCGGGACCCTGGATGTCCCACGTTCATCATTTTATTTTCTTGCCCTAAAGCCATTCATATTCCTGTTGTCATTGAGACCAGTGAGAACCCTAACAAGCATGTAATGCTTTCTGAAATTATCTCCCGCCAGAAGTTTACGTCCCAAAGGTAACGTGCTCCCTCTGTCCTCGTTCTACAGAATGGCTTCTCACTATCACTTCATTGATCAAATGGTTTTCTGTTCTTCCAGGCATATCTCAACGTGGCACACTGTCCGGGAAGCCTTCCATAACCAACGCAGCAGAAGCAAGCATGCTTCCCTCAAAACTGTCAAAATCATTTGCATCGTTTGTTTTGGTCAAAGCCATCACCATTGGAGGGGAAACACATAACACCTGGAGTGGGAGAGGCAATATTAAATTCCTAACTGTGACTATTGAACCATAATTGTGGTCCTTGGAAAGAGCCTCTGACCCTGTTTGTACGTCAGCTTCCTCCTTCGTGAAGTGATGACAATATGATCTGATCCCCATGTCTTGTGAGCAGCAAACGAGGTAATGATTGTGGTCTGTAAAGTGCTCTACAAATGCTGGTTTTCATCACCTTCCCACAACTATCCATACGTGGACATGTCAACTTGTCAGTGAAAGTAAATTTCTTGACTACAGGAGCTGGGTCATTTTGTCCTCCACAGGCCCTACTCCTACAAAGATCCCTCACTTTTAAGATGAATGAAATAAACACACACTTAAAGAAGAACCTCATATGTCTGGTCCTAGCCTGCAGCCTTGATGGGCAGGGCTTACCAATGTGTTGGGGCAGACATGGCCCCATAGCGGTCGTCCATGCTTTGATGATGGGTGTGCTGAGCGGAGCAACCCAGTGCTTCTCAGAGAAGGTCATCTTCCAACTCCGTTCTCAAGGGTGATTATGATCTTCAACCGGAGAAATTAAAGGAGAGTATATTAGGGGCAGAGCTAGAAATAACGTGTGCAAAGGGCAGTAAGGATACACAGGGTTTCGCGTTAAGGGAGTGGTGAGATATTTACTCAGCATGGCCATAGAGTCAAGTACCAAGAGATGGGAAGCATCAGTAGGGAAGGCCAAGGAACAAGAAGGCCTGCGTGTCAAGCTAAGGAGATTTCACACGACCCTTTTCCACCTCCTTCTGGCCCATTAGAATGGATGACCTCCCGTTTGTCTGGTCCTCCTTACTCTGCCCAACTGTGACCTGCTCTCCCACCCTTGCACTCACCACCACCTTCTAGTCTCTACAGCATGACCCCTTCTCCACCAAATCCCTGTAATCATTGTACATTTCAGATCTATTATTTCTTATTTGACCTTGGACACTCTCACAGAATCC
The DNA here is from genome assembly GCF_004115265.2 of Rhinolophus ferrumequinum. Lineage (NCBI taxonomy): Eukaryota > Metazoa > Chordata > Mammalia > Chiroptera > Rhinolophidae > Rhinolophus > Rhinolophus ferrumequinum. The sequence continues at coordinate 67,549,254 of NC_046296.1, forward strand.
AACTCTACTACCTTGACCCACAATAAAAGAAAGCAGCGTGTTGCCCCTGGTCCTCCCATAGTCCCAAGTGACCCCCTTATCAGGGGAAGGAAATCAATGAATCCTGAGGACATGTTTAAAGTTTACGTGACTATAGTTGGTAAGAGCATTTAGGAGCAGTGGTGGAAATCTGACTTGAACCAGAAAAATGTCAATATAAATTCAGGAAGGCTGACCTTCCCTGAATGGGTGTGTATCATTTACGTGGTGGGAAACCTTAGGGAAACACAAGTATTGCATAGACAATGTGTGGACATGACTTCAAGGTTCTGGATGCTGTCAACAAAATGAAATGGAGAATTATGCTTTGAGCTCAGAATTCACAGACCGAAGCTATGATTGCACGTTTCAGCTTCCTACAGTCTCCCCAGCTGACAACGAGCACATCAAAATATCACTTCACATGTAATTTTCAATAAGTTGAGCCCATTTCAATTTTATTTGATCTTCACTACAAAATGCAAGATATCGTAGGGAATCGACGGAAGGGGTTTCGCTGACGTAACAGTGGAATGGATGAATTCACTAGTTATTTGTGCTACGTCCTATTACAAACTGGGTTCTTGCTTTGGGAGACCCAGTTATGCCAGGCTGAAAAGCATAACTCAGGGGCCAGGATGGAAAGTGTCACTCTGGAATTACAAACATAAGCTGTGTTACACACTGGGAAACTTTTGGACACGGTGCACTTGGTTTTTTGGAATCTTTAGAAGAGTTTAAGATGAAGTCACATTATCAGTGGACTTTATTCTGGATGTTCTCTAGCCAAAGACTAGAGAGCAGAGCTCCATCCTATCAAATGTTAAGTCTCAAGTGTTCACTCATTAGTCCAACTGTTCACCTAAGGGCTATTCCCTGTGCATCTCCTCTGGGTTACGTTAACATGGAACTAGGAGCATGAGTATGACAGTAAGTGAAAGGAGAGGCTCACTACTTCCATTCTCAACCCAAGTCCATTTTACAAATGTTTTCCACATAATCCCATGAAATAAAGAAATATTATGTACTTCCTTTGTGCTAGACACCCCTGAGGCGATGCATAAAATGTCACACTCTCATAGAATATGCTTCCCTGAGTATGGAAAGACCTGTGACTTCTTCTAAACAGTAGAGTATGGCAAAGGATGTGACTCTATTGATTAGATTATATTGTACAAGAGGGTGGAGAGTATCAACCATGATCACACCACATTAAAGAAGGTTATGACTTAGAGGACTGGAGACAGGTTTTCCTGCTGGCCTGGAAGAAGCAAACACCCACGCTATCAAGTGCTCACTGACAGTTTGCAGGGAAGGGCCCTGGCCTCTAAGACCTGTGGGCCAGCAGGAAGACGCCGAGGGCCTCAGTCATACAGCCAGGAAGAAGTGAGTTTGCCAACAATCTGAATGAGCATGAAATGGGCAATGCCCTGACTAACCTTCAGGTGAGAGCACCGCCCAGCTGACACCTTGATCACCGCTTGGTGAGACCTTGACCGGAAGACTCAGGAAGTCACGCGGGAACTTCTGAGTCACAGAAACTGTGAGATAACACGCATGCAGTTGTAAGACACTTTGTTGGTGATAAATTGTTACGCAGTGATAGAACACTAAATTATCTTTGCTCCTAAGAGTCCATCTTATAAGACATAAAGTCAGTGTAGTGATAGCCCTTTGGGAAACTCGGAATGCTGCATGGATAGACACGGAAAAAGAGGTGTCTTTTACACTGTCTCCACACTGCCACCTAGTAATGCATTCAGAGGGGCTTTAGAAACACAGACGATAGACTGAAATGGGGGAAACTCAGGCCTTCTGACTTCAGTGAATTTGCAGGAGGAGGACAGAATCTTCAACAAGGCAGCACACAGACTTTCACTGCCAGCCAAGATGCAGTACGCTGACAGCAGCCTAGCTCCCTAATGACCACAGCTGAAAACTCCGGACAGAATAAAACAAAAACCTACTTGAGGTCTCTGAAAGTCAGCAGTATCAGATAGACTGGGAACTGAACATAAAACCTGAGTAACAACTCATAGTCAGAGTGCGTTTTCTTAAATTTGTCTTTTTCTCCTTTGTCTTCCCAAAGGTGAACCAATTGCAGAATTCTGCAGATGTCACTGACTATAAAAAGGCTGATTGCACAACTGAAAAATCAATGTAATTTACCATATCAATAGAGTAAAGAAATAGATCACATGATCATTTCCACTGACGCATAAAGTCTTTGACAAAATTCAGTATCTATTCATGATGCAAAATATCAGCAAACTACATATAATATGGAACTTCCCTAACCTGATAAAGGGCTTCTAGAAAATACTTAGAGCTAACTTAGGATTTCATCTTGAAAAGTCGTGCTTTCCCCCCTGAGGTCATGACCTTGGCAAAGATGAGCATTCTGGCCACTGCCCATCACATAGAAGGACACAAGGGGGAAAGTCTACAGACTGAAAAAGAAGAGAGAAACTCTCTCTACTGGAAGGTGACATAATTGAAACACACTACAAGACCTACAAAGAGAGTCTTTGAACTAATGAGTGCATTTAGAATAGTTGCAGGATACAAGATCAGAACACAAAAGTCAATTGCCTTTTTTTAGGAATGGAAACCTGGAAATAAAAAAAAAAATTTTTCAAGAATTTCTATAGGTCTACAGTAATCAAAACAGTGTGGTGTTTGTCTGGATTAATACAACAGAATATACTTTCATCAAATGTGTAAAAGGAATTACATGAACAACAAATTGTCTTTTGAGGAAATGGTGCTGGACCAAGGGAACTTCCATATGCAAAACAGACAAAGACAAACAAAAAGCAAAGAAACACAACAAAACAAAACAAATATCAACCTATACCTTATCCAAAAATTAGCTCAAAATGGATTAAAGATCTAAATGCAGAATATACAATTATAAAACTGTCAGAAGAAAACATCAGAGAAAAGCCTTTATGATGTTGGATTAGGCAAAAGTTTCTTAACTAAGTATGATCCATGACAGAGAAGATGATAAATTGGATTTTATCTAAATTAAAAATTTCTGCTTTTCAAAAGGCATTGCTAAGAGAATAAATAGACGAACCATAGATTGGGAGACAATATTTGCACATCTGACAAAGGACTTTTTTCCACAACATAGATGAACTTAGAAAACTCAACAATTAAATAACAAACAAACATGCCAATTTTAAAAATGGGCAGAAGATTTTACGAGACATTTTACTAAACCAGATATGTGTGTGGCAAACCAGCACATACAAAGGTCTTCAACATCATTAATGATCAGAGAAAAACACATTAAAACCACAAAGAAATATCACTACACACTATTAGAACTACTGAAAAATTAATAATGACAATTTACAACATTAAGTCTTATTGAGGACTTGTCTCAAGGAGGAAGGCAAAATGGTAAGCCAGTTTGGAAAACAGTTTGTCGGTTTTTTTATAAATTGAAACACGTACTGACTCCATGACCAGGCAATCCCACTCGTCAGGTGTTTACTCAAAAGAAATGAAAAACTGAGTTCACACAAGAAGCCATGAAAAATTTATAGAAGCTTTACCACTAATCACCGAAAATGGAAAAAAATTCACATGATTTTTAATGGTGAGTGGACAAATAAAATATGGTGCATCAACAGCACCCAGCAATAAAAATTATTGCTACATGCCATAGTACAGATAAATTCCAAATGCATTATGATAAGTGAAAGAAATGACTGCAAGTGCTACGTTCTATATTATTCCATTTATGCGACATTCTGGAAAAGGCAAAAGTACAGGGCTAGAGAACAGGTCTGTGATGGAAGTGTGGGCGAAGGGCCAGCACTAGAGGGTTTACTCTGTAACTTTACTGCTGGTTACAGAGGTCTCTGTGTTTGTCCAAACTCATAGAACTATACATCCAAAAGTAGATTTTACTTGTACGTAAATTTAAATAAAAATAAAAGCAGAAAAATGAAGAATTATACCAGGAATTAGAAGACAGATATGTAACTACATCTGTTATAAGAGCTACAAAAGAAAATATGGAAGAATAAAAATTAGCCTGGTCAGACAGTGTAGAGACGGTAGAACGGAAGTGAGCTATGCAGGAGCAATGCTATCTGACTGGGGCAGGGGTGAGGAGTAAAGGGCGTTCCAGACACAGGAAGTGCATCTGTGCAAATGTCCTGTGGCAGGAAGAAGGGCGTGTTTTGTAACTGAAATAGGGCCGACAAGGCTGAAGCGCAGAATATGACAGTGACTTCCGTGTGTCTCATAAACCATGTTAAGGGTTCCGTCTTTATTTGGGGACCAAAGCAAAGCTGCTGAATGATTTTCGGGAGGCATAGGACCAAAGTTCCTCTCTCTGAGTGGACTCAGGGCAAAAACACCATAATTAGGTACCGACTGTGGTGGTTGAGGTAAGAGATCATCAGATTGCCTGTTGTAACAGGGCAGTGGTGATAAACAGAACTGAAAGGACTTCTGAAAACTCATAAGACAAACTGGTAAAATTATGTCATGGATTTGATATGGCATGTCAACGAACAGCAAGTGTCAAATATTGTTCTTTAAAGGCCAGTCACACATAGACTCTGTTGCATATTCTTCTTGTTTTATTTTATTGCTTTTTTTTTAATTTTTTTAAATAAACATTTATGACCATTCTTAGCTCATGGGCCATACAGGCCACAGGCTGGATCTGCCTGGTGACGTAGGTGATTCTGGCTTTCCTAAGACGAGAGACGCCGGCGCCATTCCATGCAGTTGATATGGTCTTAAGTAAACACATGGTGAAACTAATGTTTTTAATGTTGAACTTGAGCTGCCTTGGAAATCCCAGATGGAGATATCAGTTTGTCGTTCGGATATATGGAACTAACGCTCAAGAGAAATCTGGGCGTAACACATCATTGGACATCGTCGGTGACTGCTGGTAACAAAGCCGGGGACACAGCTGAAAGTGCCTGAGGAGAAGTGAGACAGAGCGGGAAGAGGACACGGTTTGGGGCTGACCTTTAAGGAACTACATGATTTAGTGTCTGGATTAAAGACGATGAGCCTGCGTCAGAAATAGAGCGAGTGGGCAAGGTAACAAGCTGTGTTACAAGAGCCAAGTGATTCCACTGACATGCCAGTTTCTTCTTCGGAATTACACTCGGAATGGGGATTTGAGCCTAGGAAAGTTCTGTGCAGAGCCTTCCAAGTCTGCAGTGGTCTCAGGTTGTTTCGTAGATCATCAGATGACACTGCGTTTTATTGACCTGGGTGGGTGACAGCAACCCTTTAACCTGTTTAAGATCCACAATATGATATTGACTAGAGGCATAACAGGGTCTTGTTTGTGTTCGATACTGGATTAAAATAATCACGTTATTTTTCAAAGTCAAGCAACTTCTCTTCAAATTCAACTGGAAGGATTTGATGATCAAAAATTACCTACGTGCGTGACATGCCCTTACAAAGCATATTAGTCTTGCCTAGTTTCAAATGTTAAGTGTACTGTTCAATATATTTGCCAATATTTATTGTCTGCTATTGTCATATAGTTTGTAAACTTGTCATATCTTGTATACAAATAACTTTCTGTCTTTTCAACAATGTGTCATGATGTCAACTTTTAAACAATACTTTATGAAACAAGTAGAGATTCAAGTTTAAATTAAAATTCAACCACATGTGCTACCAAAGCATGTAACTTACTCAAGAAGACAACTCAACAACCAGATACTGTTTACATGTGGCTTAGTTTTGCCTGTACAAAGGCAACCTTTTTATCTGTGAGGTAGCTACCAACTTTGGTTTTTACAGCAGTGGAAGACAGAACCCGATTTCAGAAATATCCGTGGAGTGTTCAGGTTTGAGAGAGAGGGCTTCAGTGTCACTAGCACAATGTTACACAGCACATTGGATAAAAGAAAAGCCAGGCTAGAGCAGAGTGGAAGAAAAATCATGATATTAAGAGAAGAGAATATAAAAGGTGCAAAACAAATGTAGAGCATCTGATCTATATGTAATTGGAGTCCAAGAAAAAGAGGTGAAAATGAACACAACAGAAAAATACGTGAAAAGATAATGAACTTGTTTTCAAACCTTGTTTCAAAGATATAAACTCACAGATTCAATAAGCTCAACTCAGGGAAAATACAGAGAAAATTGCAGGTAACAAAACTGAGCTCATATTGTCAAACTGCTGAAAACTAGACAATGAGAATTTCTTAAAAACAGCTAGAGAAAAGCATTCTACTATATTCAAGGGAGCAGCAATGGAAACTTTTGACAGTTACCTTGAAAAACGAAACGATAACAGGACTGCATTTTATTGTGCAAAAAAAAAATATATATATATATATATATATATATATATATATTCCTATACCCAACAAAAATAGGCCTTTAAATACAGGCAAAATAAAAATAAGAAATACATTCACTTTTGGACAAATAGATGCAGAGAGAAACTGTGGTCAGCAGAATGATACTTCAAACGTTGCTAAAGGAAATTCTTTCAGACGAAGCAAAACGATTGCAAAACAAAGCACAAAACTACGGGAAGAAAAGCAAGTGACTGAAAGAGAAATACAGAGGTCAGTCATCTCTTGTGTTTGTTGATAATTCTGCCACATTCACTTTTATTCCTAAAAAAATAATGCTTGGTTACACAAAATTTTGGATTTTATGGAAATAAAATTATATTACAAGTATTCTTCAGCCACTTACTTTTTCTATTTAAACATCTGATCCTCAGATTCATTGATTCTTTGAGGGTAGCCGCAAATTCATTTCCATCACTGCCTAATAGTCAATTTTAAAGATACCAAATTGCATTAGTCTGTTCTTCTGTAGGACATTTGGGTTAGTTTCAATGTCCTACCACGTTCTCATCCATTTTGCACGGTACCACGTGCTGTTTGTGGAGGCACACATGTAGGCTCACAACTGCTGGGCCACAGGTTGGTTTCATCTGACTACGCTCGATAATGCTAATTATTTCCCAAAATGGTTTTACCACCAGCCGTATACAAGTGACCCAGTTATTCCACACTTTTGCCGACACTTGATACTGTCAGTCTTTAGAATTGCCGCCAATGTCCAGTGGCATTGTGTATTTAATTTCCATTCCCCTGATTAATGCAATTGAGCCTTTTTTCATATTTTATTGGCGATTTGAATGTCTTTTTCTGTGAAGCACATATTCAAAGCTTGTCTCTTTTTAAAATTATTTGTTCATAGTGTTCATATGGGTATTACATAGTAATTATAATCTTACCGTGTCATTGATTTTCTCTCTTCATTTTCTGTCTCTTATTTTCAATCTTCATAAAATTGAATATTAGGCAGTGATGGAAATGAATTGCAGCTATACTCAAAGAATCAATGAACCTGAGGATCAAATTTTTACATAGAAAAAGCAAGTGGCTGAAGAATAATTGTAATATAATTTTGTTTCTATAAAATCCAAAATTTTGTGTAACCAAGCATTACTTTTTAGGAATAAAAGTGAATGTGGCAGAATTATCAACAAACACAAGAGATGACTGACCTCTGTATTTCCATTTCAGTCACTTGCTTTTCTTCCTGTAGTTTTGTGCTTTGTTTTGCAATCATTTTGCTTCGTCTGAAAGAATTTCCTTTAGCAACGTTTGAAGTATCATTCTGCTGACCACAGTTTCTCTCTGCATCTATTTGTCCAAAAGTGAATGTATTTCTTATTTTTATTTTGCCTGTACATTGAAAACCTTGCTATTTTTCAGTTTTGACTGTGGCCTTTGAGAAGGCAGATACCAATCAAATTGCCACATTTGCAAATGTAGCCTTTCTTTTCTTTCTGTTTTAAATATCTTTTTCTTAGTTTTTGTTTTGTCCAGTGTCACTGCATTGGCTCTAGGCGAGGATTTGTTTTTCCTTAACCTGCCTGAGATTTAATGAGATTTCAGGTTCTAAGGACTGATATTTTTTAACAATTCTGAAAAAAATTGTAAGTCATTATATCCTTCTATTATTGCTTCTTCTCTCAGCCTCTGTATTTTCTCTTTCAGGAACTCCAGTTTGATACAAGCTACCAATTTTGATCTCTTCTCTATGTGTTTCAACTTCACCCTACTCTGTGCCATCCATTTCTCTCTCTACCACATTCCATGTAATTTCACTAATTCTTCCACTGTGTCCAAGCTTCCCTCTATTTTCCCCAATAGACTCTAACTGCAATTGTTATATTGCTTTAATTTTAAAATATTTCACTTATTTTTCTAATAAACATTATTTTTGACTGTCTTGCTTTTAAAGATATTGTCAAGCTTTCCTAATATCTGTTAATATACATGATGTGGAGAGCTAGTCCCCAAAGATGTCTATGCCATAATCCCTGGAATTTATAAACATATCACTTTAACTGGCAAAGTGACTTTGCAGATGTAATTGAGATTACAAGCTTTCAGGTAGGGAGATTAGCTTAAATTATCCAGGTGGATCCGATCTAACCTCGTGCAGTTTTAAAAGGGGAGAATTTCTCCTATAAGATTGTGGTAAGTTTGCGTGGCGACAGATGGTTACTAGAATTAGTGGGGTGATCACATTGTGAGGTATAAAAATGTCAAATCGTACATTGCACACCTGAAACTAATAAAACCAATATAAGATTGTGTACCAACTATACTTAAATTAAAAACTAAAATGGATATATCATTTATAAAATAATGGAAGTAAATCAAGTAAAACTTTTATAAAACCTTTCTGAGAAAAATTGTAAAACTTTATTGAGAAACTTTAAACAAGGTTTTAGTTATTTTTGGTTTTATTTAGGTATAGTGGGTATTGCAATCTATAAAAGTCCCCATTATGTATACAAAGGGTACCCCAAAAATGTATACACATTTTAAGAAGGTGTATATTAAAATTGTAATAATATACGCTGATAACAAAAGATGAACACAAGCTATTTGTATACATTTTTTCGGCACCCTCAGTATATGTTCAATGATGCTATGAGTTCTGGGTCTGAGATATTACTTATTGGATTTTTTTCAGTTTGAGGTAAAATCTGGTTGATAACCTCATCACCTAGGTAACAGCACTTGTGATTTATAAAGAGAATACCAGTTAAACAAACTGACCAATAAACCAGAAAAAAAAAAAAAAGCAGCAGAAATATGCAGGAGAGAGGAAATGAGAGCAGTTCCGGGGTAAGGAGGATTCATCAAATGTTTGGTGGCTCTGAGAGGTAGCGCTCCCCTAAAGTGACTCCATGGCTGCCCCAGGTACCACTCGGGAAGGAAATGGACCTTAGTCTTACACCTACAAAGAACCCTGACTGAGCTTGGAAGTGGGTTCTTCCCGGGCGGGGCCTCCTCACCAGTGCCTGGCTGGCCCACACCTTAATTTTGGATTCCTGAGACCTGGAGCACACACAGAACTCAGCTGAGAGGATTCGGACTTCTCACCTAAGAGCTGGGAGGTGATAAACCTGGTTGTGCCCAGACCCCAAATGGTGATAATTTTTTTATAGCAACAATAGAAACCTAATACAGCGTATTAAACACAATAGCAAAATTTTCCTACTTAACACATGGTCCACAGATCAGCGTCAATGGCGACACCTGGGAGAGTGTGGGAAATGCAAAACAGCAGGACCAACTAACAGGCTCACTGAGTTAGAATTTCATTTTATAAGAATAGATCCAAACATCACCGGGCGACTCAGAAATTTCCGGAAGCAGCGTTAGGACACATGGTCCCTGATCATGGCGATATATCTGGTACCTTTGTGGCGTGATTCCATCACTTCCTGTTCCTGCTCAAGTTTGCTCACGGTGCGTTCCCTGTGTTCTGTGACTTACTGTGAGTTCCTGCTTGTTGGAACTCTCTCTATACGGTTTCCAGACATGCACGTGCTTACACATTTTAACTGAGTAGGTAGGTCTGGGGCGGGTCCCAGGATCTATGTTTCCAACAAGTTCCCTGGGACAGTAATTGTATTTACTTGTATCAGGAGCCTGGGGACTCAGCCCTGGCCTGACGTTTCTCACCCTACACAAAGAATGCGGACTTGAGCTCTACTCCTCTGTGATGTTCAGCTCGCGGTTGATCCTCTGGGAAGATTGCTTTCACCTCCAACCCAGAACAAAGGCTTGAGACAGGTCACGTTCCCTGCAGTTAAGCGGGGACTGAATGTATTCCACGTGTGCTTACGCTAAACGTGAGGACTCTAAAGTCACAAGTGCGGTGGGGAGGTCGCCCCGCTCCCCCACGGTGGGTGGGGCTTTGGCTTTGTGTGGCCTGGAATTCTGACGCTCAGAGATCCCTGCCAGCAAGTGTCCCCAAGGTGACAGAGCACGGTGCTGCTCTGCTCGCTTCTCTGAGATTCCTCTGGCACACTGGGTTTGGGTTTGGCCTCCGACAGTCCCTAAGGGACGACTGATGCAGTTAAAAAGATGATTTCTCCGTGTTTCTAGGAAAATATCTCTGAAAATTGTAAAGCGATGGCATTTTCATTGTTTTCATCCAAAGTCATTTGGGGAACATGGTTCCTGGTGCTGCTGGAAACACATCCCTCCTATAGCCGCACCCCACACGTCACGGATGGGGACAGCAAAGGGAAGTGGCAGAGCAGAGAAAGCGGCCTTCCGCCACCCTTCCCCCAGGTACCAGGTTAGCAGGACATTTTGTGTTTTGTTATTGAACTTGTCAGGTAGAGACTATGCTTGCACGTGTTGTTTGGGAATAAGGCCGCCCCTGGCTTTGATGCCATTTTCAGGAGTAAACAGTTGCCATCCCAAATGAGAGAGCCCACGATGGATACTGGTGTCACTCACTGAAATAAACCAGCATGGAAGAGCTGAAACTTCAGCTTAAAGTGGGAGATGCTTTTTTTTGAGATATCCAAGTGGAGATGTCAACTAGGCAGTGGGCCTGGGCTCACGGCCGAAATCTGGGCCACAAACATAACTGGAGTGATTTGGGACAACAGTAGGAAGGAAAACAATATTTCACATTTCCAGCTGGGGCTGAGTGAACGTTACCTGAGATCCACAAAAAAGCTTCTTGGAGGAGGAGGGCTGGAGGGGTCCCTGAGATTTACAAACAACATGTACGTACGAGAAAGACTGAGGTGTACGCAGTGGTAAGGCTGATGGAACAGGAGAATGCCGACAGCAGGCCCACCTGAGAGGTGGGCAGGAGACAGAGGTGTTTGTTTACCTCATTACCTCCGTGTAAAAACAATCTCAAGACTCATTCTATTTTCAAGAGGCATGATGTTGTATGAGGTTATTTAATCTTCCTTTAAACAAACAAACAAACCAAAAGGAACAGAAGGTAAATACCATAAACATAAGCTGGAGAAACCTCCAGAAAGGTAATCTGTTATGCTGGAGGGATAGGTGTGGGTGCTGCCTACACCTCCTGCGAAATCCCACCCCCGCACCTGGGCAAGACGCTCTAGGTGGGCTCCGTGAAGTCTGGGCTTAGCAGCAGAGGTGTTGGCTCAGACGACACACGTAGTCTGTGGGGACCCAGCACCACCCCCACACTTTCCACAGGGACCGACAGTGCTGACTCGCTCTATCCCCGCCGCTTTGCTTGGTCCGGACTCCCTACCAAGCTCTGTTCACTGCCCGGACGCCACTCACAGACTTCCTTTCACTCCAAATAGACTGAACTTTTTGATACCGTTACTGCAAATCTCACCCCTGCATCCCACTTTTCAAACTAGGTCGCCCTGGATTTTGACACTCCCACAGATCAAACAAAAGTTGTCCCCACACTTGTCCCCCTGACCACATGGGGACAAGGTTACTTAGACTCCTGGTTCTTAGGGTCAGGAGTCAGCCCAGCACCAGGTCTGACCTGGTTCCAGCTTCCTCCCCGACAGCTCAGCTCAAGCCCCTGCGGTCTCTGTGCCCTGCTGCTGAGCTGAGGTGGCTGTGCTCCATGAAGCCTGGAGGTGTGGGGCAGACTCACTCGTTATCTTCTTCAGTAAGTACTTTTACCTGACTACAGTGGGCTCTACAGATTCTGCAACAATAATCATAAAAACCCGGTCCTCGTGTGTTAGCATTCTCGTAGGGCTTGGACGGGAAGGGGCAGGCAGGAAAAGATCAAAATGATGGAGCACTTCAGATGCTATTAAATGCCACGCAGAATAACAAAGCAAGAGGAGGAAGAGGGGATTTCCAGGTGTGGTGAGGGAGGGAGGTCACTGTATTTGAGGGTCCAAGGATGGGCCTCCATAATATAGTGTTATTTTAGCAGAGAGAGGAAGGGAGGGAAGGAGGGAGGGGAAGATCTGATGGCAGAGTGTCCAAAAGAAGGAACCGAAGGGAGAGACCCTGGATGGTACCAGCTCCTCATGTCCAAGGAACAGGGCGGCCTCAGTGATGTGGAAGGAGGGACGGGGGGAGTCAGATCAGAAAGCTGTTGCTTTATTTAGTGCGATGTGGAGACCATCAGAAGGTTGTGAGCAGAGGGCGGAGATGCGGGGACCTGCACAGAAAGGGATCACTCCGGTTCCCATGTCAACAACGGGCCACGTTATGGATGCAAAAGAAGCCTGGACTAATTGGGAGCACTGGTCATAACACAAGTGAGAGATGAAGTCAGTTTGGATCAGCAAGTCGAATTGGAAATAGTGAGGGGCTTAGATTCTGGATTTATTTTAAAGATGGATCCAAGAGGAATCTCTAGCTGAACTGTGAGAGAAAGAGAGAAGCCCAAGATGACTGGCTTCCTGGTGCTTGGACTGGGTAACTGCATGGATGGGTTGTCATTTGAGATGGGGAGGCAGTTCCCTGGGGTGGGGGGAGGAACGGGGCGTTTGGTTTTGAACCTGTTAAGTGGCGACCCAGTGAAATAGCCAACAAGAGATGTCACATAGACGGCTAGTCACGGAAGGCTGGAATTTGGGGGAGGGTCTCAGACATGCGCTGTGGGGCACACATGCTCTTTCAAGCCGTAAGACTGGAGGGAAACACCAGAGTAGTGTAGCCACAGCAAGGGGGAGGTCTGAGGACGGGGGGCTGGGCTGTGCCAACACAGACAAGAGAGTTGGAGTCTGGGGCTCTTGGCTCCCAAGCCTGGGTGTTTAAACCGAATTAACTCTAGTTTTCATGAGGACAATACGATGTAGTGGTTCTACACATACTGGGATTGACCTGCTTGGCTTCCACTCCAGCTCCCACTATTGACAAGCTTTATGACTTTGGGCATGATAATCTCTCAGTGCCTTGGTGTTTCCATCTATAAAATAGACACAATAGTACTGCCTTCCCAAGCTTGTAGAATTTTTCATGAGGATTAAATGAGCTAAATATCTGAGAGCAAAGCCAGACACAAAATGTGCACCATAAAAGGTTGGCTTATTATTATATGTTATGTTTTATACCTTTGGGTTATACATATGATTTCATTAGAACCAAGAGGTGGGCTGCTAAAAAGAGGCTCTTTCATTATGGTAGATCCTTATAGCCACAAGTTTATAGGGAAAGACAAACTAGTAAGTACACAGAATCATTCATTAACCTTTCGGAAGACAAGCAGAGCTTCTTAATATTACTTATGACAAAAGAATATGAAACAATGTTAGGGAATGTAAGTATGTCAATTGAGGAATTTTACTATTTGCTCAAAATGGGGGAAGAGGTAAACTGCTTGTAAATGTGTGGAGCACAAGACTCGCCCACTGCCCAAACTCTCAGCTGAGTTTTGTCCCTCGGGTATTAACGCTTAGAGCATGTAAATGAGCCCCGTTACACTATGCTAATTACTAAAAGCTATTGTGCAGTAGTGTCTACAACTACTTATTCCCTCGCGATTTCTTTCCTGAGCAAGCGACTTTCTGATGCAAACCTAGACTTGGGCACATGTCACCTCCTAAACAGCCAGATGGATGAGCATGTGGGGACCTCACACCGGACCTGCAGACGAGGAAGTGAACCAGAGAGGAAGAGGGTCTTGCTCAAGGTTCTGTGGCTCAGTGCACGTAGGAGTGAGGCAGATCCCGGGCCCCAGTCCTCAGAACGGGCTGATTTATACCACAGGGCACGTACAGGAATCGCTCCGGCCTACGTCCGGCCTGAAACGTGGCCTCTAAGAACTAGTTCCTCTGTTAACAAAGAAGCAAATGGTGTAGGATGCTGGCCGCTCTCCGGGATTTTAATTCTGGATTGCCACGCACATGTGGAGTGGCCAAACACTCTGAAGGAAACTTCAGTCCAAAACCCCTAACAGCATAGCTCACGGTTATGATGAGACTGGCACACCAGGCCACCTGGAAGGGCTGCTGCACCAATCATTGAATTTTCACTGAGTCACTGTGTTAAAAATGAGTACCTGTCTGTCTTCAGTAGGTCCCTACAGAAAACATTTGGGAGCTCTCAGTTTCTCTAAATATTTGTTGTAGGCAAAAAGGTTGCAATTGAGAGTAGAATTGGCTCCTGAGTCTTTCTTCTTTCCAACACTATATACTCAACAAGCATCTATGTGATGAGAGAAATTGTGTATCACCGTGTAGGGGTGCTGCAATGTTCCAGAACATCGCATACTTTCCCTCCATCAACCTTGTCAGCGAGGAAAAACTGTCCCCATTTTACCTATACGTCCCAAGGTCACTCGCTCAGTTTGCAATCAGAAGTCAAATAGAAACTCAGCTGAATTCACGCTTCCTTTCTCATTGGGTTCAATCTGTTAAACTCTCCCATAGTCACAAGGAAATGCCAAATAATCTTGACGTTTTCCTGATGACAATGCAATAATGAGTTCATTTGGAAGACAGGGCCAGTTGCAAAATATCTAGGTAGTTGAACTGGAAAATAAAATTTGGACAAGTCTCTAGTCCCAGGTCCACAATGAGATTTTTGTCACTTAAGATAAAAACATTTTGTCGCACTCGATTTGAAGAAGAAAGTGCTCACCTGCAGAAGACACTGTCAATTATACAAACATCATGAAAAACGCCAAAGAAAAGCTAACAAAAGTCGCACATTTTTACAAAACTGCAGAAGCCTGATTTAGTCAGTGAGAATTTCTTCTTCACACAGATTTTTGTCATCTCTCTCAGCGCCAGGGGCCCTTGAATAATGACAAATTAGCAAGGTGCTACTGTCTTGTAACTAGGAGACACTTGAGCATATTGGCTTTCAGCATTGTGACCTGCTTCTTGCTAGACTGCTAATTAATATTTGCACTGGCTACAGAATGAGCTTTTGTTTAGACTATTTCATATTCAAAAACTGCCTTCACACGAAGCAGGTTTTTATGTAAAGGCCAAGTTTAACTTTGTTTTATTAATGATATTTGTAAGAATGACCGTTGACTACATATGTGTTTGCTAGAACATGTAGGCATCTTGCTTGCCTTATAAGATCTCACCTTGGGCAAGATAAATCACATCACCGCCATTCTGCGACGTAGGAGGCCACACTGCAAAAGGTGAAAGGACTTGCCCGAGGACATGTAGTTGACGAGGGCTGCCACTGAGGTGCAAGTCCTCCTCCGCCGGAATCCAAAGGGGCTCAGAACCCACCCACACCATCGTCATCAAGCCAAAGAAGGTCCACTAGGGGGAGAAGTGGAAACCAACCCGAAGTCCAGGCTGATCATCAGAGCGGGGGCCTGCATTTCTACAGACCTTCCTGCTGCAAAAGCTGCTCCACCAAACCCAGTGGTTTAAGTGGAAGTTATGTGGACACACCTGAGCGCCCCTGATAGTCAGCCAGCACGCACATGTGGTCACAACTACCTTTTTTTTGGGGGGAGAGAGGGTTGTTCATTCTGATTAGTTCACACTCAGGGATGAACCAACGAGTAAACATATTGAATCCAGAAGAACAGGAACTGTACCATCGAGTGTTTTTCCCACAGAGACAAGAGAATATCATTGGAGACATGGGGGCAAATATCCCATTTACCCCTTAACTACGCCTCTGCTGAAAGCGATACAAAAGATTAGGCTGGGCGGTAACAGGAACCGACAGACGGCATGAGCTCCCTGGGTCTTCTCTCAGGAAGAGCAATGGCTTTTGGGTTTTCTCTGTGTTTTAAGTCTCAGAATTCTCTTCTGTATTTCTTTTTTAAGCACAATTTTACTTTCTCGATGATTGTGGTCAACACTTGGACAGATGGCAGCTGGCATTTCCAAACTGTAGATTGGAAAGAATTGGGGGGTTCAACAGGTCCTAAACCAAAAACCCTTAAATTTATGAAGAAATCATTTTTAAAAGACAGGCCAGTCAAATAGCTGTTGAGTTCTTCTTTGAAGGAAAGGATGTTTAAATTCAGGTTGACATTTTACTCATTTTTATTTTAACTCCCATTACTTTTAGTATACAGATAATGCATGCTTCTTCGGAAAAATAGAAAATACAAAGCAAAAAGGGAAGAAAAGGAAAATAATTCTGTATAAACTCTTCAGAGATAAGGGGGGTATTAAAGTCAACTTGCTATGGTTTATGTTAACCCACTGGTGGAGGGAGTGTCTTTTTTTAATCTCCTTTAACTTTTCTGGCGTTTGCCCTTTTACTTTCTATGGATTTATAATACACATATTTCTGTTACACAATGAAATCACACAGCATATGCTATCGGTGATATATTACCCGGTTTTCACATTAATAATTCCATTGTTATGTTCATTATATGCTCATTATAATGTTCAGTATTATTTCAGTGGCTTCACATGCGTGTAATGTTATTATTTGCTACACTGCCTTAAATTATTAAGAGTATAGTTGATTAACTTGGTCATTTTTGTTCTAAAAAAGACATTGATGAACATCTTTTTGTATGTATATTTTGGCACTTGACTAATAATTTCCTGAATATCAATCCTTCAGAGCAGTTCACAGCAACGGGCACTTGTAAAGCTTTTGATGTCGTCTACAGAGAGGTCACAACAGCTTATTTTCACACACGCTGTGCACGAGGATGCCACACCCCTCTCCCCACTTCATCACTGTGTATTTCCATTCTATTTTATCACTGCCTGTCTCAGTAGCACAAGAAAACAGAAGCCCGTTTTTCTCCTAGCACATCTCACACCTTTTAAGCTATAGTCAACACACATACAAAATCCAGCACAAATCTTCAGGGTATTTGGACATTATTCTACACTTTTTTATATACTATTTCTTTAAATGTTTTCTTTCCAAGTTTCTCCCCATTTTCTGCCTCACTCTACCTTCCAAATGCCCAGCACCTATTTCAAAAAGAACCTAGAGAATACAGCTGGAGAACTGGGAGTTTCCTGGCTACCTCTGTGCTCAGAACCCCGGGAACAGCAGAGCCAAGGGAATAGAGGGGGTGCCAGAGCCCCCGCCTCGTACAATTCCCAGGGAAAACACCCCGGTTTCGGGCAACCAGGGTTCTCCGGACTGAACAGTGCGGAGCCAAGAGCAACGTCCACAGCCAGTGGCCCTTGGTGGCAATTTTATTTGGAATGTTTGCCTGTGTTTATTTCCTGTTAGTGATTATTCATTTAAAATGTTCAGTTGGTGATTTCGATAAAATGCACTCATTTCCTAGAAGACGAAGTGAGCGCTGAAGGGGAGACATTTCCCTCCCCTGTACAAGGACGTTGGCCCTGGCAGGGTTGGGAGACCCATGGGTACCTGGGGTGGAAACAAGCGCCCGGCGTGAGGCTCACAGACAAGGTGGGGCTCTAAGGTCAGCCTCAGCCTCACAATCAGCAAACTGGGTGGGTGAAGAAAGCCTGTGTTGGAGGACCGGGAGTGTGTGGGGTGTGCTGTGCGCCCCGGAATACGAGAAACACGGGGTGGCCAACCAGGGGACTCCCTGCTCTTCGGTCGGTACAAACACAGGAACTGATTAGATATTGGAGCCCTCAGCTGCTTGTACCACGGAAGATGGTGAATGTCCAAAGATGGAAGGGTGGGGATCTCTTATTACCTCCAAATTAGGTCGAGAAGTTATCCTTCAAACAGCAATACAAATAAACAAAGCAAACTCCACAGATTTTAAAGAACGCTTCCAATATTTAAGGAAACCCAGAGTGTTTATAATGGGACAGGTCAGGGCATTTGGTGAAAGCCACGTGGACACAAACTGTGCTAGAGACCACTCACGCAGAAAGGGAAATAATAATTACCCTCCCAGCCCCCACTCTATCAAGTCAATAGCTGAGGTGGGCAAAGCAGATGGAGGAAAGGAAGCCTTTATTATGCTCCTAGAAATGCAGTGGATAAGAGCGAGGTAGTCTCGGCATTCTTTCAGCAACTGAAATGAGAAACCAAGGACTTTCTGAAAATTATTTAAGAACACAATAGAGGGAAGTAGCATTCTAGCATCTATTGACATGGGGCCAGAAAGCATGGCACCAACAGAAGCTGACTGGCAGGGTCTGGCTACGGGAACCAGGTAAACTTAGAAGAGACTCCATAGAAATGACTACCTTGGTCACACTTGGCTGAGGAGGCGAATCTTAGAGCCACTGTATTAGATAGTATTTAAACTTGTGCATGAGGAAAGACGCCTAATAAAATGTGTACCGTGTTTCCCGGAAAAGAAGACCTAGCCAGACAATCAGCTCTAATGCGTCTTTTGGAGCAAAATTAATATAAGACCCCGTATAATATTATATTATATTATATTATATTATATTATATTATATTATATTAGACCCGATCTTATATCGTAGTAAGTTAAGACTGGGTCTTATGTTAATTTTTGCTCCAAAAGACACATTAGAGCTGATGGTCCGGCTAGGTCTTATTTTCGGGGAACCATGGTAGTTCTTTTCTCATTCCACAGTGTGGGTTTGGCCCTTCTCAACTAATTCTCTTGCGATTCTCACATAGAGTTAAAGCAGCCCTGGGTATTGTTAGAAATAGATATGTGATCTGCTAGAAATGGAATTTTGGACCACTGCAGTCAAAATCCTGGTAGTAAGTGAAGACAAACAGGTTAGGTGAGCAGCCCATGTAGAACACAGCCGGGACCAGGAGCCGTTGGGGTCGCGCTGAGATTTCCCTGTTGGGCTGTGTGCACTGGGCCACCTCCATGCCAGGTGCTCACTCTGCCTCACACGACTGCTCTATGGCAGGATCAAGTCACCTCATCACAGGACGTGAAGGGGGATGGTCACTCGGGAGCAAGTCCAAGCCTCTGCGTGCTCCAAACCACAGGTGGGGCCAGGTGAAGCCCATCGCGGCTTTTCTGACGGCGGTGGAGGAGCCGTGTATGAACACTGACGCTGCTCTCTCTGCACCAACTTCCGTCTGGGTACAGGAACCCTGGGGTCCCGGGGAAGAGGAAAGCACAGAGGGAGAGAAGGAGAAGGGATATGCCATTTAGAGTGAACGCTGGCCCCAAACCGTAAGGGTCATCTCCAGCTCTATGACATTTACTTTCAAATATGGCCATTTGTGCACTGGTCACATCGACCCATAGGGCTGCAGGTCAGCGTCTGGACGACATATGGGCCTACCGGTCACCTCGCCAGGGCAGGGCGGGGTCTCTACAGGGATTCTGTCCAATGGCACTGCTGTCGTTTCTTTCTGACGGACATGGAGGAAAATTCATAATTCTTAGCTTACCCTGGGAATAGAGACGAGGCAGAGTCATTACAGAAATTTTACTCTGGAGTTAAAGAGTTAAATCCCTGATCCCATCCAGAGGCCTGAGTGCACGCATTTGAGATTTACCACTAACACCACCTTCTCGTACAAGGTTCTCTGTATTTCAAACTGAGTTTTATCAGCAGTGGTAGCTGCATGGTTGAACAGAAAATCACCTCAGTGAAGCCCAGGAGACTGAGGCTGTACCTGACCGGGCATAAAATGAGCTGCGTCACCTGAGGATAAAGTTTCCTGACCACTCTGGTCTTGTCTGAAATGAGGCAAGTATGCAGTCCTCGTACATCACTTCTCCTCTCTGCCCTAGACAGGCTGTGATAATGAAGATCGAAACTCTGCCCTATATAAGTGACACCCAGCTTCAGGACCCTGCATGAAGCAGCCCTCAGACAACCCTTGTCACCTCTCACAGGGGGACAGGAGATGGAACTCCCTGTCACCTCTGAAGTCGGAGGGTCCTACAGCCATACAGCTCTGTAATTGCGGAAGGAGGACGAAGCACTGACCCACGTTATCTAGCATTAATAGTTAACATGTATTTACCACACGTAAGGATTTATGCTCAGTGTTTTTATATTCCTTTTCTCCCTCGGTCCTTATGACAACAACTCCATAAAGCAGACAGTATTATAAATCCCATTTCACAGATTGGGAACTTGAGGCTCGGAGAGATCACATGGCTAACTTAGGGCTACACAGCTGGCTAGTTACAGGTCCAGGATTAAAACCCACTTTCAGGGTAGGCATGAATCTGCGGACACAGAGAACGATAAGGACAGTGTTACTGTTCTGTATGGTGTGTCCAGGTGGCTGCATGACGTTATGCATTTGTCAAAACCCATAGGATGTACAACACAAAGAGTGAACCCTAATGTAAACTACGGACTTTGGCTAAGATTGTTTAATATTGGTTCAATGGTAACAAAAGTACCACAGTAAAGAAATATGTTAATAACATGGAAACTGTGACAGAGGACGGCGGGGGTACATGAGAACTCTGTGGACCACCTGCCCAACTTTCTGTAAAAATAAAACTGCTATAAAATATAAAGTCTATTAATTTTTAAAAGCGTGAAATAATGGTATAACTTGATAATGAGAAACATACAGGTAAATAGGAGAATTCACTAGAGAAGAAAGGAATAGAGATACGGCAACGTGACTTCTTAAATTATTAATGCAACATATATAACATTAATAGAAACGGCTTAATATTAAAAAAAAAAACACAGAATTTAAAGACAATTTTTTAAATGAAAAATGTCATTGGATGCGTTACGAAAACCACCAGCACCCCCGGTCTGTGAGCTGAATCTGAGTATTGACACAATACTGCGTCCCTCTCTTAGGACAGCGGTATGTGTTCCCGCTGAGCTGTCCCCAGAACCTAGTACTTTTGAGTTGACAAACATTCTGCTCTCTCTTCCCCCTGAAGCAAACACCACAGGATCCCTCTGTCTCCACGTGCTGCAGACGCTGCTCACGTCCTTGGGGAGCTTGGCTTCCAATGAAGAGCAAGCGCAGGTCCCAGCCCGGCCCCAGCGCTGGCCTCCATGGCAAGAGGGATCCTTTTTGGGGAGCTGATGGATCACACTCCATCGGCATCTGGTCCCAGCCTCAGTCTCTCCCAGTTTTTCTTCACTTCCTGTGTTTTCTCTATTAATGAGGAGAACGTGGCTTACTCACGTGCTATGGCTGCATGCTAGCATTTCAAAGTCCCATTGACTGAAACAGGTAGTTTGCATGGGTGCCGGAAGGCAGGTACCCTTCTTATTTATATTTCATGATGTTTGGCTTTAGATGAACGGCCACGTCTGCAAAGAACAAAGCACATTTTCGTGCAAAGGTATGGTTTTGAGTTGTGTGTGCATTAGCACCTTTGTGAGTGACTGGTCTTACACACTCCTGTGCACAGAGACTCAGGAGAAGCTGGGGTGACAAGCTCCTTGCTGTTGTTGCATTCAGTCTGTGCCAGCCTGAGCTGCCAAAGGGCCAGTGGGGTCCTGCATGGCTTTGCGTCCCCCTGGGCATCCCGGGTGAATCAGGAACACTGTGCATTCCAGAGTCATCAGGAATCTAGGACTTGGGCTGCACACAGCAGCACAGCACCGCAAACCTGCCTCTTGTCCCCCTGAGGTCTGTGGTCCAGGAGACGAGGGGGTTTGGTCCCGGCTCCTCTCTCTCCCTCCTGGGCAAGGAAAATGATTGTCCTCCGGGGCATCAAGGACCTAATTGCTGCTGCCGATTTTTGTGAGGTCATTAACGGTTACCACTGGCCCAGTCCCACTGCCTCTCCCAGAAGGATGGGTGCTCAAAGCCGACAGCTCAGCCTTTAAAGACATGCTGATAATTTATAGCCTTTGATGAGGTTTCTCACTCATTTTGGAGTTCCTTTTGCCAAGTTTGTGTCTCCTGTTGGGCCTTTTCTCCTTTGGGTAAAAATATCTGTGGGCTGGCCCCGGGCCCGCGGGGTTTTCTGCTGCAACAGTGACACCTGCTGTTCAGGACAAAGTTGGTGATTTCTCAAAGAAAATTCTCGGTGAGCCAAGACTGCTTTCAGATTTCCAACATCTGGAAGGACACGTGGGTTATTTTGTCGGGAAGGAGGACTGCTGTGCTGAACAAGCAAACTCAAACGAGAGGCAAGGGACAGGGAGAGCAGAACAAAGAGGAAAGAAAACGTTTTCCGAGTTGGAAAACAAAGAATTCAAAGCCGCTTCTGACATGGTACGAAGCCCCCTGGCCAGGGATCTGCTCTGCCAGCAAAGGCTGAACTTGGCACCGGGAATTCTGCGAAGGTGCAGCAATCGGTGAGCACCTGCTCTGGAATGGAGTGCCCTGCTTGCGTGCTGGACGCCAAGCCTGGCCTCCCTCAGGGCAGACGCTGGCCCAGCAAGGACCCGACTTCTCTCATGAACTTTCTGAAGCCAAGAACCGCCCTGGTGCGTTTTCCACACCCCTTGGCATAGGCGGTGGGGAGGAACATTCTCTTTCTTCTGTCTTCCCGGCATGGGGAAGAGAGTGCTTGCTGCTGCACGCTTGTCAGGCTCACTTCACGCTTGCGCCCCCATGTTCAAAGACACAGTCTCCTGATGTCTTTGAAACCCGAGAAATTGTAACAGGAGACATTTATTATTCCATTTTCCATTTGCCTTTAATCGTAAGGAATAATTATCGTACTACTGATTTTAATGTGCCTTAACTTTTAAAATTAAGATAGGATTGGAAATGTGTATGGTGCATCAACTTCTTACCTGATAATAAAAAACAATAGACATTTTTAAATGACCTGCTGTCATTGTATAAATACTTTCATGACCGCATTCCAAAAATGTGTTCTCTCCTACCTGGATATGAAATTCAGCCTTTATTTTGACACCCCAGGGAATCCATAAATGACCCACAAGGGATGAGTTTCTGTTTTGTGGCAGGAGTGCTGTCTTAAGAGTTAGAGCCGCTTCAAGGATGAGTGTGTCCTCAGAGGTGGCTTCACCTTTCCAACTCATAGTTCCCCATGTGCCAAATCAGGGAACCAGAGCATAACTCAAGAGTTTCAAACTTTTAAAGAAATCAATTTAGCCCTCTTCATATCCCAAAAAATCTGCATCAAAGTCTGGTTTTAAACTTGGAAGAGGTGGGCTGCTTACTTCCCCCCAAGGAGTCTTGGAAAGACTCCCTGGCAGCACAGAGACGCCCACGGGGCAGGTTGTCAAGCACAAGATGACCTGCCTTGACTCCTGTCCAGCCCGGGGAGTCCGTGGCCCACAGGCGACTGCGACACTCCTGCAAGAAATGCCAAGGCCAGACCCACACGTCTGCATTCCCATGTGCAGCGTGAGGCTAACTCAGCCTGTCACACATCCAGGGGTCACCAAGAGAACCACGGGTGACAACTCATCTGAAAACACTTTAATCAATGCAAAGAGCTATACAATTACTGCTTTTCTTTAAAAAAGGAAACTACTCAGTTGACTTCCTCAGGCCTCCCTTCCCCAGCTCTAAAATGAGAGCTCCTAGTAGGTGACCACTAACACCTTTCTCTCTCGCCACCGTACTGAACCTGCCGCTTCGTTTGCTCTTTGCATCCACTCTCCGTGGAACCAGCCCTGGCTCCATTTTCCAGCTGAGGAAGCAGCTTCAGGGG
Organism: Rhinolophus ferrumequinum; assembly: GCF_004115265.2. Classification (NCBI taxonomy): domain Eukaryota; kingdom Metazoa; phylum Chordata; class Mammalia; order Chiroptera; family Rhinolophidae; genus Rhinolophus; species Rhinolophus ferrumequinum. The sequence continues at coordinate 67,572,987 of NC_046296.1, forward strand.
GACTCTGGAGGTCAACCAGCAGCACATTCCAGGGGTGACTCTGGACTCTCCATGCGGTGTTTCCTGGTCCATCACGCCCTGAACCACGGCGCCCCACCCCCACCCCGTAACCACGCCCCAAGCTTCAAGCTCTAATTTTATGATTCTCTGAAACGTTCTCCTCACGTTCTCATAATGGAGAGGTGCAGCTCTGCCCATGGACTTGACCCAACCGTGTGCAGAGGCCACACCGTGCGTGCGAGGCAGCATGCGCTCCCAGGCCGGCCACATGAAACATGAGCGTCCCTAATACACAGCAGCTGGGCCTGGCACCGGGCGGCGTCTGCAGGCCCCGGCTCCTCCAGGTGTTTCTAGCACGTCTTCCGGGCGGCTCCAGCCCTCTGCCCACACGTGGGGGCTTCGTCAGTTCCGTTGGAATCGCTCAGGAATGGGCTTTCATTCCCCATCACACCTGGACTGGACATTTCAGCAAGATTTGGGGTTTTCTTTGTTTCCCGTTGGCCACTTTCCTCTCTCGTTCGTGTCAATTTCACTGATTTCCCCCTTATCGCGTAATACGTGTTCCTCATTACTGGCATCTGGGCAGAAGGCTGCCACGCAAACACTGAGACCAAATCAAGATTCCAAAAAGAGAGAGAACAAAATATTCCCATTTCAGATGGAGGAGCAGATGGGGCTCTTGGCACGTCAGAGGGTTGAAACTGACCCTCTGCTCCAGGCTGGAGGAAGACAGACTCTCGCTGCCCATAAGGAAGCACCCACGGGACCTGCCCTCCCGTCCGACGCACAGCCGCCTCCCAGAGCGCTTTCCTCCCGGCAGTGGACCACGGGGACCACTGGGTTCGTGCTGACTCCCTTGGAACCTGAAATGCGGCTGTGGAAGCCCAGGCGGCCCTGGGTGCAGACTCCGCTCCTCCCCGAGACACGCACCCTGTTCCGCCATGTGATCTGGACCTTGCAGCCTCTGAGCCGGGGTTTTGCCTTTGAAGACGGTGGTAATAAAGTGACATGACTCTCATCCCCATCGCAGGAACTGAGCTTACTGCAGGGGATGGTGCTGGGCACAGCACCTGGCTCACGATTCCACACATCGGGCTTCCTTTCCTGCTTTTCTTTTTCCTTTTTTATTTTTCATACATGGCCAGAGACGTGCATTTTTTGGAAGCTCTCTTTTCACAACGTTCTCTTTTCATAGCTGGGACAGAGAAGGACCAGGTGGGTAGCTCTGACCTTCCCTTGGATGACATTTATAAAATAAGCACTGTCTATACATAGCACAAGTGCAACCGGCATTTGAGACGGGAGTTCCTTATTTTAAACAGGTTTTGAGCTTGCCTGCAAATCTTTAAAATATGGGAATCTTGGACAACCTTTAGTCACAAATCTTGAAGCTGTCCTCCTGTTCAGTTATCAAAATATGTTCCAAAGCTCGATGTCTATTTTCAGCTACTCAAAGCACTGACTTCTTTTGATTGGTGTGAACTGTTCATTTTAATAATAAAAAAAAAAAATCTGCCTCAAACAAATCAAACTCTGCACTTGTTACTAAAAAAACAAATGGCATAAAGCAAGAGTAGCTAAATTAGTTAAAGGATCTTAAATACTTCAAAGAAAAGAAATCCACTTAGGAGATTTATAAATGAAAGTGTTTATTATCAGAAAGACTGTGAGAGAAGCAGGGGTACAAAGCGGAAAAGAAATGAGAATAAGAGGGAGGGAGGCGGTGAACACACCTGTGTTAAACTTTCTCCCAGACGGCCCATCACCCCCAGACGGCCCATCGCCCCCAGATGAACTCCGTCTGGCACGGGCAGCACACAGACACTTTCTGATTCGTCTGCCCTGACTCTGCCCAACTCACTCCTGAATGATTCCCTGTATGTTTCCTCCACTAATTCTATCTCACCAACCGCCCACAGGTCTCAGATTATGTCCAGCCTGGTACCTGGCACACTGTATGCACTCAGTGTCTGCTGTTTATCCAAACGAGAAAACTAACGTTATTGTATTTAAAAGTCAGTAGGTTTGTGGGTTTTTTTTTAAGTTACAGTTGACATTCAGTATTATTTTATATTAGTTTCAAGTGTACAGCATGGTGGTTAAACATTTGTATAATTTAAGAAGTGATCCCCCTGACTAGTCTAGTACCCACCTGGCACTATACATAGTGATTACCATATCATTGACTGTATTGCCTGTGCCGTATTTTCCGTCCCCATGACTATTTTGTAGATAAATCTAGACCCATCTGACACCATACATAGTTATTACAATATTATTGACTATATTCCTGAAGCCAGCCATGCTCTGAATGCCCAAACTACCTTGCCACAACCAACTGTACTTCTTCATCCTTCCCCTTCTACAGCCAGCCCCTTCCTGCTCTCCCCTCTGACAACCATCAGTTTGTTCTCTGTATCTCTGTCTGTTTCTGTTTGGGTTGCTCGTTTATTCTGTTCCTTAGATTCCACCTATAAGTGAGATCAGATGGTGTTTCTCTTCCTCAGTCTGACTTATTCACTTAGCTAAGTGTTATGCTAAGTAAAAGTCAATAGTTTATTAATGACACATCCCACAGGAAAATCTCAGAAAGTGAAGGCTCCACTTACTTCTAGAAGTGAGAGGAGGAAGCAAAGCCTAGAACAGAAGCACTGATTGGACACGTGTACAGAGAACGCGGCCTCCAGAACTGCTCCACCCTGCACTGTGCAGTCCTTCTTCTGGGTTGTGCTGGGTGTTTACTTGATGGAGAAATCAAATCAGAGTCTCCAGACACAGGAGTAGGGAAGAGAAGGTAAAGCATGAGGCTGAAGACAGAGGGGATGGATGAGGCCACCGAGGTAAGAGAAAGTCCTCCCGAGCTGCTTCTCTCCTGGGCTCCCAGCACACCCTAGGCAGGAGATGGAGAGTGGATTTCTTGAGAATGGATGAGCCCAAGAGGAGAGACATGGGTCTGAGGACACAGTCATATTCACCCCAGGCACAATTACTAAGTGAAGCTTCCCAGTCACGTAGCACAGCCCTTCTGATGAGCTTTTTCATACTTGACTCTTAAATATGAGCAGAACACCAAGAACACTAGACATCTGAGAGTATCCTCCAACAGGAAAGACACATTGGAACTTAAGAACAAGGAGAAAAGGAAACTGAAGGAACAGCACAATGAACAGAAGAAAACTTTAAAAATCCATTTAATTAATATCGTCAGAGACAGTACATCAATGAAACAAGAGCAGAATACTGCTAAATATGAACACAGAACAACAGAGCTCTGAGAAATGAAAACTTTAATACATAAAATTAAAAAAACAATAAAAGGGCTAGAAACTACATTTGAGAAAACCTCCTGGAAATCGGAATACAAATTATATTAATAGAAAATGGGAAACAGGAGAAGTTAAGAAATTAAGAGGGTTCATCTAGGAAATCAAATGTCTCAATAATAGGAGTTTCAGAAAGAAACAAGCAGAATAAATGGAAGGGAAGAATTATTAAAGAAATCATAAAAGAAAACATCTTAGAGCCAAAGAATTTCAGTTCCCTACTGCGTGACTGTGGAGGGCTGGATGTTAGCCCCCCAAATGATATCTATGTTCTAGTCCCTGGAACCTGTGAAAGTTATATGGTGTTTTTTTTTTTTTTAATCTTTGAAAACGTGATTAAGTTAAATATATTGAGATGAGGAGCTTATCCTGGATTATCCAAGTGGGTCCTAAATGCGGTGACTTGTATATTTTATTTATAAGAGGGAGGAAGAAGATTTGACTCACCGAGGAGATGGCACAGTGACCCCAAAGGCAGAGGCTGGAACAATGCAGCCACAAGCCAAGGAATGCTTACAGCCACCAGGGGCTGGAAGAGGCCAGAAACGGGTCTCCCCTGAGCCTCTGGAGGCAGCCCGGGGCTGTCCACACCTTGGTCTCAGTCCAGTGAAACTGATGTCAGGCTGCTGGCCTTGAAAGGATGCATTTCCGTTGTTTAAGCCACCCAGTTTGTGCTCGTTGTTGCTGCCACAGGAAAGCAATAAAGTGACCTACTTAATAAATGGGGGGATAAAAGATAGCAAGAAGCATCATGGCAGAGTTTCAGAATATCAAGCATAAAGATAAGAGAGTGAAGCTTTCAGAGAGAAGAAGCAAGTACCTTCAAAGTAACAGGGCTCAGATAAGAATCGTAACAATGATTATTGGTATCTGCAGAGCCTAGCCTTCTGAGGTTAACACCTCTTCTGGGCTAGGGCAGGAAGACCTCAGAAGCGTGTCTCAACAACAGTGACACAATGGAATCAACATACTTTCCATGTATTGGATGATATAGGGGGGATCGTAAACATCTTTTCAAAAAGCATTATTGGCAGGTGCATAGAAAAAAAATCAATTATTTTATATTAGATACGTGTGGTAAACATACGGTATGACATCTGAACCGCCATCGTTCGTCGTTGGAATCAATGAGAATTTTTCAATTTAAAAAAACAGAATATATGTTATTTAGAAATCTGAAGTTTTAAACCAGAAGAAATAGCTGAAACAGTCTCGAGTAATTGACCCTGGGGACTCAGGAGGGGTGTGACAGGGGTCTACAGATTTGGCCTGAGCTCTGATTTTTTAAAAACCATGTACACTTGTTGCTATGATTTTTAAAAAAGAAAGGAAAAAGAAAAAACTCAATGGGCTCCCTTTCTACAAATGTCTTTATATAATGAATCCTGACCTAGTTCTTTCTCTGACAGTAATTGTGCTAGGTATTTTCACATACTCAGATGTGTACTGTTAATTCCTCTCTACTCAATAAAAATATTCTTCACAAATGCCATTAATTATGAAGACGCCAAAGTCTAGAGAAACCAGGTAGCACACCATGGCGCTAAAATAAGGAAGCCCATGAACCGTGACCTTCTCATATGATATCTTCTCTGTCGTCTGCCCAGCTTCCTCAACTTAGGTTCCATTTAGCTCGAACATACGCTCTTCATCTGAGTGCTCACCTTCCCAGCTCAACAGTATTAGGGTAAGGACCTTGGTGGATACTAACTCCATCGGGACGGCCAGCAGGATTAAGGATGCTTTGCAAGCAGTGGACTCAGGCCCCGCTCCCCTGTCCCCTATCTGTCCAGACTGGTCCTGAGCTGGCCAGGCCCTGACACAGCACTTGACTGAAGCGGATACCTGCCCAGCCGTTTATGCAGGCAAAGAAGAAGCACGTACCACTTACCTACCCTGCCAAGCATACAAACTAGGGACACCAGATGTGTCACGTATGATCTTTACCCACAGAACCTCTAGGGACAGAACTGAGATATCGATTCGGAATGAGTGAAAACCAGCTTTAGAAACTAAACTATTGGAACCCAGAGGAATGAAAAATCCCTTTAGGCTAAAATGTCAAGAGATGCTTCCTGGAGATCTGGGCTGTAATGAAGTGGGGATTTCAGTCCCACCCCGACATGGCCACCGTGTGGAAGGCCTGTGCTCCCTGAGGTCCCTCCCCAGCGGCAGGTCTGGCAGCTTCCTCCCCTGCACCCCAGGGCTCTCCACACATTTGTCCTGACACCAGCACCACTGTCCAGAGTTCCATTTCCCTCGTGGGGCACTGAACCCCTTCAGGGTTTGGGGTTTGTCTTAACTGAAGACTGCAGAGTGCTTGGCACGTATTAGCATCTATTAAAAATACTTGCCGAGTGAAAGAACAAGTACATCCTCGTTCTGGCTCTTTAGCTCGGCTCGTATCAGAATCCCTGCGCTGTTCAACTGAGGTTCCAGAATTTCAGGGGTGTAGGGCCAAGTTTAACAAAGGGGCGTTTCAGCGCGATCCAGGGGGCCTGCTGTGTGCTGGGCCTGCGGGCAGCAGGTGAGCTGAAGGCACACAGACCCCACGGCCTGTCTCCTGTCCCCTGAGTTACGGAGCTGGTCCAGGCAAACACACAGCTTCTAACGGCTCACAGAATAGCTGTCTGTGCTCTGTCATTTCAAACAATGTTTTTCAAATTAAAATCCAAAGGAAATGAAAACGAACGGGTTTTTTTCCCTCTTAATTCAAGTCCCCTCCTTTCTCCTGGGCGCCTAAGTCCTCAGGAGGCGGGGAACTAACTTGAATGCCAAACAACATGGATGCATCGCTGGGGATCCAACGGACTCCCAAGTGAAAAGGCAGATGGTGAAAAGTGAAAACCTCCAGCCATGGGGCTCATACCGCAGGCCTGAGATTTCAACCAGAATGGAAGAGCTGGCAGGGGTGGGGGGGCGGGGGCGGCTGTTTGTCTTAGGGAGCGTTTTCCTGCTGTTGGGGAAGAGAAGGGTTTATTTTCCACTGCCATTCACACCAGCTGCTGTGAAGCAGTAAAGGGCTCCAGCGCAGTGTTCTGGCCGTTGATGGCCGAGCCAGCCCCAGCTGCAGATGGGCCAGCAGCTGGCCTGAGAGGCGCTGAGGCCGACCCCGCCACAGGCTGGGGACCCCAGCAGCTCACCCGCACCCCCACCTCCCTCCCCAGATTTATGAAGCAGGAAGCAGCCAGCCAAAAAAGCTAGAGTAAAAGCCTAACTGCTGTCTCTGTCTTCTCTCTCTCTCTTTCTCTGTTTATTTTCATAAAGCCAACACACACCTAGCAATGTCCCTTAGCCACTAAACTAGCACAAATGTCTGTCACCTACAACCGTTGGGAAGCTGACACCTTGGAGCCAGATGATAACAGCCCGTGTAGACGCCATCAGACAAGTCCGATCCTTGGAGACGAGGAAAGGCTAGAAGGCAGGAGTCACGTCTACTGTGCATGCCCTCTGAGCTGGACTTGTGCCACAGGTTTCTATACGATGTCACCAAGTGACATTTGGGAGCTAGGAGGTTAAGGAGCATGGAGCATTGTGCTACACTGGCCTGTCAGAGATGCTCGCCACTGGGGACAGAGCGCCATTTTTGAAAGGTAGCTCTACAACTACCTCAAACTGAAGGATAGCCTACAAGCCTTCTTAGTGTCAGTGTTTTAGACGGATAAGCCATCTAAGTGTCAGTGTTTTGATTGTCTTCAACTGGTGGATTTTTTTATGGCCTCACCTCACATCCTGTGCAGCTATAGCGCAAAAACTCAAATTTGGTCTGGAATACAACTCCGACCTCTCACTGCACGTGTGAGAAGATCAAAGCCTTGGAATTCCAAGAAGCCGGACCAACTTCACCCGGTAACTCTGAGGGGAGCACAAAGCCGAACTCAATCTCTCAATAAATACCGTCACACTTGCTGTAATTTTTCTTTTCTCTTGAAGGTAATATCACCTAAGGAAAACACATTGCTGATGTGTCAGACATACAGTATACGTGCCCCAGGTCTTTGATATGAACCTATGGGCTAGGGGTCATGATTTAAAGCCCTACCCAGGTTAGCTGTTCTTTGGATGAAATGTCAAAGGAATAAAGATGAATTGACTGGGGTGAACACACAGACTTTAATTTTTAAGTGCACAGGAGAGTTGCCGAACCTGAGGCTTGAAAATCGCTGCATAAATATCCGGATTTAGAGAGGTTGGAGCGGAACGTTAGGAGGAAGCCAGGGTTACTGGCACATCAGTGGAAGAAGATACTCCATTGTTGCCAACAAATCAATCACTGGTGGCTGGCGTCTAAGGGGATGAGAGAAAGGCCCCCTACACACCCGGGGGAGGCCTTTAGGATGTTCTGTACCCCAGCTCTCCTGTGTGGCCCACTGCACTACCGCTCTCTGAAAACCTGGACTCGAGTCAGTGCCTGCCACAAACCCTTCTCTTCTGCAAATAAGGAAGCCAGATGGGCTGTGGCTGCCAGGGCCCAGCAGAGTCGGCTGTGGGAGAGGTGGCCTCTTCACCCAAAGCAGGACCATGAAGAAAGCTGCTATCCAGGAACGGACAAATCACTAATAAACCAACCTTTCTTCTCAGTGAAATACATTTATAGTCATACCTACCACACAGAGATGTAGATTTTTCACATGAGTGCAAAAGAGCATAACAATGGATCAGGTGCGTGAACTGTCCAACAGAAGGGGCCTGAGATGTGTCTCAGAGCCAAGGACAGAGGCAGCTAGCTCATGATCAGGTAGAAAACAGCCCCAGGGTCAGAGCAGTGGCAAGAGGAGCCATTACCTGCAGCAGGTGCCATCGTCTGAGGCTGGGGATCTGTGTATATCTGGATTGGAGTCACTGGTTTCCCTGTTTCTCTCATTCACTAGATTATGACATTTTTATGTGGAGGAGAACTAGCTGTACCATCCTTCTGTCCAGCACAATGCCAGCACGAAATAAGCTCTCACCCACACTTACTGAATAAGTGGCAAGTGAGTGGATATTTGAAACAGAACATCACTGAGTGCTCTGGATCCCTCAAGTTCAAGAACTTTTGTTTTCACTGCTGCATGTTGAAGATCCAAAAACAACACTCTGTAGCCAAACCAAGCTGTTGAAAAATAAGTCACTTGGCTGTTTGGAGTAAAACTGGTCTCTCCAATGTGACACACCTGTTGTTTTCTCTAAGCCCCGGGGCACTGGATCTCAGGAGGAGCTGCACACTGATACCACCAGGGACCGTAAAGAACATGACGCCTCCATCGCAGCCTCAGGGGTTTTGACTTAACTCTCTGGGGTATGGCTGACCTTGGGGTCGGTATGCTTTAAAGTTCCCCTGGTTCTAATGCACAACCAACATGCAGGGCCACTGAACGAGAGGGCTGCACAGTCCTAGCCTGAACAACAGGCCGTCTGCCATATTCCATCCATTCCCTTCTGGATACACTGAAGGAAGAAAAGTGAACTTTCTGCTTATAATAGGTACTGAGTAGAAATAACTCAAGTCATTAAAGTCATGCAGATACGAACTGAATTTTTGATTAGATGATCAAAAATATTTTTTTAAGCTTGTCAAAGGATTACATCCCAGCCTTTGATTACATCACTGTGCTGCTCAGGACCCTGTACACATATAGGAAGGAACGCATTAAACATTTGCAGGATTGAAATGAAACAGGATCGTGACTTCTTAAATTTCCGTCCCAGACTCCCTGTAAAACCTCTGACATTAACCTCAACGATGAAGAAGCTGTAAGCTACTAGTTATCATAGCCAGCAGCGGGAGCATTGGTGGGACCTTACGGCACTGCATGAAGAGAAGAAAATCACACTCCAGAGCTCTCGGAGCTCCCGAGAGCTCGGTGGTGCTGGTGGTTGCAATTTCACTCCAATGCTTCTCCCAGGGCCTGGCTCCAGCAAAGTTGGGGTTCTCTACTCCTGGAGAATCAGGTAGGCAGCTATCCAAGTTCACCATCTTTCTCAGCATCCAAGGGCAAGCAGTCCATTGTATTGGTACAAAGGAGACCAGAGGGACACTGCAGATGCTCCACACTGACTCCAGCATGCACGTGCTTTATGTGTCCAAATGGAACATTCCACCACACTAGAGACTACCCCACCCAACGAAACATGAATGATCCTGACTTGGCAGGACTGGGGTCAGGACAGTGGAAGCCAAGGGGCTCTCAGCTGAATGCTCTGCTGCCTCAGTGCTTTCGGGCTTCGCTCTGGGACGCCCACGCTTTTGCATGACCTGTCACTCTGCCATTAGCCCCACTCACCAGCTTTCAGCACAGGGAGGAACACCTGTTTTTAATGGCAAATGGCTTTGTGATCATTAACCAATATCTAATAAAGTGAAACCTTTAAACAGGCTGAAGAGAAACAGATGTTTCCAGGGCTTAATGAAAGGGAATTATGCCCCATCATACCACACATCCCAGCCCTGCCTCAGTCACACGCATTACAGCCAAACGTCCGTGCTGGGTGTTTGGATAAGCTCAGCGGTAACAGCCCCTGGTTGGCTGAAGTAGGATCAGGTGCACGCTCAGGCAAACATCACACACTCACAAGCACACACCTGCTTCAGTCGGTATGTGTGCACACACACCCACACAGCGCCAGACGCTGCCTGCAGGCACCAGTTGAATAAACATATGGTCATAAATGAGCTTCAAAAAAGAACCAACCCCTTGATGACCCCTGGAAGGCTGGATAAATTTAGGATGTTCAGGCCAAGAGGGTTAGAGAAAAAGAGCCCATACCTGAAGCCCATCCCCTCAGGTGTCCCCTCTCACGAGCCACATGAACCTGAGCAAATTCTGCCTGTCCAGGCTCCATATCCTCCTCTGTGGAATTTGATGATCAAATATTACATATACCTATAAAATCGATTTGTAGACTTGCGGAGCCGTAAAAATACGATTTTGTAATGCAGGCGAGCCCTAGGGACAATTTTTAAGTGACCAAGGTTCACAGATAAAGTCCCCGTATCTGTCCCCACCCCTCATCTGTCCAGGTAAATCTGTTCTCATTTCACGGTGGACCTCTCGTGCCAGCACTCACTTTCCTGGTCGGTAATCCAGAGACACCCTTCTCTGCTCTGGAGTGCTCCCGCCAGGGACAAAGGTGCTCATGTCGCTTGAGCCACCACTCAGCCTGTCACTCCCTTTGCTCGGGGTGATGTGGACAACCCGGCCACCCTCCAGCAGTTGCCTCCCAGACATGCAGCGGTAAAGTGCCTTCTCCAGGGAACCATGGCTCCTTCTCTTACCCTGGTCCGTGCGGCCTCCCGGCCTCTGTGCAGACTGGTCATGAGGCAGTGACCACCTAACCCAACACAATACATGCTCTCCTGATAAAATCCTGGATTAGCAACACACACCTGAGCTCGGAAGTTTCTCCAGGTCAGTTTGCCCACCTGCCACCTCAGACTTTAGACTCTCTTTCGCTCACCTGGCCTCCCACCCCACTGAACCCTAATCCTTCCCACTGCTGACAACCCAGAACAATCTACCTGGCCACTGAAGCCCTCTGAAACAAGCTGCCTTAGGTCACGTCTACTGACGAGACTCATCGTAGCAGGGAGGCGAGGTCGCTCCCTGGACGCCTGCTCCAGAGGAGGCACCTGTGTCCAGGCCCGGCGCCTGCCTGTGAGCGCCTGTCTGTGACAGGGCATGACCTGTCCAGCATGCCTCCACCCGGAGCTCACTTCTGTTTGCTCTTATGTCACACTCAATATCATAACCATGTTCACGTGTGGGAACTCACTCATATGAGTGTTGCTACGTGAAGTAAGCTGCCCGACTCTCCTAATTACTCCTCCAAAATTCTAATGTGTGGTTGGCTCTCGTTAGCAGCACGTACATCATCTTTTACAGGGGAACATCTGAGAGAAAATGGTAACATTTCCAAAACACCCAAAATGTGCCAGGCATGTGGTCCCTCCCTTTAATAGCCAAGCCCCCTGCAGGATACAGATTGTCTTCATTTTAATCATAACATTTGTTGTATGTTTACTATGTGCATTCACTGTTTCAAACATTTTTGCATGTAAGATCTCATTTAATACAATACACAAATGCTAGGAATGAATCTCTCATGTAATAAATATGAGAATAATGAAAGCTCGGAGAGGGCACCACTGGGCCAACCTGCCCAGCTGTCAGTAGTCCACCCAGAATTGGAGGTTCACAACTCATTTATGACATCACTTCTGTCCTGCAGTGGGCTGCGGAAGGGCACAGACACAGGACCACTTCTGTCCTGTAGTTGGAAGGCTCGGCGACTGTAAATGCAAACTTCCCTGGGAAATAACAGGCTTGTCGCTGACGGAAGAACTGGCAACCCTAATGAAAACCACACGTAATCCCTTCTTACAAAAAAGTATCATTCCGGTGTGTAGCCCCGCTCTCCTGGAAACCTGGGCAGAAGCCATCTTCTTGTCCTCACTTAGGAAATAATAAATTTTGGAACCTAAACTAATTATTGTATCTATAGATATATATTTTTATCTTGGATTTAGTTTGGACTCAACTGGAAATTTGAGATTCAATATTCTAAAGGGCAGAGTGTTACTCATATTTTGGCCTCTATGTACATAATTTCTCTCTCCAGGAGCAGCAGAGAATCAGCGTGGCTCCAGAATGTCAAGGCCGTCGTGATCCTCCCTATAAATGCATTTGGTCCGGGACTAGAGGTGGAAACTGAGGCGCTCAGTCCTATGTTATTCTATCAGTGCTAACCTCCTCCCTTCCCACATCCCCACACACCCGGCCAGGCCTTTCTGGGCAAATAAAGAAAGACACAGGGATTTCATAATTTCAGAGGACCTCTGGAGCCTTAGACTCTTCGTAGGGCTTTCACAAATGTTATCTCATTTGAACGTCATGGCAACTCTGTGAGGAAACCCTGGAAGCACTGACAGCCTCACCCATCGGATGAGGAACTGTGCTTAGAGACAGCAAGCGAGTCATTCTGAATATGTGGCAAAACTGGAATCACGCCGGACCTTCCAGCTTCGGGTCCCACATCCCTTTATACTAAAAAGCTCATACATAATTGTAATTCACAAGCCATGATTGCATAGTGATACAACACAGTAAGAACACCAGAAGCAGTTGTATGAGAAGTCGTGTTAGAGTAGAAATAGCAGAAAAGTAGAATTATTGCATGGAAGCAATACCAGCAGCAGTAGTAACAGTAACGGCAGCTTGAGAACTAGCAGTGGTACTCGGGGAACAGCATTAAACTAACATGAGTAACGCAAACTAGTATGTGTGGTGGACGCGTTTACATAAATAACCCCCAGAGAGGTAGAGAAACCATTCAGAAAGTGCACTGCTGATCGCACGTTCGTAATGAAAGCTAACCACCATGTTTGCTAACAGAGGAGAAGCATGAGACCAATGACAGGACAACTAGAGCCACACCAGGTCACTGGCGTCACCTACGGGCCTGGCGCTTCACGGGCATTATTCCTAAGCTTCCTCATGATTCCGCAGTGTATGAATCATTATCCCATTTTCCAGACAAGGACAGCTCAGCTCAATAGAGCAACTCAACCAAGGCCGAACTCTTAATAGCTGATAGAGCCAGGATTTGAATTTAAGCCAGAACAAACCTCAGCTTTATGCACCAAATACTTTGGAAGCAACATTTATGAAGCAAAAACTAATGACAGGGACAAATAGAAGCATACTGGCGGCAGAATCTTTATTCACTGCACTCATTACATAAGAGATAAAAGTAGACAAAATGCATCACAATCTAGAAGACTTAAATACTTAATAAGGTGAATTTAATTAATATATGTCTAATTATATGCCATGGAAACAGAATATATGCAAACATTCTCAAGTGTTCATGTAACAGTCCTTAAAAATTAACCTTTTCTTAGGCCACAAGTAAAACCTCACTAAATACCAAATGAGTAGAAACTCTACAGACAGCATTAGAAAAACTCAGAAATTAAAAACCAAAATTAGAAAGTAAAACCAATTATAAAAATATGTCACAAGAAAAGTTAAGAATCTTCCATTTAACAACACTTTGGTCAAAGAATAAATCAAAACCACAATACTGCATGTGCAAAATACCTAAACATAATAACAATGAAAACAAGATACCAGAATCCACAGAATTCGACTATAAAAGCATTCAGAAGAAATTCCTCTGCCAATACACTGATTAGCAACTATCAGTGGAAATGCATCACTTAATTATTCAACCCAAAAAATTAAAAAAATAAAATTAAGGAAAGCAGAACAAAAAATTAATAAAGGCAGAAATCATTTACTTAGAAACACAAAAAATAGAGCTAATTAATAAATTCAACATTTGGTTTTTAAACATCAAAGACTAACAATAACAATAAAACCAACAAACTATTAATAATAGAAAATAATAAGGAAGGAGTGACTACAGGTGCGAGGGGAGTAAAAAGTAGATAAGGGCAAGCTTTCCTGAACTTTATGCAAATGAATGGAGAGATCTGGAGGAGAACGTGCATCACCCAAACTGACTCCTGTAGAAAGGAAACATTCTAAATAGGCCAGTTAACATGGAACAAATGAAGTCTTCAGAGACTTCACCGGTTTCCTGCAAAGGAGCCTCTGGCCTCGTCATTTTTACAGCAGATTTCCAACAATTTAAGAGATGCTTAAATAATATTCAAGGTTTATGATCAGAAGAAGGAGGTAGATAAGGATGAAAAATTTCCAAATCATTTTGTAAAGCTGGCAAAACACAAAACTCAAACCCAGCCAAGAACCATGGGCCAACTGCACTTAAAAATAACTCTATTCAATTTAATAGATACTGGCAAGCATGACCCATGGCCCACTCAAAGGTTAGCGATATGAGCAAGTGGACAACCTACCAGTACAATCCTCCATTTGAGCAGACTGAAGGGAAAACGTGTGTAATCTTTGCCTTACGTGTGGAAAACCTATTTGATCAAATTAAAAATCCATTCATGATTGCAAACTCTTAATGGAAATGAGCAAGAGTGTACATTTTTTTCTACTCACAGTTTTGCGGTTTAAGGCCTCTCTGAGACTGGCCGAGCTATCTCCTCCAGAGCAGAATGGCACGTACCCTGCAGGACCTGCAGCGGGAGCAGCAGAAGTCAGCCAGGATTGGGGCTGGGCCACCTTCTAGCGAGGCAGCCCGGTATATGTGGGCTGTGGCGCTCAGACTTGAAGCATTTAAAAATAGAGAAAACGCATTGTATCTCATCAATACATCGCTAGGGAAAGTTTTAAAATTAGGAACAAGGAAATAGTTATCACTATGATGGAGACTAAAAAAAGATAACAAAATACAATTGTGAGAGATACCTGCCTGTTGCGGTTAAACTTCAGGAGGGACATCTTGACTGCGGAGGTCCTCTCTGGAGGAACAAGGGGTCTCAGCCCCCCAGCAGGCTCCCCAGCCCAGGGTTCCAGTGCTGAGGAGAGAAGCCCCCGTAACTTCTGGCTGTGAAAACCAGCAGAGATTGTGGCTGAGTGAGAGAAGGGCAGCTACACTCCCAGGTGCTCCTCCTAACAGGCCCGCGCATGGGCTTACCCACTGATGGACTCACTCGCTCCGAGCTCCAGCGCTGGGACAGCAGCTAGAAAGGCACCAGGGACATACAGGGAGGAACCGAGTTGTCTGGTCTCAGAGTGACGAATGGAGGGGCAGCTTTCTCCCGGAGGCAGGAGCGGGCGGAAGCCACTGTTGCCTTGTTGGCGCTCCCCACTCCCGGCATGCTCGCGCAGGCGGCCGCCAGAGCTGAGTCTCCACCGACCTGGTTAATGTTCATTGGCCCCGCCCTGGTGATTCTGAGACCACACCCCCCAGCTTTCGGGTACACCCAAACTCCTTCCAGCAGCTTTTCCATACAAACGTCCTGTCTTGGCTCACGCTGTGGACTTTCCTAAAGTCTCCCAAAGGTTCACAAACCCCAAACAAGCAGCATCTGTCCTTGGCGTGTCCAGTGCCCCTGGCTGAGCAGCCCCGGCCTGGCATTAGCGGCCGCTGGTCTCAATGCACAGCTTAGCCTCTCCCTCAGGTGCCTCCAAGCCCAGCACAAGTGGCAACTATCTGCAGATCACTTTGTACGTCATACCAGTGGCCCTGGACAGGGCATAGGAAGCAGCTATACTGGGCCTGCAACAGAGGCCCTCCTGAGAGGCCCCAGAACCAACACACCAGGTGGCCAGCTTCAGACCACACCAGAACACCCAACCACCTCACAAATGACACACCCAAAGGGCACACTGGGCAGGCACCAGGACCCTGCTAAAGTGAATCCTGTTCCATAGGGTCAGCCCCTGCACCACTGTAGTCACGACCAGTCCTCACAGCCAGTTAGCCTGAGGGTGAGTCCCTCCCATTGATGTGCAAACAGCAACCATAGATCAACTATAACAAGGGACACACCTGGAGCACCTGGTTCTGGTGACCAGGGAGACTGTGCCATTGGGCCCCACAGCACACCTACTATATAATACCACTCTGCTAAGACTGGGAGACATAGCAGCCCTACCTAATACACAGATACAAGTGCAGGGAGGCAGCATGTCCCAAATGAAAGAACAGAACAAAGCTCCAGGAAAAAAAGAAAAAAAGAAATAAACAAAATGGAGACAAGCAATCAACCAGACGCAGAGTTCAAAACACTGGTTATAAGGATGTTCATTATCTCAGTGAGAACTTCAGCAAAGAGATAGGAAACAAAAATAGAACCAGTGAGAAATGAAGACTACAATAACTGAAATGAAGAATACACTAGAAGGAATCAACAGTAGATTGGATGAAGAAGAGGATTGAACGAGCGATTTGGAAGATAAAGTGGAAGAAAATATCCAATCAGAACAGCACAAAGAAAAGAGAATCCAAAAAAGTGAGGATAGTTTAAGGGGCCTCGGTGACAATATCAAGCATAACAACAGAGAAGAGAAAGGGGAGGGAATTGAAAACCTATTTGAAGAAATAATGATGGAAAACGTCCCTAACCTGGTGAAGGAAATAGACATACAAGTCCAGGAAGCACAGAGAATCACAAACAAGGTGAACCCAAAGAGGCCAACACCAAGACACATCATAATTAAAATGTCAAAAGTGAAAGACAAAGAGAGAATCTTAAAAGCAGCAGGAGAAAAGCAGTTAGTTACCCACAAGAGAGCTCCCGTAAGACTCAACAGAAACTTTGCAGGCCAGAAGGGATTGGCAGGAAATATTCAGTGATGAAAATTCAGGACCTACAACCAAGATTATTAGAACTGAAGGACAGATAAAGATCTCCCCACATAAGAAAAAGATAAAGGAGTTCATCATCACCAAACCAATATTACAAAGAATGTTAAATAGAATTACTTAAGAAGAAGAAAATAAAATCAAACATATAAATAATAAAATGTCAGTAACTACATATCTATCAACAATTACTTTAAATTTTAAATGTTTCTTCTTCTTAAAGAAGTAGAAAAAAGATTTAAAAAATGAGTAATAAAATGTCAATAACTACATATTTATCAACAAGTACTTTCATTATAAATGGATTAAATACTCCAGTCAAAAGACATAGGAGAGCTGAATGGATAAGAAAACAAAACCCTTACATATGTTGCCTACAAGAGACTCACTTCAGATCGAAAGACACACACAGACTGAAAGTTAAGGGATGGAAAAAGATATTTCATGAAAATGGAAACAAACAAAAAGTTGGAGTAGCAATACTTATACCAGACAAAACAGACTTTAAAACAAAGGCTACAACAAGAGACAAAGAAGAACCTTGTAATTCTACTTCTGGGTATTTATCCGAAGAAATCCAAAACATTAATTCAAAGAGACATATGTATCCATAAGTCCATTGCAGCATTATTTACAATAGTAAAGATATGGAAGCAACCTAAGGGTGCCCATCAATAGATGAATGGATAAAGAAGTGATACATATGTACAGTGAAATAGTACTCAGCCATAAAAAGGAATGAAATCTTGCCATCTGCAACAACATGGATGGACTTAGAGGGTACTGTGCTGAGTGGAGTGAGACAGAGAAAGACAAATATCATATGATGTCACTTAAATGTGTAATCTAAAAACAAATGAACAAAGAAAATAGAAACAAACTCAGAGTTACAGAGAATAATCTGTTGGTTGTCAGATGAGAGGCGGTTTTGGGGGCACAGTGAAAAAGGTGAAGGGATTAAGAAGTACAAATTGGCAGTCACAAAATAGTCATGGGGATATAAAGTACAGTATAGAGAACATAGTCAATAATATTGTAACAACTATTTACGGGGGTGGGGGGAGGCAGGGAGGCAGGGTGGCAGATCCACCCTCTGCCTGCCCCAGGACCTCATTCTGAGAGACTCTGAGAGCCAGTGGGGAGGGAAGGAGAGAGAGAAACTGAGAAAAGGCAGGGGGCAGGCCGGCGCTACCTGTTTCTGTGTGTGCGCGAGTGTGAGTGAGTGTGAGTGCCAGGTCCTGCCTAGCCTGGTGCCCTAGCAGAGGAGCTTGGTGACCTGGGAAGGGGTGGCGGGCTGCTTGGAGGCAAAGGTAGCAAGAGGCGGTGACGAGGAGAGCCCAGAAGGAGGAGGAGAGAGGAAAGAGCGGAGCAGCCATGGTTGAGAGAACTTGCAAACAAAGAAGGCTCCTGGTTCCCCACACCCCACCACTCCCCAGGCTGGTTCCTGGCCTCACCCAGACCCAGTGGCCATTGAAACTTCCCCCACAGCTTCTTGGCTTCCTGATGTGCCTGCCCCAGGGTTGAGGTCCGGGGTTGAGGTGAGGGGCAGGGAGGCTGTGCACGGGAGTCTTTGCGCAGCCTGTGAGTGGAGCTCCCAGCCACACCTGCCGGTCCCACTCGGGACATGAGCAGCTGAGGTCGGCCCCTCAGCCCTCACCCCTGCCAGGGCCTGACTGGGCTTGCAGCTGCCCCTACCCTTATATTTATTTTAAAAGAAAGTCCTACAACTTATTCCTACAACCTCTCCTGACACCCTCAGTTCCCCCAGGTTGTTCTTCAAAATCACCCAAACTGTACTTGCGAAGGAGCCCCCAAAAGACGCCTTCCCCCTCCCATCCGGCCCCAGGCTAGATCCTGGTGGGGGCGACTCCCAGGTACCCACCCGCCCACGTACCAGGAGTCCGGGGTTGGAAGGCATGCGCCATATGGCAACCAAACTTATTACAGAATATGAGAGCTTACCAGCGGCTTCAAAACCAGAGAGAGGCGTGTGACAGTCCCTGCTGAGACGCTTTCACAACTGAATTCTTTGAGGATGGTGACCCTGGCCAGACCCTCGTCCCAGGCTACTTCCGCAGCATCTTTGAGCAGGTGCTACGGCACCCCAAGGAGGCATTCCATAGCAACACGTAACCCTCGACTGTGACCAGGACAGCATGGGGACCCGGCATGGCCAACCCATGTTCACCCGGGTGTGTATGGAGGGCCGGTTGTATCTGGAGTTCACGTTTAACGGCATGACGTGGATACAGACGTGGCCCTTCAGCATCTGGAGCACGCGGAGCTCATCCCGCAGCATCCTTGCCACGCGTGCCTAGGACCCTGCTGTTAGATCACCTCTCCCAAAAATCACCTGGTGTGGGCTGCCCGACAGGAGCCATGCAGGAGCTCACGTCCCGCCACCCTCCACGAGGCCTCAAGACCCGGCTTTTCCCCAGTGGCCGCGGATGGTAGCGTCCCCTGTTGGAGCCTGCGGGCAGCAGCCCAGCAAACCGCAGAAACTGATGTTAGGGGACAGCACGGGGGGGGGGGGGGGGGTAGGCGCGTGGCAACACCCCCACCAACAACAGCAAGAAGAAAAGCCGAGCCAGCACCTTCGCCCTCTCCAGCCAGGATGTCGTGGTGGTGGGGGAGCCCACCCTAATGCGGGGAGTTCGGGGACCAGAACCAGAGGCTCATCGCCCGGCTGGGGAAGACCGGGTTTGACGCAGCCAGCGGGCGTTGACCACGAGGACAGCTTTAACGGCTCCCCCGCCCTGGGTACCAATAGCCCCTGGAACAGCAAACCTCCGTCCAGCCAAGAAAGCAAATCAGAGAACCCCACGTCATAGGCCTTCAGTAAAGGCCTCGCCAGGGCCACACAGTGCGCTGCCGGCCTGCCCCACCCCTCGCAGCCCCAGGGAGCGGAAGACGGAGTGAAGAGACCCGGCATCTAACACGGGCAGCCTGTCCACCCACTTCAGGGAGGAACTGGACTCGCTGGGGACAGGTGCCAAGATTTGTCCCCCAGTAGCCCTTTGCTGGGCCTGGCCTCTGCAGAGGCTTTTGGGGGCAGGGGGTCCTCATGTGGATGCTAGGTGGACTGTGGGCCTCTGAGAAATATCCTGATCACCCCCCAGGACATTTGCCTCTGATCTGCACTCCACGTTCTGGGATCCCCATCTTCCTGACTCCACACCTTTCAAACCTAGGGGTGTCTTTACCCACAGCCCTTGGACTAAAAGTGATGGGTTTGGGCTGAGTGCCTCTCCCCAGTCCCTCCCCCTACGTGGCTGGTAGTAGAGGGGATAAGCTCTGGGCTCCTCCCTTCTGCCACCTATCCAGCTTCAAGTTATACTACTATATATATATGGCCAAAAAAAGGTATACACATTTTAAGAAAGGAAAAACCTGTATTAAAATTGTTGTACTCAATATATACTGATAACAAAAGATGAATACAACTCACGTTTGACTTCTGCAATTACAAGAGGTGCTCATCGTGGTTATTTTAATATAGTTCTTTTCCTTTCTTAAAATGTGTGTACATTTTTTTGTCACCCTCTGTATATGAGGTCTGACAATTAAGTTTGTGAACTTGTTGCAACAATGTTGCTGACCTTTTTTTTTTATATCAGAGGGATTATTTGTTATGAATTTGTACCAACTGGACAAACAGTTAACCAAGTTTACTATTTGGAAGTGCTGAAAAGGCTGCATGAAAAAGTGACACGACCTGAACTTTTCTCCAACAATTCATGGTTCTTGCATCACGACAATGCACCAGCTCACACGGCACTGTCTGCGAGGGAGTTTTTAGCCAGTAAACAAATAACTGTATTGGAACACCCTCCCTACTCACCTGATCTGGCCCCCAATGACTTGTTTCTTTACCCGAAGATAAAGGAAATAGTGAAAGAAAGGTATTTTGATGACGTTCAGGACATCAAGGGTAATACGACAATGACTCTGATGGCCATTCCAGAAAGAGTTCCAAAATTGCTTTGAAGGGTGGACTAGGCGCTGTCATCAGTGCATAGCTTCCCAAGGGGAGTACTTCAAAGGTCTGTAGTGATACTCAGCAATGAAGTATGTGGCACTTTTCCTAGGATGAGTTCTCGAACTTCATTGTCTGGCCTTGTGTGTGTGTGTGTGTGTGTGTGTGTGTGTGTGTGTAAAATTTTAGCTTAAACTATGTATGGTGTCAGATGGGTACTAGATGTATTGGGGTGATCAGGTCGTAAGGTATATAAATGTCTAATCACTATGTTGTACACCTGAAACTAATATAATATTGTATGTCAACTGTAATTGAAAAATAAAAAAATGATTTAAAATAATAAATAAAACTAGAAAATAAATATTTATGGATCAGACACTCTCCATACTCTGCCATATTCTCCTTGCCGTACATCCACAAGGCAATGCACATAGGAGCCCACATGTATGAATACTCATAGGTCTATCAAAAATAATGATGGTGTTGCAGTTAGTTTTGTTTCTTTGTTTAAAAATTAAACAACAACAAAAATTTCTCCTAACTTTTTGGAAAGTTAGGACAGCAGATTTTGGCAGCTTTGAGCTTGAGATTGGGTGATAGATATAAGAAATATTCCTATTTTTTTTTTTTTTTTTTTTAGGTAGAAAGAAAGTGACAAGAAGGGAAAACCTTAGAGTCAGAGGAATTCTGAAAAACTGGGAAAGTTGTAAAAAATATAAAATAAAATCGTGAGGAAATTGGCAAAATTTTGCATACAAATATGACGAATCTGTCAAAATTAGGAATGATTCTTAAAGGTGAAAACTGCCTATGCAGTGTGCGAGGATAAGGAAAAGTTAGCAGGACCGATGTTTCGTAGGCACCCGCCAGCTGTGTGTTTAGAAGCCAGGGATGTTTCCAGAGTTGAAAGGCCGCTGGTGATTTCATGGGCTCAGTGCCCTTTCACATCAGCACAACACTGAGGTGCAAAGCGGGGAAGAAGTCACCCACTTTGTTATAAAAGGTTCACATCAATACTCACAGAGGAAATACATTTTCGAGGTAAATACATTTACTTAGAGAAATGAAGCCAGGTGGATATAATTCATCAACACATTCGGTTGGGGGAAATACCTCCCAGAAATAGAACCTTAATCCCTTCCTAGTCACTTTTTAAAAAAATAAATAAATGGACTTCAGCTTTGTTGCGGGGCTCTATGTAAGCGATGTGATGAGGAACGTATGTTTTGTTGATTTCTGGGACCATGTCCCACTCCACTTCCTGCCAGGTGCCTGGCATAGTACCGGGACACAAAGTTTCCGCGAACTGTGGAGAATGAAATGACCCACTATTAACAGTCGACAGAGATCTCTGTAGCTTAAGAAGTGTCTTCACACCCATCATCTCCATTTGAGCGTCACAACAGCCTTACCGGCACTTAAGGGAGAGGTAATCCGGCTTCAAAGAGAAAAATGGGACTCACCTGTGATGTGAGTTGCCCAGGAGGACACAGCCAGTCTGGGGTTTAGAAGCAGAAGTCGAACATGGGGTCTTCTGACGTTCTCCTTCTAATGCTAGCAGGCAATAAGCCAATAATACATTGCATCCCAACCCAGAGGCTAGGCTGAGCCACAAAGACTGAGTGAGAAAGATCTGGAATTACTGTCCTCGTATGCAAGGACGCTTTGCACTTGTGATGCTTTTCAGCCCAAACATCTCACCCTTAAGACTGATGAGCCAATGTTTCTGACAAGGTATTCTCAGTAGAAGCTGGCAGGTGGTAAATGAAAAATATGAGGTCCCTTTGTTAAAATTTAAAATAGGTCTCCTTGTCATCCATGCATGGATTGGTAATCAGGTTGGAGCTCAAGATACGATACTAATCACTGCAATTACTAAGCCCAACTTTATGCAGGTTTATTTCAATTAATGGAACACTTCACAGATTCGTACTCTTGTCCAGATTTTGTGAATGGAGAGCAGACATGGGACCTGCAGGGCCGAGAGGTGGAGTAACGTGCCTAAGGTCCCACCGGCATGAAGAGGCAGAAAACATGGGAGCGCAGTGCCCAGCTCAAGGAGTCCGTCAAAGGATTAGAAAGGACTGAAAACACTTGTCAAAGGGAGATGGCAACATGGACCAGGGACAGAACAGAGCCTCAGCTCAGGGGGCGGGGCCTTTGGGAATCCTTCTCTTTCTTCTAGGAAGGAAGGAGCCTCTGGGGAGAAAGCACTGAGTGACCAAATCTCTCGTCCTTAAGAACAGACACAGAGCATTACTGAGGACCTCTAAGGTGCAGGTTGGTTTTATGTCATCTCGAGCAAGTGGGTCTACCTGGGATGCAGGAGGAAGTGGACCCGGTGCATGGGGACTTCTAGCTTCTGGAGCCCAGGCTTCCCCGACTCGTGGTCCCTCCTGCTGGCAGTGATGACCCGCAGGCCGCAGAGCTCTTGAGCACACATGTGCAAATCAGAGACAGCTTGGCTGCCCCAAATATGACACTGTCCTTTCCGAAACTGAGCACTTGCTTTCTCTTTCCTTGCTGCCCTACCTTATTCTGGTTAAGCTCGGGGCTGGGAAAGAAACTATTCTGAAAAGAAGTTGAAAGCAAGCTGGGTGGGTACAGGGTGGAAGGGCCAGCAGCAGACACGAAACTCCAACTAATGTGAAAAACACAACAGCAAAATAAATAACAATAACAAAAGGCCGCGAAGCACACTCCCTGCCCCAAACTGGAGAAATGTGGTGCTGGAGTGCCACCTGCTGGTCATCTTTGGGCACTGCATGCTGGCCGGCGTCTTCCGCATCTTGAACCCACAGCAGTGCGTACTGCTCCCAGAAAACCGCGCACATCTCAGGTTTCTCCTCTCAATCCAGTTGCCAGGAAATCTTTCTAAAACATACGACTTAACTGTCACTGCCCAATTTAAAACTTTCTAGAGGTTCCCATTTCATATAAGAATTTCAATTTCAACTTCCTTAGCGTGGTACACACAGGAGGACATTAAAAAGTGGCCCTCAGCTCTGCTCCTCCAGGCTCCTTTCCTGAAACCACGTCTCTCTCTAGGTTCAGTTCAAGGCGTTCTTTCTTCCTCCCCATGTTTCCCACCCCTGCACCCCTTTTCTCCAGGCTTCACACCTGGTACGTGGCCCCTTTCCTGCATCACTGCCCCTCTAATCTATGAGAGGTCCGTGGGAACCCTGTCTGATGTATCCCTCCAGACAAGAAGCACAGTACCTGAACCGTGAAGACTTCCAATCAACGCTGAGTTATTATTTGTCTACTTGGTATTTGCAAAGTACGTGCTGGTCCTTTTACCAGAGTCCAAGTCTACTCACCTTAAGAATTCAGAGGTTTTCCAGCATTGGCTGTCTTTCACAGTACAGTGAGGACGAAGGTTCTTATGGTCTGCAGTGGGGACCTAGGAGAATCCCTTCTTCCTGGACCTTGGCGAGCACAGCTGCCCCTGGGGAAACCACTGGGGGTGGTTGGCTGAGTGGCACAGGATGAGGTAGCCCACGAGGTAGAGTCCTGTTTGGTAGCCCTGCCACCCCGCTCCTGCCCTGAGAGTGCTTCCTGCGCTGTTGCTTCCCTTCTCATTTCCTTTACCTGGAGCAGAGTCCTGCCCTCCCTCCATCCAGGATGTCTTCCAGGATATCTACGCATATCTGACTGCAGATCTCCAGTTACTGGCTCCCAGACACTCGGTCTCTGCTTCCATCTGGTCCCCGGGCCTCTGTCTCCACTTTGTGAGGATTCAATCGCATGTGGAAGCACCTAGCACATGTTCGAAGCTCAGCACTGGTTGAGCTCTGCATGTCTCCGCTACCATTCGCACCCACATGTCCCTTCAACACTCAGTCCTTGTTGCTCTTCCTCCAAGAAGCTTCTCGAACTCCTACTGTCCCACTAGGCCCCCTGCTTTGTGAATGTCCACCGACAAATACCTGCTTTACGTTTGATCTTTGGGAAGATTTGTATGAGAAAATGCACTCTGATTCTCTCAGTTTCTACCTACCCACCCCCAGGAATTATTACAGTGCTAGAAGTGCTGTCTAAAATATATTCAAATTGATGGAGGGCAACTGGAGTTTGAGAATTCCCAGCACTAGGAATTGTCAGGTCTATAATCCCATCTCCACAGGAAGTATGAAACCATTGTAGTAGTTCCAGGTGAAAGACAAATAGTAGTTATTCGACCCACAGGGCTTATCCCATGCAACAGAACAGTCGGCACGGGGCTTATTTTCACTGTTTGGTAAGCAAGAAACATGAGCATCAGAGAAAATGCTTGTCCAAGCTCATTCAGCTCGTGCATGGATGGATCCTCAGGTCTCTTCATTGCCTGACACCCGGCGCCTCTGTAACACCCTTGCCAAGCGAACACCCACTTTCTCCTCCTTCAGGGTAGAAAGAAGCAGAAAGCTGTCCCTAAATCCTGCTTCCAGAATGATCCACAGGGTACTCATTCGGGGAACATTACACCTTGAGTATGCGTTGGGTGCCGTGCTACAATGGGGACTAGACAGATGAAGAGAACGCCGACCAGCCGTCGGGTAACGTGGACTACACTGTGAATAGATAGGAGAATCACATAAGCCACTGCATTCAGCATCTCCAGTGAGGGGTACAACAGTTCTGTGTGGCACAAAGACAGCACGACAGTTTTGCACCTCGACTTTGCCACTCTAAGCCTCCCTTGTCACCTCCAGTTGGTGGATGAGCAACTTCTTTGATAAACACCAGATTGTGTATCGGCTCCCAGGGGTCACATCCCACAGTCCCAGGCAGGAGGTGTCAGGGATCTCGGCAGATGGTGGCTCCACAGAACTAAGCTCCAAGGAGAGGCTGCCAAGAGCTGTGCCAGGCCACCAGCCTGCGGGGAGCCTGGGGTGCTCAGGTTTGTGATGGTCCTGAACGCAGTGTGCTCCTGACTGCCACTGCACGATGTGGAAGCGAGATCTGCAAACAAGCGAGGCACTGATGGATTCCACCAAAGTAGGTACTGAGGGTGAGAGAGGGGACCACGGCCAGGCGGGCAAACCATGGAACAGGCATGAGGGTCGGCCTCAAGGACTGTCAACAAAATATGTGATTGCAATTCCCTACCAGGAGGTAGAGCCGGAAGTGCTGCTGAGAGAATACTGCGAAGTGGAAAGTGGGTTGGACCAGTGCTGCAGGATTCAGAGCTAGAATGACCAAGAAGAGATGTAAGAGGCAACGTAGCCTAGATGGACAATGATGGAGTGAGCTGAGGAGGGGCAGTTGCATGTTGGCGGGTGAATCTGGAACAATACCACCGTGTTAGTGGGCTCGGGCTGCCATAACCCAAACACCACAGACTGGGGGCCTTAAACCACACACATCTACTGTCTCACAGTTCTGGAGGCTGGAAGCCCAAGATCAAGGTGTTGGCAGATTTGTTTTCTCCTGAGGCCTTTCTCCTCGGCTTGCCAACAGCCACCTTCTTCCTCTGTCCTCACGTGGTCTTTCCTCTGTGCTCATAGCCCCTGGGTCTCTCTGTGTGTCCTCATCTCCTCTTATAAGGACACCAGCCAGACTGGATTAGGGCCAACCCAACAGCCTCATTCTAACTTAATCATGCATTTAAAGACCCTATGTCCAAATACAGTCACATTCTCAGGTATCGAAGGTTAGTGCTTCAATGTATGAATTTGGGAGGGCACAACTCATGCCCTAGTAGCCATAAGCTGGGGAAGGGAGAGGTTTCCAGAGAAGAGGTCTGGGCTGAGGTGGCAGGGGGACATTATCTAGGAGAGAAAGTTGAGTAAGAAGAGCTGTAGGGCTCCTCCTTGAATAATCCCATCATTTGAAAAGCTGGAAAGAAAAAGCAAGAAAAGGAAGCTGAGAAAAAGTCTCCAGAGAGGTGGAAAGGAAGCTGGGAGACACATGAAAGCAGAGAAAGAGAGAAAGAAGGTGTCAAGGAGGAAATGTGAGCCCTGACAAAGCTGATGAGAGGCCAGGTAGGAAGATCAAACAAGCATGTGCAGATTCGGTGACGGAGAAGTCACTGGTGACTTTAGCAAGATGTGTTTGGTGGAACAGTGAGTGCAGAAGGCGGTGAGGGTGGTCTGAAAGAGAATGAGAATGAGAGGAGATGGATATTCAATTATGTCACTCAGGAAAAATAGTTCAGATGCAAAGCTTTAGGTCCTTGCACCTGTGAGGGATGAGGTAACAGGTTAGATTTGATCATTGCTTTTCAAATTTCTATCTGCATGACAAAAAAAGACTCTAGAGCAGCTCCCAACTTGGCACCCTATATAATTCCCTCAACTTGAGTGTGGGCAAGACCTGTAACTTGCTTCTAACCAAGGCAAACATGTCACTCCCATGGTTAATGTATCTGGACACACACACACATATATATAGTATATGTGCATGTATGTATACATGTACTTACAAACACAGATGTATATGTATCTATGGCTTCATCTGGCTAGCACACACTGGAGAGATCGTCTTAGCAGATTTGATGAAGGAAGCCACCATATGGAGGACACCCAGGTGGTGACCAACTGCAGGCAGCCTCTAGGACCGGAGGGGGACCTCCAGGTGACAACGGACATACAGAAGGAAACAAATTCTGCCACAATGTGAATGAAATTAGAAGTGGACTCTTGCCTAGTGGTGGCTCCAGCTGAGAACACAGCCCAGCTAACCTCTGGTAAGACCTGGGGATCTTTCTAAAATCCAGCTTCTAATAATAGGTTTGAGGTGGGACCTGAGATTCTGCATTTCTAAGTAGTTACCAGGCAATGCTAACGCTTCTGTCAAAGCCACATTTTTAGTATAAAGGCGGTAGGTGCCTATTGAGATTCCTTCCAACTCTAAGAGCCTACCAGCTGGAAGAGAAAATCCCATGAGGATCAAAGAAAAGAAGTTATCACCGTTTGCAAATATCTAAACTGACTTTTGCAATTTCACTAAAATCTGAAAAAATATGTTGAAGGAGTTTAAATGCATATGGAAGTATTGCACAGAAGTCACTTTCAAGAGATGCTTGGTGTTCTGCAAGAGAAATGAAAGGACTAATGATGAGAGAAACGTTGGAAAGAAAAACATAGCAAACTGCTAGCTTTAGCTAAATATTACACATGCCATGGCGTGTGTGGGCCCCTATGCAGGAGTCCCCCCGTTTCAACACAAGCCGAGCATTACAGGGAACAGGAGGGTCTGCAGTAGATGAGGGGCACCCTCTGCGTCACAACAGAAGCCTCAGACATGCTCTCAGCATGGGGAGCCTGACCACTGAGCTTCTGGAATGCAGGACTAGACAGCAGTGTGGACGCCCTGGGCAGCTGGACGAAGCTGGCTTCGCTGCTCCCAGTCACGCCACTTACAGGACACCCTCTCTGAGCCATCATGTGCTCCTCTCGAGACATAATGAGCCATCCCCGCCTCCACTGTACCCACTTTGCAAGAGGCACTTGGACAACGAAACACCGTGTTTCCCCAAAAATAAGACCTGCCTGGACCACCAGCTCTAATGCGTCTTTTGGAGCAAAAATTTATATAAGACCCAGTCTTATGTTATATTATATTATATTATATTATATTATATTATATTATATTATATTATATTATATTATAACATTACATTATAGTATGTTATACATTATATTATATAAGATTCAGTCTTATAGTAAAATAAGACCGGGTGTTATATTAATTTTTGCTCCAAAAGATGCATTAGAGCTGATGGTCCGGCTAGGTCTTATTTTCGGGGAAACATAGCAGTTCAGGGGAGAGAACGGTCTTTAGAGTTGGAAGGACCTCATGGAAGGACCCCGTCGGCAGGTGAACGCCACTGAGACTTCCGTTTCCGGATTCACAAAGTGGGCACAAAATCATACTGACTTCCAGCATGTCTGAGAGGATTAGGAAATGCTACGTCATGGCATGTCTTGTTCCGTGCTAGGCGGTAAGCTCCCTTGTGGAATGAAGAATCGTAGAAGGAGAAAAAAAAAATTGGTCATCACCTTGACCATTTTCGAAGGTTTCCTTGGCCAAGATAATCAGGGATTTCTTTTTCCTGTTTCAACATCAAGGTGGTGACGCTGAGACAGCACGGCCTGGCGTGGCCTGTCGCTATGGCTATAGCTGCTGAGACAATGGAGTATTTTGGCAGCATTTGTGTGATTTTTAATAAAGCGTCATAGTTAAGCTGGATTAAAGGAGGGGAAAGGTGAGTTAAGAACTGGGCCCCAGGGCAGACTGCGGGCCTGACCCAGGCGGAATGTGAAGGGAGCGAGTCACGGGCTGCTGAATTCACCCCCAGGACAAACTGCCTTTCGTTCAGTCCCATCTGCCCTCCAAGGGCAACAAAAATGTGGCCACTTTGATGGACTGTATGTTCTCCTGGAAAGCAGGGATGATGGTACTTTTCCCGGAAAATGGAACCATTGTCGTCCCCCAAGCCCCCCACGCCCCTCACCAGGCATGTCCAAAACCCCCTACTCTGGAGCGGCTGCCCCTGCTGGCCGACGCCAGCCTCGCCTTCCGGGCTTCCCCACACTATTTGGTGCAGGTGCATTTGCTTGCGTTTTGCAGAAGCGGAAGTTTGCTTTGTTGTAACGTTTCCTCCTTTTTGTCCCTCTTCATTGTCTGGTTGTCCTAATTGGTGTTTGTAATAACTCCCAGTCTACTCTCATCTGCAAGTTTCATTAACATGCTGATTGCTCTTTTGTCGTTAATAAAAACATTAAATTATTATTTCACATTCATTGTGCCCAACAATGAATTAGGAGTTGTGTAGAATAGAGAAACAGATTCAGCTCTGAGCGCACCTCACTCTCTTGTGCCTGAAAACGTCTCACATAGCCGAGTATGGTGGAGTTTAGTCCTTTCCTTTCGTTTTCAGGATTTGGGTGCCAGATGGAGCCAACAAACAAAATCTCCAGAGGTTCTCTCTCCTGAGATGAAAATTGTGTGATCTAACCGTTCCTCTCGTCATTGATTAAGCCTTTATATCCGGCCAACGTCCCCTCTTCTCCTGGCTTAACCCATGTGAATGACGTACTTATTTGCTCCTTCAAGCAGCAAACATGACTTCACATTAAGCACCACCGACTAGGCGCAGCCTCTATGCAGTTTGCCTGAAGACGCCATGCCTTCCCACCTCTGTGTTTGTTCTCATCTGTGTTTGTCATCCCTTTTCCACTCTGCCTCTGAGCCAGGCCCAGACCCCACAGCCCACGCCAAGTACCACTCACTCTCCCACACTCAGCTTAGCTGGCTCAGGTTGCACATGAAGTGTTCCCAGACCCTGCCTTCTCTCCAAGTCCAGTCACTCATTCAGTCTGCTGTGAGGCCACAGGGTCTCAAGCTTCCTGTCAGGTAGGGCTGCAGTTTGTCCCACTGCACTTCCCACTAGACCTTGAGCCTCGTGAGGATGGGGCCTAGGAAACTTTGCCTCTCTTGGTGCCCTTGTCATATGTGTCTGCAGAGCAAATGTCTGGTGAAGAATCAATGGTGCCCACGTCGCAGGTGATTCAGCCATCGGCTGTACACTCAGCCTGCCCTCGGTGAGAGAGAATCTCTTCCAGAATGGGCTGTGTGGCCCCTGCCAACACTGGCTTCTGTGGATTTCCACGTCATCCTGCCTCTCGTTTTTACTCCACTTCAGATGGTGGGGAATGTCACTGACCAAGGTCATCCTTTCCTAGGAAGCATTTTGCTGTCATGGAAGCACAGCAGCTCCAGGCGAGGCTACCTGGTCCCCACCACTCTGAGCCCTTCCTGAAGGGAAGCTCTTCTGGGCCCCGCTGGCCCCTGCCCTGGAGTGCCTCTGGGCATCTTGCTGAAGTCCTGAGTGGTGTCCCCACAGGCTGTGAGGCGGTCCTTCACTCCAGTCCACTAGTGAGTGTTTTTGGGTGAGACTCTTAATACTATCTGAGCTTTAGTTTCCTCACCTATAAAGGGAAGTGTCCACAATAACAATACTTTTTTTTCCAGGGCTGTTGTGGGAGTCAGTTTCATCTGAAAAGAATGTTGACATGGGAAGGACGGTTTTGTCCTGCAGTGGGCACTATTTCCTGCTAGATGCTGATCCAGACACTTTAAAAGGCCACGTGTGATCATTTGGGGGTGGCAGGGAGGCACCTTTGGTCTATGGCACTGACAGCACCCCAGTGGTCTGTGCGCCTTTGAGGAACTGCCTCCCCCTGGGGACCTCCTGGGGCCACTGCCCTGCTTCATCTGGCTGGTTGGAAAACAGGTGGGACTGAGGTCTTCTGTCTCCACGTGGGAGATTCACCTTCAGACACAGGTCAAAGGCTCTGGGACAGAAAGCAAGCCGCTGCACATGGCTGAGGGATGGCCCTGCCTGTCGGTGGGGGTGCATCGGGACAGGAAACCCGGAAACCTGTAATGGGAAACACGCGGGTCCCCCATCCCAGGCTGCCCCTCACTGTTGGTACGTCTCGTGGCAAGGACGTCTGCCGGCCCGTTTCCTCGCCGGTCTGTGAGCATTCAAATGCATGGCAGGAGGCAGTGCCTGGCTCATGGCAGGGTCTCGGTTCACGATAGTTAGGTTTTTACCCTCTATTGAGACTTTTGCTTCTAGTCCAGCTGCACTTCCCCGCATTCCGATTTAATTCATTTTTATAAGTAGTTTTGAATGACACCCTTCCTCTTCCACCTCGTTTCAATGTAATGGTTGTTTTTTAAACCCAAAGACTCCAAGTGACTACCCCTCTCCCCGCCCCCACACACCCTTTATCTGACAAGCACTTAGTAAGTCCCTACCATGTGTCAGACAATATGAGTTGCTGATATAAACGTGAATAACTCATATTTATGTTCATTTCCTAACTCCCTGGATAACACTAACCATCAAGTCCAACTGTCAGAAGTTTTCAAAATATATTCCCTTTTATACGGTGGGCCTTTTATAGACGTTGTAATAATTGAGTCTGAGGATGGAGAAAAGCCTGTCCCTTTGGATCTGTGCAGAGGAATGAATGCTCCACGTGCAGGTAGGCTGTGAGCGAATTTTCTGTCAACGACAAAAAATAAATAGAATGAATAAAACATTGAGAAAAGACACAAGTAACTATCCAGGGGAACAAGTAAGTGACTTCTGATTTTCCCATATGCAGAATTTGCTCCATTTTTCTGCGTTAACCAGAGTCCCCAGGGTCCCTCACTAGTGGCCTGAGCTGTGACGTAGGAAGGCAAAGTGGTCCAAGCCGGATCTTTCAGTGGCCCTGGGGTGACACGAGTGGGCCCTTTGGGACCCGGATTTGCAGGTGGTGGGTGAGCACTCTCGACAGCACCTTTGTCCCGTCACCGCTGGAGCTCATTAATGACTTCACAGATTGCCA
Organism: Rhinolophus ferrumequinum; assembly: GCF_004115265.2. Lineage (NCBI taxonomy): Eukaryota > Metazoa > Chordata > Mammalia > Chiroptera > Rhinolophidae > Rhinolophus > Rhinolophus ferrumequinum. The sequence goes on from NC_046296.1 coordinate 67,604,849, forward strand.
AACACTCTCTTGGTGTACTTGCCTTTCCTCATCTGTCCTTAGAAAGATGCTGCAAAGTATTTTTTACCCTCATTTTCAAAGGAGGAAACTGGTGCTGCAGACTGCCACATGCCTGAGAAATCACCTGCCTCAGAGGGGACCAACTCTGCTGACACTTGCCTCTTGGATGTGTGGCCTCCAGACCCTAAGACAGTAAATCACCGTTGTTTAGTTCCCCGGTTTGTGGTGATGTTACAGCAGCCCTAGCACACAACCTCCCACAGCCCACAGCTTCAGCGTGAAGGTCCTGGCCAAAGCTTGGCATTCCGCCGAGGTCGGACCCGACTCTGCATCCCCAGGGCGCTGGCGGCCCACACTCCTCCTACGACTTGTGGCGTCGGGCCTGCCCTGAACACTCTTGCACTCATCTTCGCTTGGCTCACGCCTCCTCCTCAGCTAAACGTATTCACACACAGCACCCCCAAAAACTTTCCCTACCTGGCCCACCTCAGCACTGCCCCGTCTTCTGACGGCTGATTGACAGCTCGGCCTCCCCTCCAGACCAGGTGCTGCTGGAGTGACAGCAATGAACCCCATTAACAAAATGCAACTCACCTCAAAATTCTGAGGGTTTTGGAACTTTCACCTTTCCCTAGCCTCTCACTTCAGGCTAACGAACGGGATGCCTATTCTTCCAGGAATTTACAACAGGCAAATGAAAAAGGTCACTTACTCTAATCTTAGAGTTACTTATTTCTCCTATTGAACAAGAAGTATCCACATTCATTCCACTTTGCTTTCCAAGCAGAAAAAGAATGTCACTGATTTTTGTGGGGGAAAAAGTCCCCCACGAATGTGGGTAGGTGTTGAACTGCTTGTGTTCACGGAGGGAGGTGCCGGTTGAGGCCGCGTTCCTGGGCTGGCACCACAAGGAGACACAGAGAGGCACGAGGGAGGTGACTTACCAATGAGCCAGGTCACTTGGTGACACTCAGGAGAGAGAAAAGCAGAAGAGAAAGCTGCTTTCCCAGCAGGTGAGGTCCCTACCCCGCCCGCCCCCTTTCCATCTCCTTCCCTCATCACACTTTCAATCCCCAGGCCAGCAATCAACTCAGAAGGTACAAAAGACGGAGCCAGACAGGATTTACAAAAGGAACCTGTATTCTAGCCAAAACATCTTTAAAAAGAAATCCCTTCTGAAAGGGGGGACAGTGGGGACAAACTACATAAGACACAATACATTTAAAATATGTATTGAAATTACAAATCACACTTATCCATATGATTCCAAAGTACAAAACACAACATTAAAAGGCATTCAAAACAGCTCTTCTATACATCACAGTGTTAGTGACATTTCAAAAACACAAATTTGTTTTTGTTTTTACCACCACTTGTCAAATACATCACATATACGAGTGCATGACTCATTTATGCATGCTTTTATGCAAGATTAAAATACACCCATGGTAAAATGAGCAAAGAAGGAAGGAATAGGCAGGCGTGTGGCGGGCACCCAGCCCTACCTGAAGGCTCCTGGATTGTGGAAGACAGATTGCAGAGACCAGAGGAAGGAGGGAGACCGTGGCCTTCTGCACCCAGACAGCATGCTCCCCGAGGGCTGGTGCCCAGCTAATCCCTTCGTCCCATGTGGCATTTCTGGCAACACCAGTCATAATCTCATTTTGTCTCTTTTCGTAACGGCTTGGGTTCATTATGAGGGATAAACAAGCTTTGGTATTTTTTAATGAGAACTTCACGAAGCTTTACACATGCAAAATGTTTTCCTTTGATGGTTTCACTATGATTTGTGTATATATACTATATACAGGGGGCATTTATTAATAAATGAGAATCTGAGAAGTATACAAAAAGCTCACCCTGGTTCTTTTACTCCCCTCATTTTTTAAAGACTCCCAAGGGAAATGTCTTCTTCTAATTTGTGAACTACCTTTTAACTTTTGAGATAAAGGTGAAAAAGATAAAGACGTCTCGAAGTATTTCTTGCACATCTGACACTCCCTTTCCCCTTGGCACTGAAACCTAATCAGGTACTGAGCTGCTTCCTAAGCTGGTTTGATGGAATAATATGCTGCAAAGAGAACTTGTTCCCGTTTTAAAAGATGCCAGAAGTGGTAAGCGCTGCTTCCTCGGTCTGCAGCTACTCCTGGGGGTTGAGGAAGAACTGACGTGGACAGGAATTTGTGCCATCGAAGGTTCTGTCTGCGCTCAGTCTCTGCTACGTGACTATCCGCAGGGACTCCTCTGACAGAGGCAAAGCTTGGCCACCTGGCTACAAGGACACACGGCAGAGTCAGCCTGAGTGATCGGGCGCATCCAGGCAACCGTCAGAACGTGGTCAGTTTCCAAAGGGACTCAAATAACTGTGGGGAAACTGTGCCCTGCCTCACCACCGCAACCGCCAGCAGTAGCATCAGTTATGGTCCACCTGGAAGGGTTTTCTTCCTACTTCCCCAGGACTTAATGGCGGCTCGATGCAGAAACAGGCACGTGCTCCCAAATGGTCTGTATGAAAACAGTCTGTGAAAGTGAAAGTCATTTGCAATTAAGACAAACTGTGCTGGATAACAGGAATGAGTCCACCTAACAAGTGTAGAGTTCCCCAAGTTTTACCGGGGAGTGACAGCAAGGTTAAAATCTGAAACGCGAGCCACCCTCCCACGCCCTGTTTACATTTTACACCAAGCCTAGTTAACAGTGCGTCCCCAAGGCCAGCAGGTATGGTGCTGCTGTCGGAAACACCGGGGGAAAGGAAACACAACGTTATGGAAGGACCCCAGTGCAATCCTGCTGGTATCTTTCCAGGGAAGGGACGTTTTCAGTTCTGTTGTTACTGAAGCCAAACGAGAAAAGTGAGGCTTGCTTGATGCAAAACCTTGGCGTGAACAGGTACTACTTTGGCCCCTGAATCTCTGCAGTCCCTCCCTGGTCAAACCTCGCGCTTGCGAAACATGTCAGAGGTGAAGGCACAAGGATGGTTGGGGCTTCAAATGTGCAAGCTGTGCCCACGGACTCCCCCAGGAGAGACGGACGGTCTGACCTGCTAGGAATAAAATGATCTGAGCTCCAGCCCAGGGAATGCTACCTTTCCGAGGCTCTGCTCCCTCCCCCAAAGGTGAGGGGAGCACGGTATGGAGTCGTGCAGTGTGCAATGGGCAGCAGTTAGTACAGGCAGGATGGACTGGGATGGGATGAAGACCTGCCCCGTGGACGTCTCCACACACGGCCACTGTGCCTGCTGTGGTCAATACATTTTCAAGGGCTCTGGCTAGACAGTTGCATTCTCAAATCCCGGCAGGAGGCCTCAAGCCGTGCCACCGACTTCATCCTCAGGCCTCCCGCGGTTGTCACCCTCTCAGAAAAGCCATTCTACCTCCAGACCCTATTGCAACACCTCCAGCTACAGACTTCACCCGGCTTCATCCCAAAACACAGTCTCAGGCATGTTCTTTAAAACTACAATTAGGAGAAGTTTTCCACATAATTTTGACACAGACTGGTTTCCTAAATGGCTTCTGTTCATAAAATAAATACTAGAGGTGAAGGGTGAGGTGATCCTATTTCTTCTAATGTACTGAACATTAAGAAATAAGACATTTCTACATGGGAAGGTGAACCAGGACCTGAGATGAAGGCGCAGGTAGGAAAGATTCAAACACCACCCCATTTTCCACACACGCTTGCAACAAGCAAACGACTGAGATACAAGTCAGGTTTGGTTTTCATTGTGCTCCTCTGTGGAATGCTTCATAAGGTTTAAAAAGTTCCCCTGTGATGAATCTACAACATTTGCCTTTCCACTATTTTTAGAAGCCCCAAGTTCAATGCAATCGGTTTGTTCTTTAAAAGCACACGTGGCCTTAAGAGCCGTATTAAAGTCAACTCTCTGTGAAGACACATCCCCCACTTTCCAAAGTCAATTGATGGGATGACATGTGTCTTACTGATCTGTGCATTCTGCTGCCATGGTAACGGTCACACACACAGCCTGTAAAAGACAGCCTGTCCCATCAAAATAACGACACGATGTGAAAGGTGTTTCCGCAAGGACAAAAGGGTTAGCAACAGGACTTGGAGCTCTGTAAGATACGTGATTTGTCCAAAATAGCTTAGTCATTTAAAAACTGAAAATCCGAGAAGCTCTTCCCTTGCAAAGCCAGAGGCCCTGCCTCTGAGAAGCGGGGCCCACTTCTCTTCCTACTTTCTACTTGAAGAGACTGAGGCAGGTGGCCAAACCTTAGTGATCCCGAGTAGAACTATTTCGGAGCACAACATTTGGTTTCTGAAGACATTAAAACTCTGATGACACTCGGGTGAGAAGAGACAAGCCTGTGAGCTGAACTGTGTCACCAAAGAGAGAAAAAACAAAAGGCAAATCTATTGGTGGTGATGCTCCTTTAAACACAACAGTATTTTCAAAGAAATGCAGCGGTATAGGAACCACGTTTACGATGGGCACAGCACAGCATTCACAAAGTCGTTACAAGTTTCAAGAAGAACACAAAGGGCATATAAGGCTTTCTAAATCTCCTGAAAAGTGGCCGAGCCAGAAAAGTCATTTCACAATAACTTCTTAAAATGTACATTTCAAGAAAGGCATAGGATGGTTTAGATGCACCTTGTTGATTTTTCACTTCTCAGTTGGAAAGGAAAAAAAAATAAAACGCCTCCTAAAAAGGATTTTACTAAATGCCATTAGTAATAAAAACAGTTGTCAGAAACAGAGCGCTTTTCTCAAGTCGGAATAATTGGATTCAATCTGAAGTGAGCTGCAATCCTCGAAGACTTCTCTCAGCGTCATGGTACCACCTTGAAGCCAAGGAGGAGACGGATGACATTTTGCACGAGAAGCTCTCTCTGCAACCCCCAGACATTCCTCGTCTACCGCCAGAGGGAGAAAACTGCCCAGTGTGCTTCTTACAGCACCTCCCTTGTCAAGTCTGCAGAGACCGATTGTGTGGGGACATGCCCTACCCACGCCAGCCCTGCCTGCCCCATGCCTAGGTGACTCCACCTGTTGTCTTGGCAAATGTTCTGACATCGGTCCCTGAAATCACGGCATCCTGCGTGACACTGTGAAGCTCAATGGGGCACATAAGGCAAGAAAGATGTTTAGTGAGAGGGGGACGGCGGGGAGAGAAAGGGGAGAATCACGCTTCCCAGAGGCCGGGGTCTTGTTCCAGCAGCATGCCTTCCTCTAGGTGGGTAATGGGTCATCGTCACCTTTACTGCATTTGCACTTGCAGCAAAGTACAAATGGAGTGGCCAGGAGCAGGAAAGGTGAGGCCACCAAGAGCAGGAGCCCAAATCCAGCAAAAATGCCCACGACCTGCAAGAGGAAACACAGGAGCAGAAGGTAAGGTGACTGGTCTGTAGGTTCCATGGCTGAAGAATAAACCACACCACCAACCATCCATCAATCATCCACCTACATCTCATCCATCCATCCATCCATTATCCATGGAACATCTACCCAACCATCCAGCTACCCGTCTATCCATCCATCCACATATTCATCCATCCATCCATTCATCCACCCATCCATCATCCATCCATCCATCTATCCACTCACCCATATTTCCTACCCATCACTTTCTTCCCTTCACTCTTCCTCCCCTTTCTCCATTTCTTTTTACTTCTTTTCTCTTCTCTTCCTCTCCTTCTTTCCATCTGAGCACCCAAACATTCATTCACTGATACATCCAATTAACCAACAAACTTCTCCTGAGCCAGACACTGTACCAGGTGCTGCAAATACAGAGGCACAAAGATCTTGGCCTTCAAGGAGCAGCCAGTCCGATGGAAAAAGACCACGATTTAATCAACTGGTAACAATACTGTTAACAAAAAATGCTATCAGGTTCCAGGGGTACAGGGTCCTCGGGGAGCAGATACCTACATTTGCTGGTGGGGGTGAGAGTTTCCAATGGGAGATGGTTATGATTATAAAGGGAAGGCGGTGGTAGTAAACAAGAAAGACAGGGATAAGGCATTCCAGAGAGGAGAACTGGAAAGACACAGGTGTGGTGCATTAGGGAGTGACCAGACCTGTACTATTCCTGGAGTGTGAAAATGAGCACTTACTTTCACACATTGTGATTTTGTTTTAAAACATATGTTTACCCCCAGGTTTGAGTAACTGCTTAAAAATAAAAAAGCCTCAAATGTAGACATGCTGTCATCCAATCCGGCAGTGTGACTGGTCAAAGGAGAAGGACATTTACTCTTTGACTAGTCTCTTCCTTCAGGCAGGGAAGAGCGCAGGATAGAAATCTGCAGATGGAGTTACACCGCCACCTGGTGTTCAGAGAGATAAGTACATGAACGTGCTGGGGCGCAGGGTCCTAATTCTGACTCTGTGTTTATGTCATCTTGGGCCTCAAATTTCTCAATTATAAAATAAACAAATGAGGTAAAAGATCTCCAAAGGCTATTATCAGCTCTGAAACATGATACTAGGCTCAAGCTTCCCAGGTGTGTGAAAGTTTGCCTTGATCAGAGTTCTGCCTGAAAACGGTCACACACACACACACACCATTGCATTTATAAAACAGACTGTATTATAAATGCTAAGGATCCATGTGTTCTTCCCAGCCGGGTAAGTCCGTTGGTCTGAGCATAACATCGAGGAGGGAATTCCACGGTTTGAATTCAGACCGTGCTTTGTTAAAATCCCGTGCACACCGATAGTTCCAGAGCCCATGAACACACACCAGAAGTTGTTAGCGATCCCCACGGCGCTCGTGAGCAAGCTCCACTTCTGGGAACACGCTTAGCCCGAAGGGGCCGTGGACTCCAACACGTCCCGAAACCCTTGACCAAATGCTCCATTCTGGGTCAATGAGACCCCGTCTTAGTTTTCACTCCGTCTACCTTGTCTGTCATTTGCGGGCCACTTAACAAGCTGGGCTACACATTCCCTTGCCGGCTGCTGAGAGGAGGCTGCAGATACTGCCAGCAGGAAAGCAGCCAGCGGGAAGGAATGAGACCGGAAGCAAAGGTCACAAAACAAAAGCAACGGCTTAGTGAGCATGTGATAAATACGTGTCGGGCACAGGCCAGACCCTGCCCGAGACAAGCAGGCCGTACGCAGGGTCGGGCTGCCGAGGGGGTCACGGGGACCAGCGGGGTGCACGCCGGCAAACCGCGATGTAAAGGACCGGTTAACCACTCAAACTGAGTGTCTCGCGGGGCTTACTAGTCAGAGCAGAACACACTCGTGTGAGCACAGCCGAGTGCCTGTCCCACAATAAACGGTCATGTGTGGGAGCGACCAGTGGACGAGGAACGGGACGTTCTGAACACGCTGCAGCGCGGTGAACCGCTCCCCAGGTGGTGGAACGCCTGTCATTCACTGCAGTTTGGGGTTTGGGCACAGCGCGGCCAGTGGCCCAGCACGTGCGCGAGTGTGGCCGCGGCCGGGACGAGGGCTGGGCTCAGGGACCGAGGGCTGCGTGGCGTGCGCTGGGGTCGGCGCTCAGGTCTCTTCTCTCCATTCAGTGGCAGCACCTTGGCAGCCAACCATGGACAGTTGGAGCCTGACACCCCGGCAGGGCTGGCACTACCGGTCAGGCCCGCCCCCACCCAGGCCAGGGCCGCAGTACACAGGGCCTGGGGCTGGCGGGGTGTGTTTTGGGGGCAGGGGGTTACGTGAGACGAGTGCGCGCAGTCCGCCGAGCTTCTGCCCACTGTTGACCGCCTGCTCTGACCTCCTCTTCCTCACGCCTCTAAGGGTCCCTCCTTCCTCAGCTTAATCAACTCCTGTTGTTCTGAACTGTACAGGACGAGGAGAAGCAGCCTCTGTGTTCGTCCTCTAAAAGAACAGGTTCTCCTGGTGGGAGGGGGAGGCAGACACACAACTGAGTACAACTGCTGCACAAACAGACTCAGGACCCGGGGAACTAGTACAGGGAAGCTAGGGCAGCTCCCTTGGGGGCGCGGCAGGTCCAGCAGGAGTCAGCCAGGCAGAGACCCGCTGAGCAGGACTGGAAGCTGAGCTGAAATAGGAGCGGGGCCCAGGCAGCAAGAGCGAGCCCGGGGCGACACGTGTGGTGAGCAGGGGAGGGGGATGCGGGGGCCGTGGGGGAATCCGGGAGGTCGCCCAGGGCTTTGTTTAAGTGAAATGAAATTAGGGCGAGTTGAAGGAAGAAGAGACGATGTGGGGAAACCTGAAATTCTGTTCACGGATGTTCTGACACCCACATGCAGACGGGTGGCCATGGAAGCTGGGAATCCAGGGGGGCACTTAGGGGCACAGACCCAAGTGAAGCGAAATCACTGCGGTCCTGGGAGGGCCATGGGTGCCAGGAATGCAGGTAGAGGCTAACAGGACACCTCCCTCACTGCCGTGGCCACAGCACTGGTCCCACCTCCCTGGAAATGTAGAGGAGCGAAATCCTATTTGATCCTGGATTATAACGCACTCCAATTTTCTCATTTCACCAATACAAAACTCTAAGGTCAGAAAGCGATTCCAGAGGTCCTCGGATTTGTGTAAGACAGAGAGGACTAGGCCTCCTGGTTTCAGTACAAGACACAACTCATGCGTATTTTACTGAGCTCAGAGAAAAGACCCTTAAACAAACAGGTCACGGCACAGGCTTCCAGGACACCGGCGTTTCTGGAGAAATCAATCATCAACCGGCGATCTTAAATGGCCCCCCTTTGGCTAAAATCGAGCCCCCCCTTTACTGTGAGATACAAGTGTCTGTTCTCTGTGCAGAAAAGGAAGAACCAGTGTGGGTAACACTCTCCCACATTGGGTGCTGGTGTCCTGAGGAAGCAGACTGACTCTAGTGAAAGAAACACCCCTTTTAGCTCCTACGCAGGATGCCCCATTTCTGGAACAGCACTGGAAAAAGGCAGGCGGACACTTCACAGCCATCGTGTATGTAAAGGGAGTGTTCCGAGGGCAAATGAAAGGGCCAGGCTGGGAGCGTCTGGAGCTCACATCCAGCAACTCCGTGGTGAATAATACAGTTGACATCTGTTCCCACGCCGCCTCAGGGCCCTCACAACCCTCCTTCCCATGCCGATTGGCAAAAGCACTGTGTTAGCAAGAGACCTGCTGCACAGAATACAAAATGACATCAATTGGCACAAAATAAAATTCTGTAAAACCTTTATTTTACAGAGACATATGAGGTGTGATCCCAAAGTACGGTGAATGTTTAAATTAGAAAACATTTATTACAGTAAAAGACGCATTGCCATTAACCCTCTCAAAATACTCCCCCTCGCTTCCAACACATGTATCCCATCGTTCTTGCCACTTTCTGAAGCAGTTCTGGAAGTCGTCTTTTGTGAGTGTCTTTAGTTGTGCTGTCGTGGCTGCCTCGATGTTCTGAATCATTTGGACTTTGGGGAAGAGCCAGAAGTTGCACAGTGCCAGATACGGTGAATAAGGTGGGTGAGGACACACCGTAATGTTTTTATTTGACAGAAATTGCCGTACCAGAAGCAATGTGTGACACTGAGCGGTGTCATGATGGAGGATGAAGTAAAGACACGAAAGAGGACTTCTAGAACTGCTTCAGCACTGCTTCAGAAACTGGCAGAAACAATGGGATAAGTGTGTTCGAAGCGACGTAGAGTGTTTTGAGAGGAATTAATGGCAATGTGTCTTTTACTGTAATAATATTTTATTTATTTAAACATTCACCGTATTTTGTGATCACACCGCATAGAATTCTTCCATTCATGGCCTGATTCCCTTGCTAGAAAAGTCCATTTGAAAGGGTGCTATGTAAAAGGCATTTGGCTGAGAATACTTTTACTCCCACGAAAACACTGAGGGCGGCCTATGATAATTGCAAAGAGGCACCCGAAAATTCTCAAAGATCTCTTAAAACAATTCTACCTAAGTTCACATCTAGAGGGTGGGGAGCAGGGACCTTGCAAAATCAACAAATTATACTGGGCAACTGATGACAGCCCCTAAAAGCTGGGAGTCACAGGACACTGGATTCAAGGGCATTTCCTGCGTACGTGGAGGGAGGCCTGAGCTGGGCGAGCGGTGCGCGGAAGGAGACGCATTTCCCCAGGGAGCACAGGACCCACTGGACAGACGCTTACGCGAAGGCCCACATGGCAGAGGGCAGCGCACGTGATGCGTGTGGGAGACGGTGCAGGTAAGGAGGACACATGTGAAAGTGGCGAAAATGAGCTCTGAGACCGAGGTCCACACACTGACCCTTCGGCCCAATCTGGTCTGCAATCTGTTTTGTTTGCTACCACAGCTTTATTGAGCGGTAATTCCCATACCTTACAAGTGCTCCACTTAAAGTGTACCATTCAATGGGTTTAGTGTAGTCAGACTTGGGCAACCATCCCCAGTCAATTCTGCCACCTGTTGTTTAAAGAGCTTGTCTGGAATGCAGCCATGGTTCTCTAGTGACATATTGTCAGCGGCTGTTTTTTCCCACCAGACACAGTTGAAGGTTGTAACCGAGATCTGACGGCCTGCAAAGCCAACATACCTACCACCGGGCCGTCTGCAGGGAACGTCAGCCGGCCCCTGCTGTGAACCACAGTGGCTTGGCTATGGGGTCTGCAGTGAGGATTACCCAGGAAGCACAATGACGGGTGGGATACTTTGTATTCTCGTGCACCTGCCCTGGGACCTGCTCCTTTATGTCCCAGATGGGGCTGACAGGCCTGCGTCAACAGGCTGACAGCCACCGTGAATGCAATATCGGCTGTGAGCCTTCCAAGCTTCTTCTCCAGCCCGGGAGTTCCCACAGACCCGAGTCTCTCCCAGCCCACCTCCTGCTCACTTCCCACTTCACGCAGAGTAAGCTCTGGATGTCTTACTGTGCCAGCAAAGCCCTTGGGGTCTAGCCTCTGAGATCACCTCTGACTATTTCCGCCTCCATCTCAGTCCTTCTCTGTCCCAGGGATCTTCAGGCTACAGTTCCACCATCAACCCATCCCTGTTCCCTCTGCCTGGACTGTCCCCTTTGCCCTGCCCCTACACCCCAATGGCCAGCTCAGCACTCAGCCATAGGCACCACACCACCTAAGAGACCCCTCCGCCGTCCATCATCCCCATAGCTGAGTACATGCTGCTTGCTTAGGATCCCTGTCCCAAAACCGAATGAGGATCCTGTAAGAGAACGCATCTATCTTCCCGGAGTATTTCCAGCTCGTAGAACAGTACCTGGCATACTGCAGGAACTAAAGATGTGCTGAAAGTATGAATAAATATCAGCACACAGGCCCTCTGTCAACCCCACAGGCTGCATAGACCTTACTGGGCAGGGACTTTTTCTGTTCTCTCCCTGTCACCCTTCCCTGTGATAACTCACTCTCCTCGGGGCCTCTATGGGGAGTTCTTCCTCCCTTAAGCGCGACACAGGGATTAACTACACACAGCGAGTGAGAAGCAAGGGATCCAGCGCCTGCTGTTAAGATTCACCATGTGCTAAAGGTGATGCGTCTTCACTCCAGCTTTGGGTTCGGGTGACCGTGAACGTCGTCAGCCCAGGACCACATTTCCTAGCTCTGTTTCCCTACACTGCAGATCTCCAACCAACTGGCAAGTCTTCTGGAAACCACACACACAGGCGTGCGTGCACACGCACACACACACACACACACACACACACACACCCACACACACACGCACGCACGCTTTCTCTTCCTGACATCAACGTTCCAGGTGAGTGGCCTCCTACCTGGGTCCGGTGCCAGATCACAGAAGCCCTGGAGTGGCCCAGCTTGTTGCGGCAGGGTCCTTTATCGTAATGGATCAGGAGGAAATCATCCTGAGGAGGAAGACAAAGAGCAGGGTCCATGAGCGAGTCATCTCGGCTTAGTGAATGAGTCCTGTCTGGGCCGAGTTTCCCTTTTTGTACCCAGTGAATGATGATGTGGTTGATGGCAGAAAAAGGGCAGAAATTCCACACACGAACGACTCTGGCGGCTCTGGGCCAGGCCCCTCGGACTGGGCACGAGAGGGAGCCCGACCAAGATTTCCACCTCAGCCTGGAGAAGGCGGCCCTGGGCTCAGTGGTCACTCTTGGTTTTGTAGGAAAGAGAGAATCCTCCGACGTAGGCGTCTGATCAAGTAGATCAGAGCCTCTTGCTACTCAAAGGCCACTCGTGGCCTGGCTGTGATTTACCCCACTGGAGTCCTTCTGCCTTTACGTCTTCCTTTCGTCCTGGCAGGACTATTCCTGGATTTGATGGTTTCCTTTATCTCTGGCCGCCCTCCTCCATGAGTGCCAGACTTCTCACCTGTAAATTGCTTCCACTCCGCTCAGACCTTGAAACGTTCTCCGTGCTTGGGAACCAGCCTTTCCAATTTCTACAACTGTCCAGGAGGGGGCAGTAGGTCCCTTCTGACTGGGGAGACACGTTCCTCCAGGTGTTCTGACATTCGTTCCCCTTCAACCTTCCCTTGAGACCAGGACCGGACTGTCAGGCTCCCCTTACTGATGCCAATCTCTGCAGCTATGTGCCCGGGCCAGTGTTTGGCACCCAAACCTCAACAAGCACCAACTGAGCTTGCAGCAATGGATTTTCTAGACAAAACCCTCTGTCCCTCCACATACAGGAAGTGCCACTGTCCCCCGTTCTTCCATAAAAAGAAATAACTCAGTAAGAGCACAAAGGAGGGGCCAATGTCTGTCCATTCATTTGACGGAGGGTGCAAACAGCCTCTTTTTGAGAAGCGAGTGAAGAAGCACAAGGCCCAGTGTGTCTGAGAGGACAGGAAGTCATTCTTCCCAGAACCCAGGAGAGATGGACACAGTGGCTCTTGTGTCTGGCACTTAACATCAACTCTGCTCGAACCAGACTGGGTGGCCGCAGCCAGCCCGCGAGCACCCCTCTCGCCCTGAGGACCGTGCAGGCTAGGCTTGGCTGATTTTAGGGCAGCGCCAGGGGCCTGAATACAGACATGCGGCATGAAACCCTGGCTCTTCTGGGGCAGCAGCCAGACGCCTATGGGGGAGGAGGGCAGTCCCAGCCTCCCACTACCTGCCTGCCCCCTTCACCCACACCCCTCACCTACAGGGACGCACAGATGTAAGCACAGATGTAAATGAAGGTAACGTCTCCTCCAGCCGGCCTGTCTTCTATGCAGCTACTGCTGAAGACAGGGGGCCCGCTGTGAACTCTTGCTTCCCGAAACTCTTATAGTACTTCCCTCACCACTCACATTAATTTGCACATACCACTGACCTCAGTTCATCTTTCATTTGTATTGCTCATTTTCCCAGACTGCCTATCGAAAAGTCTGGCACCACAGGCAACTGAAAAGTTTCTGAGCTTGTTTTCTGAAACACGATCGGAATCACGTGGCCCAATCCAGATGACAGGTCTTCTGTGATCTCTCCCCTGTCAGACGCGGACAACCCCGGCTGCTACCGTCACCTGCACAGCTTACAGAAAATGCAGGTTCCCGGCTGCACCCCCATGAATCATGGCCCCCAGGTCTCAGGTAGGGCCCAGCTCACAGCCCTCCTCAGTGGCCCTGGTCTGACCAGTGGTCACCGGTGCTTGGGAAGCAGAGGCCCCGTCTAGAGGACACACTGCTCAGCTCGGCACACCGAGTCATGGCCGAGACTTCTCCTTCTAGCCATGTTCAGGCCGCGTACTATTCATGTCCTCCTGCATCACATCCAGCTGCCTGGTGAACTAACTCTCCCTCTACTGTCACCGTGCCCCGACCTGCCCAGACCCAGTGCCTGCTCCACCCCAGGCTGCTGCCAGAGGCCTTTACACCCATCATCCTACAGTTCTGCACACAAGGACCCAATGCCACCAGCCACCAGGAGCTTCTCAGCCCAGAGATCACCAGCTCCCCATGCCCTCGACGTGGACTTGGCCAGCCAGCCATCTGTTGAGCTCTGACAGACACTCAGGACCTGCTTCCGGGACAAAGTGAGAGATTGTTTAAACAGTACCTATCTTCTCCCTACAAAAGCACTCTAAGCCGCTTTGACAATGTATAAATGATGTCATTGTGAGTTCAGTTTATTGATGAAGCCTGGGGCATACCAGCCCCAGGACCTGGCAGCAACCCCAGTGCATTTTGTGATAGGGACCATTTCCTTAGTATTGTTCAGAGAAGTTTCATTATGCTCCTGGGTGGAAACAGAAACAATGGAGCCGGGATGGAAAGCTGCAAATCTGCAAATCGGGGAGATGGTCAGATATAAAAATAAACTCCTTCCAACAATCCCACCCATTAAGGTTTGAGCCTTTGTCAAAGACTGGCTTGCAGCAGCCCGGTCTGACCCAAAAGTTGTCGAGTTTTGGAGTCTGATGGTCAGAGCGGGGATGCAGGGTCCCTCTCTCGCTCCTTCAGGGCTTTTGGGAAAGACTATCAACCTTCCTGGACTTCTTGAAAAAAAGGAAATCGATTCCAAGTCTCATGGATAGATTGAGTGTATTAAATAAAATAGGTATGAAGAAGAAATTGCACAGTGCTGGCACAGAACAATTACTTCAATAAATAACAACTATTTATCCCCCCCAAAAAAAAATATAAAAGAAAGTGCGTGTGCGCCTTTCGACTGTACTCATAAGTAACAAATGCCGGTGCAACCAAGGTTCCTTATGACTTTGATTAAATTTAGTTTTAAATCCCAGTTCTAGAAATCATAACCCTCTCTCTCTCTATATACCCCTCAGAAACCTAGCCTTTCCCCTGAATAACCAGCAACCTCCAGGGCAGCAGAACACAGTAGCCCAGACCTGACTAATGGTCACACAGTGAGACCTCTGGCTGGCTAAAGGTAACATCTTACCTAAGTTATGTTTCAGCTCAAAGTCCTAAGGTGGAATGTTCCCCTGGCTACCATCCCAGGAGACCAGACAGAGGGATGCCTGAAAAGACCTCAAAATGTAAGAGACTGTTAGCATGAGAACTGCTATCTTTAGGTCAGGGTTAACAGCCCCTAGCCTGAAACAACATAATTATAAAATTCCAGGATGTGGACAGTTGCAGCATGGAGACTAGAAGTTCTGTAGCTTATCTTATACTCCTGGTCTCCTTGTCCTGTAGTAAATCTTATACTCTTTGAAGCTATGTAAGTCCTGTAAGTTTATCTAGTACTCTCTGAAGCTATGGAGAGCCTTGAAAATGCTATATAACCCCTTGGCTTTAAGTGTTTGGGGTCCTTGTTAAAACCCGCTGCGTCAGGCAGAGACTCGGACCCCAGCCGGCTGGAAATAAACCTCGCTGTGTGACTTGCATTATTGTGCGGGTTCTCTGTCTGTCTGAGGGGGACAATTCCGGACCTTAACAAGAACTGTCGTCAAGACCTGAAAAAAGGACTCATTACCCTTACCTCACCTCCAACCAATCAGCTCCCCGCACGACCCTGAGCCCCTAACCCATGGTGTCCTGTGACTTTGCCCCATAGAATCTGTAACCTACAGGCCATTGGGGAGGCAGGTCTTTGAGCGCCAGCTCACCTGTGTCTCAGGGCTTGACACCATTTCCTTAAATAAACCTCTACTTTCTTTGCTGCAATCTCCTGTTCATGTCTAGTTTGGCTCTGACGAGCGCAGGTTAACGAGCCCCCTGAGCTCGGTCACACTGGGAGGGTGTGTACTCTGCCAAGAGGCAGGAGTCCCGGGCCTCACCAGTGAGGGGTCCAGGGGTGGGGCCTGGCCAGGAGCAGAGGAGGCCTAAGGGACAAGATGGGGACACGAGTCCTTGCTGCACTCCGGTGCAGAGACTCGGCGAGGGGAGGGGTTCCCGAGAGGAGGAAAGAGCCCAGTGAGATGTGGACCCACGTTCCTGTTTTAGCATGCTGTCTGCTCCCAGCCCTGCCTTTACGCACGGGTCTTAAATCATTGTTACTGTCCTTGAGCAATGGCCCCAATTCCTTCAGAGTCTGCTTTCTGTGGCAACAGGGTCATTTTTCAGCAGCTCTTCATTTCCAAAGAAAAACAGGAAACTCTTGGCCAGGAGAACAATGAGTCTCATGAAGGAAAGTGCAGTGTGGAGCCTCTGTCACCAGTTCAGGCCGAGGCAGAGCGCGCTGGGCCTCGGGCACAGGCAGGAACCACGTTAGAACTGAGTCAGAGAGGGCAGTGTGCCCGAGACCAGGACAGTGGACAGCCCTGGGACCACACGAGGCAGAGGCGGACGCCGGGCTGGCCTCCCACGCCTTGTAAGTAGATCGAGGTGGCAGAGGAGGCAGCAGCAGAAACAACATCACCCCAGGAATCAAACTTGTTGTCAGTCCAGTTCCAATACTTCCCCTAAAATATTTTTCAGGATATCCCATAACATAGTAAAACTGGCCTTTCACTTCCTTTCCCCTTTAGGAAAAGTTCTAAGGAGTGGCAAATTGCAGGTCAGAAGTTAGATAATATAATTTAATGATCAGTTTTCCAAACAATATTAGAATATGGTAAAACACAAAATTATATATGCATTATATATCCGCTATAGAGAGAGACCATATATATGTAAGGACTCTCCATAAAGATGTTAAGGGCCTTGGGAACCTTCTCTAGGCGCTTCAGGTAATGGCCAGTCTATACCTCCCCCGAGTTGCACCTCCTGCTGAAGGCACCGGCAAGGTCAAGGTCAAGGTCAAGGTCAAGGCCATACTCACGTCTAGAGACTCAAGGCAGTACCAGCAGAAGGCATGCTTGCAGTTCTTACACATCATCTGTGCGCACCCTTCGTCTCGCTCTATGTAGACCTTGCACTTGGGGCAGCGTTTGATGGGCGCATCGTCCACCTCCAGTTTGAAAGCAGAACTGTGGGGAGAAATGCCATCAGGCCCTGTTCACAGGGACCCGGGAATCTCAGTCACCATCACTTATGCCGGGAGCAGAAGCTCAGCTAGAGGAACCACGGTCAGTTGATATTGAAGGAGATACAACAAAACCAAAGAAACAAAAACTGCAGAAAAAGAAATCACCGAAAACTGTGAATCGCCCGATCTGATTAAGGGGGAAAAAAAATAAATAAAAACACCAACATCAGCACACACCTAAATTTAGGTGTGCGTGTGTGTGTGGACGAGCCAACGAAAACATGACCTAAGGCTTAGTTTAGAATGGAGGCTCGTGAGTAACGGGATTATGGTTACA
The DNA here is from genome assembly GCF_004115265.2 of Rhinolophus ferrumequinum. Classification (NCBI taxonomy): domain Eukaryota; kingdom Metazoa; phylum Chordata; class Mammalia; order Chiroptera; family Rhinolophidae; genus Rhinolophus; species Rhinolophus ferrumequinum. Next base: position 67,621,913 of record NC_046296.1, read on the forward strand.
TTTTATGGCCTGATTTCCTATATTTGCATACTTTCCAAAAGGTTGATAATAATTTTTAGGCACTTTGCTATTTTCAGGGGGAAAAAAGTATTGCGAACACACAGCAGTTGCTTACTTAGATCTACCTGGTCTGTCTTGAAAGAACTGCCTTCTTGGGAAGTCTGGCTAGGCTGGCAGAAGCAGGACAGGCCGTAAGCCTGGGGTGAAATGCCCGGTGTTCTACAAACTGGCTGTGCAACGACCTCTCTGAGCCTCTCCTCGCGTCAATGTGGGAAGGAGAAGAGATTCCCGGAGGAAAAGGCGCACGGTACAGTATCAAGCAGGCGGCAGGTGCTGATAAATGGGACCAGCAGTTCTGTGCTGCTCATGAGGAGGTCCACAGGCATTTCGGTATGACTGTGGAAGGACACCTGCCCCACGCCGTCAATTTAAAAAACACAGCTACGACGTATGCATGCGGACACGTGGGCTTGGCACCAGGTTGCAGACACTGGCTGTGGCCTCCCTCTGAAATGAATCTGATTTCTGCAAAGAGCCACACGCCACCAGACACCAGTCCGGTGAGCAAGGCTGACTATCAAGTTAGATAACATTATTTGGGTTTGAAAGCCAGGCGTGACCAATGGAACCAATTTTCATGTGACTCATAAGCTAATTTTGAAGAAAAGGCCATTGACAGAGACAATGTTAACAAACAGAGTCTCTCCAGGAGACTTTTTTAAAAACAGAAACAGTTAAAATATGTCGGTTCTGCTGCCTTGTGGCACGCACTGAAATTTGCATAGTATGGACAATGGTTCTCAAACCTTTTCTGGCACCTGAATGATCCTTCAAATTATTAGTCGTAACAACTCTCACTGTACAGTCATAGTTAGGAGTGCAGACAGGAGTCTGACAGCTTCACGACACCTCGTGTGTTCTGGTGTCTGTGAGCGTCGGGCACAGTGTACACAAGTCAAGCTGCTCAGGTGCCGGACAGTAATGTAGGTTACGGGAAGTTTCATTTTCAACAAATAAACTCTGTTATTCGAATACAGCTGAGTGTACTCTCAGTGCTGAGTGACAGTTGTCAGTCAGGACCAGGCTGATGAGAGGGCAGGGTGAGGACGGTGGCGTGGAGGATAGCTCACACCTCCTTCTAACGTGGTGGCCACAACTCAGCCCCAGCCGACGGTCAGAGAGAGCGAACAAAAGCTCAGGGCAGCTGGGTATTCAGATTTCCCCAAGAAGCCAGCCTGCCAGATTTTCAGGTCAAACATTTGAATTTTAAGTTTCCACAACTTCAGATTTGTGAGCGTTGATTTAAACTGCCCTTGTGTCACTTCTGAAGGTTGTCCATGTGATTGTTTTTCTATTGGTATTTTTTTGTTTTTGTCCTTTGTAAGACACATGACATAATGACTTACATGAATACATTGAGAAATGACTGCAACCTTTGTGTAACGACCTCAGTGAGACCAGGACATCACATGATGAAGAAATACTGTCATCAGGCTCCCAACACCCACCGTCCTCCATCTTAAGGTTTTCTGCCAAAGAAACACCACTGCCGGGCACCTGCTCCCCCACCAGCAGCGGGAGCCGGGCTCTTTCTCACTCCGGGTTTTCCTGCTTAACAGAATGTAGGCGCCCCTCACTCACACATGGGGTGGGGGGTATTCTCTTCGAGACAACTCTACCGCTGCACGAGGGGACATGCCCCAACCAGCCTTCTCCTTTCTTCTTCCCTAACCTGGAAGCTCAGCTCTCCCACGTATGCACAACCTGACCACACAAGAGGTTTCCCCTTGCGGAATTACGGAGCACTGAGGCCGAAATATAAGCTCACGCATTCATTCCAGCCTTTGGATGCCTGCCGTATGCCAAGTTCTGGGGTGACAAGGTTCAAAGGCATGCGGTGACGTCAGGAAGAACTGGCCACATAAACAGATGAGCGAAAACACAATGTGGCTGGTGTTGTAATCAACACAGACAATCTGCAGTGGGGACAGACACAGAGGGTGGGGCCACCAGCTGGGCCCTGAGAACCCGGAAGCTCAACAAAGGAGGAGACGTGAGCCACGGCTTGGAGGGTGACAAGGAGTCTCCAGGAAAAGGAGGAGGGCAGACAAGAGCATTCCAGGCACAAGTATGCAAACAGGAGGGAGAAGGGAGATGCTCCAGAGACGCAAGGGGGTCTCTGTGCAGGGCCAGCTGTGGGGGCTGGGGAGGGGACAGCAGCACGGGCAGAGAGGAATGGAGGGAGCAGCTGACGACTACACCTGGGGGTGGATGGTGACAGTCCGTCCATCAGAATCGTGGCCTCGGCAGGCACAGGACCAACTCTATCTGTTTGAACCGTTTGCCATTGCAGATTTTACAGGACACAAAAAGCTGAGCATTTTCGATTTCTAAATTTCAACGTGTGCAGAACGGTGCCGTAGTGTCCCTCTGGGCACCAGTCTGAGGGGACAGGAGGGCAGTCAGGCAGCTGTGACTGAGCACCTCCTCCGGACAGGCTCACCATTCTAGGGTGAGGTGGCCACCGGGGCCTCGGGCATCCGGGAACCTGCTGGGTGGCCCTTCTGGTGTTTAGACTCACTGCCACCTACTACAGCCCCACTCCTGCGCTGTTCGGGGTCACCTTCAGCACAATGTCAGGCTGTGGAGGACTAGCCCCTTCACAGTGACTAACTATCCACATGCTCGTCTTCTGTGCATCTTCAGGTGCCCAGGGCCCTGCACACACTGCCTGGAATGTAATCAGTTGTCAAATATACAGTCAGCAAACAAACAAACCCGTTGTGAAGGAGGCTCACAGGACAGGGGCTGACGTGGCACAGGCATGTACTCCCTGTGGCGCCTTGAGGGAGGAGCCCCCTTCTGTCCCTTCTCCCAACCCTCGGCCCACACCTGCTGTGCGCAGGGCGTACCTGGTCTCCCCGGGGAGGAAGGTGATCGGCATGGTGTCTGGGCAGCCTTGCCCGGGGTGCCAGCTGGCTTTGCAGGCAGAGCAGAACTGGGTGTGGCACGCTTTGCACTGCACCAGCTGAGGGGTCTGCAGCCCCATCTCCTGGAGCTGGCACACGGCCTGGCAGGTGGACGCTGGGCACCAAGTCCGACAGGGGTCCAGGAGCACCTCTAGCACAGGGAGACAAGAGCGGCATGTCAGACTCTACAAGTGAAGGGTGTCTGGGACCTCGGACCGAGGGTTCCCCTTAGTGCTTGCTTTACATTTTTCCTGGCGAATGTCTGGAGCAGACATACCACGGCTGTCTGGCTTTTGCCTCCTCTCCAGGCATTCTCCCCCTCTGACCCCACTCCCAGTGTCAAGTTCTTGGAGGATGCTGCTGCCTGCACCCAGTATGCCTGCAGCCACCGGGATGGCCCTGCTGGCGCTGGACAGCCTGTCCTGGCTTCCTGGGAGCCCACAAGCCATGGCCTGGGCACTGCCCCACTTCCTTGCCTGCCTCCCGGGGACACTTCCTGAACTCAAGCCCATGTCTTCAGGCGCAGTGCCAGGCAGGCAGCAGACCTTCAGAAAATGTTTAAGGATAGAAAGGAGGAGGGATGGAGGACGGCTGGATTCTTACCAAACAGCTCACCCGCCTGAGACTGTCTCCCTCCCAAACCTACGCCATGAGCTATCTCCCGTGTAGAACAGCTGGTTTTCCAACCCGACTAGAGCCCAAGTTGCTAAGAGCCCTGATTTAACGAAATTAGAAGTTATTTTGAAAAACAGGCTCCCGGACACTCCCACTCCTTCACGTCTTTGTTCAACACGCTCGTTCCTTTACACAGTGGGTCCTGAGCTGCCCTTCCCTCCTCATGAGGCTGGTTGTGCGTTTCATCCCCACATGTGGTGTGACACTGAACTCTCCGAGGGGCAGTGGGAGGGAGAGCCCGACAGGAAACCACAGGGAATGCAGACGCCCTGCCAGGGGGTCACGGGGTCGCTTTCAAAGGCCTGCAAGTGGGCCACGGCTTTCTAAGCTTTCCAGCAGGGCTGCTCTCAGGAAGGAACCCCGGACAACTGAATTTTGCTTGGGAAACTTGGAAGGCAATGAAAAGCGCTTGCAAGCTTCTGGGCCGTGTGGCCAGCTGACAGCCAGGGCGGGGGCAGCTCACCCACATCAAAAGCGTGATTTGTACTCACTGGGGACGTACACAGGCTGGGGCTGGGCAGGGCTGGATGTGGGCCCAGGCCGCACCTAAACAGGCTGCACAGGACACACGTGTGTCTGCCATGTTCCCAATTAAATGGGGAAGCCACAGGCAACCCTCTAGGAACAAGCCTGTGTCAGGTACAACCCTGAAAATGGTCTAATCGTCCATTCCAGGAGCTGGCAAACCTTTTCTGTAAAGGGGCAGTGAGTATTCCAGCATTTGAGGGCCATGCAGTCTCTGTCCAACTGCCCAGCTCTGCTGTTGTAGCACAAAGGCAGCCATGTTGATCCATAAATGAGTGTTCGAATAAAACTTTATTAACAACACCAGGCCAAGGGCCAGGCCAATTTGGCCCACTGGTCATGGCTGGCTGACTCCTTATCTAATCTACATTCCCCGTGTCTTTTTTTGTTTTTTTACAGTGAATTATTCAATGACACAAAACTATCAAATTGGTAGGCCTGGCAGAAGACTTAGAAGAACTTGATAATACAAAGGAACTCTGGAATTCAGGAAAACGTGTTCCTCTTACACGGACCTTCATGATAATAATGTAAAATCATAATGCTTGTAACAGTGAGTGAACTAGTAAAATTAGCTCTTGTCATTAGTTCATGGTTTCAATGTTTGCTTTTCTAAGAATGTCTCTGGCTGTCAGGTCCCAGGAGGTGGCTTTTGTGGGAAAATGCAGCCTTTGTCTCCTGGGAAGAGAGGGGAGAGAGGGGCGGGAAGAGCTGGTGTTGCTGGCCTGAGCGGAGGGGACAGGGGACAGGAGGAGAGAGGGACGCCGGGTGCTGCATGGAGTCCTGGGAAGGCCTACCTAGCTTTCGGGGGAAAATGCCCAGGGCGTCCTCCTAGGGATGAAAGCCGAGCAGAACACCAAGCAGCCCAGAGTCACCTCGAAACCCTCCCGACCAGGTCTCTGGTTGCTGTGGGGCAGCCCAGCTCTGGGGTCCTTCTGAGGCCTGGTTAATGCCCCATGGAAAGGAATCCTCAGCTGTTTGCTTTCCACTGGTGCTGGTCTGATAGCCTAAAGGGAAAACCTGCCCGGTGGAGACCCTACGGTCCCCACTGAGCAGCCTGTGACATCGGGGAAGGGCCACTCTCCCAAGCTATGCAGAGTGTCTTCACACATTCCAGGGCAGGTGGCCATGCCCCCTTCATTTTCCTTGCACAAAAAAATGTAGCTGTTAGGCTGCTTATCATGAGAGGCCCAGTGACAGTGTGGAGGGCAGGTTTCCCTCCTAGTTAAGGTTTCCATGGTGACAACTTAAATTGTGTGACTTCTGTCCTCCTGGAGCTTTGACATGGCACTGCCTGTCCCATGGGGAGAGGTTTCCTAGTGGAGACGTGAAGGACAAATACTCTGCCCCCGGCAAACAACCTTCCCATCATGCCCTGTGCACACGGCCCCACGCTTTTCTCTCAGAATTCCAGCAAAATTCTACATCATCTTCCTCACTGCTGACTTCTGCAAGCGGGGGTACAAGATCACTCGACAGCCCCACAGAACTTGTGATAGGTCAAGCGAGCTATCACATGTGTACCTAATAATGTGCATGAGATCCATGACACCTCATAAGTCATAACAGATCGAATATTTTATATAGACTTACACGTATCTGGGACATTTTCAAATAAGGTACACAGTACATATTCTGGCATGCTAGAAGTAACCTTAACGCCCATCTCCTAAAGATCTATTAATAACAGATTAATGAAGCAGGTCCCTAAAAGCTTTACTTATATAAAAACCCAAGACTTTTTTTTTAAAGGTGCTTTTCTTTCTTAAGCATGGTTTTCCTTTGAGAAGTACGCTGTGACAGGCATGCACCCAGCGTCCCCTCACGGACGGGTAGTGGGTCTCACTACAGGGGCAGCCGATATGGTAGCTGCGGGTCCCAGCCTGGAGGGAGGCAGCGTAACTGTCAGGGGCCCTTGCCTCTGGTCAGGCCTGAGTACTGATGAATAAGCCTGACACGGCATTTACTCTCTCCGGGCTTTCCTTTCCTTTAAAAACACAAAACAACACAAGACCTGACTTCAGCCTGCACTTGCGGTGTTGTGCTGCTGTCAGCGGGATGAAGAGCCCAGGAAGCCGGGATGAAGAACCCAGGAAGCCACAGGCCTGTCTCTGGGTACCAGGAGCCTCAGGAGAGATGGACAGGTACCGAAAACCTCCCACACGGCAGGGTCAATGCTCAGGCAGGAGCATGGGTGTAGCTCAGCGGCGCACACAAGAGAGGGTGATGGGCCTCTCCCTGGAAAGCCTGTCCCCTCCCAGCCTTTGGGGTCTTCCAGCTGGGTGGGCAGGTACTCAGATAGGGAAAAATCCCGCCACCCTTTTGGTTAGCTTCTTGCTGGCCGAAGACCCAGCTGGAGGAGTGGGGAAGTTCCAATTAAAATCAAGGCTCTTCTATCAAATGAGATATCCTAAGACCCAATGGAGATAGTGTTTGTAACTTTAACCAACCACAGGACATCTGGGGAACTGAATGTTTTCAGAAAACCATGGAACCGTCTTTCTTTCAGGGCATCCTGTACTAACTACGTTGCAAAGGGACAAAACAAGTCAAAACTTGCTTTCTGATCACATCTCAAAATTTGCTCGATGACTGGCTACAATCAATAGCTGTAGTTTAGCTCTAACATTTTAACATTTCATTCAGACAGGTCTTTAGTCATATTAAGTCTGAGTCCATATTTTTTTTGGCTTTTAATGTAATGCTAGCAAAATGGTTTAAAGTGATAGTTTCGAGAGATGTATTTTTTTAACCTAAGTCAAGTTGGATTCATTTTTATGCAAAAGAAAAAAGTCTTCTTTGACTAAGCCAAAGTACTGAAGAAAAATAAGAGTAAAAAATTATTAGGTAGGAACATTTACCCAGCTGCATTTTTAAATAAAATTCAATGTCATACAAAGTTCATTTTCTTGTAACCCAAATAACCGCCAGTTTCCGTCAAGATTTTCACTGGAAAATGTTTTCAGAAGAGCCTGAAAGTCTCAGAAAGCCAAATTAATCAATTTTATAGCTCTACACACTGACTTTTGTATCACATGGCATTATATTTAAATTACAAACTGTCCAAACCCAATGATAAATGCCATTTAAATAAACAAGCTCTTGAAATTTCAATGCCACCAAAAATGCTGTTTTTTGTAAGTTTTGGCCACACTTTTTTTTCCTTTTTATTTTCTTTTTTTTTTTTTGAGAAGCCTCATGAGGAAACACAGCTATCTTTAGTATTTCTTTAAAAACAAACCAGAAAAACGCACATAGAAAAGATTTTCCGCTTTTAGCTAAACTAGGAGTCTTCTGACACTTTCCTCTGGCTTGTTCTGCATTCCATCCCTATCCTGACCTAGGGTTGCCTCGAAGCAGCAAATACAACGACATGAGAACCCGTCCAGGAGGAGGGGACAGCAGACATCAGCCAGGACAAACTGGGCTGAAAAATTTAGAATTTGGATGCGGTGTCTTCACCATAAAGTGGTGCTAAGGGGTGTCATTGACACATGTTGGTTATCTGGTCTTTTTCAGATGAGCCCAAGGCCCAGAATATACACAAAAACAAGGCCAAAGGGAATCCACAGACTCCTTAAAACATCGTGTTGCGATTATGGCATACTTCAGGGAGCAAAGAGATGGACCTGTCCTGATGGACAAACGTCACAGCACCTTGCAATGTCCCCTCAACAACGTTGCCATCAACTGTACAGCTCTCCTGGAGAACCCCCGAGTCTGGGCAGGAGGGCTGGGCAGGGCACCCCGAGACATGGGAATCATGGGGTGGCAGCTTCATAGAGAAGGACAGCCGTGAGGGCTGTCGTGACACTTACAGGGACTCAGCACCTACTAGTCTAGGCCCGCACGAGGTGGACAGGGAGTGCCAAGGAAAAGGCTCCGCTTTGCTGTCAGGGTGGAGACCGTACACCCGTCCTCTGCTTAGCCACCAGCCTTCTGCCTTTATGTCTCACGCTCAGTGCAGGTCTGAGAGTTTCGCCCTCAAACCGTTAGGCCTTAACCTGGCTGAAGAGCAACATCCCAGGAGGGTCACATCTCGTTAAACCTCCCCCATCAGCCCACATTCCTATAAATAAGTGATGTCTCCTGAATCCTTGCGGCTACCACGTACACCCCTAACGAAGACCTTCCAACTCTGAACTCTTCAGAAAATTCAGAACGGCAGCAGAATTTCAAAAGTCTAATGCACATCGCCTTCTCCCTTCTACGGTAGCCAAACGATGTGTAATCATGTCTACTGAGAGTGCCCCCCCCAGGTTATCTGGATTCTCTCACAGGCATCATAACCACATAATGTACCCACCTCTTTCAAATTGCAGCTTTTTATATCTCTGCATAATTTCAGCCGCAACCATGCACTCAATCTAAGGGGGAAAAAAATACAAGTAAGGCGTGTAACAAGCTGAGGGCTAGCGCATACGCAAGGTCAGCCGAAACCGAAGCCAGAACGCCCTGAGAAGCTCCACAGGACATGCTGTCCGCAGCACAAAGCCCGATTTGTCCTGTATCACGTGCCTCCTTGTCCTGCAGGTGGCCCTGTTTAGGGCAGGTGGCATCCGGACAGCTAATGGCAGTTTCTAATCCTTCTTTGATCAAGAGCTCGACATACTGTTTCAGGCACTGGAAAAAGAGAGAGAGAGAGAGACAAATGTATCTGTAAACATCCTAACTTTAAGGCCGTGATGCATTAAAAAAAAAAGACCAATCAAGCACATTGTTCCATTACAGTTTCGTATTTTCACTGTGCAGCCTATAGCAACCACTGAATCGGACGTTTTGTTCACTCAACCAACGCTTATGGGTGCCCCGTCTGTGCCCAGGACTGCACGCTGGTTTACAGAAGCAAGACTGCAGGTCGGGTCCCTGCACACAGCCCCAGCAAAGACAAGGCCAGTAAGACTGGCAGCAAGGGGAGAAGCGGTGATGGAGGTTGGGGAGTCAGACTGCTCAAATGCACACCGGATGTCAGGCACCACACGCCATCCTTCATAGTCCATTGTGTCGCATCTTCCCTAGAATATTCGCAGGGGAACCGGATGACCATTCCATCTGTCACATGTGAAACCTGAGTCACCAGAAAAGGAGCTTGCTGGCTTACCCACAGCAAGGGCACACACAGCCCGGATTCAAGCCTAGCCTCGCGACTCTGACATGCCCGCTGTCCTGCCGGGAGCCCAGGGACAGCCGCCAGGCCTCCTGCACGGACACTCTCTAGCCGGCAGTTACTACAGCCTCACCTACTTGGAGGATGGCCGAGCACGTGAACTAAGCCAGAGGTCAAGTGCGAGACACAAAGCAGGTTCCATATGGGAGACGGGGAGGCCGTTTGCAGAACCAATTCCTCTCGCTTTACAGCCTACTCGTCTTAGAAATCCCGGCTTCCCCGAAGAGCCCAGTCAGAACAACTAGAAAGAGAGACAGAGCCTTCCCTTGTGAGCTCACTACCAAAAGTGACCAAGGCAGAAGCTCAGAAGAGCTTACAGAAGAAGTCAGGGTGGTCAGGACCCTGTCCATGACGTGAGGGGACAACAGTGTCACACGTCTCACCAGCAGCCCCAAGTCGGCTTATAATCACAGCCCAAGTCCCGTACGTGGGGTTCATGATGCCAACATCACTGTAATCACACGACTCAATGTTGTAACAGCGATTCCCCGAGAAACGCCCGCAGCTATGTTTCCTAAGTGAACCCCTGAAAACGCGCAAGCTATTTCATTGCGAGGATGCTCGGTCATTATGAATGGATGGGCCCAGCATGAAGTCCAGATGCACTTCTTCCCAGCGCCTGGCACAGGTGTGTTCCCTCTCAGCCTCATCTCCCCAAGCTGCAAATCGGGATGGTTTCACCGCCTTGGAGTGCAGCTGTCAGAATCGTACACAAGAGAGAGTCTGGAAGACTACACGGAGGCACTATATGTTCAACGTGTAAATAATAATTGGATCTAAGTGGTAATTCTCACCTGTCCATTAGACTGGAATGCCACTCATTCACGACTCCAGATGGCAAATGTCTTTAAGGAATAGAAATCAAGGACATCCTCACAAAGAGCCATTTCCCACAGCTTCTCGTAAGAGCACTAACACAGAAAGCTATGACTTCAAGTGTCCATCGCAATGCCGGTACCCATGAGCCAAGGCCCGCGTTGCAGCCGGGTCCTTCTGTCTGACCCAGGGCCCTGGACTTAAGACTATTCCCCAATCACCTACATTTCACCCACCCGACAACTACAAAGAGAGCTCCCAAGGAACCGAGGAAGGATGAGCCCAGACTTGGCGCCCCACCTGAGGCATAGGGAGGCAGAGGTTTCAGAGGTGAATTCATCGAAATCAACACACAGGCCTCCCCAGAGGAGACAGCGCAGGGGTGGGGGAATATCATACGGAACCTCCATCAGGCCTGCGCCCGCTGTGCTGGCACCAGGTGATCTGTCTGGGAGGGCAGGCAGGCTGAGCCCCCGCCGCAGGGGAATGTTTGCAGGTGGGAGGTCACTGGAATGTCCTGTTTATGGCTGGGCCTAAGGTGAATCTGAGAGAGAGACCTCAGGCTTTGGAGCCAGACAGACTCGAGGAATCCCAGTCCTTACAGACAGAAGCTGCCAACGGTTCCTTGAGGAGTTTGGGCCACAGCTCCCTCAACCATAAAACAGGAGGCCTGACCTGCTGGACTTTTGTGATAGTGACAAAGGAAGTGTATAAAAGCATCGAGCACGATGTCACTGCATAGCAGCAGCTAAGTAAACGGTGACCAATGTATCTGTAGTCTGTCTGTCCACGTGACATGTTTCTTCGTCACAGGCAAATGAAAACCAAAGCCGTGGTGACAAGATCATTATTTCACTTTCTATAATTAAGTTGGTCTAACTGGGGTCTCTGAAGGACACGGAACGCCATACAACGATAAAACACAAAGCGTCTCAGGATCTTGTGCAGAGCAGTCCGTCGTGAGAGAGCGTGTCCTCCCCCTGAGGAGGAAAGCACAACAATCAAAGCTGGTGTGGAACGTACGCGCAGGGACATCTGTGACTCTACACGTCACCAGTCAAGAGCTTGCCCGTGCCAACAAGGCGTCACATCGCTGAAAGCTGCCCAGAGCAAATGTTCTGTGCCACCAGAAAGCACCTGCACAATTTCTGCAACATGACCGTGTCTGGGTAGCATTGGTTTGTTTACTACAGAAGCTAAGATGAGGACCCAAGTGTCTGGCCACGCTCCGTGCCCAGTCTTCTCCCAGATATAAAGTGCATCCTGACTCACAAGCTTCATTTTCAAATCCACCAAAAAAAAAAAAATGTCTTGAAATGAGACAAGAAACAAAGGGGCTCACAGAGAAACTTCCGTAAAAATGAATATGCGGTACACAAGCAGAGACTGGCGTGTTTGCCGACTGTCCTATCAATTCTGGCTGTCAGGGGTCAGATGTGAACACACCAGAGTCTATGCTAATCGCTTTCCCCATCAGGACACCCAGCAACACGTGCCTACCTTGTGAGGTGTCCTCCCTCCATCAAGGGGAGAAACCAATAGTTCTGTTTGTTTGTGTGTGTGTGTGTGTGTGTGTGTGTGTGTGTGTTTTATCTCAAGAATAAAGAGGGATTGGGGAGACCGATGACTGTACCCATTTGGGCATCTTGCCAATAACAGGGCAGGGTTCCAGGACCCTGACTGCTGCCGGACCTTTGGGGGCCTCCTGGGAGACGTAGAGGGGCTTCAAAATGAGAGGCAAGTGCACAGAATACAGAGAGAGGAAAGCAGGTCCCCAGTGTCCTGCCTAGGTAGGAAGGTGTCGGGACGTGGAGGTGTGTGAAGGAAGCCCTCTGCCTTTGACCCAGGGTGTGGCATAGAAATGCCTCCGGAGCAGACCTTCAGCCCTGTGCCAAGTTTCTCAGCAAGCCGATACCAGGAATCAGTTGTCTCACAACTTCAACACATAATTATCAGGTTATATTGCCAGGGGCGAGAGCACAGGTGTCACGCCACACCCAGCGAGCCACGGTTCCTTTGTGTTGGGTGGAGAATCCCGCCCCTTTCACAGGGTTTTATGAGAATTGAGATAACACAGTAAAGCATTTGGGATTTCACCGGCAATCAACACATGCTATTCCTCACCAGCTTTATCTTATCCACAAAGTAGCATTTTAGATAGGTTCTAAAAGCCAGAGGTAAAGACGAAAACCACGCTGGCAGTGCCTGTGAGCAATGCTGGCAGAGAACCTGGGGGGCCTGGGCACGCCTGACAACAAGGATGGAGAAGCAGGTCCGTCCACAGGGACACAGGAGGGACTTGCAGAGCGCGATCTCACTGTCATCGTCATCTGGGCCCCTGGACACCCCAGCTTTGGGTCCACTATCAGCACCCGCACACACCTCATTGCCCCACCCTGCCAGTCTGGTTTTCCCCATCTGGAGAGCCAAGACCACGACGAGACCTCTACATCCTAACCCTCCCAGCCCACAGAGCAGAGTCCTGGGGTAGACTCAGTGTCCTCCGAAGCCCCCGGAGCCAACATGCAGGACAGACAATCAGCTGGGCTGGGGTCACAAAGTCCACACTGACAGCGCAGGCTGGTTCCAACCGTTTTACATATTTTTAGGCTTTCCTGGAGACTTTCGTTTGAACAAAGGGACCCCGAGCTAAAGGCCACTCTGAAAACTGTTTCCAGGACCCACGCTTCCCAGGGCAGGTTGAGCCCAGGAACACCTCGTGGCTGTGCCATTTCGTACCCAGCAGGCAAACATTTCTCCCATTCAGGTAAATTTGGGACACGCAGGTAAAATCTAGTTTGTCCCTAGCTATGGATTTCTCAGGGTTTCCGTCATGCTCTTGGGCACCAGAACGTGTTGGTGGAGGTACACGGAGAGGGACACAGCATGTAGCTTAGCAAACCCACTGAACCACAACAATCATGCTGAGTACATCTTTTAGGACGAGAGTTCCCCAGGACACACGTTTGGGGAAGCTGCCCCAAGCTCTCTTTCACTCCTGCAGTTCTCAGCCCAAACTGAGAGGCAAAAGAGAAGGACCTGGGCCTGTGGGAAGCCCTGCTGTCCAACAGATACTTTATATATGTTCTCCCACTGGAACCTCGTAAACTGTTTGTAGCCCATTTCACAGGTGAGGTGAACGAGGCCTGAGGTCCGAGAAAGCCTGAACTTGACCGAGGGATGCCTGACTCCAAACACTGTTCCTTAGGGAGCCCTTTCTTCTTGAGGTCAAATCACCTGACAACTTAACCTATTTGTCTAGCAATAATTTTGTTAAGAGTGCCTCCTGCTTTCAGTCTCACACAATTTTCTACCTTCACCCTTTTCTACCTTCCCTGTCTGTCCCCCAGGGAAAGGACAGTTACAAGTCCGCTGGCCACGGGCTCCTCCCCAGGGTGTGTCCCGGGCTGGGGTGACTAGAGGCCCACACAGAGGGGAACACAGTGACTGACAGAATGAGGCACGGGCCCCCCACACCCCCCACCTGCCGCACACAGGGGCTTCCTAGCTTCACACTACGGTGGCTGCACAAACAGCAGAACTGCTCTCAACATTTTAATTTTTCAGAAATGGTTATGAAACAAAATAAAACCACACTGTCACCCTATTTCCTGCTACGCCCTGCAACCCCTCTTTGAGAAAACAGTGCCATTTTCCTCCTTTCATAAGCCCTGCTTTAAATTAAACATTTGATCTGGAGTTGCTGATTTATTTTTACTACAATTCTCCAGAAATAAAAAAACAAAACAACAACAACAAAGGAAAGCCTGGGTTAAAGGGCCAGGCTCATGGACTACTTCAAGGGGAAGGAGGTAAACCCTGGTCACGGAAGTGTCCCCCAGGGTGGCGGGTTACTGAGAGGCAGCAAACTCGCCCAGGGCACCAGGACAGAGGGGACTCTAGTTCATTGGTGGACACTGTGGAAGTCCCGGAGGCACGAAGCTAATTATTTAATCCGTCCAACCTGCTCCACCATCCTCCCTCACCCTCTAGAAAGGAGAAGGTGCGCACTCCTGGGTTAATGGAAGGAGGTCTGTCTGTCCACAGCTCCCATCGGCTCTCTCTCTCCTTTCCTTCCCCATCTCAGAAGGCCAAAGCCATTTCCTGTGCTCCAGGCTGAGGTCCCTGCCAGCTCTCAAGGGGCCCATTCCTTGCCTGTCAACTACAACACTGAAAGAGACTGGCTGCAGTGTGAGCCCGCGAGCCTTCACTGACCGGCCATCACAAGTCCTGCAGCGAACCAGGGCATGGAGGCTCAGAATCCGCCCCTTGGGACGCCCGCGTCTGGCAGAGTCAGGAGATGAGACTTAAGCGTTTCAAATACGGTCTGTGAAATATGAGTAAGAATGAAGAACACATCTCCTGCAAAAGGTAGCAAAGACTGTCTAGTGACAGATTTTAATCTAGATAAATACCTAGGCAGGCCACCCAGGTGGTCCATTAACAACAGTTACATTCAGAAGTGACTGATTGTGTTTTTTTTTTTTTTTAATTTGAAGAAAATGGTTGTGTGTGTTTTTCTCTTCTCTGGACTTTTTTTTTTTTAATTCCTTGAATGTCAAGAAAAATCAAGTAAAATTAAATGAGATGAACTGAAAAATAAACCCAACACTCTCATGTTCCCTTTCGGATGTGTACAATATTGGGTCTGAGTTAGGCCTGCTGGAAACAGATGTCCCTAGAACCATGAAGAGCAGATCGTGTGGCCCCAAACGACGCCGGCTCCATCTTGCGTGAATTTAAACATGACTTCAAGATGTACACGTGCGTTCTGGTTCAGTGAACCCAGGGCCAGCTGACACAGGCTGTGCGTGCTCATTAGGTGGGCGCTGTTATTAGACGAGTAACGTGCTAGAAACCACGTAACTACCAAATGTAAAACAGGGCGTGGTGAAGCTTTTCCTTTCCGGACAGGAGAACGCATGCCTCTCAGGTTTTCTACGGTGCTTTCCCGGCTTCTAAGGCTCTGTGGAGTGGACTCCTTTTGCACCAGAGGCAACTGCGATGGAAATGTACCTGGGGACCTCGCTGACTTGGACACTTCCTCCAATAGCAGGTGGAAGCCTCTCGAGGGGGATTCGGCACTAGCGACCCTGCGGCCAAAGGCCTGCGTGGGGGGGGGGGGTGTAAAAACACAAGCAAAGGCTCATCCCGCCAGCCTTGCAGACACGCTTCCTCCCAGAGACCCACCAAAGTACAGAAGATGCACTGGCACTGAGCCAAGGTCGTCATCTGCTCCAGCGGGTACTCCCCGAGGCACAGCTTGCAGGACACGAGGGGGTCGAGGGCCAGGTCCCACGTGGGCCGGTACCGCGCAGTGGTCATGGCAGAGCAGTCTGAAACGAGAGAAGCACAGGCCATCAGACCCTCACAGCTTCCCCCACAACCGATGCGGGGATCACTGGCCGCAACCAGGGCCCCTGTGGCTCCATGAACCACACCGATGCCCACGGCTTGCTGCCCCGGGAACTCAGGGCAGGTGTGGGGCCCCAGCTCTCAGGCAGCATCTGAGCCATGGCAGACTCCATAACTGCCGGTTGCCTGAAGGAACACATGCTTGCATCTGGAGATATAAACACTTACCCTGAACCTCAGGGCACTTGGTTTGAGCCTTATGACACTTACCAGGTACCTGAGACAGGTAAGAATGTGCTTTAGCATACCAGTACCCCACGCTCCCCAAACTCAGCTGGGTAAGACTATTAAAATTTCAGAGAAAACTCCTAGCCATCTGAACTCTCCCTAATTGCTAGCCACATGTCAGGGTTGAAAGTGATTTAGAAGACGTGGTGCCCGTCCTTCCTAACCTTGCTCTCTGACCCCAGGAAGGAAACGAGGTGGGTGCAGGAGACTCCACATCCTCGGCTGGTTTGTGAGGCCAGAGACAAAGGACGGTCTTTTTCCGACTCCACACTTACAGCAGAGCGTTGTATGTATAACGACAAAGACATAACCCGCACGGAAAGGGAAAACAAAACAGAACGCCAAGCAGTCACCAGAATGTCCTTGGATGGCGGTAGGATCTTGGGAAGATTCCAAGATGCATGAGACACAGTTCCGGACCCGGGGTCTTCAGGTTCAATTCACGAACATCCTTTGTCAAATAAAAAGCTAACTGGTAACACAAGGCAGTGTGTGATTCTGCAGGGCATTGGTGCCCCAGGCCCCTGGTGAACACGACAACAGGCCTGGGAGGACTGGGCAGCACAGAAGAGCCTGGCGGGGGTGAAGCTTGGCTTATGACTGGACGTTACATTTCACACAGGTGAAAAGGGGTGGATAGCAAAACGGGAGAAAGAAATACCCTCAGACCTTCCACCAGACCAGACTGTGCAGGCACCAGGGTAGGCGAGAAGGAAGTCTGTGCTTTGACAGCAGACAGAAGGCCCATAACTAGTGCGGTGCATGAGTGCTGGACCACTGCAGCCTCAGTTTGCTCATCTGTGTGATGGGCTGGTAAGCCCCACCTCACAGGGCTGCTGTGAGGGTAAGGAGAGCTGGTGAACGGGCCTGACACATCCAGGAACTGCTCAGCAAAAACCCCATCTCCTCTTCCCGTGCAATGCCTCCTTCAGCCACAGTTTTATCAAATGTGACAAACAATGGTGACACTGCTCTCTCTAAAATTAGGGGCTGCACGGTCCCATCATCTGTGCAAGTTACTCCTCGGACAAGGAACTGTTATGACGAGTTTGTAAACACTTCTATCCCTTTCTCAAGGTTTGTCAGTCATAGCACATTGGGGATCACTAAGCGGCACCCCTGCGGGTCCTCCCCAGGGCACCAGGGTGGGAAGAAGACCCGTGTCACTCAGAACTGCACAACCCTGGGTACACCCGGAGGACATGCGACGTCCCGACGCAGGAGAGAGGAACAAGAGCGACATAAATGTAACAGCTAAGCGGAGGCGACCTGACCTGTAAGCTCCAGAAGGCGACGGGACGCACCCTGGGAGCGAGGCCGGAGCTCAGCGTCAGGAGGGAGAGGAAGCGGTGACAAGGGACGGACGCACCTCCTCCTCCCAGGACACTGAACAACTGAGCGGCTCAGTCTAAAGCAAATGCATTTTCCATTGTCAGAGCTCTTGGACACACAGTCAAGTACTTTTTGAGTTGACTGGAGCTTTGCAGATAATGTAAGCAAGCTCTCCTCATTTGACCTAAGGCCAAAGGGGCCAGAATGCTTCGAGGATCTGGGGGTCACTCTGCTACCTGGGGGCGCAGCGGATACCACAATCAAGCCTTCTCAGCTCCCCGAATTCATTCCATTTGGAACACTTCTCCACACCTTGAATCTACGCTCATGACTATTACTATTTTGAACGCCCACCAGAGCTTTCTGGACTCTGGGCTCGTGGGCCAAGATTGTTTTGCATCTTTCTTTTCTGCATCTTTTTCTGTTTTAACCCTTAAGTGACATCTCTGATGGCTCACTGTACAGAGTGATGAGTAGGTTTTGACTAAGGATGTTAGCTAGTCCTAAGAGGGATTACAAACCTTTACCGGAAGCTATGCAGGCTAGAGGCTGGCTTGAGAAGGCACTCAGGACTGGAAACGTCCCCCAGGGGGCAGCAGCTCTTCAGTGGCTTCTCTGCTGGACAGCTGGTGGGTGGCTGTGGCCTCTGCTGAAAAGGCCTGGGGTCAGATTCTGCAGGGCTGGAGCAGCCTTCTGGAATCCTGCAGACCAGGGTCCAAACTCTTGTCCAGGCTACTTGGTCATGTGATTTGGGTGAAATTACGTAACCTCTACAAACTTCAGTTTTTTCCTTCTGCAAAACCTTATACATCGTCACCTCCCATGTATACTTGGTATGAAGAGTGAGTGAGAAGTAATATATTTAAAATCACGGGGACATATTACCTGCTTGGAAAGTAGATGTCATTATTACATGTCGGGTTTAAGAACCAGGCCATTAACTGGTATGGACTGAAGGGAGGGGACATGTGGCTGAGCAGAGAATGGCTACCATAAGCTCCGCCTTTGAGGAAGTTCAAGCTGATGGCCGTGACCTTTGAAGAAGAAAACATAAAACCTCTGGAAGCCTCTTACATCATCATCCGCTGTGCAGTGCGGTCCAAGACTGGATATCCCCCCAAAACGGGTATCGGAAGGGCAGAAACCAAGGGCTTAACCCTTCAGTGTGGAGTCCGTGAAGGCCGCCCCCACCGCCAGTCCTGGGCAGACACATCGCAGGACCAACCACTGCCTCTCGCTCTGGACCACGCGTCCTCGCTGGCTTGCGTTCCCAGACAATTCTCACTCTTCCCAGCTTCTGAGCTTGGCTCCTTTTCCTGTTTACAGCCTCCCCGAAGACGTGACCCGCGGCACAAATTGCCGGCTTGACCTCTCACTTCCTTTCTTCCCGGACCGTGATTTCCACTTGACCTCGAGACAGTGTGGCTTCCCACTGCTACCCTTGAGGCAGGTCAGATTCCAGTTTCCTGGCCCCACATCAGTATTCTTTCTCCACGAGAGTAGATACTCTCGGAGGTATATTCAAAATCAGGACTCAAATGGTGACAACAATAGGATATATTTTACCCCAAAAAAGTATACATTGTCTAAGTCCATCCCGGTCCTTCCTAACACAGGATGGGCTGAATATGACTTTGCAAACACTGAACAGCTGCAACTTGAAATACAAATTTGCTAAGAGAATCACAATGCACAATAAAAGAAAATAACAGTCTTTGTTTTGCTCATGTGAATGTCAAGTCATGAAACAACAAACGATTTTAAGAACATCTGGCCGATTATAAGTATTATTCAATCTAAGCGATTCACAATGTTTATAAGGCAAGTTGCTTATTAAGCTCCTGCCAGGGTTCCAAAGCGCTGTGTGTTGTGCTGTGCGTTGTGCGGGGAGACATGTGGGTGCGAGGATGGGAGGGAGCTGAAAGGGAGCGCAGTCCCCTGAGGTGGGCAGTCCACCTATTACTAGGAGGCCGCCACCATCCCGCCCCTGGGCTCGGGGGCTGTGGACTTCTGCGGGTCCCTCTTCCCCAACCTTCACCCCTTCAAAGGAAGTAAAGGAAGGGAAAGCAGAGGTACACCAATCACTGTCCCCTTTTATGCTCATGACTTCCTCCAACAAATCCCTCAAGGCTGGCTGAGTCTGGCCCATGTTTGTTCCCCTACCCCACCCCCACACTCCTCCAAATCCTCCACACCCAGCTCAGTCTCTGTGCTCTGAGAACTCTCCTGGGTTCCTCAGAAGTCCTCAGCGGTCCCCCGTGTCTCAGTCTCTGCTGCAGGCAGCCTATCCGTGCTTCCTAGCATATGCTCCCTGAAACAGTGGCACCAGTGTGGCCCAAGACCTTGCAAGCACACAACCTCTGTGGCCCTAACCCAGTCCTAGCAAACTAGGCTCTCTAGGTCGGGGAGAGAGAGAGACGCAGCAACCTGGGTTTCCAGGAGCCTTTCAGGAGATTCTCATCCACAGCGATGTCTGAGAACCACAGCTATCTGTCACTCCTGAGAGCACCTCCCCTACCCCACCCCAGCTCCATCTGCCTCCAAAGCCCTGTAGGCTGAAATCCAACAAAAGCACCGGCCGCCACAGCACAACCGTGCAGCCTGTCTGCCTGGAGCTGGGCTCGCCTCTGCACATGAACTTGCATCGATTCTTTCTATGACTCTGGGTAAGTGTGGCTTTCCAAGGCCGCCACGTGTGTTAGTTTGTCTCCCGACTTGATGATACATTATTCAAGGGTGTCTGTTTTCCATCCTGCTCAGCAGTGCTGGTCACAGGCAGATGCAGACACAGACGCGCGCACGCGCAGACACACACACACACACCCTGACTGTTTAATGTGCATATGTTAATAATACTTCCACGCATTATTTCATTTATCCAGACAGTGCCTTTGAGACATCAAGAGTTTGCTCTTCTTCCAGTTTCACCAATGAGGAAATCAAGGCACAGAGAGGATGAGGCAGACTGGTCCACACACAGAGCGCTGGACGGCAGACTGATGGACCTTCAGGCTCAGCCATCGACTACTCTGCTGGGCCCGTCCTATATCCCTCTGCCCTGACTGACAGTGGAGCTTTGTGGGTCTGCAGAGATGCAAGAGAAATCACTTCAGTACTGCATCTCAGCTTCCGGGGCCTCAGCCTAGCGCTCCCATTCTGGCAGTGGCTGTGGAAAACCATCGCTTCGTAATTTGGAGCTGTCGGCAGCCCTAGAAACATGCAGTGGCAGCTGAGTAAAAATTAACTACAGAGACGCTGCCTTGTCCGAGTGTATGGTTTCATAACCCTTTAGGAAGGTGCTTGGCTGTTACTTCCTGCAAAGGAGACAATGCCTACAACTCAACAGCAGATTTTACTAGTTTCAGCAACTGTGCTGCAGGTAGTTACCCAGCTAACTGGAAAACTCACATTCACATGAAACCCTGTGTAAGGATGTTCAGAGCAGCTTTACTCATACCTGCCAAAACTGGGAAGCCACCAAGATGTCCTTCAGTCAGTGATGGATACACAAGCTGTGGTCCACCCAGACCACGAAACAGTATTCCACGCTAAAGAAATGAGCTCTCAAGCCACGAAAAAACCTGGAGGGACCTTAAACGCACAAGACTACATGGAAGAAGCCTGTCTTGACAGGCTACAGACTGTGTGAGTCAACCATATGACCTGGAAAAGGCAACACTAGGGAGACAGTACACAGGTAAACAGTTGACTGCAGGGGAAGAAGCTATGAGCCGGCAGAACACAGAGGACATTTAGGGCAGTGACACTACGCAGTACGGTACTGTCATGGTGGGTGCATGTCATTACACGTTTGTCCAAACCCACAGAATGTGCGACACCAAGAATGAGCTCCGATATAAATGCCATGCACTGAACTGTGGCCCCCCAAAATTCGTAGGTTGCAGCCCTCAGCCTCCATGTGACTATGTCTTTAGGAGGTAATTAGGGTTAAAGGAGGTCATAAGGGTGGGGTTCTAATCCCACAGGTCCGTGGCCTTAAAAGAGAAGATCTGTCTCCCTGCCTCCCCGCCACCACCCTGTCTCCCCCCTCTCCCCACCCTGAGGACTGAGCGAGAAGGCAGCCATCTGCAAGCCAGGCAGACAGGTCTCCCCAGAACCCGGGCGGCCCCCTCATCATGAACTTCCAGGGTCTAGAACTGTGAGAAAACGAATGAGTCTCTGTAGTGAAAGCCCCCAGGCTATGGAATTTTGTTATGGTGACCCGAGCTAATCCAGTCAACTCGGGACTTTGGGTCACAATGACGTGTCACACTATAGGTTCACTGATGGTAATAAGTGTGCCACTCTGGTAGGAGATGTCAGTGGTGCTGGAGGCTGCGTGTGAGGGGACAGGCAGGATGTAGGAATCTATACTTTTCCATCCATTTTGCCGTGAAGCTAAACCTCTTGCACATGGGAACTCCCTGTCCTACCAGCATCAGCTTGCTAAACCTAAATCCAAATCCGCTAAATCTAGATTGGAAGCTGAATTTGGACAATGAAATCTAAACCGACCTAAGATAAAGTTTTTTAAAAAAGTAGTTTTCATTTAAACCCAGATAAACCTACTGAAATGCAGATTCAATGGGAAGAATACAATTTTAAGCCAGTGTTTTCTTCCAAATAGTATTTTTAAGTGTGACCGGAGAAGGCTGAGACATACTGGGTTTAGATACAGTTGAACAGGTTTGTGTGTTATTTTTACCCATGAAACTCCTTAGGGGTTGGGTTTTCATGTGCTAATGAACACAGAGACGCCCTAGGAAGCGTGTCTGTCTGGTATGGCTTGACTGGGCCCCAAGACCCTCTCGCCAAGACAACCTCACACCATTAAGGTTCTGTAAGAAAAAAAGAAGGAAGCAAGCTGCTCTCAGTCACTTCACTGCACCAGGCTCTTGCATTCAGAGTTGGCAGGGCGGCAGGGAGAGCAGACCTATCAAGCGAGGAGGGCCAGAGCAGGGCACCCGGCTGTCCGAGCCGCCCTTCTGCCCAGAACCAGCTCTCAACAGACTCAGTGGAGAAACAGCCATCGACATGTTATGTCGGGGAGGCTGTTCGGCCTTTCCTTAGGCATACACCTGCCCAGGTGACGGGGAGAGGAGTTCCGTCATAGCGCCAGTAAACGGACATGACCTACCTAGGGTGGGTTGGGGGGCATGCTGGCTTAGAGGGAGCCTGGCCTTCCACCAACGCTCTGAGCCTGCACTTCCCTTGCCAGAAAAAGAGTCTGGGCTGGGAGAAGAGGTCACCCTGGCAGGATTCCTACAGCAACGCCTGGGACTGCATGGGGCCCCCACAAGGACACGACAGAAATCCTGCTGAAAACGGCCTTAGAGGAATCTCCAGCGTCAGCTACGGCCTCCAGACGCCTCCTTCCGCCGCAGCGCGGCACACCTGTGCACTTGCCCTGGGAGCGGCCTCGCCTACGGGTGGCGGGGCCTGGCCTGGACAACAAGTGGCATGCATGGCAGAGAGTTCTCCCCTTTGTTTCTAAGACAGAGGCAGTCGGAGCAAGTCTTCCCCAGAGCTCCCACGAAATATCCCACAGCAAGTTCCAGGGGTGCTGGCAGCTTTCATGAGGGTCTACTCCCCAGACTGCCAGGCTCTTTGACCTCCGTCAAGGAATGAAATGCAGAGGACGGCACAAAGAGCCTATTGTTTCAGCTCCAATTCACCCACATTACGCTCCGGCAGCCAAAGAGCCTTGCTTTAAAAATCAGACATAAAGTCATTACATCTTAAGGCTAAAGGAGTCTTGGGATCTTTTGTCCTTTCTAATATGATTTCCTTGTTCCCAGCTCCTCAGAAACGTGCTAAGAGGTCACACAGCCAAAGCCCCCCGCACCCCCAACACCACTTCATGTGTTACTGTCAAACCTTGCCAGTGACATAGTCATGATCTCCATTTTTTTCCAGACAAGACACAGAGGAATGAGTAGCTGCATATATCACACCTATGATAAAGCATGGAACCCCGTCCCCAGCTCTGCCAAACAAAGACTAGTTTGTGGGGCGCAGAGACTGTTTGATGCTGTCATCCTCAGTTGTTCCTGCTCCTTTAGCCACTTCTGGTGGATGGCAAGGGTGGTTTGGGGGCACGTCTCTGGCCAGCGGGAGTGGGCAGCTGGGGCAGTGGCTGTTTCCTTCAAGGCTCCAAACAGAAGCCCTGTTGCCAGGACAACAGCCTGGGTTTGGGGTGTATACATCCGTTGAGTTACTGGAAGGAGCTGTGATGGAGTAGGGGGCCCGCAGTGGGGTGCAAAGAGGTGTCTGTGAAGATTCAAGAAGCCTGGGTTTTCATCTCAGCACAGCTGCTCAGTGACCATGCGACACTTTGTGACCTGTCACTGTGCCTGCCTGGACCAGTGGCGTCATCTGCAGCTTTGGTGGGGAGAGCTGGCCTCAGGGATTCTTGAGCCCATGCAGGCTTCCCTCCTCCCGCCCACCTGAAAAGGTGTAAGTGAGCTCCCAGGGAAGGTGGCTGCTCCTGGTGGTGTAACAGGAAGGTAGGGAATGGATCTCTAAGTGAGAGAGCAATAAACAGAAACCATGCTTTCGATAAAACCCTGTCACTGCACACCCGTCTCAGGGCACATGACAAGCAGAGTCATGTTCCCTCTATTAAACCATTACAACATTCAGCGTCCTCCTTTTCTAAGAAGTCACCTGCCGTTCCACTGCAAGGAACCCCCCGCCCCAGTCCTATGCTCACACCACCCTAGTCTTCCACTTGCCCGCAATCGGTTAGCCAACGGGCATTAGGTTTCTACAATGTTCTAAACACTGTTCCCCACGTGGGAATGCAGAAGCACACACAGCCGGCGCCCCCCACGGAGAACCCTCTGATAAGAACCAAAGCCTTCGGTTGAAGCACCTGCCTTTCACGGTCTCATTGTGAAGGAAAAGGGATCAAATAAATGGTACAAAACAACAAGGAATCTGTTCAAAGGAACTTACGGGAGTCGAGAGGAATCACCCCTTTATCAACATCACGCTGCAGTTTTCACTTAGTTGACGTCCTTCAGCCAGAAAACGAAGTACAACGTGGGGCTTCCAAACACATTCAGCCCATCTCTTACTGCACCAGTATTCCTAGGGCTGGACTTCTTTCGTGTTTTCTTGGATTTGCCTTTGCTTTCTAAGAGCTGGACAGGGAATGGCCGGGAGGGGCGGGGGACACGGGAAACACTGGGATGTGAGGATACAATACACTCGGTGGGTGAGAAGAGGCTGACTTCTCAGTGTGGGAGGCCAAAGCATCTGGAGAGTCTCCAGAGACAAGCGCAGCAGGATGACACATGGGACTCAGGAGGGGGTTGGAATCGGGAGAGGCGTACCTGGCCCCAGCCTTGGGTTCTGGGGGGTGCCCTTGCAGACCAGGACAGGGGCTCCCAGGGGTCAGGGATGCTCAGCACGGCTGAGAACTGCGTGTGCATATACACGCACCTATTTTTCCAAGTGCACGTGTGTGGTTGGGATGAAGACCACAAGTACGAAAAGCATCACTGACTTCACACACGCGACAACAGAGACAGAGACCTCCTTTCAATTATCCAATAGCAATCCTGGAGAATCTGACTCTAGCCACTGCACGTGTAATAGTGAACAGACTCAGTAAGTACCCTGCCCTCTGGGAGCCTGCACTCTGGTGGGGGTGGGGATGGCAGGAAACCAAATTAGCTAAATTGGTGATCTATAGTGTGTTAGTTTGTTGTGCGTGTTCTGAGGGAAATAGTAAGCGGGGGAGGGAGGGTGCCTGCGATAAGCCAGGGATTAGGGGGGTCTGTCTGGCAGGGTACAATGACAAACAGGGCTGATGACAAGTGCTCACAACCTACATATACTCTGAAAGAAAAGCCGCTGGGATGTGCTCACAGTTTGGGTATTGGTGAGAGAGACAGAAAGCAGTCAAGGGTCATCCCAGGGCCTTGACCTTAGCAAATGGAAGGACGGACAGAGGACAGAGCTGCCAGTGCTGAAGCCCAGGCAGGGGCAGGCCCGGCAATGTCCATCTACCACCCGCTGCAGGAAATGCAGTGGAGCCCTGTGGGAGCAGCTCCTCCTTCCGGCGTGTTACAGTGTCAGCAGGCAAGGCCAGCTCTGGGCCAGACAGACCCCTCAGGCTTTTAGACCAGGCTCTGTGACCCACAGGACGGCCTGTTCTTTGAACAGCTTTCAAGCTAAGAATGGCTTTTTATATTTTTAAAGAGCATAAAACACACAAAAACACAAGCAAACAAAGAAATGTCTGTCGGCCAGCCAAGCCTAAAATACTCACTATGTGGCCCTTTCCAGAAAAGTCTGCTGACACGTTTTATAGGTCGGCATCCTCGATTCCAGGTGTAGGGTCAGCACAGGAGCCCCGGACAAGGCTCAACGAGTCCGGAAGTTCCTCCCAGAAACCCTCCAGGAGAGTGGAGTTTGGGTCAGGAGCAAGGCAAGGACCTGGGCATCCCGCATCCTAAGAATGTCCCTTAAAAAACGTGTGTAACATGCACAGCCCGCTGTAAATTCCAGAGGTTAGAATGAAAAGAACCGACTACAGACTCGGGCGTCCACACGACAGAACAGTTCCTTGTGACACAGGAAGCTTGAAACTGACGTCAATGTAATTCTGAGTCTCATCCCTGGCACTCAGCTCCCTGAGACCCGCAGGCGCCTAAGAGTTTGTTCCAGAAAGACAACAGCACAGGCCCGTCTGAGGGCCCAGAGAACACAGCCTTAGTTCTGGAGGCTTCTCGCAGGAAAGCCAACAGAAGCCTTTACACACCTCCCGTACTGCTCGGAGCGTGCCGAGGTGCTCACACGGGGACCACCCGTCGAAAATTCTCCATCCACCTGGGAGTGGGAGGCACGTCAGTGCTCATGTCCTCAGATATGGAAGCAGTGACATCTGCCAACACAGGCGTGGGAGAGACAACAGATCCCATTGGAAGAACAAGAGTGTTTGCCCTGACCTGGAGAACTATCTCCCAACTCTCATTTCTAACTTTGGGGACAATCAGAGGTCACCTTCAATGACTAATAAACTATAATCCGCCGTGCCATGAGCCGGGCAGAACTGGCAGCATTCCATGAGGCTCAGTTATTCCCTCAATGTAACAACGGCCCCAGGACTAGTAACAGACCCCCCTTAGAAAACAAGTGTGACAAGCCCAGAGAACGCCACGGCACTTCAGCAGTATGGCAACTGTGGCAATAATACCAGATTTTTATGTTTCCCAACACACACAGGCCTAGTCCTAATGTCCCCCACTTGCTCCAATCACGTGATCACCTCCATGAAGCCGCCAGCACCCATGCCCCGCCCCTCTGCATGTCACCCCACATATGCAATGTGTCCTTCCTTATGCATTCTTTGTTTTCTGCCCCCTCAAGAACGTAAGCACCACGAGAGTCAGTATTACCATTCAACAGTTTTAATAAATCTACTCAAATTTTAAAAATGGCTACAATTTGCCTTTCCGTCAGTGCCTAGTTAACGAGCTGGGAAAGAAATACTAGCCTCAGTCAGCCATTGCCTGTTCCATTGGGGTGAAGAGGACACTTTCTTCTTCCAACGACGAGGACTGAAGCTCCCCCTGCCCCTGACAAACTGCAGGGGTCCCAATATGCCTACTTTCTGATCAAATAAAGCTGAGTAGCCCACTGTGATATTCTGACGATGAGCTGAGAAGTTCTTGAAGGTCCTTATCCTACTTTGGATTTTGCAACTCAGCTACCAACACCAGAGATAGGAAGCCAGCTCACTCTCTTCTTCGGACAGAGTAAGAACTGAGGCTAAAGAGGGATAAAGGATTTGCCCAAAGACCCAAGGTAACGAGTAGCAAATCCAGGGTTCTGACCCCAGGCTCCGGGCTTC
The DNA here is from genome assembly GCF_004115265.2 of Rhinolophus ferrumequinum. Classification (NCBI taxonomy): domain Eukaryota; kingdom Metazoa; phylum Chordata; class Mammalia; order Chiroptera; family Rhinolophidae; genus Rhinolophus; species Rhinolophus ferrumequinum. The sequence goes on from NC_046296.1 coordinate 67,648,902, forward strand.
TGAAGCCCCGGCCCTCCTCCCGCCCCAGTGCTCCATCTACACCGTCTAGCTGTGCTCACACCATACCCACTGCTCAGAGACTGGGAGAGGCTCCTTCCTTCCAGTCTCTCACTGCCGGCCCTCTGACCCGGCCACTGTCTACAGAAGCACAGTGGCTAATCCGGCCAGTCTACCTTTAGGACACAAGAGGCCCCCTCTGAGAAGCAGCACCACTGATGTTTCTAAACTAAGAATGTTAAAGGTGCAATGTTGTGCTTTTTCATCAGCGTCATCTGGATACCAAATAAGACATGTGGCCTACTGACAACAATGACAGACCACTCAGTTGGCTCAGATGCCGAAATCAACCCAGTGCTCGGCTTCCCTGATGAGAAGATGGATTGTAATCACACGGAAAGCTCCTCTGTTTTCCCGCGGTCAGTACCAGAGGCTGTATGTTCTAATAACTGGGAAAAAACCTGCCCCCTCGTTTGGATCTCCTAACTGCACGAGGAGGATGAGTGGGTTGGCAGTATGTCCAGGCTGGGCTGCAGAGCACAGGTTAAAAGGTGTGACCAACATTAGGAGGTCGGGAAGGGCCCACCCACCGCAACTCCATTCCACCCAGTCCAGAGACCGCGGTCCGATGTTCCTTAGCCCCACATGTCCGAGCCCTTCACCCACTATTCCAGAATTCATATTCCAACAGGGACTCACAGGACACCCAAGACGCTCCAGCCTCTCTTTGTTGACTCCAGCTGGGGAGACTCAAGTGCACATGAGCTCACTAGATGGAGAGAAAAACCAAAGCCATGACAGAGTGATCACGGTCCTGCTGCAAACCCCTTCGCGTCCCCCTTTGTCCCAGCAGCTCACCGTCCCCACTCTATCCTTCAGCTAGACAACAAAGACAAGCCACAAAACTTACTCAAAATGAGTTCCGACATGATGGCGAGGATCGCCACAGGTGCAGAAACAGAGCTTTCACTTAAAGAATCTTCACAAAGACAGAGGAAAGCCCCGGACAGACAGTCAGTGCTCTAACTGCAGACCCGATTCATTTGTTTCCTGATCAGGAAGCTTTGTTCACAGCGCACACCCCTGAGGGAATTGAGTGTCATCAAATAAACTGATGCAACCTTTCCTGAAGGGAGACAGACATGCGGCCTCAAATTATTCCCAAGAAAACACCACCACCAACCTGTGCACAGCCGTCCACGGCGGGAAGCACTCCTGCGGGGGATCCCCATAAAACGCCAGGCTAGAAAGCATATTTATTTCCAGCGCACTGTTACAAGCTGGGTGTTTACTCTGTGCGGTGCCCCTGCGCGTGCAGCCTTCGGTCACAGAGAGCAGACGTGGAACAGCCTCAGGAGTGTGTTTCAGGAAAGGATGGAGTTATGGAAACGGTAATGAGTCTAACGGGACTATGTTCTCGTAAGGACGCAAAACTCTTAGGCCACTTGAGAATCATTAGCATTGAATTACGGCACCAAAAATAATATTAACAGAGCCTGCTATATCCAACCGCCATCGTCCTCATTCCCAGGTTATGACGGCCTCTGCCACACGGAGGGGCATTTGGAACGTTCCAGAGAGGGGCAGGCCCACGCTCTCCAGGGCTGTGTAGGATGATGGGCAGCTTTGCCCTGCTCCGCCCAGCGTCCTCTCTTCTCCAGGTCTGCTCCTCCCGCACAGATGATGAGCGGTGGGGGCCTGGGGCTGTGCCTCTGCTTCCCCAGACATCTGCAGGCCACTCACGACACCATTTCATCATGTCTCCCCAGCTCCAGAGCTCCCAGTGACGGCCTGTGATGCACGTGAAATGCACGCTCCTCAACCGCTCCCACCAACACTTCTTCTTAACGCCCTTCCATTCCTTCTTTCCTTTTCTCCCCAGCACTTGGCATTGTCCACTGTTTCACTTCCTCATTGTAACATCTATCCTCTTCTCCCTTTCCAGAATGTACATGCCACGAGGGCAGTGGTTTCCATTTGCTTTGCTCACTCTCGTACCCACAGAGGGCATAAGGGTGCCAGCACAGAGAACATGCGCCATGAAACGGGTCAGCACAATTTATCTGACACTCCACACTCACCGCCTGGGAAAAAGCCAGGCAGCAGTGCTCCCGCTCTCTGTTACTCTAGAAGCTTCCTGGTAACGGAGAATTTTATGCCCGTGTAGTATCAACTACAGGGTACCATGCTCTACAGACCTACAATGTGCTACATATAGGAAGTACCTACTGAGCGAATGGCTCAGGATTTACTAGAAATTAGGTGTGATTTTTCTGCACTGAAGTAAAAGTGCTCATTTCGGCCCTTTAAATGTATGTGAAAATTGTCCAATCACCTGTGCTCTGCTGTGAACTCATGTAGAAACGTGCCAGCTTTCCCTTCCTGAGAACCAGGACACTGGGCTGCAGCCAGCCTCCTGATCTTGGCGTGTCTCCTAAGCAATCTGCTCCCTGATTTAATCAAGTAAAAAATGACAGGGCTCGTTTTCCACCTATAAGATCAACGGAACGTTTTCTGAATAATAATTTGGAAACTAACAAACAAACATGGCTAGTGATGACATGCAAGACTAGAACACTCCTGAGAGGCAACAGGCAATATTTTTCAAGGGCCTTAAAAATGTTTACATCCTTTAGTCAAGTCACCCCATTCCTGGGAAATGACCCATCAAATAAAAAACTGGGCGCAAGCACATGTTCATGACAGCATTTTCCATAATATTAAAAAGCTCTACGTGCACAAATGTCATTTTTGAATGGTGATACCAAGGAAACAAGAGCAGAAAAATGGAAAAGTGTGGGCCACAGAATGTCATTTTGCAGTAGTAACCAGTGGCGTCAGGAAACGATGTTGGTGGGTGGAAAGTGAGCTGAAAAAGTACATGCTTGGGGCGGCTGGATGGCTCAGTTGGTTAGAGCACAAGCTCTGAACAACAGGGTTGCTGGTTCGATCCCCACATGGGTCAGTGAGCTGCGCCCTCCACAACTAGATTGAAGATAACAAGCTGCCACTGAGTTTCTGGAAGGGCACCCGGATGGCTCAGTTGGTTAGAGCGCGAGCTCTCAACAAGGTTGCCAGTTCAATTCCCACATGGGATGGTGGGCTGCACCCCCTGCAACTAAAGATTGAAAACGGCGACTGGACTTGGAGCTGAGCTGTGCCCTCCACAACTAGATTGAAGGACAACAACTTGGAGCTGATGGGCCCTGGAAAAACACACTGTTCCCTAATATTCCCTAATAAAAAATTTTTTTAAAAAAGTACATGCTCATTATGTCAGGCACTACAAAGAAAAGATACACACTCACACTCGTAAAATTACTGTTTGATTAGGATGAGGAGAAACTCTTTTTCTTTCTGCAATATTCCTCTTCACATCTAAATTTCAAATACTTCTAAGTTTCAAACACTTCTGCAAAGTCAAGGAAAAGCAAAATAAATAACAAAATGAAAAAAAAGTTGCACAACTTATCCCAAAGCGTTAACCTCCCTAAAACAGTTTTCGAAATTGAGACATAGAAGAGCAACAGCTTAATAGAAAGTGATCAAAGAATAACAGATAGTTCACAGGGAAAGGAACACAAATGGCCCCCAAGTCTACGCATTCATAAGAAGAGAAATGCAAATTAACTACACAAGAGGCCACTTCTCAACTATCTCACTGGCAAACGTTCAAATGTTTGACCAAACACTCTGTTGGTGCAGCTGTGGGTCAATATCCACTCTCCTACCTTCCTGGCTGGAGTTCAACAGGATCCAACACATGGAAAGGGGGGTCTGTCAGCAGCTAACAAAATTTTACCTTCCTTTACCCACTGACCCAGAAATTCCATGTGGCCAGTATATGAAGGTAGTCAGTACGGTCTTGTTTGGCATGCCAAAAGATGAAAAACAACCCAAGTAGGGGGCAAGTTAAATGAGCCACGGACAGCGCACACAGCGGAAAACTGTGTAGTAGCAAGGACGACAGGGCCTCCTAGGCATTAAAACAAAAAGATCGACAAAACGTACCAAGAGAAAAGAGCCAAGTGTAGAAGAGTATTATACGCTGACTGTTGTGTAAACTTGGTGTATATCTGTACTTATTTTTACCTGCACAAAGAAACACTGGATGACTACCCCAGATCCTAATTAAAACGGGGACCTCACAGGGAGGGGAGGGTTGGGAGGTGGAAAGAACGGCCAGGCAGAGAGGCAGACCAGAATTCTCCACATTTACCTTTAGATATATGTGGCTGTAAACCATGTGGATATCCCTATTTGAAAGTTACAAAGATTTTAATAAAATAACCTTAACGTCATAATAATAATCATTTGAAATACATAGAGGGTCTTTTGGCCTTAATTCAACGAAGGGTTAGTGCCCATTCATTCTACCCACCTGTTTACCTACTTAAAGTGAGGAGATGTATTTCACTATTGGATGCATTAAAAGTTCCAAATGATATTTTAATAGTAATTTTCTTCTCTGAGGTAACTCAGATTTCCAAAAAAAATGTCAGCATGCATCTGCTCTCCTACATGTGTCTGCCGAATTCAAAACCTGACATTCATATTATTGTCAAAAGGTTCAACCTCCTCTGATCAGCTGGCTGCCTCTCAGAGTTCAGATCTGAGACAAGGGCCTGAGGCTTTCACAGTGTCAGCCTTTTTGGGAGGGTTTGAATTTTCCCACAAGGGATAAACAAGCAGCATTAATTCAAATAAGAATTAAGAGATAATAATCACAGCTGACGCATCATGAGAACTTGAGAGTTTGGTCAACTCCTCAGCCACTTAATGGTGCAATAGCTTCATGAGGCAGGGACAATTACCCCTGGTTTTGTAGGAGGAGACTGAGGCACAGAGAGGCTAAGTGCCGAGGGCAGGATGTGGACCTGCTGGCAGTCCAGACCTGGTCCTTGCCTCTTAAGCACACACTATAGTTCCTTATTTCCTGAAATGAGATCAGGCTGCATGTAGCCATCTCAGGGACATGCAGAATCATGCTTCAATCCCCAGCCTCACTTCTTAAGAATTCTCCATGGTTCCATCGCTGCACTTCTGGTGAACAGGCAGATAGAGGTGAGCTGCACCACCCCAACCTACAGATTCTGCACTGAGATGGCAGATCTAGCAACAAGCCCCCCCCCCATGGCTGAAAGCACGATGCAGTCCAGAATTGTTCCCCAATCTTCATTTCCACCTCCTTCCTTGCACTGGCGATCAACATGTTATCCTCAAGCCCAGTGAAGGTGCAGACCAAAGGTTGGCAAGTGTCATTGGCAGAGGGGCAGACAGTAGATCTTTTGAGCGTGGAGGGCCATATAGTCTCAGTAGCAGACTCTGCTGTTCACCAGCGAAGCAGCCAAAGGCCATTCCTAAACCGACAGGCACAGAAACCGCAGGCCACATGCTGACCCCACTGTAGGTACCTTGGGTGAAAATCCTGCCCACCATTCTAACCTTCTCCCTCGTTAAACATCATTAAATGTTCTAATACAGTTTGTTTTTTTCTTCCTTCCCTAACATTTCATTTCCATTCCAAATGCCTGCGCCTGTTGTGACGTCGTTTCACAAGCTGACCCTCGGCCACCTACGGCCTGCACCGCACGGCCTGCCCTACCTCACGAGGGGCTCACGGTCACTATCGAGGGAGAACCTGCTGTTTCGGCCGCCTGCTCCCCTGCTTATTTCCTGCAGAAGTTCCAGGCCTTCCCATTGCTCAGCCTTTGCTCGTGCTGTTCCAATGGTACAAATGTCCACTCCTCTCCTTCACCACCGAGTGACTCGTGTCCCTCCACCACCATGCGGCTCATTGGCACCTTCCAAGACCACCTCAGCACCAGGCATGGCGTGACCCTCAGGGGCGCCGTCTGAGGCACCGCGACCCCAACGGACCTTCAGACATCAAGTCTTTCCTCCACATTAAGTCTGTAAGCTTCTCAGGGTCAAAGCCATGCCACCTTGCCTCATGCTCTTGACTCTTACATGACATTTATTCTGTGGGTTTGATGACAATATGGTGGCCGTCCCAAGCCAATACACATGAGGGAAGCTGAGAAAGTGCAATAAACGAAGCCAGCTAGTCTGTGGTGCCAGCCAATAGTTGTTGGTGCCAATTCAACACCAACAGGCATCCCCAATTTGGGGAGCAGTGAACAAGGAAACCTTATTCAGTGCAAACACCTCCACTACGCTACAGCACGGCTGTGGGACAGCGCCTGTCCGGCATTAAATGTCAGGGCCCAGTTTCAAAGCGAGGTAATCTGGAGCAGAATTACACTCTCCCAACCCTAAATCCAGCCACCCCCTGGAGAGGGCGCCTGCTGTCATCATGACTCACTGATCACTCCGTCCCCACCGGGAGAGGATGCGGGCTTCTCCAGCTAAGGTGACTTAGGGAACTGACTTCATGAGTTCTCTCCCGTTCACGCATCTGCTCAGCCAGCTGCGGCATCTAGGAGATGTTTTCCTCTGGGAGTTTGGACCCCGCGGGACACAGCACAGGACTGGGACCCCTGACCTTGAACTCGGTAGTGTGTATAGGGTCCCACCCAAGGTGAAACCCAGCCAGCTGCCTTTTCAACCACGGTCACAAGCATGCAGCCAATCTCTCAGGTAAAATCGCTCAGAAACCAGAGAGGCCAGGAAAGGAGCGTGGGGGCAGGAAAGGGAAAGGGTTTTCCAAGGGGAACCGAATCCCACGTTCCCATTCCAAGAAATAGTGGTTAGCCCACAAAGAAACCACCTGGGGCTGTTTCCACTCAGCCCAACCCACTCAAAAAATTCTTCTAAAAGGGAAAAATAAGTTACAGACCTAGAAAAACATGCGCAGTTTAAGAAGGTGAGCGGGGGCGAAATTAGAAGTTATATAATATCCCTTTTGGGGGGAAGTTATCTCCCGAAGTTTGACAAAAGAACAAAGAAGCAGGGCAGCATTTCCGCCTGTCACTCAACCTCTCTGTAGAAGTACCATGCAGATGACGGAGGCTGTGTCCAAAACCCAGATGGCGATGAGGGTGGCGGGGAGAGAGAACAGTGGAAATTAGAATCCACTTGCCTGCGTGCTACTGCTCAGGCTCCCAGGGAAGCGCGTGGGTTCCGGGGGCTGCAGGCTGACTGCTGGTACGCCTACCAGCCTGTGGGTCTGGAGGGGGGAGCCATCCATTCCTCCCCCAAGGGCCTGAGCAGAGAGAGGCAAGGCTCCTCCTCCAGGGGGGAGGGCTGCAATCTCCCGTTTGCAGACGGTAAGAAGCGACCAGCAAGAAAACTGCACTGAGTTCAAAATACCAAGACAGGAATCTAGAAATATGCAGTCTATCGTTTCTTAACCTAAAGTAGAGACACAGGCAAGGCTTCATTCAGCGGTAAGGATGCAGAGTTAGGTAACCGGGAGTTTAAGCCATGCCGAAAACCCAGTCAATGTCAGCGTGAGGGGGAGCCTGGGGACCGCACGGTCCCAGCCGTCTCCCAGACAACACTCGGAGACCAGTGACTCCCACGGCCACAGAGCTGAGTGGCAGAATCAAGTGAGCACACAGACGTCCTCCTTCTCGGGTCACTGGAGCTGCCAGGCCACCACACTGACACCCAGGGGCTGTCTGCCCTTAGAAGAAGCACGGCCCCGTGTTACAAGCTGAATGATGGGCAGAAGGCAGGAAGTCTGCAAGAGGGAAGGGTCAAAGAGAACTCGGTAGCCCTCAGACCCCCTTGTTCTTGGCCAGACCCCACCTCAGAACTCAATTTGCTTTTCAATCTTAACCATCCCATCGCAACACTCATTAACTCTCTGGAACCTACGCCGCACAACATATGAGTACATATACCAGACAAGCCCATCGGTGGGACCCCACCCCCCAGCCTCCAGGGCTCAGACGGTGCCAAAGAAATCAGGCCGACTCGAGGAACCAGACCACTGAAGGGATTTCCATCAGGCAATAGCTCGCAGACCCTTGGAGATCGAGGGAGCTGAAGAGAACATTGCACACGCACAGTCTTCCCCTTCGGGCCCCCACATTTCCTGGGGTTCCTGCAACAAGGACAAGGAAAGAGGGCTGGGACCCCAGCGGACAGCAGCAATGAAGGAAAACGGCCATCAGCCTTTCCATTTTTCTACACTTGCCGAATAGTCCACAAAGTGTATGCCATACTTTGTAACAATAAAAACGTGACAAAGGAACAAGACAAAGTCTTGGAAAGTAAGGTGGGGCTGAGAGTGACTTCAACACAAAATTTCATGCCATCGAGTTTTTGGTCTGTTTGTTTAGCGAATGTTTTTTCACTAGTTTTTATGTAGACCATGATTTGGGAGCGATAAATTTAGCCCAGAACTTCAAACAATCAGAGGACATGGGAGGAAAGTGGGAGCATTAAGCCCCTTAAGGGGTCACTGAGGAGTGACGAAACCAGGCCCCTGCAGGTGTCCAGAAAGAAGGCTGACATTGCCCACCTCCTGGGCCAGGGGGCTGTGCTAGGACCAGACGGCCGGGGTCACCCGCCTGCAGCCCTCTCGCGAGAGCGATGTGGGAAAGTTACCTAACCCATCCGGGCCTCAGTTTTCCCACCTACAAAACGAAGATGATGATACTTGTGTGAGTCACCTAAGGCTGCCACAACAGAGCACCAGGGACGGGGGACTTCAAGGACAGGCATTTACTGTCTCATGTGCTGGCGCCAAGGTCCAAGGTCAGGGTGTGGGAGGCTGGTTCCCTCTGCGGCCTCTGCTGGGTGTGTACACACCGTCTGTCCCTGTCTCCTCACACTGCTTCGCTTCTTGCACATCTGTCTCTAAATTTCCCTTTTCTGAGGACAACTGTGATAGTGGGTTACAGCCCACTAATGACCTCGTTTCCATTTGATCCCCTCTATAAAGACCCTCTCTCCAAGCATACTGTGAGCTACGGGGGTCAGGACTCCAACCTATGGATTTGGGGGGACACAGTTCAGCCCCCAGGGGGCTTATCAGAGTGTTGCAGTGAGGACTAAATACAGAGGTGACACACAGCTGAGGGGGCCTGAACAGTCAGTGCTCCCCCAGAAATGACCGCCGATGTCCTTGCCATGCCTCGCTGATGGGGTGGCAGCCCCAGACCAGGAGGCCGGAGACCCGAGGCACGACCGATGCCACGGCCACAACGTCCCTGAGCCTGAAACGTCATCTGAACGACAGGAACCCGCCAAGCTCAGTGTCACTGCAGCGGAATGGGACGGACTGGAAGGCAGCAAACAGAGGAAACAGCATGGCTGTCCCCACCCTGACGCCTGAGGACAATTCGCCCAGGCACTGGCAACTAACCCACCAAGTTCAAAGTGTCTCCTCTGTCCGGAAGAAAAGTTGTTTTTCTAGACATGGCAGCTAAACTGATTTGTAAACAACCAATTTACAGGTAACTCGGAATGCTGTTTTGCACGGCTGGGGAAAATGACCACTTGGTCAAGCGTGTTTGCTCCTGGTGACGAGAACAGGCCGACCCAGAGAAGGGGAGGCGTGCCTTCATTCAACACAAGGAGTCCTGCCAGGGAGCCCGGGCCCTCAGGACCGCCACTGCCACAGTATTTCAAGGACTGGAGTCGCTTGTGGTGTGCCAGAATAAAGGCACAACACCGGGATTGCCCCAGCGAAGGACGTGACGAGTGACTGGCTCAGCTGGGCCTGCCAGCTGGGAGTTTGCTCTGACCTGGCTGGCTTCTGTGCCCGAAACGTTCACTGCCCTCCTGCTGCAGCCGAAAAGAAAGAAAAAAAAAAAAAAAGCCAACATATTTTAACTTGTGAGTCATCTTGAAGGAGATTCTTATTTTGCATTTTCTAATGCAAATAATGAAAGCCAGAAAGTTCTAGAACATATGTATGTCTTCCAGCCTTCTTAAGAGGGGCCCAGAGAGGAGAAGGAACTTGACCAAGGGACACACTCGGGGTTGGCAAGGACAGCCTAGCTCTCGTCTCCGTCAGTCTAGCGCTTTTTGCCCATGGCGTGCCGTCTCTACTGTCCACCAGGAATACTCCGTCTTCATAGAAAATTTCACTTTGTTCCGTGTCACAGTTGCAATGCCCGGAGAGTAGCCGTGGTAGTGAAGGAAGAACACACAATTTAAAAGCAACTAACAACAGCTCTCACACAATTCAGAATCCTTTCACGAGGGAACAGTTCCTTACTCCACAGATGCCAACAGCTCATTGCACATGGTGACCCATTTCTGAAAAGACATCAGTGCTCCTTGAAATGCTAATCAGATCCGCCAAAATATGGATTCCAAAATCAAACAGATTAGTGCTTTGAATTTAAACACACATTCATGTCCTTTAATTCATCTGATTCTCCCAGCAAGCTCTTGGGTTTTTCTGTGCATTGCACAAAAAGGAAGAGAGAAGCGCATCTTGACGTGGCTTCCCCCAGAAGCAGGCGGTGGTCCCAGGAGACAGTTATGGATATGCGAAGTGAGGCAGGCAAGGAAAGCAGGATTCATCAAGCCACCACCAGTGTGGTTAATGGGAACTTCATCTTAACCACTCGGGGACCTGCGGTCACAGCCTGCTCGTCACCAGCCCATCCTAGAGGCAAGGCCAGGCCAGTTACCTCCCACCTACTGGCCCACTGGCTGAGGCTGCTCCACGGCGGGATTCTCGTGTCCACACTTGCAGCCCTAGGACGAGGGGCTCCTCAGAGAGAGGCAGGTACCCACAGCTGGGCCAGTGGGCACTGAAGGGGCAGAATGGAGGTGGGGTGGGGGTGGGGCGGGAGCCATCACAGACCGTGGCTCTCCGTCCTCCTGCCTGCATGCTGCTGAGTGCCCAAGCTCTGTGCTTCCGGGAGGAGGTCCTGTGGACAGTGACAAACGAGCTCTTCCTTCTGCAGATGAGGAATTACATGTTTCACATAACACTTTCAAAGCTTGATTTGCGGCAATTTGTCAGACAAATCAGACTCTCACTGAAGGAAACACGATCTAAATGCAGCGAGATGGGTCAGAATTCATTATAACTCACGTATGGAGGGATAAGATCCTCAATTCAGGGAGTGGAGACAGGGAAAAGAAGAAGCCAGAAAGGATGGACAGTCACGCCCAGGGAATACGTCTCAGGGGCGTGGTGGACAATGGCATGCGGGAGGAAGGACCAGACCAAGATGTCTCCAAGATAACTCACGCGCAGGGCTGTAAAACCTCCTGACACCATTAACAGGAGCCGAGAAAGTAGAGTCAATTTGGGAAGAGAAGTCTGTGCTGGGCAGACGCACAGACGTGCAAAGGACAGAGGCTTCCAGGCGGAAATGCCCCGGAGGGGAGCCCAAGGTCTGGCAGAGGGAACTGGATGATACGACAGCTGAAGGACCCCCGTAAATGCAGCAACCCAGGCAGTCGCCTGAACCACCAACTCCATGACTGTGCTGGCCACGGTGAGTCCCCCCAGGTCATTATTTTACTACACAACCTGCTTCAGACCAGCTCAGAACAGGCTGTCCCGGTCACTCATCCTCTCACAACAGTATTTATGCACCTCAGAAATGCAAGAGGAAGAGGTTGCCATGGAAAAGGAATATAGCTGCTATTAACCTCTACTTTAAAATATTATTTTCAGAATGGGCTGTTTGGGATATTCTGGGTGATTGGGGGTTTTTACAGTGGCAATTTATCCTTCTCCCAAAACAAACCTCAAGGCAGAGCCTTTGTGGGTTCTGGGAAGACCAATGCCAGTTATGCGAACTGGTGACCGCTCAGACTTCACGCCACCACGGCTGTTTTGTTCCAGCTAGAGGGGAAGAAAACACCCGGCATGGGGAGAATGACCCCAATCTGAAATAATTCCAGAGCTTCTCTGGCCAGTTTTTCAGGATGAGACGCACCCAATTTAAATCATCTCTATTTCTCCCAAAATATATTTGTAAAGAAGCGTGGTGAATTCCACTGCTTCACGAGACACACAACTGCTGACTGAGTACACAACTTCTCTAAAACTTAAAGTGTGATTTTGGCATTGACGGGGGTGGAGATGGGGGGGGTGGGGGAGAGGGGGAGGGGCGTGACATACGGGGTAGGGGGCTGGGCACCGGGCAAGGCAGCCCCTGCCACCGGCCTCGGGAAGTTTCCAGTGTAAAGATAAAATAAGACAGGTGCATAAATAACTGCCCAAAATCGAAGGGAAGGGAAGTGATGTTTTACTGGTTGTCCAGTAAGGGAGGTGTTTGACCCGCTTACAGTCTGTCAGGGTATGTGTTACCTTGACCTCACAGGTGAGGAAACTCACGAATTCCCATTTCTCAGCGTCATGGGTCTCTTTGAAATAAAATCTGAACGGTGTCCTGAGCACACATGCCTCCTCTCTCCAAACACGTTAACACCTGCATGAAGGCTGAATCTACGTCACATACCTCTGGAACCCCAAAAGCTTCACTCCCAGAGTCTCGCGTGGAGTCAGTGCTTAATGGAAGTCTTAAGTGGACTGTTAGCATTCTGAGACAGAATACGTACTTTTACAGGAATTCGATATCAAAAATCAAATACCTTTACCCCTCAGAAAACCATTGGTTGTTGTTTTTTTCTTTCCTGTTCCGATCGGTACTGCATATTACTATCCTAACATCTGAGTTAGGAAAGGAAAGGAAAAAAAACATAATCTGAGTATGCACGGAATGCCTACGAAGCCAGGGTTCCTTTTGTGATGCCCTACCAGGCAGTTAGAAACTTTGGGCTGACAACATCAAACTTAGGAACAGAAAAGCATCTGTTATTACCTTTCCAGTTGCAAAAGTATCACAGGATGTTTTAAAGGGAAAATACAAGAAAAGGCATAAAGAGGACAAGTGATAAATCCACAAACCAAGAAAGACATCAAGGGAGCCAGGTTTATTTCACACATCAGAGCAGGGGTTTTTTTTAAAGCTGTTTTCAATGCCAAAGAGACACACACACACACACACACACACACACACACACACTCTCCCCTTAAATTGGCATTCCACTGGCCAATGACTTCACACAATCCCTTCACTGCCAAGTTCACAGTGAAATGCAGCCAGTACTCTCCTCCGCTCTTCCTCCATCCTGGAAGAAATAAACAAACCACTTGTAAATGTGAGAGCAGGGCTGAGACCCGGCAAGCAAGGCCTGTCGGGGCCCGGAGAAAGGTCTTCCCAGCCACATCCAGGGCCGCACGCTGCACGTCACCACATGACCTCTTCCTTTACAGACGAGGAAACAGGGCCAGTGGCATGCAGTGCATGCCTGGCAGACAGCAGCCCAGGGCTCCCGATTTCAGCCATCCCGCGCCCACACTCCACGCCTTCTGAGTCACGAGTGCTCTCTCTCCACACTCCGGACTGCTTTAAGTTTCCTCACTGACAAGTGAGGTCATCACTTTCCATAGGACACGCTGGCTCTCTTACCGCCCTGATGAAAAGCAGACTGTGGGGACCCGGGTGAACTCGCTCCTACTCACCTCCTCTAACAAAACAAAAGTATAGGCTCCTCCCGGCATGCCCGCCAAGCGTCAGAAACGGCCTTCTGCCAGGCCACTTTAAAAAAAATAAGAAAGCAGGCCAGATTCCGAGTGCAGATCTGGAAACCTCAGAAGGCTGGCTCCGCTATGAAGATACCGTCCCAAGGCAGGGCTGTGCATCTCTTCTTCCCTGAACCACCCGGGGGCAGACACAGAAAAAATAAAAGCAAAGGTCTCAATGAGCAAAAACCCAAAACAACACACAGCTCACTTTTCCTTCTGGTATGTATATTTCCGTTCCGTTTTCCAGAGGCCTCAACTGTCATAACACAACCTCCAAAATATTAGAGGCAATCTGTACACATCTGAGGCAAAAGTGATTTTCCAATCGCATACAGTGAGGGCTGGGAGGTCACAGGACACAAAGGGCTACAGAGAGGACGTGACCTGGGGGCAAAAATGAGTGACCTGGGTTTGAGGGCAGGTACCTGAGATCAAAGACCTATTTCATGCTGGTGCTACCTGATCAAGGGACTCAGGACTCCAGGGGCTGCTCCCACCACCCTGCTGCAACAGGGCCCCAGGATCTGTTTTCTTAATTAACAAACAACTGTGCAAAGGTTCTGTGTTTACCTTCCATTTCCACATCCCACTGCTCAATTCCTCTACTTTCTGTGCACATTAACTCCCCGGCACCCGCCAGACCTCCCATGGGGAGAGCAGGGTGAAGATGACAGGGCTTCCTAAGACTCCAGACACGGGAATGCAAGCTCCCTGCAGCTCCAGAATGGCTGGGACACTCCTGATGTGCAAGAAGACAAGACCTGGCACTTTAACCTGGGATGGAGGCCTGGCCGCTCACGGGGAGAGCTGTGTATTTGGGATAAGCCAGTGGGGTACTTCAACGGGAGTGCCACTGCCCTCTGCTCTCAGGGGAGGACAGAGTGGTGACGCACAGGCTACAGTGCTGAGCAATGACCTTGAGGCTCACGCAGGCTCACGTGCAGTGTGGCTTAGGGAGGCTGGCCGTTGCCTAAGATTTAACTCTTAGCTTAGCATCCTGCGGACAGGGCCTGCTCTAGGCCTTGGTCTTTTCACAACCCGCCCAGCGTCACTCTGCACCCTGACCCCCAGCCCAGGTCATGACCCCACCTCTCCTTCAAGGATTCTGTGAGGAAAGAGGCAGCTTCTCGATGACATTTTCATCCTTTAGGGCATCTAACGTTTGTCTTGCTAAGAAGGAGCTTCCGATACACATGCTGAGTTGAGCTGACCAAGAGCACAGGCCCAGCGCACACCAACCGCAGTGCAAGCAGGCAGGAGACGGAGCCCGCCACACCTGGACGCCCAGTATGGGCCAGTCGCGGAATAGGCCTGCATCGCGAGCTGATCTCTCTGCATCTTCTTTCCTCATGTGTCAAACGGGTGAAATGCCTCCCTCATAAGGTGCCTGGGGAATAAATCTGGTCAGAGGCACAAAATGCCGCTCCTGGACAAGGGACATCCCTACAAATGCCGGCTATCTCAATAAACCAGGCAGTTCATTACAGAGGGTCAACACAAACCCGAAGGGGGAAGGAACTTTGAAAATTAAAAGAAACAAAACCCTAAATCTCCCTAATACGTCATATAAAGTCACCACATCCTAATGCAAGTATTTCTAAGAAGCTATCAGTGTGGTGGCCATCCTTCCCTGTCCTGGGTGTTGACAAAACTGCCCTTTTCAGCACATGGGTGACAGCTACAACCCACGGGGGTGCTGCAGGTGAGGCCACAGGTCCATGGGGCTCCAAGGTCATCCAGGTTAATGTCCATGAAGGTTAAAGGAGCTGGTAAAACACCCACAGTGAGCCCTGCTGTGTGGACCGAGGGCAGCAGGAGCACAAGGCGCAGCCCGCCTCCGTCATGGTGCATGTACACACGTCTGTCAGGCCCCCAACTCTGCTTCTGTGCCAGCAGGAAGGCCGGCCTAGAACTGGGAAGGGGCCTCAGGAACTGCACGGAGACTCGGGGTGGAAGGGAAGAGGGTCCTGAGTCCTCTAACCCAGCTCAGCTCATCCATGATGTCTGATTTGGAAAAAAAAGTTCTGCCAAAAAAGTGCCTCCATTGGTGCTTCGGCCTGTGGTGTCTGGAACAGACTAGAACCCTGTGGCTATAACCACCTGCACCAAGCTGCCCACCAACCCCCTCAGCACGCTCCTGCCGAGGTCCACAGAAACAAGGCCTGACCGGAAGAGCGGCCAGCCCAGCACCCGTGGGAAGCCCATTATGGCCACACGGACATTTCCAGAATAGTGGGCGAGGAGGCTTTGGGGCGGCACAAACGGCCACATCAAAGTCCTAGGAACTTGCCCCCATGATTCAGGAAAGAGGCTGCCATGTAATGGGCTGAGGGCGGGAGTCACAGTCTGACCTTCGCCATTCCCCAGAGGGATGTGGAGCCCCACCGGCCCCTTCATAAGTGGGTCACACAGGTCATTTTCTCAAGGTACATGCTGAGAAGTCCATGGGTAACTACACCATTGGGTCTGGAACTTTCTTTTCACTAGGCTGCTTTACAATTGTTTTTTGCTCTCCCAAACTGGGTGATAGCTGAGGGAAAAGCATTCCTTCCGTGGAAAGAAAGCACGGAAGGCTTGCCCTCTACTCGTGTGTCTGTCTGCTCGTGCTGTCACTGTCACTGTCACAGCAATTAGGGAGCTACCTGGGTTTGTCCTTAAGCCCTTCCTTTTCACCTTCTGGACCTTTCCCCAGGGTGCAGCAGAACAGAGCAGTGGACCAGCAAACGGGATTGCTGGGCAAGGCGGTTGGTGACTGAGTTCCAACTTCCTGGGAAGGAGTGTGCCTGGTACCCCATGGTGGCCGTGACGACAGCCGTTCCACAAGACTGCTGCGTGTGTCCATCTGTCACCTTCCAGTGCAACGTGACACATGCCCTCCGGCGATCCATATGCTTCCTGGAACTTCACCCTACCTCCCCACCCCAGTCTGTCACTACCTGAGGGGTACAACTGAGATCAGGTGGTCTTCGCTGCAGCCTCCAGAAGAAAAGCTGAGAACCCAGTACTGAGTTTCTAGAAACAGACAAACTGGGAAGAGGTGGTAGGAGCGAGGGTACAGACGCCCACAGCACCCACAGGGGACACCCAGTTCAAAGATTAGAAAAGGGGTGGAAGAAACGAGGATGTTTATTTTCCTTAAAATGGAAGCATTTGCAGAGGTAGCTCTCAGCACATACCTTCAGGTGTTCTCTGGGATTGCCAAAGAAGGCCCAAACCCCACGGATTTAGAGAAATCACAGTGTTATGCAACCCCATAAACACTGCCGGGGGCCAGCTCCATGTAAGAGACTGCAAAGCTGCTTGGGACACTCTGGGACCACATCCCTGAAGCCCCCACAACACTCTCTGCTCATTAAGTCCTGTGGGCCCAGGGCCACCAATGCCAAGGTGGACACTGGGTAGACCAGGCTCCCTGAGGAATCACAGCGCCAAGCTTCCTCTAATCACAGCCTTCCAAGCAGCCGTCCTGTGCACCACACACAAAGGAACGTGAAAGGGAATTTGCAAAATGCAGGTCTCTCACCCAGCACACATTTCCTCCATGCATTTTAACCTGCAGGCGCTCTCTATGCCCAGTAGATACAGGGCCTTCCCCGCTGAACTCACAGTCCAGTTGCAGCTGAGTGCATCCGTGATTGCAGGGCGGAGGGAAGAGGCTCCAACAGAGGCAAGCATGGGGCACAGAGGACGGGCTTCCCACCAGACTGGCTCTCAGGACAGGCTCCCTGAAGACGCTTGACCGAGAGGCGGGAGTGACCCGTGAGCCAGGTGTATGCTGGGGGCCCAAGAGTAGAGGCTGCAGCTCGATCATAAGCTGCCTCCTGGGTTAGACAGAGTCTGAACTTGGCCCCTGAGGCCCTGGGAGCCAGTGATGGGGTTTTGAACAGAGTATCTTCCCAGGTTTGCCTCTGTAGAACGATTGTTCTGCAGCGATAAGGGGAGGACAAACCAGTTAGACCTTTGTGCAGATGAGTAAGAATTGGAGGTGGTCTCCGTGATTTCCGTAGTGTGTGTACATCGTTGAAGGCTATCAGAGAATGCATGAGGGAGGGGACTATAAACCACAGAGCCTTCCAGAAGGGTGACTCTGAGGCGGAGCAGCATCCCCAGGTGCCAGGTCATTAAAACACAGCATGTTTAAGGATATACGAGGTGTGGTCAAAAAAAAAAATACAGTGGATGTTTAAATAAGATAATGTATTACAGTAAAAGACACATTGCCATTAAATCCCCCTCAAAACACTCCCCCTCGCTTTGAACACAAGTATCCCATCGGTCTTGCCACTTTCTGAAGCAGTTCAGGAAGTCCTCTTTCATGAGTGTCTTTAGTTGTGCTGTTGTGGCTGCCTCCATGTTCTGAATTGATTCAAAACGTTTACCTTTCATGGTCATTTTGACTTGGGGAAGAGCAAAAAGTTGCATGGTGCCAGATCTGGTGAATAAGGTGGATGAGGGCACACCCTAATGTTTTTATTTGAGAGAAATTTCCACACACCAAAAGTGATGTGTGACACGGAGCCTTTCCGTTTTGATCATGAAATATGGTGAATGCTGCTGCCGAGTGCCAACCAACGGAAAAGCAGGGATATTCAATACTGGAAGCCGAGTGTCAAACCTTAGTAACAGTGCGTGACAAGTTTCAACTTGCTCAGTGCAGTCAGTTGGGTGTGAACTACGGTTGAGAGAAGGTGTGTTTTAAAGTGTGCCCTAAATCATCCTCCATCGTGATAACGCTCCGTGTCACGTATCGCTTCTGGGACGGCAATTTCTATCAAATAAAAAACATTACGGTGTGTCCTCATCCACCTTATTCACGGGATCTGGCACCGTGCGACTTCTGCTCTTCCCCAAAGTCAAAATGATTCAGGACATCGAGGCAGCCATGACAGCACAACTAAAGACACTCATGAAAGAGGACTTCCAGAACTGCTTCAGGAAGTGGCAAGAACGATGGGATAAGTGTGTTTGAAGCAAGGTGGCCTATTTTGAGGGGGATTGATGGCAATGTGTCTTTTACTATCACACATTTTTTTTTAATTTAAACTGACCGTACTGTTTAATGACTCCTCTACCTGGAGTCAGTAGTGAAATGGAAAGAATTTCTAAGATTCGGGAGACCCAGACACAAGACCCAGCTACAAGTTACATTCATAAGCTCTTGAGCGATTCCACAACCCCTGGGAGTCTCAGTGCCATCACCTGTAAACTGGGGGTCAAGACAACTGCCCTACTTCTCACAGGGTGGTCATGGGGATCAAAGAGGTGACCTACACACACGAAACGCCAAAGTAGGGGGCATACAAATGACAGCACGTGGCAGGGACCTGGAGGCTCCTTCCACTGGAAACACCCCTGAATCTCCAGTTCAGCCACTTCACAACTATGCCTGGTACCTACCATGTGCCAGACACAGAGGACACCAAAACAGTCAAGGGAGGTGCCATCCTCAGGAGCGCACTGGAAAGTAAATGGCTTTTACTGTGTGTCTTATCCCAGGAAAACAGAAACAAGAAAGGAATCTGCTAGTCGGCAGCCAAGACTCCTTGGTGTCAGACACAATCCTCCATGAACGAAACCCCCCTGAATATGAAATCTGGGCTATTCTGGCACACCCCATAAGCCTTAAAAAGGTTTGGAGGGGTCGCCTCACTGTCAAAAGCCCCAGATGCCCACAGCCATGTGATATTTTTAGAGCTGCTTTCAGAGCCCAGAGCTGTACGGATTTTGTACTCACTCCGAATTTAACTAGTATTTAGGTGTGCTGATTATAGCTGCAAACACACTTCTTATTCCAGCATGTGGTTGGAGCGCGGGACGAGAAAGAAGCTTTGGAAATTTACAGCACAGAAATAGCATGTGGTCTGTCTGCTTGAATTGATCCCTATGTGACCAACACTGAGGAGACCAGCAAAGGGCCTGAAGCAAACGAAAGACCCAGAATAAAACCAGGCTTTTTGCATTCAAATCCCTGTTACCGGACACTCGACAGGCTTTTCCATGGTCTGGGAGACCTCCAAGGGTTAGAGCAGCAGACCCAGGGCTGGGGCTTCAGAAATCTGTTTAGTACATTGGAGCGACCCAACCAAAACATCTAGACATGATCTGGATTAAAGGGAAATAATTAAAAATGGAAAAGTGCGAATCACTTCCTAACTGATTCTTCCTATCTGAAGTAACAACTTGACCCGGTGTGGAAATGAGTGATTTGTGGCAGAAGGGACAGAGAACTGAACTCTGTCTGGTCCAGTCACCAGCCAGCCTGAGACCGCTTGTGGCTTCCAGTTATTCCTTTGATGAAAGGTGGGGTTAAATGGAAAGGACGTTTTTGTGGGCTCTGTGGTCCTCTGACTTTACCTGGGGGTCAAGCTTGTATGAGCCCCAGGTTTCCAAAGGTCATCCCAATCTGAGCCTTGGCTGAATTCTATTTCTATTCATTTTTAAGACATCGGCTTTCATAAGACTTCTTTGAAGAAAGGGTCACTGCACTCGCACGTCCCCAAAATAATTTTGGAAACCACTGTACTATGCGAGCTCCATGATTTCCCGTAAGTCAAATGTCTACAATTCTCTATCAAGACACATCCACGCTGCCCTGCAGTGAAACGTTCAGGAGAAAAGGGACTATGGATGTTGCCCTGACAGGGTCTGGTCCAGGGCCACAGACACCTAACACACACATCTGACAACAAACCCTGTAACACACACATCTGACAACAAACCCTGTAACACACACATCTGACAACAAACCCTGTAACACACACATCTGACAACAAACCCTGTAACACACACATCTGACAACGAAACCCCCTAACACACATCTGACAACGACACCCCCAATACACATCTGACAACGACACCCCCTAACACTCATCTGACAACGAAACCCCCTAACACACATCTGACAACGAAACCCCCAACACACATCTGACAACGAAACCCCCTAACACACATCTGACAATGACACCCCCAGCTATCCCAGAATTTTAAGTCACTGAGAAAAACACAGGACAAGGTTTCTTTTTAAAATAAATACACTATTGATCTTTTTTATCTTTTTTGGCAGGAGTGGCGGAGGATGGTGTCTCTTTATAAATTTGACACATTATAGAAAATAAGGGTAAAATGAAATTATAGAATAAAAAATAAACCAAGAATATCATCTTGACAATTACTACCTTTAACACTGTTGTATTCTGTTTGTTTGTCTAACGTATAAAGGAAGCCCTCGTCGACACACAGGTGAAATCTGGATCATTCATCTAGTCCAAACTGACTAACATATCCTTCTTTACACTCACACTTGCAGCTCCTACTTTGCTGACAATCTGCAAAGCAGTCAGAATATCTTCCAAGCAGGGAAGAGGCTGTCACCCCATGAGGCCCCGAATACTGCAATGGGCGTAGAACCCAAGAACAGCCATGTCCTCAGTAACAACAAAGATACATGACTTTGAAACACAAATGCCAGACACCTGCTTCTCTCAATATGATGAATAGATTCTAGAAAGGTCGCTCACCCTGGAAAATAACTAAAACCCAGTTAAAATATTTAACTTAAAAAAAAAATAGATCAGCACAACTAGTTTACAAGTTTAAGTCACTTATGGTGTTCTAAGGCTTTAGACTTGACGTATACATTTTTCAGCAGTAAAATTTAGTAGGTAAAATTTTAGCAGTAGCCACTAGGAGAAGAGAAATAGGACATATAGCTGCCAACTGTAAAAGGAGAAAATGGAATAAGAATACAAAGAAACAAAAATGTACTTTAGAAAAAGTTAAAAAAACAAAGTTTAAAAATAATTGGGATAAAAAATCCAACTTTATTAAAGATCATGAGATGAGTAAATTTGATTGCCAAAAGAAAGAATATTAAAACTGAATTTTAAAAAGAGAGAGATGTACATAAAACCATACAATACATTGGAAAGATTGTAAGTCGAAGGATAGAGAAAGGTGATCCAGGAAAATGCCAACCAAAAGAAAGCTTTTGGGGGCAGATGGATGGGTCAGTTGGTTAGAGTGCGAGGTCTCAACAACAAGGTTGCCAGTTCAATTCCCGCATGGAATGGCGGGCTGCACCCCCTGCAAATAAAGATTGAAAAAGGCGACTGGACTTGGAGCTGAGCTGCACCCTCCACAACTAGATTGAAGGACAACAACTTGGAGCTGATGGACCCTAGAGAAACACACTGTTCCCCAGTACTCCCCAATGAAACATCTAAAAAAAAAAAAAAAAGACAAAGAAAGAGGAGTTCAAATAATTTTAAAAGCCTACAGAAAACTAGATAGAAATCATCCAACAAAGAAATCACTAGGTCTTGTTTTTGGCTGAGTATTATCAAAATTTCAGAAGCAGATAACTCAAATCATACGCAAAATTTTGCAAGGCACGAGGAAAAAAATGAAAATAGAAAAAAAAAATACTCCCTCTAAATCAAACAAAAGCAGTTAAAAGAAAAATGCAGACCAACCTCACTCATGAGTAAAGAAACAAAAATTTAAAACAAAATACGAGCAAATAGAACCCAGATGTTCATCAGATGTGTATTTAGAAAGAAAAAAACAAAAAACAAAAAAAACAAAAAAAAAGTCGAACAAGCTAAATTTATCCTAGGAGTACAAGGAATTTACCACTGGGATAATCCATACATTTAACGTGATATAGTAAGAGGGAAATAGTGGAGCCCATAGGGGTTATCCTAATAGATGCAAAACAGCTTTCTATAAAATTCAACATGCGTTTATGATTAAAAACATAACTCTGCCAAACAGATATATAAAGGAACTTCTTTACCCTAATGAGGGACATTTGGATAAAAGTGACAGCAAACATCATTTTTAATCAAATTAGAACATTCCTTATAAAGATCAGGAACGAGAAAACGGTATCTTCCATTGCTCAATTCAACATTGTAATATAGGTCCTAACACAAACATGAAAACAAGAAGAAAAAAAATACGAGAATTGAAAAGAAATAAAAAGTACTGTAATTATTCACAAACGGACTTTTTAAATGTAGGAGGATCTATAAACAAAATATTACAAATACTAAAGGTTTAATAAAGTGGCTGGATGTATGATCAATATAGAAGTATCAATTACATTTTTATACCCAAGTAAAGATGCCTCCTAAGGCACTCCAAAACTAAGGTGCCTAAGAAAAAACAAACACGCTGCCTGTATCTAGGTGCATACAGGAGTTAAGATTTATGTACAGAAAAGTATAAAGCTTTACCAAAAATAATTTGTAAAGGCAAATAGTATGGATAGTAATACAATGTTATAGATAGCAGCACTCAGTATCAAAAGTCAGTTCTTTCTAAATTGACCTAGAGATTTAATACCATCTAAGCAAATTCCCAACAGGTTTTGTTGTCATTTTTCTTGTTTGCTGCTGCTGTTTCATAAACTCTAAAATTTCTATAGAAGGGCAAAAGCCCAAGTATAGCCAAACATCACAAAGTAGGACAGAAAAGGGGAGGAGGCTAAACAGTAAGGCTTAGGAGAGAGCTGCAGTAATTGGCGCAGCACTGACTGACCCAGCTCTTAAGACTTACTGATTTCATGGTCCTTGCAACATAGAGGACATCTTTCATGTCTTGTCCTATTAAAGAATAAGAACCTTCCTCACTCCATGGGCTTTTGATTTATTCTCTATTCTACTGGAAGCTTTTTGATGCCAAAAAGGGGGGTACTGTGAGACGCTTCCCCCAGCGTAGCCCCCTCTTTAAAGATTATGAAATGTGACTTTTTCCCATTTTGGCACAATTTATATACAAAACGCCCTGTTTCTCGTTAATCCTTACATTCTCCACTTACACAGAGGAGAAATCATAGCATGGTCTTCATTCTGATTTTTCCAAACCCCGAATTGCAGATTTTCTTTCTGGGGCTACTGGTGAAATGATCCCACTCTCTGGTGTTCCCTTCAGCTTGCACCAGTGCTGAACTCAAATTTGCCCAAGAGGATCCAGAACAAGATCACAAAGTGCTGTGCGGTCACCTGCAGGACCTACACGTCCAGGCCAGACGCCCAGAGCCCACGGGCCCTTCTCTCCCCACATCAACCCCACCCATTCATGGACTTCACGGTGATGTTCCTAAACTCGGCAAATAACTCTTCATATATAAATATATACACATAGCCCCTCCCATAGCTGGGCACAGTTACTGCTAGGGCTCAAGGTATCTTTAGAAACCCATAAAGCACCAGCCAATACCCCTTAAAGGGCTTCTTCCAAAACTCCAACATCCAGAGGTGACCCCATCTCACCCCCACCATGCATGCACCTGCCCGTGGGGATCCTCTGTGTGTCTTGCAATCCTAAATAACTTCCATTCGAAACCAAGATGTTTTCCAAGATTTCCTAATCCTCCCTGATTTGCTGGCGCTGAGTCTTTATCAGGCGGAAAGGTCACGAGCCCTGGACGCTGGGCACTCTGGGTTTGTTGCATCTCCCCTATTACCTACCAGTTGTATGGCCTTGCCCAAGGCACGTTCAGTCTTAGCTTTCTCACCTGGATGATGGGAAGTCCAATAGCGATAATCAGAGGAGGGCTGTGTAAGCTAATGAGAGAGCGATGCACCTGGAGTTCATTTCTAAGCACCAAGGTCATAGGCAAGTGGCCGCCATCATAATTAGCAGCTACTTCAATTACTGCCTCTCTCTCTGGACGTTTAGACAGTGGCTTCAGGAGCCTGAGATTAAAACCAAACTCCTTTCTCTCCGTGCTGGCATGGAATACATCCCTTAGCCAGGTCCTCCAAATCCCTACAGCCTCCCTTGGAATCGCAATCTCCCTCCTCAGAGGACAAAACATGCATGGCCATGGAACGCCCAGCCCTCCTCACAGCTGTGAGCAAGGGCGCTTCCTGTCATCTTGTTTGTGTCTTCTGTGGTTTCGTGGTGCAGCGTGGGTGCCACACACGTACACACACCAGCCTTCTTTCCCCTGTCCTCGGGTCCCAGGAGGCTGCAGCTGATCATTTATATCATTTGCTTTTAGTTCTTAACTAGTAACTAACATTTGAGTAACTAGTATCTGAGAGATACCTGCACTCCCATGTTTGCAGCATGATTCACAACAGCTAAGGCATGGAAACCATCTAAGTGTCCATCGATGGCGGAATGGATAAAGAAAATGTGAGATCTCTATATCTATATCTATCTATCTATCTATCTATATATATATATAATGGATTATTATTAGCGTTTAAAAAGAAGGAAGCCCTGCCATTTTCAACAATATGCATGCACCCAGAGGGCATTACGCTCAGTGAAACAAGCCAGACAAAGATAAATACTGCATGGTCTCAGCTGTGGAATCATTGTACACTTTAACTGTGTTACAAGCTGCTACATACCTCAAACAAGCTTTAAAAAAAAATAAGTTAATAAAACTAATTAGTATTTCTCAAAGAAAAAAAAAGATTTGGATTTTTTTTTCTCCTGAAGTTTGGGGGTCTATAGATAAAATTCATCTACATTTATAAGGCCCCGTTCAAGATCAATTTTGCTCCAATTTTTCATTTTTATATACATAACTTTATTCATTCGTTCACATAAGCACATAGATGAGACCAGATGGTGTTTTGTAAAAATGAAACTCAAGTCTTCACAGTCTACCACTTATATGCCAAAAATCACATAGAAATAAAATAAAAACTAGTTTTAGACAATTTCATCAGTGGATCTTTTTACAAAAGAAAACCTTTGGAAACTTCTGGACCCTCACAAGAATGAGTTACCAAGATGTCAGTAACCCAAGCCCCAATTTCTGGGTAGTATATCAAGAGATAGACTGAGACTCTAGAAATAGCTTAATTGTACTTACTACTTTTTCATAGAAGGCACCTTGCTTAAACCAATATACTCAGAGAAAACTTGAAAAAATAGTGATTTCAATGCACCTTCCCATATAAAATATCTTAACACATGATTTTATTGTAATGCCTCGATTACGTTTGTCCATATTACTTGCATATTTAGCTCAGCGCAGTAACTTGAGATAAAGACAGTTTTCACTGTCAAATCAACCAGCCAAAGCGACCTCCTTTCTATCAGAAAAGGTTTCACCTTATTTTTAAATTCAAATAAGTATATAGATAGATAAAGATAGATAGATGATAGATAGATATACTTTTTAAAACATTGAGAAATAAATCATGGGACACACAAAAAATCGATTATTAAAATCAGTAAAGTCAGGATTAAAATGAGATTGAGGTAACAGAAGTATGTTATTCATTTTATAACAAGTTATAATGACCAGATACTAATGATTTCCTCATTGGTATTTAATCTAGCAATGTTAAATGTAGCTAAAACCGTAAGTTATTTATGGAAGTATCACAGGAGGCATGAGATTCCGTTGGTAAATGTGTCTATGAAGCTTTGTTGTTAGGCTTTGGGTACAACCAAAAAAGTACTGTATTTTTAAAATCAGAGGGGAAAATACCTTAATTTTGTTAAGCTGCATGAGCAAACTTTGCCTTTTGACTCTTTTCCCTGCTTTCAGTCTTCTCTTCCACAAGAAATGGGTCCAAATAAATGGGTCCAAAACATGTTTGTTTTGTTTTAATCCTCTCACTCCCCTTCACTAATGTTCATGGTTCTCCACCAGCCACAAGACAGGTCGTAATTACAAATGCTGATGGTCCAGCACCAGTGGTCCCAGGACTGCCTTTACATCTCTTTTCTCTCCACTGCAGCCTCAAAAATGTCTTAGTTGGGAGGGGGCCCCTCACACAGCACCCATTTCTTAGCCACTCGGTTTTGCTCTGTCCTGTGCCCAAGTGTTTCAGGAACTGGAGTTCCACACCCTCCGCTTGTTAACGTTAGACAAAGAAAACCATAAAAGCAGAAACCTGCCTCTTTCCCTCTTCTCCCCCTCACAGTCCTTGCATTATAACAGACGCTCATTAAATTTCTGTTGCTCCACCCCCTGGAGGAATCCACCCTGTCCTAGAGAACAGGCACACTCTTTTCTTTGTAGTTATCAAGCCACTTGAACTTGGCATGTGGAAACACCAAGAAAACTGGCCTGGCAGAAGACTTGACAACAAAGCCTAGAGGAGAGCACATACATGAAAATGACCCGAGGCTCTCAAAACAAACAGAAAAGGAACCCAAAAATGTGAAAACAAAGACACTGCAGCTCTTCTGATATAAATGTGGAAAATGTGGTCGTTCTGAGCTATTTTAACAGAACCCTCAGCCATAGCACCTTTATGTGTTTCCATTTCTAAAAATATTGTTTAGCTACCTCGGCGACACTGAAACCACGAGAACGAAAGCAGGGTACTGATATTTTCGATTCTAGTTAGTGTTTTGAACGACCTTTGCCTTAAAGTTTCACTAGCTAGGAGCAGAGTGGCCCTGGGCAGTCTCCACAGCTGCAGCTCGGCAGACGCTGGCCACCCTCAGCGCTCAGTCAAGGCCAAGGCCAAACTAAAGTTTCTCCACCGAAGAGTTTTTTTTTGTTGTTTTTTTTTTGTTGTTTATTTTTTTTTACTGATGACATTCTCCACTTGAAGAAAAAAAAACAAAACAAAACCATCTTTCAGATTCAGCTCCTTCAGTCAGTCACAGCAGTGTGACTCGGGGTGGTTTCTATTCCACGAAGACTGTTTCTCTTTATAACTCCTAAGTATTTAAAAATATCTGCGCTTGTGCTGGAATGTCATTTTCTGGTATTTTGGCCTCTTCCACATGAATCTTTTGTAACTATGAGCGATTTCAGTTCTTAGAATTTGCTGGAGAGAGAGTCCCAAAGGGATCGTCCAGGGACGCAGCGTGGGCAGACGCAGCAAAAATGCCCAGCCCACTGGGCCAGGCGGCACACTGTGCCAGGGTTTACGTCTTCCCTCCTACCTGAGGAGGCCTTGTCTTTCTGGACCTGTAAGTGCACTGCAAAGAGGCAGTAACCCCAAAACGTTCAAGTTACAGTTCTTTTTTTTAATAAAAGGTTACAATGCACTTAGTATCCAAGGTATGTGAAGAAGGGAGGAACAGCCTCAAATGTTCAAACACCAACGTTCCATGTTCCCCTCCCCCACCACAGTGACGGAGGGCTGCACACTGCCATCTGCCTCAGCAAAGAGATGTGTCAGTCACGTTAGCAATATATTCCCAGGACCACCAAAGGGGCGTACGGGTACTATGAGTACATGGTCAGGTTCAGGAAGATTTCTCACTGGTCCTTTCAAAGTGTAGAGGTGAGAAGTGCGCGGGGTGACGAGGAGGTGGGCGACAGGGAGGACCAGAGTGCCAGGTCCGCACACAGCGTCTGCCAGCACCGCCGTCTCCCAGACTCTCCTGCACCTGCTACCCACCCACCGTCCGGCCCCATCGCCTCCTCACTCCTGATGTCCTCTCTCCTCATTCCACTATCTTAATCTCTGCGTGACCAGTGCCATCTCTGTCCTGCATCCGTTGTCATTTAGTGCCACCCCTTCCACTCGGCCCAAGGATAATTCAGTTCTTGGCCTACTATGTGCCTTTAACTCCCCAGCTGAGGTGTCTTGAAAAACCCACTCACACTGACCCGGGCCTTCAGGCTGTGGCCACTAGCTGCCAGGTGACCACTCTGCACGTCCCTCCTTCCGGAGGACTTCTCACTCCTTCCCTTGTCCCCCCAAACTTCCAATCCCTCCTCTGCCATAGCATCAGCTGGTGACTCTGTTTCCTATTTCCCAAAGAAAACAGAAGCAATCGGAAGAGAACTGTAGCCTCTCCTCGGAGCGCCGCCACCCTGGCACCCAACTATGGGTCCCGGTCCATCCCCAGCAGGAACGACCTGCGTGCATTTCCTATCGCAAATGACTCCACCTGTGCACAAATGCGCCCCTCCTACCCAAGAAACGACCTCAGCCACCCTCGGTCCCTATTAATTTTTCGTTCCCATCAGCATATAAACATACGAATGCTAAACACGAATTGTCAACATGAATCCTCTTGGTCTTACTGACCTCAGCGGACCCCACCCCATGTTCTGCTCCCCTTTGCAGCAAAGCCCTACACAGTTGTCGACAACCTCCGTCTCTGTCCGATTCCTCCCCTCCATCCTTCCCTCCACACCCACTCCCCTCGGGCTTTTGCTGCCAGGGCCACCAGAGTCACATAGCATTGTACTATTTTGACCAAAGCTACCCATGACATGCAGGGCACCGATCCAAGAGGCAATTCTCAGTCATCGCCTCCCTGGCCCATCTGCACACCGGACGCAGCTCCTCGCTCTGCCCTTTTGAAATGATTTCATGGGGCTTCCAAGACTCCACACTCTTGGTTTTCCCTACATCTCTGGTCATTCCCTCTCGGTCTCCACTGCTGGGTCTTCCTCTAGACCTCATGAAGCTGGAATGTCTCAGGGTCCAATCCTTACAACTTTCCTCTCACGGAGATCTCATCTGGTCTTATTCCTTTAAATACCAACGATCGGCCAGAGACTCCCACGCTGTCTCCAGCTCAGATCACTGCCTGCAGCTCTCAGATCTGGATTTAACTGCCCACTCAGCATCTCCATGTGGGTGTCTTACAATCTCAAACTCAACATGTTCAAGACTGAACATCTACTTGTTTTTTGCACCAAAACTTCTCCACCTGCAGCCTTCCCCATCTCAACTAGACGAAGTTGTCACCAACACCATCTGGTTATCCGAGCTAAACTCCTTGCCATCAGTGCAGACCCTGCCCTCCCTCTCACACCACAGCCATTCTGTCAGGACAGCACAAGGGCTCAATCTTCAAAATATATCCACAATGGGAACACTTTTCACTATATCCACGGCTACCAGTGGGGCAAGCCACCATTATCATCTGAATTACTACAGTGGACTTCCTCTAGTGGCCTCTGTGATTTTCTGGTCTACCCTCATCCTCCACCCCAACCTTCTGTTATCAACACAGAGGCCAGACTGAGCATAAATTAACACGCAATGCAAAGCCTGTCCCCTTCCACCTAACACCCTGCATTGTCTTCCCATCTTAAAACCCAGAATTCCCCCGGTGGTCAGGTTCCTGCTACCCCCGACCCCTCCCGAGGACTCACTGCTCGTGGCTGGCCCCCCACCAGCCTCCCTGCCTCTGGGGCCCATCCAACATGCTAGTGTGCATATGGACTGGCTCCAGGGCCTTTGCACACACCTTTGCTTCCATCTACTACACTCTTGCTCCAGACACGAAGTAGCTAGTTCCCACAACTCCTTAACTCCATATTCAAATGTCACCTTTTTAATGAGACCTCCAAGACCACTCATTTAAAACAACAACCTGCCCTAGTCCTCCAAACTTGATCTACTTTTTCTTTTTTCCACAACATTTACGGTTTAGAACAACACATGTAACTTACTTCTCCGTGCTGTCAATTGTACACGGTCTGTCTCTCCGTGCCTGTTCCCACCCCTTCCTCCAATCACACCCCACGACCTGGGATCTCTGTGAGAGCGGGGACAGTGTGGTCCCTGTGTGCCCTAAGTTAGAAGAGCACATGGCACGGCCAGGAGCTGAGTCCATTTGTTCTCAGTGAATGAAAGGTTCAGTGAGGCCCTGGGCACTTCCCGTGATCTTATAAACCTGTTCCCTGCTCTACAAAATGAGACTGGCAGCACTGACTCAAAGGTCGTGAAACGCAGCGTATGAGGACCCGGGTAGGAATCTTTGTGAAGAATTGATCACCGTAACAGTCAACATAACGTGTTAAGGAGCATTCTTAAAATTCCTTCGGGGAAGCATACCGGGCGACTGCTTCCATGGGGCCACTTAGTGGTACAGAAAAAGCCACCCAGGCCTGCCTGCAGCCTTTCTCATCAATGGCCTGAGATTCCACTGAAAGACATAAATGAAGGTTTGCCAGCCTTCATTTTCCAAATTCAAAAGTACCTCGGAGAAGTCGTGAGGGGAGGAGAGGAACCGTCTTCTGGCCAAATCCTGGGGAGCTGGTGAGCATTCAGCTGGCTCTTCCCCTCATACGGAGAAGTAGGAGGTCTCTGGCCCCAGGGTCCCGCCACACCTAGGGGACTGGAGCGTATCCCACTCAGCACGGCGCTCGGCACCTGGGGAACAGAAGGGCAGGGGAGCTTAGAGAGCAGACTGAAGAGGGAAGGATGGCAAAGTCCATCATGCTGACTTAGGATCGGCCTCAGCATGGACCGTTCAAATCTCCAAGCCACGAGGGAGGCTATTGGTATAACTACGAGAACCTTATCAGAGCAAACATTGGGAAAGTACCATAGTTCATTGGAGAAGAACTGAAGTTTACTGTATAAATAACCAAATTCCACCAAGAAGTTAACAGATAAATCCACCAACACAGACAATTCTCAGATAACAAGTTGTCCCTGGGTGTCCCATTTTGTCCCCAGCTTTTTCCATCACAGCCGTTCAGGTTGGCCCCACTGGGACTCCTACAAGGAAAGGTTCAGGTTCATAGAGAAGCTTCAAAATAAGACAAGATTATGTTCATCGTAACCCCCAGGGCAACCACTAAGATAACTCAAAAATGTATAATAAAATAAACAACAGAATTAAATTGTTATACTAGAAACTACTGACTATAAAAGGCAAATGGAGGAATAAAGGCACACGAAAGACATACGACCCACAGGAAACAAACAGCAAAATGGCAGGCAAATTCTACCTTATCAGTAATTACATTAAATGGTCTAAACACTCCAGTCAAAAGGCAGAAATTGGTAGAATGGATGAAAAGTATAGATGCTACTAGAAGAGACCCATTTTAGAATAGCATTAAAAAAAATGTATACACTTTTTAAATGATATGTAAGACTTGTACACTGAAAACTATCAGAACATCATTTCAAGAAACTAAAGACCTAAATAGGGCGGCCGGTGAGCTCAGCTGGTTAGAGTGCATTGCCACTAACAACACCAAGCTTGCAAGTTCGATCCTCGTATGGGTCACTTTGAGCTGCACGCTCCTTAAAAAAAGAAAGAAAGAAAAAAAAGACCTAAATAAATAGAAAGATCCTATGCTCGTGGACTGGAAAACAATATTGTCAAGATAGCAGTACTCCCCAGACTTGTCTGTAGATTCAATGCAATCTCTAGTAAAATCCCAACGTCCTTCTCTTGCAGAAATTGATACACTGATCCTTACAACGCACATAGAAATCTAAGAGACTTTGAAGCCAAAGAGCCTTGCAAAAGAACCTTTGAGCAGCCAATAGAACCAAAAGCAAAGTTGGAGGAGTGAAACTTCCTGATATCAAAAAAACAAAACAAAACAAAACAAAAAACTAGTAATCAAGGTAGTGTGGTACTGGCCTAAGGACAGACATACAGACCGATGGATTAGAATTAACAGTCCAGAAATAAACTCATACATTGATGGTTAACTAATTTTTGACACTGTCATGACAATTCAAAGGGTCAATGATGGATGGTCTTCTCAACAAATGGTGTTGACACTCAAAAAATGAATCTTGACACAGACCTTACACGTTTCACAGAAATGAACTCAAAATGGATCATAGACCTAAATGTAAAACTCTTGGGAGAAAATATAGCAGCAAATCTTTGTGACCTGAGATTAGGTACTAGTTTCTAAGATAGTTCTCCAAAAGCACAAACAACAACTACAAAACAGTTATATAGGATAGCCATAAACTACAAATTTTTCGTGTCAAAAACACCATCAATAAAGTAAAAGGCAGCCCACAGAATGGGAAAAATATATACAAATCATAAGGACCTTGCATCTAGATTATATAAAGAACACATACAACTCAACAATAAAAAGACAAATAACCCAAACTAAAAATGGGTCAAAGAGCTGACTAGGCATTTCTCCAAAACAGATACTCAGTATCCAATAAGCACATAACAAAGTGCTCAACATGAATATTCAATTAGGGAAATGCAAATCTAAGCCACAATCACCCAGCACTTCACGGCCATGAGGACGGCCAGAATCATACACAGGGGAGGCGAGCGTGTGGAGAACTCTGCACCCTCATCATGGCTGCTGGGGATGTGGACGCATGCAGCTGCTTTGGGAAACAGTCTGGCAGTCCCACAAAGTGTTAGACACAGAGATACCACATGACCCAGCAATGCTACATCTAGGTGTGTACCCAAGAGAAACGAAACAAATGTCTACACCAACACCTGGACGTGAACACCTGGGCAGCAGCATCATTCATAACAGCTGAAAAGTGGAAACGATTCAAATGTCCACCGACTGGTGAATGTGTAAACAAAATATGGCAGTGGAGCTGGCCATGAAAAGGAATGACGTGCTGACGCGTGCCACAACATGGATGAACGGTGAGCACATCATGCTACGTGAAAGACACCAGGCACAAAAGGCTGCCTAGGGCAAGAAACCATGTCTATGAAACGTCCAGAACAGGCAAATCCACAGAGAGAAGAAAGCAGACAAGTGCTTTCCGGGGGTTTGGGGTGAGGAGGGTAAGGAGTGACTGCTGTGGACACAGGGTATTTGGAAGGAAACTGAAATGTTCTGGAATCAGATGCCTGTACAACTGTGAAAAGACTGAAAACCACTGAACTGTACACCTTAAAGTGGTGACTTTTATACTACGTGGATTATCTCTCAATGAAACTATTTAAAAGGAAACATATCAACTAAAAAAAAAATTTGAAAAAAAAAAAGAGTAAGGCAGGATAACCCCAGAATTTCCAAAACTCTTTCTTTTCTCTGAAACAGCTTCTGCTGATCAGGAATGCCACCCCAGTGTCTGAACCTCCCTTATTTTTAGGCATCTCTGGACAGGCAGGAAAGAACAAAATCAATCCTGTCTTTCTAGTCACTTCCAAGCTGAGCATCAGAGAGCAGCAAGTGTTTAGATCTGGGTAGACATGAGATATATCCAGCTGGATAAACCCACTGATCTCCTCGGTACCTATTCCTTCCTCACTGCTTTCAGAAGTCTGTCCACCCACACACAACCCAAGAAAGTGAATTTTCCTGCAATGCTCAGGACAGGCCACTGAAGTCCAGACCCTCAATGTCAAGTCTGAGAGCCCTGACCACCCACAACACCACCTGGCACCGGCAAGGAGCGAGCCCTTTCATCTGCCAAAAGCTGCCCTCCCCCGCTTGATCCTGGAAAGCCTCAAGATGCCAACTTCAGAAAATCTGGTTCCATTTTTTGCAAGTCTATTTACTGCCTTTACTTAGCAATAAACGCAGACCCTTCAAGCAAAAGGCAACACAATGCAGTCCCCTTTACCCTGTGTTCCTGCCATTTTTCCCAGGTAAGAGCCCAGTAAATACAATTATAATCTTTAGCAGGAAAGACAAGCGCTCTGCTCAGCTGGTCCACTGGCGACAGTAGACGTTTTTAGATGCATTATAACAAAATTTATACAGAGGCTGCATGCAGAGGGTGTGTCTTGAGCCTGTGTGGCTTCCAGGCGGTTGGCAGGTTACAACGTCCTGTGTCCCCTACCTTACCGGAGCCCCACTGCCAGAGAACCTCGGGCGTGAATGAAAATGCTGCAGCATTTTACCAGCTGGTTTTCCCACCCTTATGTTCAATGTGACTTGTGGCCGCCTCAGCAATGGCTCCCTTGTCTACGTAGCAAGCATTGCTCTTAGGAGGGCTCTGCCTAGGAAGCTGGACAGGCTGGGAGTGGTCAGTCATGACCCCACAAACCCTGCTATTCTTAGGGTGAGGTTCCGCGGAGCACCAGGAACGCAAGGATTGGGTTTCAGCAGAAACACCTAGTAAATATTCATCCACTTGTCAACCTTCTCTTGCACTCCTCCCACCTGCTGAGAGACTGGGTAGAGAGATGCAAAGATGGATAAGACGTGGTCCTGCTTTCAAGTTCAGACTGTGTAGGAATCTGTATGCCCACACATTACCTGCTGATAAAAAAAAAAAAAAAAAAGAAGAAAAAAGTACTACTATTTGTCACTTGAAACGAAAGTACAAGGTAAGGCTTCTAGTTTCCTAAGAGTGTGTTCCTCTGGTAATTTCAATTTCACTTGAATATAATTTAATTAACCCACTCCTTTATACAAACAAGGATGTTACAACAAAGTATGAACAAAACTCAATTGTCTGGAATCAACTGAGAAAGCAAATCTGGTGCAAAATATGCATTACAGAAATTGTTCTACTCACGTATTTCTTTCACTGATTGCATGTACATCCGTATATAAATGAGACCTGTTAGTGCGTTATAGGTAAAATTATTCCTTGTGAAATTAATTCACCAAACTAAGAACAGCTGGAAACACTAAAATAACAAGATTTAAGAAAAAAATAGGGTTAGGGATAACCACTCAAAACTTAAGAACTTTGTAATCTGCATGCATGTGTAATATACATATACATACACATACTGAGATACATACATACATACATACATACATACATACATATATATGTGTACATACCGTGTTTCCCCGAAAGTAAGACCTAGTCGGATAATCAGCTCTAATGCGTCTTTTGAAGCAAAAATTAATATAAGACCCAGTCTTATTTTACTACCGGGTCTTATAGTAATTTTTGCTCCAAAAGATGTATTAGAGCTGATTGTCCAGCTAGGTCTTATTTTGGGGGAAACACGGTATATAGTATATACGCATATATACAAGGTGTGATCAAAGAATATGGTGAATGTTTAAATTAAAAAAAAAATTTATTACAGTACAAGACACATTGCCATTAATTCCCCTCAGAATACACCCCTCACTTCAAACACACGTATCCCATCATTCTTGCCACTTTCTGAAGCAGTTCAGGAAGTCCTCTTTCGTGAGTGTCTTTAGTTGCGCTGTCGTGACTGCCTCCATGTCCTGAATTAGCAGGGTGCCAGATCCGGTGAATAAGGTGGATGAGGATACACCGTAATGTTTTTATTTTATAGAAACTGCTGTACCAGAAGTGATGTGTGACACGGAGCATTGTCATGATGGAGGATGATTTACGGCACACTTTAAAACACATCTTCTCTCGGGGCAGCCGAATGGCTCAGTTGGTTAGAGTGCGAGCTCTGAACAACAGGGTTGCCGGTTCGATTCCCACATGGGCCAATGAGCTGCGCCCTCCACAACTAGATTGAAGACAATGAGATGCCGCTGAGCTTCCGGAGGGGCAGCCAGACAGCTCAGTTGGTTAGAGCGCGAGCTCTCAACAAGGTTGCCAGTTCAATTCCTGCATGGGATGGTGGGCTGTGACCCTGCAACTAAAGACTGAAAACGGCAACTGGACCTAGAGCTGACCTGCACCCTCCACAACTAGATTGAAGGACGAGTTGGAGCTGATGGGCCCTGGAGAACCACATTGTTCCCCAGTATTCCCCAATTAAAAAAAAACAAAACAAAAACACACACACCTTCTCTCAACCATAGCTCACACCCGACTGACAACACCAAACAAGTTGAAACTTGTCACACAGTTACTAAGTTTCCACGCACCGCTTCCCATATTGAAGACCCCTGCCTTTCCATTGGATGGCACTCGGCAGCAGCATTCACCGTATTTTGTGATCACAACGGAAAGGCTCCGTGTCACACTTTGCTTCTGGTACAACAATTTCTGTCAAATAAAAACATTACGATGTGTCCTCATCCATCTTATTTACCAGATCTGGCACCAAAGGACTTCTGTTCTGGCTCTTCCCCAAAGTCAAAATGATTCAGGACATCAAGGTAGCCATGACAACACAACTGAAGAC
Source organism: Rhinolophus ferrumequinum (assembly GCF_004115265.2). Taxonomy (NCBI): domain Eukaryota; kingdom Metazoa; phylum Chordata; class Mammalia; order Chiroptera; family Rhinolophidae; genus Rhinolophus; species Rhinolophus ferrumequinum. Next base: position 67,685,050 of record NC_046296.1, read on the forward strand.
ACTCACGACAGAGGACTTCCAGAACTGCTTCAGAAAGTGGCAAAAACGATGGGATAAGTGTGATCAAAGCAAGGGGGAGTATTTTGAGGGTGATTAATGGCAATGTGTCTTTCACTGTATTAACTTTTTTATTTAAACATTCACCATATTTTGTGATCACACCTTGTGTGTGTGTATACACACACAGGCACACATACACATACATATATACACATAAATATATTTCTTTACCTCGTTTAATCTTATTATAGATCTTTTCACTAACTGATGGCATGTATGTGTGCGTGTGTATATGCCATCAGTTACGTGGTGTGTGTGTGTGTGTGTGTGTGTGCCATCAATTAATGAAAAGCGCTATAATAAAATTAAACAAAGTCAAGAGAAGGGAGGTGATTTCCTGAGTGTGGTCTGTAAGGCCTTCCTGATAAGCTGATGTTTTAGGTGAGACCTGAGTGAAGTGAGGAGCAGGACATGCAATGATGTGGAGACAGAGTGAGCCCAACGAAGAGTGACAATGACCTAGCCTGGGGAAAAGTGGTGACAGCAGTAAAAGGTTAGAACCCAGACGGATTCTGAAGACAGACCTCTAAGCATTGGATGGATGGATAGAAGAGAGGAAGAAAGGAAGAAAAGAAGGGGAGGGTGGCAGAGAAGGAGGGAAAGAATTCAAGATGTGTGCAGGTTTTTGTCTTGAGCAATTGGGTGAGTTGGGGTCCCAGGGCCTGTGACACCTCTCTGACACCCACGAGTCAATGTACACAGAGCTACCGCTCCTGGGGGTGATGTAGTGACACAAATTGAGGGCCATCGGTGTGTGCATGCTTTACCAGGCAGGGGACTGAATGAGCTCACCTGGGCATGGGTATCAAAGGGATGAAGAACAAGAGGGCAGAGGATGGGCGTGCGGCCGTCCGGCGTGTAGCCACACAGAAGGAAGGCGCTGCCGGTGCATAGGAATCAACCTGGAGAGTGTGGTTTCTGGAAACCAGGGGGACACAGCAGGATGGTTGCGCCCTGCTGAGCCAGCACTGGGGTCAGACACACGGCGGGAGGGGACTGGGCCCCGCATTCCCGCCAGCCCACCAGCAGCTCAGGGATGGGCGCACAAGAGCAAAAACTGGACTCAGCCAAAGCTGGGTTTTGCTGGGTGATTATGAAGGGAGGAGGACAGACCACATTCCAGAAGGAAGGAGAGTGAGCACATAGGGTGGCAGTGAACACTAATACGGAAGCAGGGCTGTGGGTGCCAGTGGGAACGACTTACTTCTCAAGACCAGCTGCAAAAGGATGAGTCGCACCGGAGGGAGGGTGGTGATCAACGTGGGTGCTGGATGCCTGGGTGTCCAAATAATCGGGGGTCATCCCAGGGACGGGCAGTTGAAGGAAGATAGAAGGCAAGATCACTGGAGAGGAGGAGAAGGAAGAAACTGCAGGATCCTAGTTTTGGACTGAACTACGCAGATGTAGAAATGGTGAACTCAGGAACAGGGAGGACAGCAGTGTATTGGCTGGTCCAACCTTCAGTGACGGTGGAGGAGGGGCCTGCAGAAGACCCAAAGAAGGAGTAGGGATAGGAACGTCTGACGGCTCATTCCAAGGGGGCAGGGCATGTTTGGGGAGGAAGAAGGAGCAATGGTCGGGAAGTAACAATGAGAAGCGAAGAGAGTATCAACCCCACACTGATAAAACATTTTCTAAAGGTGACAGTCACTGACCTCAGCCCGGTGGCAAGTGTGGTATTAGACAAAGCACAGGCACTGCACGAGAGCTGCCTCACAGAGGAGGACACAGGTTAAACCCTTGTCCACGGTCAGGTTGCTAGTGAGGCAGCTCTCGTAAGCCCAGGGAAAGCTCTTGCACAAACCCTCTACCCCACGGTGTCTTCCATGTAGATATCTCAAAATACTTCTAATGAGTGTCTGCAAACAACTGGAGAAAGCCGAGACCTTCAATAAGTCGGGTGGGGACAAAAGTTGCACGGGGGGAAAAATCAGGCTTGTTTCCAAACAATGCCTAAAGGTAAAACTACAACTTTACTAGAAAAAAACATGACAAAATTATTTATAACTCAGGAGGAAGGCCTCTCAAAACAGGTCTTGAAAATAAAGAAGTCATGAAGATTTAACTACACAAAAATTGGATTTCTATATGGAAAAAAACCCATAAGCCAAGTAAAAAGTGACTAAATTGGGAACAATTATCCTCATTATATGTAATAAAGAATCACTATTCCTAATTGACAATGAAAAACACAATAGAAACACTGCAGTAGAAAACAGAGAGTTCACAAAAAGAGAATTATCAATAGTTTGAAAAGACGCTGGATCTTACTTCTAATTAAAGAAGTGGAGTAAAAAGTTCCCATATTTCACCAATCAGATCAGCAAAATAATGGAAACCAGTTAGAAAATTACTTGGAAATAGAGAAAAGTATAATATACATACCTTTGACCCACATATGCCACCCTGAGTATTTATTTTATGGCTAGACTGGCAAAAACATGTAATAGGTATGTAAAAACATATTCTTGGTAGCATTTTTTGCAAGAGCGAATACTGGAAAGCTACTTACATGCCATCAAGAGGGACAAGTTGAATAAATACTATGGTGTCGTCCACGTAAGTGAAGAATGAGCTAGACCTGCAGGTGAGGGTATAAAGAGATGTCTAGCACATAACTGCAAATAAGGCAGCGTACAAAACAATTTATATCATCCAATCTGTGAACACAAATTTAAGTAAATCACTCACACACCTGATTTTTCTAGAACGTAAGAAAAAAAGAAAAAAAACCTGTTGATAATCACTTTAGACGGAAAGGAATTTTACTCTTCATTTTATTTTTTATTGAACTTGTTTTCTTTACCTTCTGCATTTATAACTCTAAATTTTCAGAGCTAAAGGTTTTTTTTTTCTTTTTAAGGAGGGCACAGCTTACAGTGGCCCGTGTGGAGATGGAACCAGCAACCTTGGTGTTATTAGCACCGTACTCTAATTAACTGAGCTGACCGGTCACCAAAGATTTTTGATGTAGTATATTACCCATAAGATAATACGCACTGAGAGAAAGAATTATTTTTCGTTGGCCTCACAAAATATCACATAAGTGCCACACGTTGCAAACTCTGAATTAAAATCCCACCAAAAGACCCATTACTTCGCACCCTCGGTTTCCTGACGCAAATCCTTACAGCGGGTCCCGCTGTGACACCGACCCAGAGATTAGTAGTGGAAGCTCTTTCTTCTTCTGCTTGTCCCTCTCTTTCCTTTCCGTAATGAATGGACGTTTAGACTTGGTGCCAAGTAGTCGTCAGCACAGACTCCTGCTCCCAAAGAGAAAGCCTCCCACTTACCCACAATTCCTTACACACACATACACAAAAGGAGTCCAAAGGCAATCTCTCTGCTTCTCCCCAGTCTTTCAACTTCTAGGTCAAGAACTGTCATTCAGCTACGGCTGAACTTGTAAGTTACTATTTCAAAACCATGCATATGATAGCTCTGTGCATATCTACTTATGTGACTCTGACACGGGGAAGTTTTCGCATGTGTGATTTGTTTGACTTTAAGATGAATAGAGATCTTGTCCGGCCGCAATAAAGCGACCTCTGTTTACAGACATTGTATACTAATGGTTTGCACTCTGGGAGACAGAAGCCTCTGCAGGCATCCCTTCAGAGTTGTCCTGCAGTTAGTTATTTCACATTTGTCTTCTCTGGGGGAAAATAAAACACATTCTTCAGTAATGGAGTTATTGGTCAAATTGTAGCTAAGGAACAAATTCATTGGCTTATTGACTATCAATTAATTAAATGAGTTTTTCATTCTCTTGTGATAAAAGGCATTTGGCTAATTCCACCATCATTCCTGAATCTAAGAAATGACTCACAAAAAGGAAGCTCTTAGTCTTAACCCTGCTCGCAAAGAACCAACTGATTTACCCGATGATACCAAATTAGGCACAAAAGAAGCAGTTTGTTACAGGACAGGCATTACCCCAGGAAAAAAATAGTTTATTTAGAATGGTGACATAAAACACACCCCAACTTTAAAGAACTTAGAAAACAATTCCTTTAACTATTTTTTGACTATGTCGTTTTGAAAAGGAATAACGTAGATTTGTATGTGCTGATAGGGAAAAGCTCCAATCTAAGTAGAAAAAGGCAATATGCAGCGGTCTCCATTAAAAAAGGGAGGTGAGGGGGACCCACTTCCTGCAAGTGTCTGCAAGTGTCAGTAAGAAGCCAGTAGTAGATGCCACCTGATTGCAAGACTAAAGGCCTGTGCAAGAGGGAGAACTGCTTTGCATTGTAACAGTGTTTGCACTCTTAAATGTTTGAATTTTCAGTACGCTATTTTTTATTGAGATGCAATTCCCACTACACAAAATTAACCATTTTAAAGTTACCAATTCCGTGGCACCCAGTATATTCACCATGTTGTACAAGCAGCACCTCTAACTATTCCCAAACATTTCCAAACATTTCCATCGCCCCAAAATAAAGCTCATTAGCCAATAAGCAGTTATTCTCCACTCCCCTCTGCCCAGTCCCTGGGAACCAACACTCTGCTTTCGATCTGTACGGTTTTACCTATTCTGGATATTTCATATAAATGACATAATACAGTAAGTGACCTTTTGTGTCTGGCTTCTTCTGTACTTGATTTTTTTACAACTAAAATGTAAATAAAATATTTCCAGGAAAAATTCCATCCAAGTCATGCATTAAATTTTTTTTTCAAAAATATGTGAATGCCTAATATCTATAAATCAATTACGAGGTTGGACAATTAAGTTCATGAACTCATCCTAGAAAAAGTGCTACATAGCTCATTGCTGAATATCACTACAGTCACCTTCAAAGTTTAATCCTCAGAGGAACCCAGAAAAAGAAGTAACCCTACTACTCTATTCACTTTTTCCACCAGGAAAATGGGAAGGTTTGCAGAGAGGTTAAAGGTCTTTGCAGAAGACCTTTAAATGGAACCTGACGTCCGGAGCAGGACTGTAATCCCCTGTCCCTGTGGTTTCCGGGCACTCAGCTCAAGTTGTGACCACAACCACGAGGCTATGGATGAGGTGACTTGGACGCTGTGGAGCCACGTCACAGTTCTGACACGGACTGTCATTGCTCAGATTGGCAGGGGTGTGACAGAAAGGCAAGCATGAATGAGGACCCATTCAGGAAAAACGCTGCTGTTTGCTTTGCGTTGTTCCGTTTAGTATTAACAGGAGGGCTTTCTCTGTGTGTCACTCATTTCTCTCCAAGCCCCATGCTGCAAAATGCCCACTTGAGATACAGGGTTAATTTATGTATGTGTTGTGTGTGAAATAATAAAATTTGTGTGTGTCGGTCGTCAGAATTTACAATTCAAATGTTTTAATTGAAATCATTTATTTCACAAAATGAAATATAACCACAATTTAAAAAATCAAACATAGAAAAAGTCACAATCCTTATGAGTTATGATTCCTTTCCTCAGCATATTTTCCATGTTTGTACACAAACTGCGCACGCATTTCGGTCTCATACCTGTTTTCACTTAATGATATATTGTAAACATGTCCCCATGTCCACAATCTCCAAAAATTGTACCTAATTACAGCATACTATTAACTTAACCATATTTAGATGGTTTCCATTTGAGGGTATGATTGTTTTAAAAAAAACAATGAAGAGGAGCATTTGTGCATAGAGCATTTTTTTCCTCTACATTTAGCATCATTTCCTTGAGCTAGATTCCCAAAGTACAACTGTCCGAAATAATCACACAGTTGCAAATAAAAATCATACATTTATCCTGAAGCCATCCCTTCCCCCAGTCTCGGCCTAGAAATTCATCCCTCCTGCTGAGGTCACATGATTTATACATAAACGCTTCCTGCTCTGAAGCAGTGCCCACTTCATCAGATTAGCATGTGTTCCTTGTAGCTAATTTCACTTAGAAAAAAAATTTTGAAATGATAACAATTTCATGTTTACCAAGAAAATCTTTATGTGACGACCAGCGTATTTATTTTCCCATGATGGTACACAGTGTAAACTAGACTGATTTCTAGATAAACAGTATGGGGTAGATAGCATAGAGTCCATACAAGGGAAGATCCAAATATTATCTACACTAAAGTCATACAAACTACGCTTGCAGCTTCCAGGTGATTACTTTTATTAGCAGCTCAGCTAAGAGTTTTTGCCATTTGGGGTCAGTTTATGGATGCCAGTGGTTTTAAAAACAATCCATATGGTGGTATTTCAGGCAAAATCCTTTTTTGTTGTTGTTTTTCTTCTTTTTAGAAGACAGTCTTCTCTTTTCTTAATTATTTTTTTCCATTACAGTTGGCATCCAATATTATATCGGTCACAGGTGGACAGAATAGTGGTTAGACATTTTATTACTTACAAAGTGATCTCCCCCCGATCTTAATGTCCTTTCTATTTTTCAAATTAAGTTCAGTTAATAGTTTGGCATCCTGAAGCTGAACGCACCACCAGGTCCTGTGCTGGGAATTCAAACATGAGTAAGACGTCCGTTTCCTCCAGAAGCCCAGCCTGCCACAGACACATTCACCCCAAAGAAATGCGACAAATAAATGTCGAAGTCCGCGTCTCATCTCTACTGTCAGGGAAAGTTGGAAAGAAGACAGAAGCATGGAGGGCAGTTCTGAATTCGGGGATGTTTTACTGCCAGAGGCCTCTCGGGCATCATGCCAAACACTAAAAAGCACACTCGTTCCAGGTTAAATATAATTTCCATATAGCTGTGCCTTGAGTTCCAGTTGACTAAATGACACTTCTATTTTGTTGACACTAAATGACACGTATTAACGTCAATTCTGGTGTTACTATTTTTTAATACATTGGCGTTTATGCTTGCTTCTAGGATTTTAAAACATTCAATTTTGCAAAGCTGGTAGGCTCTAGGTGCCATGCGTGCCTGCTGGGTCCTGGGAGTAAAACAACGCAGCTCAATCAGTGTCACCCACAAAGTGGTAGCTCAGGGACAGGACGAGGCCTGAAGGCAACACTGTGCAGCTAGGAAAGCAAACGAGGGACACACCGCTGCCAGAAATGTGGGTGCCACCGTGGGGTCAGCTAGAGAAGGCCATGTGCGTGAAGGGCTGAGCAGCTGGGGGACAACACATGCCAGCACTCTAAGACATACGCCAGGCACAGTGGTCAGAAGTCACAAAATCAGGGGCACACAGGAGCTCCTTCTCCCCGCCAACCTCCCTCAAGCATCTACAACGTGGAGGGTGGGTGCACTTGACTCAGGCCCCCAAGGCAGGTGGGGAGAAAGCCAACATTCAGGGGAGAACACAGTGGAAGCTGCGTGAGAGACAGGTGGACTCGGGCAAATTAGGAGGTCCCGGGACAATTAGCCTGACGTGCAGGTGAAAGGCAAAGTCAATGTTAACAGTCAAGGAGTTTTGGAAGGAAAAATGTTAAGTTCATCAAACCCAAGCCCGGCATTTTACACATAAACAAACAAACAAACAATAACCAGTCCAAGGACTTTTGCATCTGAGTTGATACTGAATGAAGCTGAGTCACTTCATCGTTGAGTCCAAACCATTCAGGCTGCAGAGAAGAGTGTGCCCAAGTCAGAGGGGACGTCAACCATCCACACCTGAACTCAAGATATGAAATGCGAACTGTCAAGTGACAGTGAAAACACAGCACAACTCAGGAAGAGACACGCTACTGTGTAGGCCACCACGGCTGTTAGTCCCGAGTCCCAGGCCCGAGGACTTCCTGGAAGGGGACAAAGCCGGTCAAAAGCCTGTTAATCACGAAAGAAACATACTTCTCCAGGTCCCTCCGGATCATCAGGCCAAAGAAATGTGTGAGGCACCTATGTAATTTTAAATTTTCTGGTGTCCACATTAAAAAACTAAAAAGTAAAAAATACGAAAGGGAAATTAATGTTAGCTACGCATTTTATGGAACCCAATATAGCCAAACTAAAATCGTGAACATGTTACCTATGGAAAAGTTCTGACATATTTCACATTGTTTTCCACTCGATTTTGGGTACTGGATGCTTTCTACACTCACAGCCCAGCTCACTTGGGACTGGCCACAGTTCAAGGGCAGTAGCTACTACTGGGACAGCACCCCTCTCGATGACAGCCCGCCCCCCGCCTGTCTGCCTGTGGTTTGTCCCTCCTGTACCAGAGAGAAGTCCTGCCCTCCCCAGATAAACGTGGTCCTTGAGAGAGCAGTCTTATCTGCCATGCCAGCAGGGCACAGCCAAGGGTTCGGAGGAGTGGCCTCCACGAAGCACGAGCAGGAGAGCTGCTCCTTTTGGAAAAAGGCGGGTCCCGCTGCAAGTGGCCAGGGACTGAGAGAAAACAAGGTCACTGCCGAGGAAGCAGGGCTTCAGGCCAAAGGAGAAAGAGTGCTGGGAGCGATTAAAGCATTAACAGATAAGACTGCTGCCCTGGGCACCCCCGCGGCAGGAAGAGCACACTCCTTCAAGACCAACTGAAAACATTTCCTTCTGAGAGGCACTCACGCTAGCACCTTCCTCAGCTCGGTGCCTGGCTTAGGGTGGAGGCTCACAAATACTTAGCAGCACATTAAGAAGCACATATAGTTACAAGAAGTGGAGGACAGCATTAGGAATGGAAGCAGTGGAAATGTAACGGCTGTGTGCCATGTCAGAGGGGGGAGGGGGTTATCACTGGGTGAGGGGTGTAAATGCTGCTTAGTACATTGGTTTGTACACCTGAAACCAATTTAAAAAAAGAAGACGGAGCACGCACCTTAGATTTTGAGCTATTTCACAAACGGGATAAATGGGGAGTAAGCGACACTGCTAGATGAGAAGGGTTTCCTCTGTGTCCCAACTGGTTGCTTTCACTAGAGTAAAACTAGAATTCATACAATTCCAAACGTTTAAGAGAGAACACCTGTCCTGTTGCTTACAGAGCACCATGCCCTGTCTCGTTCTAGACAGACCTTGCCAGCTCCCTCGCCTCCCTCTTTCCATGCCCTCACCCTCACTATGTGTTCCTTACTCTGCCTTTGAACCCTCAGCACCAAAAGGGTTTCGCCAAATGGATGGATAAATGAATAAAAGAAAGAATGAATGCCTGAGATGGTTTCCGGACTTGAATGCCACTGAAGGGAAAAAGATGAAGCTCAACAAATATATATTGCGTACCTACTACGTGCCAGGCACTGTGCCAGCTGGGAAGAGAAGCAGAAATGAACAAGAGAGGACTGTGATTTCCCAGCCCTCACTGAACCAGAAGCTCCAAATGTTCACGTGAGACATAGGTGTGTGCACCACCCGACAAGACACCAAGGACATCTCAGCCAGGTGCAGAGTAGTATGCACCTCGTCCCATAAGGATTCTTGTCTTTCAAAGGGCAGCTGTGAGAAGCAAAGGCCGTTTCTGAAAGTGTGTCTGGCCAGGAACCTGGGCTTTGCCCCAGTCCGCTCAAGGCCGGTCCCCCCAGCTCCTGCAGCCTCACTTCCGAATTTCTCACTCCTGGGAGCTGCCATGGAGCCCAGAACAATGAGACAGGGAAGAGGTAACTGCAGTGCTTTTGGAAAAGCCTGTTCTTTCCTGATAGAAAGGGACAGATGGTGCCGACACCAACTTCCCCCACCTCTCCTGCCACCCTAAACACAGGCGTGACCCGGAGCCCAGTGGGCCTGCTGGACCCTGCAGTGCCCACATGGGAAGGACGGTGGAACAGCACAGGGGAACCTGGGTTCTGCGTGACAGCACCGGGCAGCTGCACCAACACTGGACCCACACCCTTAATCACCTTGTCACTGAGGGAACATACCTGTGTGCTTAGGTCCGTGTTAGTAAGTGTTCCAGTGCCGGCCAAACACACAGTAACATACATGCAAACATGTACTAGCTGACACTGGCAGGTGTATGCTATGGGCTGAACTGTGTCCCCCAAAAGACACGAACCCCTAACACCCTGTATCTGTGAATGTGACCTTACCAGCGTTTTTGCAAGTGATCAATAGAGGCGGCCCAACTCCAATATGACAGGTGACTAACCATTTTTGCCATCGGATTTTCACAACAAAAACCCACAGACCAGGTGGCTTATAAACAACAGACATTATGGGAAGTTTTGGAAGCTGGGACGTCCAAGATCCAGGCACTGCCAGATTCAGCGACTGGTGAGAACCTGCTCCCTGGGTCACACACAGCCCTCTTTTCACTGTGTCCCCACATGGCAGAGGGGTGAGGGAGCTCTGGGGGTCTCTTTTATAAAGGCACGGATCCCATGCATGAGAGCCCCGCCCTCAAGCCCCTCCCAAAGACCCCACTTCCTCCTGCCATCACACTGGGGGTTAGTGCCAACATGTGACCTTGGGGGTCTGCAGCATTGTCCTGTGCCTCAGGTCAAGAGGGTCGGTGGAAGCCGTCACTGAGCAGGCTAGGGGAGGGGACAACAGACACTGAAGCAGAGGCAGTTCCCCAGGGCCCAGGAGCTCATGGCATAAAGAGGACTTTCTGCTTCCTTCGCTAACATATCCGGCCCCCGCAACCAGCAGACTGGTTCAGCTCTCAAGGCTTGTGGTTAGTGCTTCATTGAGACCCAGAGAAGAAAGAAGGTACTGTGATCTCAGCCGAAGGCCAGCTCTGTGTCATCCCCACCAGGGACCAGGGCTGCTTTGGCCCTGCAGAGTGATTAGGAAGAAACATACAAAGTTTTAACCAACAAATTCAGAGCCTCGGATGCCAGCTCTAAAAGTCTTCTGGAAGCTCCTTTTATTCCATTGTCCCAGACTGTGACACACCAGTGCCCCCACTCCCACAAAGTGCTGGCACTCGGGGGCCATCAGGAAAAATTAACTTCTGGGACTTCCGTTTCCCTCCTATTCTCAGTCACGTAACAACTGGCCCCAGGGTCTGCAAGCCTTCCCACTTCTGAGATGAGGCTTCTCCTGGAACCATTCACTCCCTACGTGATACTTTTGGCACCAGAGACCAAAGGAGAGCGCAAGGCCCTGAGAAACGGGTTCCAGAGACCAGACCCCGCAGAATATACGATTGGTCTGTGGGTCCTAGAGTGTCTCCAGCGCTGCTGTTATTCAATTGCTACAGTGAGAACCACAAGCTCGACGGCCAGCACTGCGTTTCCCTGGCAAATATTCTTCCCAGGAAGTCTGGCAGCCCTTTGCCCACAGCACCCAGCATCCTAAGGCTCATGGTGCCCCGCCCCCTCCTGCTGTGGGCCCGGCCACCAGCGCGGACTCCACGACACCCTCAGGAGCAAACCCCGTGCACCCAAATCTCTGGCCCCTGAGCCCCAGCAGGAGTGCCCTCCTCCCTGCTGTCCCGTCTTCAAAGTCGGCCCGCTCGCACTCCAGTTTCCACCAGTCACTTCCTCCCCAGAGCTCCGCCAACACACACAGATGGCCCTTGTGTGCCACTGTCCCTCAATACGTGTGCCTCGCTGGACAGGGAGCACCCCAGGGCGAGGTCCACACGCCCTGCCTCATCCTCCCCGCGTCACAGTGGGCCCCACGCCGCAGGACGACCTCCGGCCAGCTCACGCGGGCCCACCGTCTGTGACAGTGCAATGGGCATCGTCTGCTATCTACACAGTCTCGGGACCCGGGACGGCGGGGCCTCCCTCCCTGCATCCCAGGCCAGGGCCGCACGCTGCACGCTCCACGCCGGTCGTCTTCAGCCTCCAGCTCCGAGCTGACAGTTCCCCTCACCACGCGGTCAGCATCTCACAATCCTGCGGCCTGACCTCCCAGCACGAAGACGGAATATAAACTCTAATCCCACTTCCTCACTGAAAGTCTGCCCGAGCTCTCCCTCTTGAACCAGCTTCTTCTACCTTGTGTTCAATCACTGAACAAAAGCACCTTTAGAAAGAAAGAGCATGACAGGCACGGAGGGAATGCGGAAGTGCACAATTCTAGGGCTTATCATGTAGTAGAGGAAATCAGACAGTTACATAAATCGCTAAAATTAGAGTTTTAAGTGCAATTGCGGGGTTTGAAAACAAAGTTGCCATGGAAGCACCTGGTAGGCAGAACGTTTCCACCAGCAGATGGGAGAAAGACAAGTCCCGGACTTGGAAGGGCAGGGGCCCAGCCTAAGCCTCGGTCTGCCTTCTCTCACCCGCAAGACGCCAGTACTGGATGAGGCAGCCTCCACGGCTCCCACACTGATGTGTCCACAGTGCTAAGAAAAAGGTCACACGTGTGCTGAGTGAGCCTTTAGGGTCATCAGTGGACATGGTGGGACAGCGTTCCAGGGCATGAGTGTGGCGGCTGTTGAGAGATGAGTGCTAGAAAGACAAGGTGGAACCAAGTGGTGACAAATCTCTAAATCTCAATCAACGGGCACACTGGTGACTTCACAAGCAACGGGACCTACTAAAGGTGTCCCAGCAGGAAGGTGACAAGGGGTCATGCAGAGAATAATGAGGGATACCAGTGGGATCAACACAAAGCATCCCAAAAAGTCAAACATTCTCTGCACTGATTCTGCTTCAGAACACCGGTGGAAGACAATGTTCTACCTTGAGAGGGAAGAGGTCTCCTGACACAGCGGTCACTTCCCATCCCCCAGCTGGGGGAGGGTGACAGCCTCTCTGACCAGCAGGCAGGCTACCCTGTCTTCCGGGGACAGCACTGGGGAGGGGGTGGCAGGGGCTGGCATGTGGTGCCACCATGGAATGCCAGAGACCAGGCAGACAAGCAAGCAACAGAGGACAGGTGGGGCTCATGGTGCCCCGCCCCCTCCTGCTGTGGGCCCGGCCACCAGCGCGGGGAGGACCATATACCATCCCGTGACTGGCCAGGTACCACGTGCGCTGGATGCGGGAGACCATAAAGGGACAGCTCCATCGCTGTCTGCATGGCTAACAGGAGGTCAGTGGCGTGGGAGAAGCACTCTCCTGTTGTCTGATGTGGCCTGCAAAGCCCACCTCCCTCCAGATAACCTTAAAACGCAGCCACCCCCAACGCTGAACTTGCCATGTTCCAAAGGACTGCTCGAAAACCAGCCCCCTGGAAGCCTAAAAAAACATCCCAGGAAAACCCTGTTGTAAGAGGCGTTCCGAGGGCAGAGACAAACCCTGTTTAACCAACAACCCGACAGAAACACTCAATATCCACTGTCCAGACCTGGAACCCTCCCCTCCGCTCCCAGGTCTGCGCTCCGTCCTGGCCCCCGAGCCAGCCTGCACCGCCACAGCCTGAGCGTGGGTGCAAGTCCAGCTCAGAGGTTCTCAGCCGCAGCCACAGGCGGCTGTCAGCCTGGGGAACCATGGCAGCCTCGTTCAGGTGACTCTGGAGACAGAAGACACACACACAGTCCTGGGTTGTAAAAACGATGGTTGCTGCCTGTGGTTCCTCTCCTCTGCCCTGAACCCTCTCTACCAAGCAGAATTTGGGGGTGAAAAGGGAAGTGAAGGGACCGAGGCTCCAAAGCTAATCAAAACCCCACACTGGGGAGACCCTTCCAGAAGACACCAGAAAGGAAAGCAACTGGTTATACCCAGGAGTCTTGGTGGGAACAGGGTTAGAGACAGCAGCCCACCTGCGAACAAGACACTGGCCAAGAGAGTGCCCGCTAGCTCAGCGCTCAGCCCCGCCATGCTGGCTGTAAGTTTCCTGCCTGCCCCGGGCTGTTTCTTGCTGCTCCCAGGTCCCGAATCTGACCTTGACCCTCCAGTTAGTCTCGCTAACTGGTACTCATCCTGCAACTCCCAGCCAGAGTCCCTGCTGCCATTGCTGCAGGGGGCGAGCCCACTCCTCCCCACACGGGCTGGAGGAGCGGCCCCTCCCACACCCCACTGCCCTCTGCACACCAACTCCACGGCTAGAACATTCTGTGAAGGAGCTGGTTCCCACCCCCCCAGACTGCAGCCTCCTCCTCAAGTTCACGGAGTATAATCTTTTCTGCAAAACTCTGAGTTCCACATTTACCATGTGTGTAGCCTTGGCTGGCCAGCCAGGCTGCGCTTCACCTCCCCTCTGTAAGATGGGGACGGTGGCAGTGCCTGTCCCACGGGGCTGTGTGAGAGTCGGATCCACAGCCTGGCACTTCCTCCCAGCACCTGGAGATGGGAAATGCCAAATGCATATTAACTGCCATCTCCTCACTCCAGGGCCGAACACGAGGGGACTGTCGGTAGGGGTGACACATTTCTCCATGCTTTCTTTTCTCCAATGCATCCAGCTCGTCATCTTGCTCTTGAGAGTAGGTGTCTATAAGGTCATTCCAGAAACACATCCCAATTCAGGTTTCAGATTCTAGGAACCAAGGACGATGGCGACTGATGGCCAACAAAGCACCCTCGCCAAAGCCCTCGCTCAACCTAGCATCCTTGACAAGAGGCGTTCCTGCAAACATCCTGACCTGGGAAGCAGCTGGTGAGCAGTCCTGCCCTACTGACTCTCCTCCTGAAGACCTCTAACACGACACATTTTTATTTCTGGACCTTGGAAGTCATTTAGGCTGACACCTTAGTTTTACAGTCGAAGGAACTGGGGCTGTGCAGGGAGGTTACGACACTTGCCCATGGTCACATAGCTGGGTCACAGTTGTCCACGCTCTGTCCTTAAGCCCTGATCCCAGCAGGTATGTGAACAGTTGCTTCAATTTAATTTCTTCATCTAATTAAGAAAAGGTATTCATGTGTGTCGGTAATGCAGACACAGAGAATGGCGGAGGCTGGTTCCAGAAATGACCACCTCAAATGACTCTTCGAGTCTTAAAGAAAGTCATCTTCAGTGTCCTTGGACGGCCAAGGTAGGAAGTCACCCAGAGTGAATATGGAGGCTTAACTCCTTAGAAGCACTCCACTCTGTTCGCCGCTCTGGGTGGCCTCTGCTGTCCCACACCCCAGGAATCCAGGGGAGTCCTTCCTTGGCCAGGTGCCCTGGAAGAGTCTGAGGGCTCACCGGCATCCTGAGTGGCCCCAGACCCCCAGGCAGCTGACACATCTCCACCCTCTCTAGCTCAAGTTCACGGCAGCAGGGCTGGTGCCGGGCCAGAGCAGCCACAGCTCTGTGTGTGGCTGGAGTCCCTGACCTCTCCTCTGAGTCCACAGTGTCCTCACGGTCAGTGGGGGGCTGACTTAGGAATCTGCAATGACCATCTTGCTCTGATTTCCAGGCTAGGAGGGCAGGCCTCCTCCTGAGTCTACCACAAATAGAAAGGCTCCCAAGAGGAGGAAAATCGGAACAAAAGAAGGCAGCGGGGCCAAATTATGAACCACAGTGGAAAAAACAGGCAACGTGGCTCCCAGCGTCTAGCCCTGCAGAGTGGCACGTTCCCCGCTGGACGTCAGCAGCATCACCTAAACAGTGTGTGAGGTCCCGTCCAAGTCTCCAACCACAAGAGCAGGCCTGGATGCAGGGATCACACACGTCCAGCCCAGACGCTCAGCACATTTCATAAAGCACATGAATCTGAACCGGGCCTGTTTTCTGCCCCCCACCCAGGCCGCCTCATTCATTCGCTGGCTGCAGTTCTGCCTCAGCATTTGGGTTCACCCTTCACTGGCTCCCTTTCCAAGACTACAGTGACATTAGATTCGGGCCCTTTAAACACCTAAACTTCCAAACGCCAATTGTGCTGAATCTGGGTATTTTCCATGCCATTAAAGTTAGGTTATTTGCATCCAATTTTCTCATGAAGACTTCAATCTATGCCGGACCCACTGATGAGCAGTACAGGTGTAGGGGTCTGAGTATAAAGCTCACACAGGTGAGGGGTTTGATCCTAAAGCTCACACTACAGGTGGGGGGTCTGATCCTAAAGCTCACTCAGCACACTCCCCCTTCCCTCAATGCCACCTTAGTCTCTCTAAAGCAGGGCTCAGTTCACTCACTCTCCTCCAAACATCAGTGGCCCCCCACTGCTTCAGGATCAAAACCAAAGTTAGCCTGGGACACAAAGATTTCATGATTTGTCCCCATCTGACCTCTCTACTCAATCCCTTTTGCACTCTTTAACAAATAATACAAAAAATTAAAAATGCAGTGCAAAACTGCAGAAGACCAGGTCCCTATTATCAGTACTGGGGAAGGAAATGCAATGCAGAGCACTTGGGCAGGGCTCCCCTGGGAAAGTTGCCCAGCAGGCCCCTTTGTGTTCCCTCCCCCCTTCCTCTGCTGGGCAGTTCCCTCCGCCAGGGGCCCTTCCTACCACCTAGCACCTACCCCACCTTCAAGCTTCCCCTCCCTCACAAAGCAACCCCGACCTTCCTTTCTCCCCTGGGAACTCCCACAGCTCCCACAGGCGTGGGCACCACCTCACTTTCTGCTTTGCACTTACAAACACATGTCACCTGCTGGTGAACCTCTCCCAGGAAGGCAGCCCCTGGCCAGTCACTGGACATGTCCTTATTAGATCCCCAGACCCCTCTCCCACGAACGGGCTTCCTTCCCAGAACTGTTTTAAGCAAGATATGGGGCCTCTTTCTAGTGCAGGGACCCAACCCCCTCCTCCCAGGGCAGCAGCAGCCACTCAGGACAGTCCCCTGGGACTAACTCCCCGTCTCATCTGCCTTGCACCTGACACAAGGAGAGCGCGGGGATATTTGTTGTTGGAGGGACATTTTTTAGTTTCTTATCTTTTTTTTTAATTCACTGGAGGGTGGGGGGAGCCAGGCAGAGAGAGAACACACACTTTGAGAATGACCATCTGAGACCCATCTATGTCAATCGTTAGGGTACAAGAAGTAACCTCTTCCTCCCTATGACCCAGAGCCACCGGCTTACACCAGGGACCGGAGCTGGACGCCCAGGACCATGCAGGGCGGTTGGGCGGCCAGTGTTGCGGGATAGAGTGGGGAGATCCGCAGGGAGCACCACACGCGCCCCTCGGCTGGGGAAGGCAAGGCGAGAGGCCAGCAGGGGCCACGGTCACCTGGGCGCTGGGAGGAGCCAAGCGGAGGACACCTGGGACCCCGGCGCTCCCGCCAGGCTGACCTTCCCGCCGCCTCCCGCTGCCCCGGCGGTTCGCCCTTCCCAGACTTCGGGTCCGCGGCCTGCTAGCGGTCCCCACACAGGAGCGGCCCCAGCCCGCCGCCTGGCCCGCGGGACCCGCCGGAGCACCAGGGACGCGGCGCTGCAGACCCGCGCCCGGGCCAAGGAGGTGGGACCCGAGGTCCCCACCTGAGGCCACCGAGGAGCAGGCCAGGGCCAGGGTGGCGCCTTCAGCATGGGCAGCGGGTCCCCACAGCACACCCCGATCCGCGCGCCCGGGACCCGGGTGGGCCGGCGCGGGGCGAACCCGAGGCTGGCGCCCCATGGCCACATCCCTCCCTCCCCCTCGACTGCGTCCCGCTCCCGAGATGCGGACACAAAGGGGACGCGCGTCACCCACCTAGTCCCGCGCGATCAGGGCTCTGGGGGCCGCCGCTCCTGCTCGGCTGCGGGCCGAGCTCCGAGCTCCGCGCGATGTCGGGTATCCGGGCCAGGTCTCGGCGCCGGGTGTCCGCCGCCCCGCACCCCGCTAGGAGCCGCCCTTTATTCCCTGCCCGCCCTCCAGCCGGGGCGCACAGCCGGCGGGGGAAAGAGGGCGGCGGCGCCGAGCGGCACAAAGACGCGGGGCGCGGAGGCTCGGCCCAGCTCCCGCGCAGCGCGCAGCGCCCCCTGCTGCCAGCCCGCGCCGCGCCGCGCCGCCCCCCTCGGGCCACGCAGGCGGGGAGGGTCACCCGGAGCACCAGGAGATGACCCGCAGCCACCGAGATGAAAACGAGCTTCCTTGCCTGGTGGCCGCCAGATAACGGTACCCCTATGCCAGCAGTCTGGGGGATAATGTCAGCAAGCTAGGAAAGAAACGGGTGACCCAATCAAAGCTCGTCGCCACGTGATAGAAAGAGCATTGTGCTGGCGGCCGGGACCAGGGTTCAGGTCCTACTGGGTTACACACTAGACAAACAGCTCTCCACCGGGCTCCCCTGCACGTCAGCTTGATGCCCTGTCATACGAGGACGTCGCCATGAAGGCAGAGGCCCTTTCTATGCCAGCGTCACATGAATTGTCTTTCCATCCCACTGCCTGCTTGTTTTGAGCCATAGAGAAGAGGGGGCAATATGATTGGCCCTTCAGTTTTGTGGGTACCAGACATCCAGGCATGGCAAGTCACTTCCTGTTCTTAGGGTTCTGGTTTGTGAGAGTGGAAGAAGGTCTTTGAAGGTAGAATTCCTGTGAGATTTATTTTGCCACTCCCTTCAGTAGATACAAGTTACAACACAGGCGCTTATGCTGTGGCAAGTTCACGAACTGAATTGTCCGGCGGCCCCGTGTGTCTGTCAGGCACTCACCGCAACAAAATCTGCTGGTGTGTATGAAGGAATGCCTCCTTCAGTGCATGGCTTTTTGCTCCAGAATTCCGGGAAAACACAGCCTACCATCCTCCTTCCTTTACACCATCCCCGCGCCCGCCCCTTACCCCTCCACCCCTCAGTGTCTGCTCTGAGTTCTAATGCCATCACCCATCAGCCTGTGACGTTTAGCAGGTTACTTAACTTCATGCTTCAATTGTTTTTTACCTCGAAGGCGCAGGTAGTAATAGTGTCTGTGTTACAGAGATCTTGGAAGGGATTAAGTAAGTCAAATATGCATAAAGCATCGTTAACATAACTGGCAAATTATAAGGACTCCGTGGTCTTTAACCACCATTTGTCTCATTTCTCCCAAAACAATTAAACTGCAAGATTCTTCACTATGGTGACACTGCATAATTTGTCTTCCTCTGCTTGATGCATACACATCTTTAAAAAACAAACAAAAAAACTGTCTCATCTGCTTTAAGAAGTCATTCTAGTGAATATCGCCCGCCCTCCAAGATACCAAGGAGCATTTGCTTTCTGATGCCACTGTTGAATTCTTTGTAGAAATGGCATTCAAGAAACAGGGACCAGGAGAAGAATCCTAACAACATTTGGGTACTCCAGCCTCTCACTAGAAGCTGATAACGGATCTGCATGAGGTCTGAGCCTCACAGAAAATCTACTCACCTTCCTTGCTCTAGCTGTGGTACCAGGAAGTACTGCCATGATACAACTTGTGAACAGATGATCAAACAAATGAGTAAATGGAGAGCTAGAATCTGTGACGAGCAGGTCCACTGAGATGCAGACATTTCTGTAAGAAAGGGGCAGAGAAATCGAGTGGTAGAACCAGCTGGGGCTGGCACGGGAGGGCTGAGGTGCAAACCAACCTCTTCCCCAACAGAGTAATAGAGACTTGTAAGTACTTATGTGTGTGATGTGTGACTTCATCCCCATGTTTGTTTGTTTGTCTTTGTTATTGCGACTGTTGTTGGGGAGACGGGGAAAGAGGGCGTCATCATGGATAATACAATTTGGAAGGAGCCATAAACTGCATCGCAAGTGCATCTCTTGTCTATGACGTCCTCCCAATCTATCACTACTCTCTCCATCCCCAGATCTCTGGACTTGTGTAATATTTAGTTGGTTTCTATATTGATCATTGATCGCATCTGTCACACTTCATGTTTTGGGTATTTACTCTCTGATTCTTAGATCTCAAGATTCAGTAGAACAGTGAAGTCATTTTTCTGCGTAGTTCCCCACAGGGCCTTGAGCATACTAAGGGCTCCATAAATAAACAGTGAAATCATCTGCTCTGTTTCTGAGCAACTGACTCTGTCTCTCTAACAAGGAGACGCCTGTGTCTCTCAAGGTCATTGCACTCATCACTGCCTGGTTTTCAGTCCAACTCCCTACACAGGTCATGACTTTGAACCATCTCACCCAGAGGTTGTTCATGTCAAGCCCATTTGAAAAAATACCCATAGTTCCTGAGTGCTTGTGAGTCATCATCCACTCATGGAGTGAGCGTCTTTTTGATGACTTACTACTTGCAAGAGTGCCAGGTGGTCAACAGGCCAGAGAATCAGTGCTGCCTTAGATAGTCCAGAGGATGGAGAACGGGAAATCCATGCTGAATTTTCTCCTCTAGATACAAGAGTAAGAGAGGCTCAAGAGTCACACTCACTGCTTTAAAAAGACTTTTAGACAGTGGAGTTTGTAGTCACATATTCTGTAAGTATGAAGAATTCACGTTTAATTTGTAAAATTAACTTAAATTCAGTTATTTCTAGAGAGCAACAATTAGGTATCGGTTGTTTGTTCTGACTCTCTCTCCCTTGGGACACACGGGAATCTGGGGGATTTTATGGTGCTGGGATGGAGGGTGTAACTAGTCATCCTCAGCCCATCGCCACAGGGTCCACTGACAGTGTCCTTCTCCATGCCCTGGGGTCCCTTTCCAAGCATGCCATGCACAGCTTCTCTTCCACGTGCACAGCTTCTCTTCCAGTGGGCCAGGAGGCCTGACAGGTCCCCACGTCTCAGGGCAATGCCAAGTCCCTACCACTCTTGGGACGGCTTCCCTGGTCCACACTCTGCTTCCCTCCCCTCAGAGGCCAACTCTCCTCCTTCCCCAGCCCAGATAGCCCAAGTAACCCCTTCCGTGGGTGGAGCGCCCACAGAAGACACAGTGCAGACAGCTTGTCTTCAGGCAGCCTTGCCTTCAGCCCTGCAAACACCGCCAGAGCTAGGGAAAAATACAAGGTTGGAGCTGTTTTCCTAGAACACCTAGAGAGAAGATGCAAAACACCAAATCTGCATAACAATCACAAGAAAATGTGTGGTCAAAACAACAGAGTAATAGCTTAAGGAAGAAAAACAAAACTTCAAGAAAGAAAGTACAAGGAAGAAATTTCCCCTTGCATACGGTCAGCAACAGCACTGCTAGGGGTTGATTTGTATCCCCCAATTCACTGTTGCCCCCCTAAGCCCCAGTATCTCATGATATGACCTTATATGGAAATAGGGTCTTTGCAGAGGTAATTCGTTTACATGACATCATACTGGAGAAGAGGAGGATGGCCCCTCATCCAATAGCACTGATGTCCTTAGAAAAAGGGTAAATTTGAAGACAGACACACACACAGAGGACACCATATAAACATGAAGGCAGAGATCGGGTGATGTTTCCACAAACTGAGGATTGCCAAAGCCTGCCAACAAAGTAGCGGAAGCTAAGAGAAGGCCTGAACAGATTCTCCCTCAGGGCCTCGGAAGGAGCCAACCCTGCCGACACCCCGATCTCAGGTTTCTGGCCTCCGGAACTGGGAGGGAATACATTTCTGTTGTTTCAGCCGCTCACTCAGCAGCCTCAGCCAACTAATACACGCCCCTAGACAGTGCCCATGGATGACTCCAATCTAAAAAGTAAGGATCATAATAAAAATAAAATGGCATACAACGGTGGTAAAATTAATGATAATAAACAGGAAGGTTCCTGTGTTAATGATAAAGTAAACGTATTCTTCCTGCCATCCTCCCAAAGCCATGCCTGTCCTGTCCACCACCATACCCACCCAGCACAAGAAGGACACGTGCCAGGCACTTAATATTCATCAAATGAAATAAATGAGTCGTGTTTTCTACAACTCTGCCAGCTAGTACCTCCATGTGGCTCGGACGCAAATGCCATAGATTCTAAGGAGACATTTAGACCAGAAAGAAAGTTTAGTCTAATCTTTCCATTTTGCACATGGAAACACTGAGATTTAACGTGACCCTTGATGGTTTCAAGGTCACTGCTAGCTAGTGCTCTAAATGGTGCTCTTACTCAAGGTTCTTGGCTGATTCAGTTCTTTTCACGTTTTATTGCACTGCTTTCCTATAGTACTCAATAGAATATAGCCCTTGTGTCTCAATAGAATTTTAAAACGCCTTTTGACTTCTGAAGGAATGATTAAATTACATTCTGCACTGGGTAGACTTAATTGTGGGCAGACATTCAGTGCTCAGTAAATATCCATGCACTTCTGCCCATTTCCCAGCCCCTTGCAGTTAGGCAGGAGCGTGTGACTCATTTTGTTCAATAGACCATGGCAGGAGTGTCACCACTGGGTTGACAAGGCCAGTGTTCCCATCACAGTGACCATAGAGCTACCCGCTGAGTCAGCAGGACCACAGAATTAAATCAACCTGTGGTCCCTCTTGGTGGGACAATTCCCAGGACCGCATGGACTCATATGTGTGAAGCTACTGAAATGTTAGGGTGTGCTTTGTTACTGCCGCTTAGTCTAGTCTAAGACACCTTATGATGCCTCCATGAGGGGCTGGTTTTGATCAGCAGTAACTTGCTGTTCTATGCTTACAGAGAGCCAAAGTGCAGCACAGGTGGTCAGGTCTTAGACATTTGAAGCGGGTAGCCAAGTGCCAGGGAAATACACAAACCTCGAAGGAATTGAGGTACCAGGCCGGCAGGAAGGAAGCACAGTAAGGAAATCAGGCCTATGTCAGGATAAGACAAGTTGTGGTGCGCCTGGAGCTCCTTCCTAATGGATGTGGCCACAAGGTATAAGGTCTTAGAAGTTTAGGATAAGAAATGGGGCGTGGGCAGGACACGGGCTTCATCCACTGAGCAGGGTTTGGGTGAGACGTGATGGGTGTAATGGATGCTGCAGTGCCTTATACAGACCCACCACAGACCAGGGCACTCTCTCCCGTGGCTGCCAGGAGTGATATGTTTATGGCTCACCTCCTGGGGATTATCCTCCACCAAAGGAAGCTGCCATGCCCAAATTTACACCCCCTTTCTGGAGGCAGCTGCATCCAATAATTGGCTCCACTGCCTTAAATAATTTGGTCCAACCCTGAAGGCTCCCAGCCCCAGTGTCCTCATACCTGAGGCTCTGCTGCAAACGTGTGCCAGGTCCACTGTCCTTCCCCCACCCCGTTCCCTCCCCGCCCTCCCTGCCCCTCAGCTCCATGCTCCACAGGCATCATTCCGTTGACTGAGTGCAACATTAGAATAAAGAATACAGCTTCCTCCTCCCCGGGCTGCATTCTCTGTGTGAAGAACTATGTCAACCCATCTCCCCTTTCTCTTCCTCTGCCATTTCATGTCTTTATATCAGGGGTGTCCAAACTGCAGCCCGCGGGCCAACTGTGGCTAGCAATCCATTGTTAATTGGCCCGTAGCAAATTCCAAAAGTATATTTATTGTACTTAAATAAACCAGGTGAGGCAATACGTACTTCACCTTGAATGAGTGGCCCGGCTGTTTGTGTATTTTATGGCTCTTGGTGAAAATCGTTGAAAAAAGTTTGGACACCCCTGCTTTATGTGAAGCTGGACCTGGTGGGATGTATTTCTGAAAAGAAGCATCAAGAGCAGGCACCACAGATGAAAAGGAACAAACAGATAACAACTAAACAAAACCTGGAGACATGGAGTCTGGTCACAGGCTGTTGGGAGGGAGGAGGGATCACCTGTGTCCCCAGCTTGGCTCTGATGTTGTTTTTCTCTTTGAGGAGCCCAGGTGAGACGTCCCAGGTGTTACCGAGTGGTGGTCTTGTTACCAAACCCAAGTTCGAGTGCCCAGTGCTTCAAAAGGCTGAAAACTCAAAGCGTCAGAGTTTAGAGTAAGGAGAAGTTATTGACTAAGAAGTCACCAAGCCAGAGATGGGAGACCTAATGGTGTCTTAAATCCACCTGGCTCGCTGGAGTCTGTTAAGAGTTTTTAAGGGGTCAGGGGAACACGTGTGTGGAAGCGCTGGCGGGACCGGTTTTAATGGGAGGACCTCGGAACTTGGCCGGTTATGATGAGGGCCTCAGCACCACATCTTCCTGGCCAACGATCCTTCATTTCTGAAAGGGTTCCCGTGTTCAGGTGTTCATGTTTCAGTCCTGTCTTGGTCCTTTGGTTCCATGGGACGCAGGGGGCAGGGGGAGGGGATTTTAGACTTCAATTCTGGGTGCCGCTGGAGGTCAAAGTTCTCCGCTGCACACGCGTGACAGGTGGTTTTGGCCCGCTCTCCCTGAAAAGCAACTCATCATCTTGTTCAGCAGGATAGAACCATTTCCAGCTGGTTCTGCGGTTACATCTCTGCCACCTGAAGGCTGACCAGCAGGAACTGCCCGCCTGCACCCCAGTGGCCAGCCCCTTGGTCTTGGACTCCCAACCCCTAGAACAGTGAGTGAAAAATGGCTGGCTTTTAGGAGCCCCCAGTCTGTGGTATTTTGTTGGCACAGCCAGCGCTGACCAAGGTCAATTCAAACAACACTTGAATGCCTGATATCTGTTAGGCTCCCTGAGCAAGTGACGTCTGAGTTATGACCTAAGGAGCAAGGAGGAATTCCTCATGTAAATACACAGCTCCTGCTTTATGTACACGTGGGTTTTCTAACACCTCAGTAACAACGGACCTGTGGGAAGGAATTCTCAGAAAGGTGGTTACAACCCAAACCCTAAGAAAGAACTGATAGAGGTCAGTCTATTCAGACATGGAGCTAAGGGGAGTTCAGGGGAGATACTGTGATTTATAATGAGAAATGTATATTTGATCTTCTTCCTGTCCTGCTTCCTGGCCCAGAGCTCCTAAAACCCTTAGAATTTCCTAACTCTGGAGACCAGTAAATGTGTCTTGTGTTATGTTAATGAAAAGACTTTGGAAAGTAGCTAAGGGTGAGAGCTGGTTGCCAGTGAACTCAAACAGGTGATTAGAGGGTTAGAAGTTTCAGTGCCCCCCCCACACACCTTCATGGAGGGGAGAGAGGCTGGAAGTGGAATCACCAGCCAGTGATTTAGTCCTGCTCAACGATGTCATTAAGCTTCCATAAAACCCCAAAAGGATGGGTTCAGAGAGCTTCCAGGTTGGTGAACACATGGAGATTTGTGGAGAGCAGTGTGTTTGGAGAGGAAGCTCCACGGCCCTGCCCCAGACCTCGCCCTGTGCGTCTCTTCCATCTAGCTGTTCCTGAGTTATGTTATTTTATACTAAATTGGTAATCCAGCAAATAAACTGTTTCTCTGAGTTCTGTGAGCTGCTCTAGCAAATGAATCAAACCCAAGGAGGGGGTCGTGGGAACCTCCCAAATCTATAGCAGGTAGGTCAGAAGTCCAGGTGCTGACCTGCTTGCTCCTGGGGTCTGAAGGGGGTGGGGGCCGCAGTAGCAAGGTGTCTGAAGGGGGTGAGACTGAGCCTTTAGTCTGTGGCATCAGATGCTATGTCCAGGTCAATAGTGTCAGAATAACGGAGGTGAACTGTAGGGCATCCAGCTGCTGAAGAGTGGCTTGCTTTGGAGAAAAAACACACATAAGAATTGGGAGCAGGATGGGACAGGGTCAAGTCAAGATTGACCTGGATGAAAAAATAAATTATTTGGAGGCAGTTTCCCAGATCCTCCGGGAATGAGCTTGCACAGGGAAGCTTTGTTTTCAGGATTGTATTTTTTCTAGCTAAAGGGAATTCCCAGAACACAATATACACTCACTTTCATAATCAAATACATAAACAACCGAAAAACCAAATCCACTGATTTTTTTTTTAATTAAATGATTTTTTAAGTGCCATTGACTCGCCTCTCATTTACTGTGTTTCCCCGAAAATAAGACCTAACCAGAAAATAAGCCCTGGTATGATTTTTCAGGATGATATCCCCTGAACATAAGCCCCAATGTGTCTTTTGGAGCAAAAAATAATATAAGACCCGGTCTTATTTTTGGGGAAACATGGTTTTAGTGTGAATTGTTAAGAACTAGCTGTTCTTATTAAAGTATAAGGATACTAATTGTCTTTAAAAACCTTCAGAAGGTGTGTGGAAAATAAAATTGAGTATGAACTGAATTCTATTAAAACATGCATGACTGGAAAGACAGGAAGTAAATTAGCAGTTACCTCTGGGTGATGAAATTATGGGTAATTTTTATTTTCTTCATCTTGCTGTACTCTTTTTCAATTATATTCCAAACGTGTATTATAGAATCATGAACAAACTGTGGAAATCTTTGTGATCTTTCAAGATGTTAATGGCCTTTGAGTAGGATTTGTCATGTGGGTTTTCGGTGTAATTTCCCCCCTTTTTCCCTGGCTGGGCTGGACATGAATCCGAGGGGCACAGCATTGAGTTGAACACCCCAAATGTGGCTGTCAGGGTTCCAGCCACAATGATGGAGAACTGCTGACGCCCCTGGAGTCTCTCATTGTCTTTAAGACCCTGGATCTGACGCCTGCCCTGGGGGCTGGAGCCCAGAGTTGGCACATATTGGATGGGGAAAGTAGTGAGGCCACATCCTTCCTGAAAAAGTGAGTGCTGGTAACCAGAAGTCACGTGCGGGGGCGTGTAGAGAGCCCTGCGTGTCTAAGGAGGACCACGGTGTCTGGAGGCCATGAAGTGGACCTTGGAGCCAGGAGTTGGATCCCTAGGCTCAGATTGCTGGGGAAAGGGACAGGAAGGCCAGTGGGTGACAGGGGACATGTAGGCTGTTCATATGCTAGTTGAACAGATGCAGGCCCCACCGGTTGTCCCTGAGGGGTTAGGGCTGAAAGGAGAGCTAGGAAACGGGGTACTGGGGCAAGATCTGCATCTCCTCGGGACTCTGATGCCTGATGCCTGCTCCTTGGACAGCTGACCAGGTCACACTCGGAAGGGTGGCGCTATGACCACTCACGTGGAAGGCTTTTGCTACACCTGCTGTCTGTCTGTCTGTCTGCAGGAATTCACTCCTTCTGGCATGACCAGGTCTTGGATGCTGGATCCCCAAGATGCTGGCTTTCATTTTAGAAAACAAGAGTATGTTCCCAGTGGTTCGCTTTTACTCCACGTCGTAGCCGAGTGGGTTGTCTGAAATGTGCTTCTTAATTATGGATAACCATGTTGATTTTGAAATTGTACTTGCCTTTAGCAATGGCCGTTTGTAAAGCACGCAGTTACTGTAAGCATTCACATTGACCCACACAGAGAGAAGGCAGTGTGCAAAACATACTTTAATATATTATAATGTCTGACGACCCATCAAACCAATACTTAAGAGCATCATATATACAGAAAAAATATATACAGATTATCCTCCCAAAATTCAGACGTCCTATATACACTCAAGACAAAGCCTTAAAATCTTGCAGCTTCATTTGTCTTTCTCAAATCATAGTTGATTAAATAGTCCTTTCAACAAGGGGGTAGCCCACACAATCCATTATTGCCTGATAGAGGTCTATTGCAACTTTGTTAGGATCTAGGGACCCAACGACTCGATTCCAAACTCCAGACAGGAATAGACAGGAGCCTACATTTCAGATGGTTCAGTCAAATGATCTCACTCATCTTTACACTTAAAAGAAAACAGGTAACTTTCATATCATTTATCACTAAATAACGGAGATGATTCGCACTTTTTAAATCCAATATGCAATTACTCATATCTGACGCATCTATGTTTCTTAAGACAAAATTCCAATGACGTTGTTACAGTGTAGACTTAAGCAATAATTAAAGGTGCCACGAAATATTCGCCCTTCACACTGAAATTGAGCTACCTCTATGAAATTATCCTTTGTTTTCCCTAAAAAAGGAACATATTTCATAAAACTGAGGACTCACATTTAAAACTGAAAAAAATAAAGCAAAATGTTATAGAATCCAAATTTGAATTTTATGGCAATGCTAAAAGTCTTTGTTTCTCCCCTTGAAGAAGAATTAACATTTGAATAGTTTAAACATTAAGGCTTTGCAAATCTTGATAGTGCATAAGGAAGGGAGATGATAGTATAAAAGGAACTGGATAATGTATAAAGGAACTGGATAACGTATTTAAAATACTGTAGCTTATTTCTTAAGTGCAGCTTTTTTTTTGTTTGTTTTGTTCTGTGTTATATTTCTCTTTGGGGAAAGAGAAATATAGTTTCCCTCAGCTTGAGAAAAATTCACTCTGACTCAGAGGACCTGGGCTTCCGATTTGGATTTTGTTTCAAATAATGTTGACTGAGTACTTGCTGTATACTAGGCAATGTCTTCGGTGATTTCACATTATGTGATCTTTCTTTTTGAACTTACTATTATTGAATAATGTGAAAATCAGCAAAATACACTCGTGTTAAGTAAAAAACCTGTTTTGTGTTTATCCTGATTATGTTAGCATCATCATAGATTAGACGCTATCAAAATCCATAGGGGGGAAAAAACTTTCTAGTTCATTTTTCTCTTAAAAAGTAAAACTATAAATTTGAAAATTCATGACAACTCGATGGGACAAAAACACATTTTAGTTGATTTATAGTGACCTAAAATTTGAAGTAGGACTATCTCTTCTGAGGAAAATAATCACAAAGAACAAGCCTTTCAAAACCAGCAAGTCCTGAACACGGATTGTGGAGTTTCCGCATGGTGGTGTAATGCAATCAGGCAACCCTTAAGCGCCTCCTAGTGACGCACAGTGGAATGGCACCTGGATTAAAAGTTTTCTTGCTTGGGCAAAAAATTTTCCATGATTTTGCTTTTTTGAAACAATGACAGGAAATTATTATTTTGGAGGCAATGAGATACTATCTAGGTTACATAAACAAACGGCATGTGATTATTTCCAGAAAGAGAGGACTCTGTTCCCTGACCTAGTCTAAGTCACAATTTTCCTTTAGCACTTTATTAGAGCTAGAAAAGAAAGGCACTGGACCTTGTCTTTCTGACCTAATCTGAAATAAGGTTAAACCTTATTTCAAGTGAGTAGGAGTTAATTGGGAAAAGTTATATTGTGCCACGGCTTTATGTACATAAAAACCCAGTGCATTCTACACTCGTTAACACAGTTTTTCCTACAGGCTGTGTCCGGTGCTTTTCAGGAGCAGCTCATGGTAGTCCAGAGATACGGGGACAGCCATCCACTTAAGTCAACTCGCATCTTTCTGCTTCACAGACTCATGTGGCTTGAATATAGAGGTTCACACAGCTGCCCAAGCACTGACCCCCTTGTCGACTTCACCATGAAATGAAAAGTGTATCTTGGTTTTGCTAAGAATCTTGGAAGAGAAAAGAGAGCGAGGGAGATAGCTAACATTCTCGGAATAGTCAGCGTGGGCCAGGGGCCACGCCTGAGCATCCAGGCCTGCATTGTCCTCCTGGGTACTTACTGAAGACTGATAAGATTATCGTTTCTTATCCTTTGAAATACCTGTTGACTATTTCTGAACTTCTGGGGAGAAAGTCAAGGATTGCAGTGGTATAAGGGCAGACAAGGAAAGCATTACAAGTAGAAATGTTCGGGACAGAGATTTTGCAATTTTTTCAGATGTGAAAATTGGCATTTCGGTATTTAGCAGAAAACATTTGAGTATCATATGAACAAACTGGAAAAAATTACTTCAAAGTGGAAATACAGGGGTCATATTAAACAAGGCTCAAAAGACCAGTACCAAAATAAACTAATTAATTAAAGTTAATGGATTTTGCATCGTCTATGGAATTCGATTATCCAAGTTATGAGTTCGGTAACCACAGAGAATCAGATGTCAAGTGCAACAGAAAATCAGCTTTAGGGCCCCTGAGAAGTGCCACCAAGAAGCCTGGCGGATGGTGCAGGCGGTACGCTGAGTCTGAGTGAGAGTTCCACATGGGCCACAGGCCGGTCCGCCGTCAGCCTTACCAGTCCAGCCTGAGGTCTGCCTTGCTCCACATATACTTTCCTCCTCGCTTCAGAAACATCTTTTCATCAAAGCCACTGAATTTTATAGCTGCTTCTACTCCAACATCCAGGATGGACTTGGAAGGTTCCTTCCGCCCGTTTGTACAGTTCAGGAAGCGCATCTAGATAGAAATTCATGACAGAAATTGGGGCATTTCCATACACTTTATCCTGTACAACTCAATTTTGAGGGTTCACCCAAAATGATGGCTGAGATTGCAATCATCTCAGCACATGTGTACAGAGAATTGTGGGCCAGATTCTCGACTGAGGGTGCTGCACTCCTTGGACCCCACCTCTACTCAGCCAGCTCACGTGAAGTCCCATAAAGGCGTTACATCAATTAATTGTCTACATGCTGCATGTCCCTCCATTGTGTGTGTGTGTGTGTGTGGGGGGGGAGTCATCAGGAAAGACTTTCAAAAAACGTTGACATCTAAATGATGCTTTGGAATGGTAAGCTGCAAGGAACAGCATGGTGTGTTTAGGAAACTGCAGGTCGCTGGTGTTGCTGGAGTGAAAACTGTGCAGGCATGAATATATAAGCGTAACTAGTAATAAAAAGTTTCTTTAGAGGAAGGGAGAGAGAAGGATAAGAATGGAGATGCAGAGGCCGAGGCACTAGATCGGGAGGAGTTCTGTAAGCCCAGTGAAGGCTCTTGGTCTATACCCTTCAGCATCCACCATATAGGCAGGAATGAGGTCCTCACACGTCTATGACCTACCATCGACCCTGAGCATTTTCTAGGAGCGCTAGTAGTATTCATGGAATCCACATGTTCTTAAATTGCCAAAAGCAAATTGTGGGACCTCTGTGTTTGTTCCAACTGTGTGAAAGAAGACAGTTGGTGGAGAAAGGTTTGTCAAAACCTCCAGCCAATCGTGATAATTTGGCTTCCCAAAATGAATTCTGTTTGAATTCACCCCTCTACCTTGAACCCACCAACTGAACAATTGTATTGTCACTTTTCTCCTAATGCCCTGGAAGAAAGCTCATGGTGACAAAAACAAAATGGCTGTGAAGGGTCTTGGACTAACTTAAAATAATAAAATACCAAGTCACAATAAGCATTTCTCAAAATACCACAGTCAATTTAAATACTGAAGCCATGGTTCTTGGTGGAGCTCATTTCTTAAAAACAGCTCTTTGAATGGAATTATTTGCTCTTTGCTAGAGGTTTATGAATCTAGACGAAAACAAGCAAACAAAAAAGAGAGAAGGGAAAGGAAGAAGTGATGTATTTTTCAGTGTTGAGAGGGTAGCTTTTCCTTTTCCTTTGGAAGGCAGTTGGGGTAAGGATAATGTAAGTGGCTTTTGAAGAAGAGCCTCGTCTCACCAAAGTCAAGATTATCAGAGGGTTAGCTGACAGAATCTGAGGTATTAAAGGTATGTAAAGTGTAATATGACTTCCCTTTAAAGTGCCCTGGGTGCCCTGTCACCAGAGAACCCCTAGCCCAAGATGGTCCCACTTTGTGTCGTGTCAGCTTCGATGTGACAACCATGGATCCTAGCCACATGGGAGAAACCATCATCTGGGGTTTAGTGCAAACACAGGGACCGGGTCAGGCCAGTACCTGCCCAAGTGCCAAGGTCAGAACTTGACACAGTGAAGTCAGGGCTCCATCATATTCAGGCCAATCAGTGACGATCAACATATGAAATGCTGGCTGAGAAGAACAAGTGTGGACTAAATGATTGCACTCATTATAACTTGGGCTGAATTAATTTTAAGGGATAATTTTATAATTCATTAGAAACACTCACGTATTCGTCCAGGATAAGGTAGGAGTCTTTCATCTGCAAAGGAGAGATTAAATACACATTTAGTTTTAAGTGTATTTTTAAATATGCACGCTCTACTCTGTCCTACGACGTGTGTGTGTTATTCTGGCTTCAGCGCTTCTTAAATTGCTTGAGCATCTGTGGGCATGTCCTTCATGAGGTGAGCCTCCTCACCTAACACATCTGCAGGGGCATGTTTGTGTTCATTCAGATTGCAACAGATTCACGCAGGCCCAGGCCACCAGGGACAGGGTCCAATGTGGCTCTGAAAGCTCCCCTGACAGTGAAATCTCCAGGGTATTGTCCCCATTTCCTCGAGCTATGGGGGAGCCCTGTTCTGTATTATTCAATATCCCTAGTGGCTGTGTCCACTAGGCTTATAATTTCCCCCTTTGTCCATGTATGTATTACATGAAGAGAGATCTCACCACTAATCTTACACCACTGTCCTCGGTACCACTTTACCCGCTGGTGGGTAGGGCACCGCCTCGGGCTCCTTCAAAGCCCCAGCTGGGAGGTGCAGGGCGGACATTGGACCTCTGCCCTGAGGTCCCGTCCTCCACGATGCACCCTCTGACTGGCACTGTGGAGCCCTTGGCAGGATATTGTCCTCTTTGGGATCAATCTAACGGTGTGTAAAGAAAACAGCGTTTGCTGTATACAACCTTCTGGTTCGACTCTGGCACCAAACAGGACACCTCTTTGTGGCGCTCTAAGAAGTCTTCAAATTCTTCATCACTGATGATGAATCGTTCTGCTTCTCTCAGGGCATCTTCTCCAGAATTCTCGCCCTCAATTAGGAGGCACTGGAAGACCTGAAACACAAGTGTAGTATTTGCTTTGCAAGGAGATTTCCATCATTTTTTTACCCCAAACCTCATTTTCCCCAGACCCGAGCTTCATCTCTTAAGAAACGAGACTCCTTGAACTAAGGAACATTCTAGAAAGGCAGAGCTCTCTGAGGAAATGAGACCTCTCCCTGGAATGCAGGGAGTGCAAACATTCCTAAAATACAAAGTTTAAAAAACTGGTCTAGATTACAGTTGATCTAGCCTTACAATCTATTTTTTTCAGATTACGAAATAACAGATGTGTAATGAAGGAACTATGGATCATACAAAAGCGTCCATAAAATAAACAAATCATTTCAACTCCCAAACCAAAAAATAAGTATTTTCAAAATGTCATTTCCTTTGATTTTTAATATATCCTTATTAAGGCCTCGAGAATATATTGGTTTTTCAGTTAATATATAAGGACAGTCTTCCAAAGCCATTAATAGTCTTTTTCAACCTTCTTTTAAGTAAATAAATGTGTGTGTGTGTGTGTGTGTGTGTGTGTAATGTGTTATTCCATCATAAGAAATACATTGTCTGGAGAGGAAGACTCAGTCCCAGGGACTTGTTCAAGGTAACAGTAGGTGGCAGCTGATCAATGACAGAGCTGGTGCCGAACCAGGTCTGTAGGGTTTTCACGTAAGGGGGGATTCTATGCAGCACTTGATTACATTCTAGCCAGCACAGAAGTGACTTTTAATGCCCTCAATTTAGCCTTCTTTGCTTTGTTCCCTGTCCAGGCACTCCTCCTTCTGCACTCCCCAATCCTGTGACGTCTGCCTGCACTGCCCCTGGTCACATGGTGATTCTCCTATTTGCTTTCAATGCTGTCTCTCTCGGTAGGCTGCGAGCATCTTGGGAGGGAACCCCACTGACCTTTGTACCCACAGCACCCACACCAGTCCAGGCACAGGACGAGGAGAGAACCCTGGCAGGGAGGGAGCTTTCCACACAGGCGGGCATCCCAAGCTGACCTGAGTGTCAGATAGGTGATGACACATGTGGGAGGTTCCCCTGCTGACTTTGGCTCCAGAATCCACCAGCTAGAATGCGGGGGCCTCTCAGGAGAAAGCCAAGTATAGGATGTTGAAGGAGAGCAGAGTGTTCGTGTGTGTGAGAGGGGGTTGGTGGGGGTATCAAATGGGGGGGGGCCAGGTAGAGCCCAATCTGTTGCTGCTTGAGCAAGCCAGCAGGAGACAGCAAATCCTCTGGTTGACAATACCACAGGGCCTTTACCTCCCAGGAGTGCTCAGCCCTGGCATACGGCTGATGGAGGCTGCAAGCCCAGGGCCTCCCTGGAGGAGGCAGCCTTGGAAAACCAGCTCCTGAACCACATGAGTGATTACACAAGAATAGGCACCTGATCCAGGGGCATCTAGTTACATCTGCATCAATTTGCAGCCTGCGGACACTAACGATCTGATGAGGAAACTGCATTCCGAACAGGTCGCAACTAAGCCTCTCCCTCTAAAAACGTCAGGATTTTGAAAAGGCAATTTCAGAGCGAATGAGGCAATGCTCACTAGATTAAATTCTACGTGTTATCCTTCGTTGCATCTACTCTTTGTCCAGGCACAGACTTTGGTTAGCTATATAAACAATCATTAGGGCAGCTTGTCAAGGATATGTATTCATGCAAACACGCCCCCCCCCCCCCCCCGTTAATGTCTGCCCCACTCTCAACCCCCACCTGGGTGGGTATGGAGTAAGGTCCAAGAAGCTGTTTTTTAAACAGTTCCCAGAGTTGAATCTGAAAAGTAGCCAGGGGTAGGAAACTTTAATTTATAATTATGTGCAAGTATCGGCGCTTTGTGGGTGCCGCAAGGACACTGGCTTGCGGGTCTTTGAACTTCAGACATTTTAGTAGCTGACAGTGGGGCAGGTCCTGAAGCACGAACCTTGGTGAATGAGGTTTGCTACAACTGGAGGACGGCCTTGTCCTCAATGTCTTTTAATAATTCCATGAAAAATGTATTCACAGAATTTATGAAAACCAAATTGCCATTTACAAATAATCTAAGAGTTTTTAGAAAGAAATCCAGCCTTATTCTAGTTCTTAAATAAATACAGTTTCGGCTTTCTGTGGGCATGGTCTTCAGAACCCCCCCACGCACCTAATGTATCTTCTGGCCTTTATCCTCACAATATTCCAGAAGGGAATCAGTTCCAGTTTTCAGGAGGGGAAACTGAGGCTCAGAGAATGTGAGTAATTTGAAGTTCAACAGAAGAAAGAAGGAGCCAGAGCTCAGCTTCCTGGCTGGAGCCATAGCTTCAGAGTTCTCTGAACCCTTATCAGTTTTCACTTCACGGAAGCAGTTCTTTCCTGAATGTTTTTGGTTGTTGTTTGTTTTTTTTTTTAATTACAAAAAAAGCAACACTGTGTGCTTACCTTCCAGCGGACAGGGTTCAGCGCTTTAATGTGCTCCCTCATATCCTCTTCCACGTTGAATCGATTAATGACAGAATTTATCTTGAAGGCTACTTTATAATCTCGACACCACTTTCTCAGTTTTTGAAGATTTTCCACGTGGTTTATCTTTCCTTGACCACGGCCGATAAGAACATTGACTTGCTCATCAAAGCTGTCGCAGGAGATGGCAAGAATGTCCAAATATTCACCTGAGGGAAAACGACCATTTTTAATCATTTCCACCAAAGGACCAAACCCTCTTGGCTGTTTATATCTCCTTATGATAACACGTAATTTGCTTGTACCTGCACTTTAATTTAAAAAAAAAAAACGAACATTTTTCCTCCTCCTCACAAAACTCACTGAAATGTGCCTTGGTTCTTGTATAAAATAATCTTGAAAAAATACATGTAATAAGATGATGGAGACAGTTACACTCGATCGTTCTAAAACTCTGCACATGTATATGTGTGAACATTTATCAATATATTTAAATGAGGTTTCTCATGAATTGTGCATCACATCAGGTAATTTCTGAGACAGGTGGCTACTTGGGATCTGTGAGCATTTACTGATTTGCTGCTTTTCTCATTACGTAAATAAACTTGCTCTGCAGGAGAGCCACACTCTTTGGCGTCTGCTTGACATCTTTTATGTGTTTTATTCATCATCTAAATATTTATAGAGATCTGACCATATGGCAAGCACAACCGTGTTAGATGCATAGGAAGCCAAGATAATGGGAGTTTGATGGAGGACCCAGAAAATGCACGGCCCTCCCTGTAACACAGCGTATTAATAGCTGTGATAGTGGGTTGTGGAGCCCAGAAAATGCTGGTGAGAGTTATCTTTGTTTTGGTCTCTCTCCCATCGCTTTCTGTAATCTTGCTTTCTCCTCTACATTTCTTATCACTCCTGTAATTCCCTCCTAAGAGTGACTAAGAGTGACGCTGTACTTTTAGCACAGGTGTTCTTTACAACCCAGTCATTCATTGCCCGGTTCTTGCAGCTGACCAGGTGTGAGTTTTCCTCGGTTTCTTGGCTATACAGAATTGACCACAAAGTCAATCCTTAAACTTGCTCTCAAATTACAGAAACCAGAGTTTCCAAAAACAGTGAGAAGAACCGTTGTCCAATCGCTTACTTCCTATCAAACCAACAAAAAATGGTTATTTCTGTATGTATTTAAAAAAATGACACGATAGCAAATGAACAATAAGGTCAGGGTTTGCACAACTGTAAGCTATGCTCTTGTTGCCCCCAGGTGACTAAGCTACAGCCTGAGCCCTTACTACTCACCCCCCGAAACATGCAGCGGAGTCACGCTTACTCATGTTTTCTGTTATCTGTCTGGCCACGCTTGTTTACCGAGAGCCCTACCCAACTGAAATGCCATTAACCCCAAGCACAGCTTGAAAAGAGATGAGAATAAGCGTGGTGTTTGGGCTTCCTCCCGCCCGGTGCCCCGCACGCCTGGCCCAAGGTCCAGGATGGAAGGAAATACAGCAACGACGCTCGTGGCAGGACGAGCGCGGTGTGAGGCCGCCGCGGCGCGTACCGTAACTCTGGAACCACTGCTCCCGGATCAGACTGCCATTGCTGACAATGCTCACGCTGGGCAGAGCGAGGTCCTCTTTGCAAAACTTCACCAGCTTGCCCAGGTAGTCGCCCCGCTGGTGAATGAAAGGCTCCCCGCCCGAAAAGTTTATCTTCTCCATACCTGGGACAAGGGACATAGACATGTTTCCTTGTAGTTTTCCACTTCACAAACATCCATTGTTATTTCAATGGCCAAAGTCCTATTTTCTCTATGCAACAGAAGTGAAATAAAACTTCTCATTATCCTTGCCTTCTCTAACCCCAGTTCCCCGTCAACCCCACTTTATGGGAATACCATGTGTGTCACCCAGGGTCCCCCAGGATGAAAACATCACCTGAAGTTGTTTTTCCCCCCTATTTTAAAATACATCCACTGTAACGTAGACAATTAGTTACGCAGATGACAGATTTGCTTAGAAACCCAAGGGTGCAAAGAGGCAACCCTGAGACTTGTGAAGCAAAAAATGAAAGCGCTTCCCCTTCAACCTAGAACAATCCAGAATGGTTACTCTTGGGCCACTCAGCCCTGGGAGATCATTCTGCATGGATTTGGGACTTTTATTTCCCCTTTGCCTCCCTGGATGCCTCTTGTCCTGGAATACTGGACCCCCTTTCCATTGGTTTACTCCCTTATTTTGGAAAATTCTTTTTGGCGTTTGTTGAAAAAAATGTAAACTGTGAATTAAAATGAGGGATTGTATGTTTTCAAATAGATTTGTAATCAGTTGTTTGGCCACATACAATGTTCTGCGTGAAATCACTTCGCACTCTCAATTTTAGGGGCTTGCCTATGGTCTCCTAGGTTTTAATATTCTTCTTGGGAAGTCTGATAACACTCTCATAAATAATCCTTTTTAAGTGTATGGCTTTTTCCCTTCCAGAAGCTTTCTTTCTAGTGTTCTGAAATGTCAGATGATGTGCCTTAGTGGAATCTGTCCCTATCCACTGTTGGGAGCACTCTGAAGGCCCTCAATCTAAAAACACAGCCCTTTCTGTTTTGGGGATTTTTCTGATGCAGTTCCCATCTCTTCTCAAATTTACTTTTTTTCCCTTTCTGGAAATTCTATCACAGGCCTCGCCTGACCAAGGTGGGGAGAGCAGCGGATCTGCCTTCTCCGGCCTCACACCTTACTTCTCACTCACGGCCTGGCTCCCGTTCCTGAAACTTCCTGCATTCCACGGGGCAGGCAGGAGAGCCGCTAGCAGCCATTCCCCCAGCAGACATGTGCTGAAGCCACCCAGGTGCCCCGGTCAGTCACAGCAACTATGGTCATTTCTTACAGGTTGGTTCCCCTTCTTTCAATGATTTTCCTGTAATTTTGGTGGAGTGGAGGAAAGAGTAGCGGGAACGGAGACACACGCACCATTATTGATTAGAAGACCTGGAATATTTTGAAATTCAGATTTTTATACAGTGACAGTGTCACATGGGAGTTCGTTTTGAATTTGATTCGGTTCCACTCAGTTCACTGAGTCTTTGTTAGATGCGATCTGCACTAGTGGACACATCATTATCCGAGATTGGGGGACCGGCATCCCAGGAAGAGAGAACAGACGATTACAAGCTTGATGATGCAGGTGTTGTGGTCGGTGAGCGGGTGTAATGTGATGTGGCCACCACACGGCTGGCACACGGCCTTGGGGTGGGGGACCCTGCTGGTGACGCTGAGCTTGCCAAGTCAGTGCTCGCAAGCGTGGGGTGTGAAGCCACGCAAGAGACTTAAGTGGGGGAGTTAAAGCATCAACACATATTTTAGCAGAGACAAGGACATGAGATGCAGCAGTCCTGGCGAGAAATGGTGAGGCCCTCAGAGAGACCCCCCTGGGAACTTGGAATGGCGAGGCGCGCCTGCTCTTGGATCGGCTGTGGAGGACTGAGCGAGCATAACAGGGAGAAAAGAAGTCAGATCCAATCACACGCAAACCGTGTGATTTTAGGACATAAAGTACAAAGTCGGGCAAAACCTGTCTGTGTGTTACAAGCTAGTGGTACCTCTTGGGGGGCGGGGAAGGGCAGAGCTGGAAGGAAGCACGCTCTTTGGGCACTGTGATGTCTTTTTCCTGGATCTGTGGCTATTTATCAGGATGTGGTCACTTTGTGAAATCCACCCAGACGTGCCCTCAAGATGTGGGTAGCTTTGTGCATGCATGTTATACTTCTGTAAAAAAGTTAAGCCGGTTGCAGGGGGGAGAATGGGTGGTATTGCTGAGGTTGCTAGCTGAGGAGGTTCTCTGGGAAAGAAAGACAGGAGGAAGGGCAGAGTCGGAGTGCGAGATATTGCCTTTTAGTTGGAGATAACGCGTTATGTCTGAGGTGCCTCCACGTTACTAGTGGTGACTTCAGTGAGTCACCCCTGAGAGCAATGTCACTGCATCGTTTGAGTTGTACAGACTTTCTTTAACGTTCCATATTAAGAGCCCATACACATTCTAAAACGAAAGACCCAAGTACTGCATGTCATAAGTCCAAGTGTTTTTCAACTTTCCTCGTTAACCATTCCTGGAAAACTCTGGTCCATCAGAGCTTTGGACAGACTCAGTACCACCACCTGCCCACCTGCCTTGTCAGAATGCTGCGCAGACTGGGAGCCAGGCAGAAGGGGCAGGGGTGGGTTTGCTCCACTCACCCACCCACCAGCCAGCTCTGGGGTTTAGGAAGTCATAGGTACCCGTCCCCAAACTCACCTAACCTTCTCTTCCCAGAGGGCACCCTCACCTGGTGATGGGAAATGCCTAAAGTTCTGGAGAAACTCTCCAGCCTGCGCGTGCCCCCAAAGCCCTATCCCCTCAGCCTGCGGCTGATCACCTGGTTTCTTACAGGACTGGGGACTCACCGGCATCTTTGAGCATCAGCAGTCCCTTTTTGGCCTCCTCGAGGGGCAGCACGAAGGACGTCTTGGCCGTGTGGAAGCAGAAGCCGCACTTGTAGTTGCACTGGCGGGTGAAGTGGTAGTTGACGCTGGTGGGGATGACGGACTGATCCTCGCTGCCCTCCTCCTGGTTTTTGGTCCCCTCGGGTTCTTTCCTTTCCGTCAGCGTCTGTGCCCCATCAGTCCCTGCCAGCCAGAGCGTTGCCCTGAGCCAGAGGAGCAGGGGCACCAGGCTGCCCCACAGAGAGCTCAGCTGCTTCCTGCAGGTGCTCAGCACCTTTCCAGCGAAAGCCAGGGGCACGAGTAGCCACATGGTGCCAGGAGCTGTGACTGCCCCTCAGCTCGGGGACTCGCTTTATATGTGCCTGAGCAACATGTGACATGGGAAAACAGACACACCTCCTTTGACTAAGCCTCAGCTGAGTTTAAGTTTCAGTTATTCTCTTCATGAAAATGAAAGTTGGAGCCGGGCCAAGACCGAAGGCTCAGATACAGGGCAGCCGCTGCGTTTCTCTGCCCCGCTGCGTTTCTCTGCCCCGCTGCTCGCCTGTTTATCGGCTTTCTAACCGGGCATAGACCAAGATATGGGTTTCCGTCTGCATCTCTGTCTAGCACACAGCGATAGAAGTAGATGGAGAACCACCTTTTTAGTGGTCGTATTACTCATGCATGACAAAACACCTAGAAGCTTCTACCCTGTCACCCTTCACACAGTGGTCCTTCGGGGAAAGATTGCTGTGAAAGCCAGTGTTGAAAAGCATGACCTACCTGTGGAGAATGACGGCAGAATCCCATACTCTCACGTCCTCTTCAGATCACAGTCCAAATGCAGAGGTACATAAAGATATGTGTGCCTTAATCCTTCCTGAGTTATTCCTCTTAACTCAGCCATTTTCACAGTGTGAAAATTTAGACATTTATATCTGCCTGCATTTCTACATACTTTGCAACCGACACTAGGAAACCCAGATGCTTTGCTAAGATGCTTCTTAACTGGCAAGAATTACTGTGGCTTGCTCTTTGTTTATTTTTACAGTTTTCTTAGAAAGCATCACTGAATCTTGTACTGAAATTTTCTTTCCTGTCGTCCTCTTTAATCAGATTTGTGTTTGAGCATGTGGTCTTATGTTTTCATGAGAGTTGGAGAAATTTGGGATAGTGAGAGTGGTTCAGCTTCTGGAGTCCCAAACAGTTCTTCACTTACTAGCTGCATGAGTTTGGGACGTTTTTATTTCCTGGGATCCCCATTTCCTCATCTATAAGACCAGGGATTTTCTAATTGATGTGAATCACTTAGAACAATTCCTGGAAACGTGCAAGCATTCAGTTAGGGTTCATTGTTGTTGTTCTAGTAGGATTCTGCTCTGAATGGAAACACAGATGACTTCTGGTTTTTTTTCCTCAGAAGGGAAACTGAAAGCAAGATCAGCAAAATAGGAAGTCTGTACTTAATTACACCGTGATGGGTACGATCCAAGGAGCTGGAATCTTCTCAGCCAAAAGTATTCAGAACTCTCAGCATGGTCTGGTTGAAAGAACAAATACCGTTTTGCCAGATCCCATGTGTATGAAGAAATGAAACCCGAATCAGTTGGCATTTCAAATCAAATACCAGATGACCATGCAGGCTTTTGAAGCTAAACATGTTTAAGTTTGAATTCTAGTTCAGCCAATACTATTTAATTTGGGGTAAATTTCTTTACCTGCCTGATCTTGTTAACATGTCTGGGAAGTGTGGTTATCAGTGTCTAACTTACGCGGGGCATTTTAAGGATTACATAACATGATGTATTTTAAGAACTGAGAGTATTGCTGGGCGTGAGTAATTAGAAAATCTACATAAAGGTAGCCTGTGTGCCAGGTACACACTGCCCTTTACACCTGGAGGGACTTACGTCACACAAGGAGTAAGAGTTTGAATAGAGATCTCAGCACTTGCAATAGTGCTCAATCATTGATCACTGTTTTATGATTACTTCCTAAGTCAGTTCTTTCCAGACTAGTTTCTTTTATTCACTCATTCATTCACTCACTCATTCATTCATTCATTTATTCTCTTATTCATTTATTCGGGCATTCTTTCCTTCTTTCCTTCAACAAGTGTTCATTGGGAGCGTCTTATGTATCAGATAAAATATTAATACATGTGAAAAAAATGTAAATAAAATCAGTAGGTCAAGTCCTTTCTGGCAAACAGCTCACAGAAGTCCACAGTTATCACGGCTTCTTTAAACGTGGGCTTATTTCTTCCTGTCTTCCTCCCCCATCTAAGAGTGAGGCTCAGGCGCGGGAGACTTTCTTCTTCAAAGTCACGGCTTTGAAGTAAGGCCACGGAGAGATTGCTTCTTCCAACTGCTCAAGATGGGGGCTGGAGGGATGTCGAGGCAGCCCCCCTCTGCTCTCCACTCCTCCGAGCTGGCCATCACGAAAGGCATCCAAACACAACTGAGTAACAGTGAAAGGTCACCCTCCTTTTGCTGTAGCCCAGGGGCTTTTTATTTTTCTTCTCTCTAAACACGTGCACATTCCTCCCGTCCTCCAGGGTCCCTGATGTGGGCCATCCCCTGCAGTGACATCAAAGTGGCTGCAATGCATTAGTGGACTGTGGAATTCACTTAGTTACTTGGCAACCGACGTATTATCTCCTCGGTAAATGTTTTATTGACTCATACTGTGCATAAAGAAATGTACATCAATTCATACACGCACATTAATTCATAAATATACAGCACAACACATTTTTGACAGAATGAATGCATGTTTGTAACAACCATCTTGATAAAAAAAAGAAAAAGATTGAACTTTACCAAGACCTTGAAGTCTCACATACCTTCCCGCAGGCCTGAAATGCTACCTCTGCCCCAAAGATAAGCCTGCACTGTTTTCTACAGCCATACTCTAGGTTTGCCTGCTTTTGAAGTTTACACAGATGCAATCACACAGCATGTGCTCTATGGGCCTTTGCTTTTTTCACTCCATATCTGTAGTTCCATCCACTTTGTTGAGTATAGCAGTAGTTTGTTCATCATCACAGCTACCTAGGATTCCATAGTTTGAACATACCACAATTTGTTTACTGTCTCCATGATGGGGAGCACTGAGAATGTTCTCCTGTTATGCTATGAAATTCCTTGTACATGTCTTTTGGTCAACATATGTACCCATTTATGTCGGCTATATAGCCAGGAGTGGGATCACTGGTTCACAAGGTACACGTGTGTTCCCCTTAGTACATACTTCCACCCTTAGTGCGTACTTCCAAAGAGCTTTCCAGAGTGCTCGGAGCAATTTATACCCCTCTCCAAATAATAAGCGTCCTGGTTGCCCCACGTTTTCCTTCCTTCTTGCTGTTGTCACTGTACGATTTTTAGAAAACTTTTATTTAAGTGCGTTTTTCCAGGACCCATCAGCTCCAAGTCAAGTAGT
Organism: Rhinolophus ferrumequinum; assembly: GCF_004115265.2. Classification (NCBI taxonomy): domain Eukaryota; kingdom Metazoa; phylum Chordata; class Mammalia; order Chiroptera; family Rhinolophidae; genus Rhinolophus; species Rhinolophus ferrumequinum. The sequence goes on from NC_046296.1 coordinate 67,727,437, forward strand.
TATTTCAATCTAGTTGTGGAGGGTGCAGCTCACAGTGGCCCATGTGGGGATCGAACCGGCAACCTTGTTGTTAAGAGCACCACGCTCTAACAAACTGAGCTAACCGGCAGCCCATGATTTTGTTTTGTCTTGTTTAATTTTAGCCATCCCAGTGGGTTTGTAGTGGTGTCTCCTTGTGGTTTTCCAGTTCTCTGATGACTAATGATGTCAAACACCTTTTCGTATGTTTATTAGCACTTTGGATAGTCCCTATTTTGAAGCACCTGTTCAAATCTCTTGTCCACTTTTGTATTGGGTTTTCTGCATTTTTATGATTGATTTGTAGGAATTCCTTGTATATTATACACTTTCTTGGTCATATGTATTGCAAACATCTTTAACTCTGTGGCTCTCCTGTTTACTGCTTATAATTTAATTCACTTAATGAGTGTAATTTCACAAGTATACAGAGGTGTGTGTGTGTGTGTGTGTGTGTGTGTGTGTGTGTATTGGGTTGTGCTTTAGTAGTCTCTAGACAACCCTCGTGTTGGCTGATTGGCTGAAAGGACTCACGGGACTCAGGAGCAGCTTACACTCCCAGGTCGGGCTTGTTCCCGGGAAGGTGTGCAGAGTGCGAACAACAGCCAAAGGTGCACATCACACAGTCTGGAGAGGCCCCGAAGTTCGTCATGTATTTTGTGACGTTCAGATTTATTGATGTCACATTGTGTGTAACAGTCTCTTTCTTTTTGATGTCCTTTTAAATACGTGGTTCCTTCCTCATTTCCTTTCTTTTTATCCACGTGAATAGTTCACTTAGAAGCATAATTTATTTAAACAAGTGTTCAAAAACCAACCTCTTTTTTCAAAATAAAAGTTATGTTTTCATTTTATTATTTCTTAATTATTATATATATATATTTGTGAATTCTCCCTTTCTGCTTTCTTTACCCCTAGGAGCAGAATGGCTAGAATAGTTTCATTTTTTCCTATTTGAAAGTATAAGTGCTGAAGACTATGGCCTTTTAGATGGATAAAGCTGTGTTCATTCATTCATTGAAATACCTCTTTGAAGTGTTTTTCCAGCTCCCAGCTTCTCTTTCTCTTGAAACCATGGGCAAGTTTATTTAATCTACACACCCACCCAAGTTGAGACCATCTGATTCCCTGTCCAGGTAATTTGAAAATGGAGCTGGAAAATCTGACAGAGAGTTTTTCCTTTCTGAATGAAGATACTATATCTTCAGTTTTCAACACCTACTTAACATTGACTGAGCTCAGATACTGCAGTGTCATCGCTTTGTGGTCTCCTTATAGGGAGAACTTTAGTGAAAGTGGAGAGGAAAGCTTAAGAACAGATGTGATGGGGCCGTGGAAAAAGCATCAAGAAAGGTTCATGGGGGCGATGCAAGACTGTCCCAAAGAACAAAAAGGACTTCATTTCCTTTTTTGTTTCGTATGTACCCTACTTGTGAAAACATCTCCTGTGCACATTAAATGCCCAAAAGTCAAATGTGTCATAGAGAATAACACCGATCCTGTTCTGGAAGGGCTGAAACCTCTTAACCTCTGAATTATTCCTTTTCTCTTAGCCGATACTTTAACCACATGTCTATAATAGTTCATGTTGGTCAAAAAGTATAAAAATGTCCAAGAGTCTATCTACAGAGTCACGATGTATTTTCATTTGTAATTTTAATTGTTACCTGAAAATGTTATATGTTACAGAAAAGCAAAGTGTTTTGTCAATTGCATTATAATCAAATCTATGACCATGTCATTTTAAGTCTTGTCATTGATAGGAGATCATTCATTTACTCTGATGCTTTTGTAAGTATGCTTCATCTCTGGAAAGATCCATGGTGTAAACTCTGGCTTATTTTCAGATACAGGTTTCTAAGAGGGAATTTTTGAATCATGCCTTTAAACTGGGTGAGGGTTTGTAGAAACCTAAGAAATAAGTGGATTAAACTTGTTTTCCTCTTAGAGCAGTTTGGTAAATTATACCTTAGTAAGAGGTATTGAAACATTTATATTTTTCTCCCTACCTGATGCCTCCAGGAATTTGGAGACTCTGAATGAGTAAGTATTGTTATTTTTATGGCAATATGGTTGTTTGCATAAATATGAGAGGAATCTGTTGTCTTTATAATAGGACACAATGGGAAACTCTTCACAAGGCTTTGATTGGAATGTCATGTTTGGGAGACATGCACAGACTCTGGCTATCATCAGAAAGCTTTAGGAATTAAGATGGACTTTGGAAGCCAATAAAAGAGCCTTGGAAAAACAGCCTGGTACCTTACTTACATGGTTCATAGCAGTCTTTCCAGGTAAGGAATGAAGGTTGCTTTCCTGGGAGATGGCAAAGGAAGATCCTCAAGATATTTTGGGGGATCTGGAGAATCTGAGGAATTCACTTAAATCTATAGGTTTTGTAGGCCAAGACTGATGGCAAGGATGTAGCTTGGCTTCTTAGCCCCAAGAAGCTAATTGAAGTTCCATCTGGAGAGTCCTTATGAAATTCCAGCAAAGCAGATGTAAAGAAACCTACCTGTATGATCAATTGCTATTCTTGCTGTACTTATGCAAAAACAGGTCAAATTTATTGAAACTCGACTTAGTTTCAATGCAGTGAATTAGTCTTAATTTGGCTATCTGTGATAAAAATGAGGGTAATTGTAGAGAGAAAAATTGTTTCAAAGAAACCATAATGTGCAATTGTGGATATTAGATTCCATTTGGTTAATTGTATTTAAAGTCTTATTTTTCTTGTGGACTGAACTGGATCCTGGTTTTTTTCTAGTGAAAGTGTTTGGCTGCAACCCTCTGAACTGGTGTTTCATTTTTCTTCCATCCTTTGCCTTGGAATTGTTAAGAACCCTAGTTGCTTTTTTTCCCTGAGCCTTGCAATTGCAGACGGCAGCTGGAAGACAATGTAAACTTCAGAGAAATCATCACAACAGCTCATGCTCAGATGACCTCAGTGACTGATGCTGGGTAAGCCATGTACAGGTTTTGCCTGAGCACCTGACGACATCATCAGAGATGCTGGACTGCACTGCAGACCAGGAGAATCTGTGGGATTGTCACTGCCTGCCTTCATTACCTTCATTACTATTTGTCTCATATTAGGGACAGGTATCCTGACCTACTGCTGCTTCTGAAGACACTCTGGGGCCTTGTTGCTATGGCCTCTGCTTATAAATTGAACACCCAGAAAGTTCCCTCTGAGGCTGACACCATCAAGAAAGAGGTGGGCATGAGAGATTGAAAGAGCTGGATAAGAGGGGCAAAATGGGCAGACAAATAACTCCTTCTTACAAGTTAATCCTCCCTCCTGATTGAACCTGGACCCTATTTCCCTCAAGATTGGAGGATGGACCAAAAAGTGGGGACTTGTAACAGAGTGAAATGCTCTCTCCCCTTCTCTCTCTCTCTCTCTCTCTCTCTCTTTCTCTCTCTCTCTCTCTCTCTCTGATACTATCAAAGATTCTAGCCTGCATTTCTCCAATGGCCTTCAGGCTAATAACTCCTGCTATAGATATTCTGATTGGCTGGAGTAATTCTGCTTGAGGCTGGAGTATTTTGCAAAAACAGATCCTGTGGGAGGGTGCCTCTCCAGAAGTGGGGAAATATGTACAAAAAAGGACTCTCAGGACCTGGCTCAGACCAGCTGGAGTCAGTGAACCAACTGACCTGGAACAAAGAGATCCTGAGATTTCCTGCTCTTCCTTCCATCCCAGAAGGTTGGGGTACCTGGCTCCGTACCTCCTCACCACCTCTGCCTCACCCCTTCCCCCTTCCCTTGACATAAAAGACACTTGAATTTGAGGCACTTTTTAAAAAATGATTTTTTTAATAAAAAATATAGATAACATACGATATATTAGTTTCAGGGGTACAGCATAGTTAGTCAACAGTTATATTCCTAAAGAAGAGATCACCATGATAAGTCCAGCAGCCATCTGACACCGTACCACGCTATCACAGTATTACGTGTTTTATACCTGGATATTTGGACCTCTATTTCCCTTCACATTCCTCCCCCCATTTTTTATTTTTTCAATTACAGTTGACATTTGCCATTATTTTATATTAATTTCAGGTGTACAGCATAGTGGTTAGGCATTTATATGATTTAGGAAGTGATCCCCCTGGCTAGTCTAGTACCCACCTGGCACTATATATAGTGATTACCATATCATTGACTATATTCCCTATGCTGTACTTTACATCCCCATGGCTATTTTGTAACTACCAATTTGTACTTCTTAGTCCCTTCACTTTTTTTCACCCTGCCTCCCAACCCCCTCCCATTTATCACCCAAAAAAATCTAGTACCCCTCTGGTACCGTACACAGTTATTACAATATTATTCACTATATTTCTTATGCTATACCCAACATCCCCATAACTACTTTGTAACAACCAATTTGTACTTCTTAATCCCTTCCGCTTTTTCACCCACCCCGTCAACACCCCTCGCATCCGGCAACCATCAAAATGTTCTCTGTATGTATGAGTTTGTTTCTGCTTTGTTTATTTTGTTCTTTAGATTCCACATATAAGTTAAATCACATTGCATCTGTCCTTCTCTGTCTTACACCCCACTCAGCACAATACGCTCCAGGTCCATCCATGACACTGCAGATGGCAAGAACCCATTCCTTTCCTTGGCTGAGCAATACCATTGGATACTATAGTATTGTATAATGTACCACCTACTTTTTATCCATTCATCCATCAATGGACACCCAGGCTGCCTCCACATCTTGGCCATTGTAAACAATGCTGCAATGAACATATGGATGCACAGGTCCCCTCAAAGTAGTGTTTGGATTACTTTGGATAAATACCCAGAAGTGGGATTACTGGGTCCTTCTTTGTCTCTTGTTATAGCCTTTGTTTTAAAAATCTATTTTGTCTAGTATACGTACTGCTACTCCAGCTTTTTCTTTTTCTTTTCCATTTTCATGAAATACCTCTTTCCATCCTTCACTTTCAGTCTGTGTGTCTTTCAATTTGAAGTGAGAATATGTAAGCATTTTGTTTTCTTATCCATTCAACCACCACATGTTCTTGATTGGAGCATTAAATCCATTTACATTGAAGGTAATTATTGATATGTAGCTATTGCCATTTTATTATTCATAATTTTGATTTTTTTTTCAGTCTTAAAGAAGTCTCTCTAAGATTCCTTGTAATACGGGTTTGATAGTGATGAACTCCTTTAGCTTCTTCTTGTCTGGGAAACTCTATCTGTCCTTCGATTTTAAATGATAGCCTTGCTGGGTAGAGTACCGTTGGTTGTAGGTCCTTGCTTTTCATCACATCGAATATTTCATGCCAATACCTTTTGGTCTGCAAAGTGTCTATAGAGAAAACAGCTGACGTTCTTATGGGGCTCCCTTATAAGTTACTAGTTGTCTTTCTCTTGCTGCTTTTAGGATTCTCTCTCTGTCTTTAACCTTTGCTATTTTAATTATAATGTGTCTTGCTGTAGTCCTGATAGGTTCATCTTGTTTGGAACGTTCTGTGCTTCCTGGGCTTGTACATCTGTTTTCTTTGTCAGGTTAGGAAAGTTTTCAATTATTATTTCTTCAAATAGGTTGTCAATCCCTTGCTTTCTCTCTTCTCTTTCTGGTACCACTATGAAGTGAACACTATTATGCTTTATGTTGTCACAGAGGTCTCTTAAACTATCCTCTCTTTTTTGGATTCTTTTTTCTTTTTGCTGTTCCGATTGGGTGTTTTCTGCTAACTTGCCTTACGAATTGCTGATTCAGTCCTCTGCTTCATGTAGTCTGCTGGTAATTCCTTGTAGTGCACTCTTCATTTCAGTTATTGTATTCTTTACTTCTAAATTGTTCTTTTTTTATGGTTTCTATGTCCTTTTTTATGCTTGCTAACATGTTTCCCTGAAAATAAGACCTAACCGGAAAATAAGCCCTAGCAGATTTTTCAGAATGACGTCCCCTGAACGTAAGCCTTCATGTGTCTTTTGGAGCACAACTTAATATAAGACCCGGTCTTATTTTCAGGGAAACACAGTATCTCTTCATTGAAGTTCTCACTAGGTTCCTTGAGCATCCTAATAACCATTGTTTTGAACTCTTGTCTCTTGTAGGTTGCTTGACTCCATTTCATTTAGTTCTTTTCCTGGAGTTTTTTCCTGTTCTTTTATTTGAGAAGTATTTCTTTGTTTCCTCATTCTGGCTGCTTCTCTGAATTTGTTTTTATGTAGTAGTTAGATCTGCTGTACCTCCCCATCTTGGCCAGGTGGCTTTGTGCAGTAGGTGTCCTGTGGGTCCGTGGCACAATCTTCCTGGTCACCTGAGCTGGGTGTTCCAGGAGTGTCCCTTGTGTAGGTTGTGAGTGCTCTCCTGTTGTAGTTGAGCCTTGATTGCTGTTGGCATATCAGTGGGTGGGATTGACCCTCAGACTGACTGGATGTGGCGTTTGGCCACATCCACGGCTTATGGGCTGAGAGTGTGTGTGTGTGTGTGTGTGTGTGTGTGTGTGTGTGTGTGTGTGTGTGGCTTACCCCACAGACCAGAATTTGCTTCCGTGGGCTCTGGTGTCTGTTGAGACTACCCTTTTGGTGTGCCCCTGCGGGGACAATTGCATGGTACTTTGCTGTGATTTGAAGCCAACCTCCAAGTATGTTGGTTCTGGGGCTACTTGGGAGGGGCTCTGGTGTAGGCCAATGTAACCCACTGCCTGTGACTGGCCATGGACCTCCGGGTAGGACCTACAAAGTGATCCACGGTTGGTCACTGCCAGTGCTAAACCTAGAGGCACATGGGAGAAGCCACTCTGTGAACTGAGGACGCCTGCTACCAGTATGGGGTCTGCGGTAGCTCTGGAAAAAGCTAGGACATTGTGAGGCCTGCTGCCACCTGCCAGCTCCTGTAAAGTTCAGCCGCTGATAAAGCCTCGTGTGTTGTATGTGAGTTGGGTGAAATGGGGTCTCAGGGAATCACCAGAGTGGAGTGGGCAGAGCTTACTTACCAGGTCAATCAGATTTAGATTTGGCTGTGAGGGGGTGGGCTCATAGGAAAGATGGCATCAGCCTGCTTGCTGTTCTGAAGACGGCTCCCTCACGGGGAACATGGTGACTGTCCTCTAGACCTCACCTGGAAGCCACATTCCTTGGCCTCCCATATGCCTCTGATGCCCCAAGTCACCATCCCTCCGCTGGAGCCCATGATGAGTGCCGGCGAGTGGGTCTGTGCGAGGGCCATTTAAGAGGATAGCTGGGTTTCTCACAGCCTCTGACCTTCCCAGATGGTCGGAATCCCCACTGTTTTTCACAACCGGATGTTGTGCGGGCTCCTCTTCCCAGCAACTGTATTCCAGGCTGGGGAGCTCGGTGTGACGCTAGGGTCACTTGCTCCTGGGAGGGGTGGGGGGACCTCCGTGGCTGAGCTATCCCTCCTGCCACAACATGCAGGTGTGGAGCCCCTTTCCTATCTCTGCCCCTTCTACCTGTCTCAATATGGACTCTTCTTACATCCTTACTTATAAACCTTCTGCTCAGCCAGACTTCAGATGCTTCTCCAGGTTGATTATTCTATAATTTAGTTGTAATTTTATTGTGTTCACAGGAGCAAATAGGCACAGGGTTTAGTTACTCTACCATCTTGGGCACCTCCCCACCTCTCTCTCTCTCTCTCTCTCTCTCTCTCTCTCTCTCTCTCTCTCTCTCACCCTTAAAATGGATTAGTGGAAGCGTTAACCCCTCATCTCAAACTAGTGCCCTCTCTCCTTATTCCAAAAAACATTTGTTCTTTCAAAACTAATCATAACCCCACAATAAATCCAAACTGATGAAATCATGGTTTATTTGCCTTCAGTTCATCTAATATCTTCCGCCTTTCTCTCCATTCTAAATTTTTGACATTTTTTTCCTCATGGAATTTTTTTCTTGGTCTGCTTGACAATCATGTATTAAAGCTATCAGTTAATGAGTCAAACCAAAATAAAATACCGAAATAATTGCGTAAATGCTGTTACAAAGCCAGCAACACTGCTGACGTGGGACTTCCTGTTCATAAAGCACTCTGTCACGCCAACAGCCCCTGACTCACTGGACCTGGACGCAGGACTTTGATTTACCTTATGCAAGTGTAAATAGCAGGTGTAAACCTGGTGATACTCCCCAGTTTCAGTCAGCAAAAGAGGGTGTCATTCCAAGAAGAGGGAAAAGCATGTGCTAAGGACAATGACAAGCAGGAAAAGCAGCTAGTGGTAGGACTTCGGTCTCAGCGAGGCAGGATGGGTGGTGGGGGGGGCACGAGGTCAGGAAGTAAGGAGGGCAGCTGCCGGGCCTCGCAAGGCAACTGCTGGTTAGGAGTCTGCAGCGCAGCCAAGGATGGATTCACACCAGGGCCTGGGGCCACCACCCCCCCTGGAACGCAGCGCCGCCGCAGTCGCCGTTTGGAGCCGGCATGCCAGGCCCGGCCCGGGAGGGAGCCCTAGAGGGTGGCGCCCGGGGACCGCGCGGACCGGCGGCGACGCGCACCTGAGGGCGTTCTGTCCCCGCTGCTGATTTACAGCCCGGACCTCGCAGGGGAGGAGGAGGCCTGGCCGGGGAGGGCGCCCCAACCCAGGGCCCGCCCGCTCTTTTCGCTTTCGTTTCCCGGCGGCGCTTGCTGACCGCGCCCTAGTTTCGTTGGCAAGCGCCGCGGGGCGGGACCCGGGGGCGCCCATGGCCTTTGCCCTCCTGCCCCGCGCCCCACTGCTGCTCATACGCCTCTCGGGACAGCGGCGCGTGGCGTGTGCTGGGACCATGGCGTCGCCGCGCTGCTTCGCGCTCGAGCTGCCGGGCTGCACCTTGGCGCACTTCGCGGTTGGCACAGACGTCGCGGGCGCGCTCCCGGACCCCCGAGCCGCCGCGCTCCTGGGCCCCCCCGGCCGCAGCTACTCGCTGTGCGTGCCGGTGGCGCCGGGCGGGGACTGCGCGGCCCGGGTGCGTGCGGCGCGGCTGCACCAGCGCCTGCTGCACCAGCTGCGCTGTGGGCCCCTCCAGCGGTGTCAGCTGCGTCGGATGCTGTGCTACTATCCCGGCGGCGGGGCGGACGGCGTGCAGCACGGCGTCCTGCTCCACGACCCAGGCGACAGCCCCGAAACCCGGAGCGCGCTGCTCGCGCTGCTGGACTCGTACCTGGAGGCTCCGCGCCCGTGCCTGGGCGAGTTCGTGGGCGACCCGCGCCACCAGCTGTGGCAGTGCCTGTGGGAGCTAAGGGACGGCCAAGGGTGGCAGCAGGTGGGCCCCGAGCCCGTTGTGCCCACCCCGGAGCCCGCGCTGCACCCGGTGGTGCCCGACCTGCCCAGCTCTGGGGTCTTCCCCCACCGGGCAGCCGCCCGCGCTGTTTTGGAGGCGGTAAGAGTTCCATCCTTTCCCAGCACTCAGGGTGGACACCCCCCACCCCAAACCCCTCCCCAGACCTGAGAAATAGAGAGTGCTCTCGGGTGGGGCGGCGGTGGGGCGGGGTGGGGGCTGCCTATCAAGGCCTCTCTTGCCTGGGTGGTTGATATACTCCAGTCCGCACATCAGGTAGTCACGGCGGCCAGGCTCTGCCCAGGCGCAGTGGCCCTTTCGTGATTCCTGCCTGCCAGACCTTCCATTCTGATGTGGCAAACTGATACCTTAGCGAGCCGTGCGATGTCTGCTGTAAATGCATGCTGGAGGTGCCACAGGAGGAAAGGGACCGCTGTACCGGAGAGATGCGGTCATCCTGGAAGTAATCTCTCCATTCCCGGAGGTGGTGGAGAAAGGGCCTGAGTTTGGGGGTTTAGTGGTTTAGACTTGAACAATGCCTGCCTACTTGGGCTGCCACCTGGGTCACTCAGCTAGCCTAAGTTTGTTTTCCCTCTTTCATATGTAAAATACCTAATGTAGTGATGATTAAGGGAACGTGTGATATACCTCAGATGCTTGTGAAGGCGGGGCTGGGATACCACAGCCTAGGCAGGGGGGGATGTCCAGACTCCACCTCCTGGAGCTGCACTGTGGCCCTTAGATACCTTTTACAAGTTTAGGGGAGAGCATTGAGGACTGGTTAAGAGTGCAGGACCAGCCGCTTGGGTTGAAATCCAAACTCGGGCTTATTACCCGTGTCACTATCAGTAAGTTTCTTAAACAGTCTTTGAGTCAGTTTCCTTAATCCACAGATGGCATCACCAAAGGACCCCAGGCACAGAGTTATCATGAAGCTGGCCATGTGAATACTCTGAAAGCACTAGAGTGTTGCCTTGCTCAGCGTAAAGCACATAGATTAATGCCTGGGCCTCAGGGTACAGATTCTGTGGGTGTGCAGTGAGTGGATGCAGAGTGAGGGCTCTGAGTCCTGGGAACACCAGGGTCTTCTCCCTCGGTGCCTGCCGTGCTCTGTGCTCTTCTCCACGCCCGAGCAATGAGGAAAGGACAGGGTGCCCACTTCTCTCCTTGGAGCTGCAGTGCAGCTGATATCCCACATTTGACGTGGTTTCAGGTGGGGCCTGTCGTTCCCATGTTGCTGTGTGACACTGCTCTGCAGTCGTGTGTCAATCATGGTCCTTTCTCTTTTGGGGGAAGCAGGTCAGCAGGGTTACCATGTCCTTGGGCTGCAGCCAGGTGGTATAAATAAAGCTACCCAGCCCTTCTCAGGTTCAAAATACTATGAACTGTGGCGTGGTGCCAAACATAACTTAAGTCTCCTTAGCATTAGGCAAGGTTGCTCTCAGCAGTGAGATACGGCTTCTGCAAAAGCCACGTTACCTCCCTGCTGATGTGTGGATGTTGTTTTGCAGAGTATACCCTTCATTCCCGAAGCCCGGGCCGTGCTTGACCTGGTCGACCAGTGCCCAGAACAGGTCCAGAAAGGCAAGTTCCCGGTCATTGTCATTGAAGGACTGGATGCCACAGGTAAGAGGATAGTACCTTTAGTTATAGCAGTGAGATTAATGGATCAATTGCAGGAATAGACAAAACTTTATACAGAGGTCAAACCCTAAGCATCAGGGGAGCCTCTGTGTGTGCTGGCACGGAGCTGGGCAGGCCTGGGTCACAGAGACACAGGAGCCCCTCGTGTGAGGCCTCGGGAGGGGTGGGGGCACCGAGCCTCAGCTGACACCAGAGACACTGAGTGCAGCCTCGGTGTGGGACATAAGGGCGCCGGAGTCATGGTCAGGGACAGCTTGGAAGGGTTGACACCTGGCTTGTGTTTTCAGTTCCAATAGGAGCTGGTCAGGTGAGGCCCTCCCGACACACAGAAGAAACAGCACAGGTGACACTTGAGCCAGCATGGTTTGCCTGGGACCACAGGCAGATCAGAGGCCCCTTTTGGTGCAAACTTTTGAAGAAGTAGGAAGTGGAGCGAAGGAGTCTTTGGAGTTGCCAAGGAGATGTCAAAATTAGTGGATGTGCTGCATGTGGCCCAAAACACAAAAGCAGGAAAAGTGTGGCCCCAGGGCAGCAGGAGACACCCAAGTGTTGATCTTGGGGGACACAGCATCATGTGACTCAGTGTCAGCTGAAGAGTGTCATGAGGGCTGAGGCAGAGCTGATAACGGAGCCTCCATATCAGAGTTTGCCATTTATTTGTCAACAAGAGGACCAGTTTGCTTTTCTTCCAAGTCTCCTAGTACCAGAGGAATCCTAGGTTCCCAAGGGTCTGCAGCGTTTTAGAAAGAATCCTATTATTTAATCAACTCCTTTGATTTACAGGTTGAAAGATTGAAAGAATGTCTTTGTTCTTTCCAATATGAACTTTTGGGAGTGATAGAATGGCGAGGGTTAAGACGTGCTGTGTTCTCTGTATGACCTACAGGTAAAACCACTGTGACCCAGTCAGTGTCCGATTCACTCAAGGGCATCCTCTTAAAGTCACCACCTGATTGCATCAGCCAGTGGAGGAAACTCTTTGATGATGAACCAACTATCATTAGAAGAGCTTTTTACTCTTTGGGCAATTACATCGTGGCTTCTGAAATAGCTAAAGAATCTACCAAATCTCCCGTGATTGTAGACAGGTGGGTATTTTCTTCCTTACATTTAAGTGTGTGTGTACAAGGGCCTGTGTGTATGTGTGCGCTTGTGTGTACATATGCCAGGGGTGCCAAAAAAATGTATACACATTTTAAGCGATGTTAACACTTTGGTCAACTCAAGCAGTAGTTCGCCGTAATAAGTAGTGTCTGGACGCTGATGGGAACCACTCTGAGCACCTCTTATAATTGCAGAAGTCAAACGTGACTTGTATCCATCTTTTGTTGTATTACAATTTTAATGCAGTTTTTTTCCTTTCTTAAAATGTGCATACATTTTTTTGGCACCCTCTGTATATGCAAATACACAATTGTGTTTATTAAGCGAAACTGTGTTATAATAGGAATAATGTCTATGATTCATTAATTACCTACATCATTGCCTGGAATTTTGCTGAGAGCTTTATATATATGATATTAATCCCTGGGACAGTCACTTGGCTAAGAGCATACCCCGTGTTACCCTCTACTTACTAACGAGAAAGGTTAAGGAACTTGCCCAAGTGACTGAGCTAGAAATAGCATCGTGGGGATAGTCACCAAACTCTGCCTCACAAATCAGTGCTTTCAGTGGTTCGTTTGTTCATTGGCTTTGTCAGCAACATTCTTCTCGACACCTACTGTGTGCCAAAGACTATTCTTAGTTTAGGGAATTTAGTGGTAAATGAGATAGTCAGTGCCTTGCTTTGTGGGGTCAAACATGCCATCGAAGGAGCGGGTGATGATCAAGGGCATACATACATAAGATCATGTCAGAGGATGAGGCGATGTGAAGAGAACAGACTGAGATGCTGTGGTGGAGGATGGCTAAACCCCTGCTAGAGGTGGCGTAGAGAGGCCCAGTCTAGGAGGTACCATTGATCTGAGCTCTGAATGGCCAAAAAGAGACTGATGTGAAATTATGGAGTATTGGAAAGCATTAGGGAGGGGGTACCAGCAGGAACAGAGCACAGGGACGGGAGCCAACACATTTGAGGATAGAAATGGGCCAATGTGATGAAAACATAGTGGACGAGGGGTGCTTTCTGGGTGAATGAAAAGAGAAAGGCAGAGGACAGATCAGCGGGTCTGTAGCCATGGTCAAGAGTGTGGAATTTATTCTGGGTGCAGTGGGGGAACCACTGAAAGGTTTCGGATAATGGCGTGACATAAACTGAATTATATGTTTGGAATCCCATACATAAGAAGTCACTTTAAAATGCTATAACAGTGGACAAAGGGTCTGGCAAATATGTCATATAGGCTTACTCAGCATGTGATGGGGTGAGGGACAGGGAAATGACAGTTACAGTGAGAACCCATTTTGCTCTTACCAGGTTGGTGAGAACGAGTTAGAAATGTCCTGGTACCCAGGACACAGGCGATGCAGGGGAGTGATGGAAACTCCCACATGGTGCTGGCGGGAGTGGGTGCCGGCAGTGACTTGGAGAGCGATTTGAGAAGATGTAGCAAAGTGAGCGAGTGCTTCCACCTCCGGAAGAAACACTCAGCTTTGTTTATAATACTGAACCTTTGAGAAACTAAAGCCCTCCAGAGAAGAAAGGGCAAATAAACAGTGGCCTTTTTCTGATTGGAGCACCGAACGGTGATCTAGCAGTACAATGCACCCAACATGCATAAATCGGGAGACCATAGTTTCAAATGAAAAAAAATCAAGGGGAAAAAAGAGGTTTGACAGAATACATGCAGAATAACCCGTAGTGCAGAGTACAGAGGAACGAAGGGGCGTTGAACACCAAATCAGGAGCGTGTGGTGCTCTGGGAGGGAGAGGGCAGTGCAGCTGAGAAGGAGTACTAAAGGCTTTGATGGCAATTGGGTTATTTCTTTCCTTTTTTAAGGAGGGCGCAGCTCACAGTGACCCATGTGGGGATCGAACTGGCAACCTTGGTGCTATTAGCACTGTGCTCTAACCAACTGAGCTAACCGGCCACCCCCAGTTATTATTTCTTAACATTACAAGAATGTTCTTTTTATTGTTCTGTCTGCAATTTTACTGATTTTGGGAAAGATAAGCTGTTGTACTGAAGTAGGGCAAGTATTCAGCAAAGAACGTGAATCGTAAATGTCTCATTGAATTTCAAGACGTGAACACATCCAGGTAGAGCCCGCACCCAGACCACGTCCCACAAGCCCACCACCTTCTCCCTCCCGGCCACCACCCGTCCTCCCCACACTGGTAAGCACTGTGTGGCTTCCATCACCACAGGCGCGTTCTGCCTGTTCTTGAACTTCACACAGAGACACGTGAAGTGCTCTCTGCATCTGACTCCCTTCATGCTGCTCCGAGGTTCCTCCTCGGAGGTTGCTGTGTACGTTCTTTTACAGAATGTTGGTGCACACGTGTGTGCAGTGCTGTTGCCTGGAGCCTTAGGAGTGGGCTTGCGGGGACGTGGGGTTCAGTGTGTTGAGCTGTAGTACGCATTGCAAAACGTTTTCTGAAATGGTGGACACAACTCACAGTGCCCTGTCCCACAGCGGCGTTTGAGAATGCCCTTGTGCTCACATCCTAAGCAACATTTAGCACTGCCAGTCTAACTTCAGCTTTTCCTCTTGTTCTGGCGGGTGAGTTGGTCAATTAAAAGGTAGTTTGCTGCATCTGGAAACAGAACTTCTACTCTTTCTTGAACTATCTTTCTCTGTATACTTTTCTATATCTCTGAAATATTCCACAAAGAGCTCACACTGTGTGTTTGTAAAGAATAAAGTGTGCGGCGGTGGTGGTGGTGGTAGGGCAGGGCAAGAGGAAAACAGTACAAATCGTGTAGTGAGAAGGTCTGTGCTATCCTCTAAGTTATCATGGCAGTAGGTAATTTTAACTTTGGGCCTGGTGAGATAATTATTTCAAAGTTGGCAACTTAGAAAGAATCCTAGGAAAGGGTCCAAACCACGCTCCTTTATGGGATCTCTTTGCCTGGATAATATTTTTGCCCTATTTTTAAAGTGCTGAATGCTACCGTATGTGATACCTATTCTTCCCAGTCTTCTTTATTTCAAAGAGAAAACCTCAACGTTTCCTAACAGAGTGTGACTTCATGGGGCACATTGTTTCCTAAGACGTCCAAAATCCGGAAAGCAGCACCAGCTTCCGTGTGTAGGCAGGTACATCCTCCGTTCCGCGGGTTCCTATCTGTTCAGTGGGGATTGGTGTTATCCCTTCCCTGCTGATTACGAAGACTTGTGATGAATAGCCAATGAGTAGATGCAGGAGGAAGTGCTTTGAAAGTAGCAAATTACTGTTAAAATATAAAGCATTGCTATCTAAGCTGTATATAATGTGTCGGCAAATTGCATTTAATTTGAACTAATGTGGTTTGTCTGATGGCAGGAATGGAGAATACTAAATAGTGGAGAGAGTCTGAAATTGATGGCCAGAAGGTGTGATTATTTAAAATGAGCTGCTGTATTGTCAATCAGAGAACTCTCTACTCATCAAAAACAGGGCCCACATTCTTCCCCTGATTTTTCTTCTTTGTGTCTGTGAATTGTCTGCAATTTTGTTCTTTAAAGAGATACTGCATCACCTTGTCAGATGAGAAGAAAAGAGCAGTTGTTTGTTGTCTGGGTGAGTTTTGTTCATGTTTAAAGATTTTAATGAAATCCATTTCAGACAACACCATCATCTAGTTGAAAATCTACAAGGGAGACAGAGTAATTTTTGATAGCGACTGTAGTTAAGGCTGGCAACTTAATCACCCTCATTACCTTTAAAAGTCTACTCTTGCTCATGGTTTTTCTATAATAAAGAAGGCTTTTTACATTGAAACGCTATCAGCCGCTGCATTCATTGCTGAGAATTTAATTTCATGAGCATGGAGCATGTGCAAAACACAGGGCAAATTATAGTTTGGTTTGCTAAGAAAAAGAAAACCCAGACGCTGCATGGATTTATTCAACTTGGGAGGCAACATGCACCTGATAGAGAAGGTGGAAGTTCAAGTGTGTCAGTGATAAGAGCCAGGTAGGTGTTGCCAGGTAGGAGACGCATAGCAGCTCACAGCTGCAGTGGCCTGAGGATCTCAGAGCAAGCACACGTAGGGAGGTGGACTGGGGCTTGGCAGGGCGCGCAGTGTTAGAACTGATCAGCTCCCAGGTTAATTTTTGGCATTTGTCCTTTGCAGTATTGTCTGTATTATGTTACTATCATTTGACATGATCTGGCTTTAGTGTCCAATAAGGACTAGCTATTGTCTTGTAATGACGATGTGATACAACCATTTTTATGGGAGGAAAAGCTTTCCTGGCTTTAATGTTCCAGATGAGGAAATTGAGACTATTTTGCCTTAAATGACTTACCAATGTCCACAAAGCAAGTAGGTGGCAGAAGGTGAAACAATACGCAGCTTGGATAACACTGCATTTATTTTGGAGATACCACTATGTCCTTTCCACTGTGAAAAAGTAGTTCGAATCTAAAATAATTAAGAATTGAGGATTTTTAAGACAATGAAGGCAGTAAATAAAATACAGCCAAGGAGAGGGCCATGGGCACCTTTCTACAATGGGATGTTTCATAACTTTTCATTAGTATTTGTTGTAGGTTATTGTCCTTTGATGCTGGATTTGGAGTTTCACATTTAGTCACTTAAAATTGGAATATGACACGAACAGGGCAAGAATACAGTAAGTTACGCTAATTAGTGAAATAATTCCAATTCATTCATTCATACCCCCGCATAAAATTTATTGCAGGCCCATTGTATGTAAGTCAGACACTTATTTCAGGTTTTGGAATACAAGATAACTAAGCAGGAATTATCTAATGGAGAGACCTTAGTTGTCAGCAGTTCGCTCTAATTTACAATGAGAGGTTCTTTCATAGAGTGGAGTATGAGGGGCCGAAGGCCTGGGGAGAAAACGTTGACTTCTGCATGGGGGCGTCATCTGAGTGGGGCTCTGAGGGAAGACGAGGGGTTTTGCTGACTGAGAACCCCACTCCAGCTGGAGGAAGGAGTGTGGCGACAGCCAGGTGCCCGGGACCCACTGCGTAGGGTGCCCGTGTCTCAGCATGAGGCGGACTGTTTTCCGGCAGGTAGTGAGTGGGAAGACATCGGACACTTTGAAATAGATGCTGATCTGATTTGCTTTTATGGTTGTGATTTTCTGTGACTCCCCCTAATACATGTTTAAAAACAGCCAGTCCAGAATGACCAACTTTGCTTGGAGAGGGTGGGTGGGGCGGGGGGAGATACAGGCTGCAGCTGGGGTTCCCAGAACAGGGTTTCATCGGCAAGTTCCAATTTAAAACAATGCAGGAGCTGGATGGGCCCACAGTCGTTCGCGTGGCCAAGACACAACCTTAAAGACAGATGGGCCACCAAACAAGTCTGGCACCTCCCGTCGTCCTCCCTCCATGAAGAAAGCACACTGCACGGCTGGAAGTGTGACCGTGTAATCTCGCCGTGCATGCACTTGCAATTCAGACACTGTGGCTCCGTGAAGAGCCCACTGCTTTCTTATTGTGGTGGTTGATTTTATTTATGACCCTTTATAAATACTCTTCGAAATGAGGTTTCATTGTCTTATTTCCTTGATGCCATGCTAGGAAAGCCCAAGCTGCGCCGTCCCTGGTTTCGCCATCGTCAGCGGCTGACTTCTAGGTGCTAATTCCCAGCTTCTGCAGATGGGGTCTCACTGCTCCTGTCTCTCTCAGGTACTGGCACAGCACAGCCACCTATGCCATCGCCACCGAGGTGAGCGGGGGTGTCCAGCACCTGCCCCCGGCCCATCACCCCATATACCAGTGGCCGAGGGACCTGCTCAGACCTGACCTGGTCCTGCTGCTCACCGTGAGCCCCGAGGAAAGGATAAAGAGGATCCAGGCCCGTGGCATGGACAGGACCAGAGAGGAAGCTGAACTGGAGGCCAACAGCATCTTTCGTCAGAAGTAGGTGTCTCGATGCGATGCGCGTGGCAGGGGACCCTGGCCGTGGCGGGAGCCACGGTCAGCACTGACTCAACGTGTCTGGAGGGAATGATGCTTTCCTGTTTTCCAATCCCAAGAGGCAAAGTTCTCCAAGTAGCTCAGCTCCTGCCGATGGCAGTTTCACGGTGGGGCTCCAGCACTGTTTTCTGCGAGCCGTGGGACGTCCAACTGGGGATCAGACCTTTCTCCTCGAGCCGGCTGTGCCCGGGACAGCATGACCCTGATCAGGACAGTACACGTTTCTGGGTCTCGGGTCCCCAAGCATAACACGAGGGCCACAGAGCGCTGTATGAGGAGCTCACCGTGACTTGCACCTGTCTGGCACGGCACTGTCACGTTCGTTGATCCTTACAAGGACAACAATAGCCATATTTTACAGTTTATAAAATCGAGGCCCAAAGAATTAAGTGGTTTCTAGAAATTTGCATAGGTACTAAGTAGTAAAACTGGCATTAAAATCAAGATCTTCTGATTTTAAGGCAGTGCTTTCGTATTCGTTACAGCAGCCAGAGAGTCTGGACCATCTTACTGCTCTCTGGCTGAGTGTGAATCAGGAAAGGTTTGGGAATCCAGAACAGAATAGTTTATGTAAACAAACAGTGATAGCACTGTTATCATCACATAATACTGTTCTCACATAAAGGACAACTCTGCTGTGTGTAAAGAAACCACGTTAAGAAGCAGTTTACTTGTAGTAATTCAGTTAAACCTCATGACAGACTTGCAAGGAAGACATTATTTCAGTCCTCATTTTACAGATGAGAAAACTGAGGCAAAGCGGGGAAAGAAATTTGACGAGTTCACTTAGCTAGTGAAGGCAGAGCAGAGTGTGGGCCCAGAGCACCCGCTCTGCGTGCCTGCTGCAACCACAAGGCTGTTGTGTTTCCATCATTTCATGTACACAGAAAGGCTGGGTCACACTGAGACCAGCAGAGGGATTCTGATGGGATTTTAGAACATTCAGAGGTGAAAACAATGTGTATGCTAAACTATTCTAAACGTCTGGCTTATCTGAAGTCCTTCAGGGCACAGACTGTGGAGACACTTGGCATTGGGCACATTACTTAATCTCTTTGAGCCTTTGCTACTTTGTTTGCAAAATGGGGATGGCAGTGGTTCCTTCTAAAGTTATTCGGAGTATGAAATGGGAATAATCATGCAGAATACTAATGCTTGGCAGATAATAGGTGCTCCATAAATGCTAGCTAGTAAGCATTATTATTAACTTACCATTTAAACAGTGTCTCAGATGTGTCCTGTGGGCAAAGCTAGTTGCTCAAGGGAGCAGTGTGGGGACCTTGCTTCAAGCAACATTTGCATGAAGAGCTAACTGTTTCCCCGAAAATAAGACCTAGCTGGACAATCAGCTCTAATGCATCTTTTGGAGCAAAAATTAATATAAGACCCGGTCTTATATTATATATATATTATATATATAACGTAATATAAGACCGAGTCTTATAGTAAAATAAGATCCGGTCTTATATATTACCTTATATAAGACCGGGTCTTATATTAATTTTCGCTCCAAAAGGCGCATTAGAGCTGATTGTCCAGCTAGCTCTTATTTTCGGGGAAACACGGTATGTTAAGAGGGGTGCCAACTACTTTCCTCCCGCCTGTTCTCAGGGTAGAAGAGACCTACCAGCGGATGGAGAAGCCTGCCTGTCTCGTCGTTGATGCCAGCCCCTCAAAAGAAAAGGTCCTCCAGGTGGTTTTAAGCCTAATCCAAGACAACTGTCATTAATTATGGTTACTCGGGGCCAGGTGACACATTTTACTTGATTTGGTGTTGTTTGATACATATCAGCCCACGACTGGTTGTGCGATTTCCCAGATCTCTGTGTCCTAAGTCTGATGTGTGGCAGAAAATTGGAGACTTGGACATTTCAATTTTACCTCAACCATCGTGCTTACTTCTGACCGACGGACCCATCCAGGTTGAGGCTGGGTCATGTTCTCGCCAGAGGCCAGTGGTTGCTTTCTGCCTAGTATAATAAACATGTTTTTGGAACGTATTTTTAACTACATGTGTACTAAACGCCTCCAAGATTTGTCTCATCCAGAAAGCACGAGATGCACACAAGCAACCAGAAATATCTTCCGAGTCGACGGCAGTCCTTCCCTCCCCATACCCCAGCCCTCCGCAGGCCCACACCTGGCTCACTGATGAGACCGGGACGTAGTCAATGTTGACGTCCCAACCTGGCCACACTCTAGGACACTTAGCCCAACTCCTGGAGCCACACGATCCCGGAGGACATGTCTGTGTGTCCTGCCTGTTGGAAGACGCTCCCACGGAGTGGTCTTGTGGGTGGGGGACCCTGAGCAGAAGGCACCTGACTTGCATGTGCAGCTCGCAGTCCTCTCGTCAGCACTTCAAACAGAGAGACAGCCAACCCAAGAAACTCTAAGTACAGATACACCAACCTCGTTTGGATTATACTGTGCTTGTTTATATTCCTGTCCTTCCCTCCGAATATAATGAGTGTTTTGCACTGAACCACATACATTAAACTTACATTGATGTTTCCATCATGTTTTTCCACGTTGTAGGGGCTGCGCTTCCCTAATTAAAACGGAAGCCGAGAAGCTACTGCAGTGTTTCTTGTGTATTTTCATTCCACAGATTTCACTTATCTTAATAAGCACAGTGGATCCGAGAATGGGATTTCTTAGTGAGTTATCTTGCACTTGAATGTCTTATGATTGCACATGAACTCAGCTTTGAGATCTGTTTGGCTAGAGAAAAATAGCAGAGGAAAGAGGAAACTTTATGGGTTTGTGGCTGTGTAAGCCATTTAACATCAGTAGTTCATGTAACTGTATCTAAAATGTGACAGTAATTCCTTATGTGTCTTAAGGAGCTGGCTGAACCCGGTGATTACCTAATATTCCTTCCATTTCTGAGACAGACGAATCTGCAAATTATTTTGGGGAAATGCCTCAAGAAGATGTTCCCCCCGAATAATTAAATTGAAGGCCTTATCAGGTTTTATCCTGTGGCATCTCCAATTATAATAAAGTTTAGTATTAACTGTATTGTACTATTTTCCAAAAGAATGAAATCACTTATACATAATATATCTACGTATATAAATATGACATTGGTTTCAGTTGAAAATATTTTTAAAGCTGATATAATTGTGTTAGGTTTCTCTAGGATGTGATATCCAACTATGTTATTGGTGTTAATTACTTACAACATTCTGAAGAGCTTATGCTGGCGCCTAGAAAAACAAGCATTGGATGCCTCCTTTGTGTACCTTGCAAATGAGTAAACTGGCCCTGGCTTTCTAATCTGTGCTGTTGTCACAAGTGTGTGTTGGTTTTCCGAAGGTGCTGGTCTTGCTCGGAGGGAATTTGTGGTCGAGGCAGTGGAGAAGCTGAGTGCCCGGGTCAGGGCAATGTCATCAGAGTGTTTTCTGAGCAAAAGGAGAGCACTTCTGTTTTGTTTCAGACATCGTTTCAAGAAAATGCAACCCCTTCTCCTTGCAAACATTAACGGGAGTTCCCTCTCATCCACTAAGAAATGATTCTCTGTACACTCGGGCTCCTTGTGCTCTGATAGCTACACGCTTGGTGAGTCTGAGATAAGACAGCTCCGCCTACCAAGAAACTGACAACGAGAAACCATTCGCTTGGCTCGGTTTCATTACAAGGTGACTTGGGTTCTGTTCCTGGGATAGACCTTTAGCTGTGCTAAATATTTCTCCTCCCTTTCTGCCACAGTAATAGAATTTTAGATCAGCACACGGTGGCCCGCAATACGAGCACATTTCCAAGCTTCCCTTACTGTCAGCCGGGGTGGCTCACAGGTTCTTCCAATAGTCCATGAGCAGAAGGGACCTGTGGGAGGTCGGGGGAGGGCGTTCCTCTCCCCTTTTAACCTTTCACACTGGCTGGTCATCACTGGTGGTAGTGAGCCATGTCAGGACCAAGTGACCAGGGTGGCACCGTAGCGATGGGGCAGCAAGAGGCGATGGGGAATGCCGTATGGAGCAGGACTAGGTATGAAAGGGTCCGATGCTGCACCGGAAAGGGCATATCCACCCAGGAAGCAGCTGGGGAGCAGACCGAGCTCGTGTGGAGACACTGGGTGGCCACCTTCTCCGTTTCCTCCCATCTCAGTGGCACTTGTCTGGGTGTTTTGTTTGTTTTGTTTGTTTTCTAGACCAGAATCTCCTTTTGTGCTGACTCTTCTCTCTGTGAAATCTCTTCTAGGAGTAATTGTGTAGCATCTTAAAAACATTTCGGCCCTGGGATCTTTTCGAAATGTATACCAAGGAAATAATCAGTGATACCCATAAAAATGTTCTGTCATATCTGCATAGTTCACTTTGAGTAGTTGGGATATGTTTATGTAAATGCATAATGTATATTTACATATAATAGATGTTGATTAAATACATTAGGGGAAATCCTTTGATGGACTGCAAAGCAGAATGCAAAGCACCTAAGAAGGTATAAAGTATCAAAAACACTTTTCTCCCAGTGACAGCCAGTGATTTCAATTTCAGCAAAAAGCGAAGAAACAGCTCACACCATCTTACCCACTGCCGAGGGTGGGCAGAGTCAGAACCAGATTCCGTGGACGTGAGCAGGCAGAGGACTGCAGGAAGACAGTGTGTTTCAGGCCTGTGGCTTTCTCGCCATTCGAGGTGCTGTTTTGCTTTGAATTCTGAACCCAGGGGTCAGAAGCTAAGCTCTGTTTCACACTAACAAATCCATCCACTAGCCGGTTCATTTTAACCTCCAGGTTTCTGTAAACGCAGCTTTCTTCGTATACTCAGATATTTTCTTAGTATGAGCAGGGAGAGGAAAAATGGTGCTGCCTCCTCCCCTTCCTGCCCCCCCAGGAAGGTATTTTTTTTTCCTCATTTCAAAAGTGTGGTAATTTCCTGAAATTCATTCCATGTACAGCTGCAATCTACATAGGGGAAAGCGTTCCTTTATATGGTCGCTAATTAGCTGGTCTTCCTCAGAGCAGCATAGCTGGTCAGTAGAGGAAAACTATTTAGTCCTATCAGGATTGAAACTTAACATAATTTGAACTTTTAACAGTTCCTCTAGGTAATACACGCCCTTTTCTTAGAGAAAAGCTTGGCCTCTTGCATGTTTTAGTCTTCAAAGGCCCGCTCTGGCCTCACTCCAGGATGGACTCAGGGTGCCTGGGGCAAGAGTGTCATCTGGGCAGTGTGGGGAGGGGACGATGGGCCTGTGGTCACGTTATCCTCTCGTTGACTGTGTGTGGACCGTCCTGCGGGTGTGGGCGGGTTAGATGTGTTTCTGGTAGCCCTTCGTGACAAACATGGCCTCCGCTGCGGCCTCATGGTGTCTGGATCTGAGTGTCTGCCTTCCATCGGCCCCAGCCAGGGTCCCCCTCAGGCCCAGCTCCAGTCCCACAGCCATCAGAGCCCGTCTCTGGGGGCCCTATACTCTCAGGGCCTATTCAGAGGTCACTGAACTGAGAGCAGTCAGGAATGTCTGTGTCCCCTCGGAACCATTCCGTGCAGTCTGGTTTGTTTAGACGTGACTTTTTTCCAGGTTGGCTCAGAGAAGTTCCTGGTCAAAGAGGGAGAGATGCATGCTGTCCACATCCGCCTCACTGAACTGTTACTCTCTGTTCCACGGCAAAGCCTGGAGATAGGAAAAGGGGACGCATGCACCTCACCATCTCACACTTTATTTTTTTTTTTTCCCTTGGGAAGCAAATCGAATCTTCCATTTGCGTACCAGGTTCTGGATTTCACAGTGATGTCCTTTGGTGGGGTTCTGTCTTCATCTGTTTTGTGCGGGGCCCTTGCTGGGTCCTTTCAGCCTGGAAATGTATGTTCTTGAGTTCTTGGAAATTTCCTTGAATTGTTTCCTTGATGAATTATGCTCCTCACTTTTTTTCTTTTTTTCTGTATAGCCTGTTATTCAGATGTTGGACATTTTGGACTGGTTTTCTAATTTCCTTATCTTTTCTCTCACATATTACCTTTTTTCTACCTTTACTACATTTTATAATATTTATTCAACTTGGTGTTTAAAATCGTCTATTAAGATTTTCATTTCTGCTATCAAGTTGCCAAATTCTAAAAGCTTTCCTGTCTTCTCTTCTACCCTCCCTTTCTTTCTTTCTTTCTTTCTTTCTTTCTTTCTTTCTTTCTTTCTTTCTTTCTTTCTTTCTTTCTTTCTTTCTTTCTTTCTTTCTTTCTCTTCTTAGCTAGATTTTTAAAAAGTACTATCTTTTTTTCTTGGATGCACTGTCTTTTCTTACCTTTCTGAGACTATTAGTTATGGCTTTATTTAAAACTCTCCCTGCAAAGTATTCATTTTCTCTAAGGTGGATTCTGGTTTGTTTTATTTGCATCTTCCAGATAAGAAAGATGCTTCCCTCCGTCTGGCCATACTTGGCTGGGAGGTTAAAACTTTTGTGCCTGGCTTCCACTCTCACCGGGGGAGGGGAGCTCTCCTGTCCTGGGCTATTGCTGCAGCCGCCCAGCTGGCCTCCTCATCTATCTTCCATCTTGCCTCGCCTCTCTTTCAAGCGGACATCTTATTATAGCCCCTCCTTGTGGAAAACCTCTCATCTCTCCCAGGACCAAGCACAGTGTTACTTGATTGCACTTTTTTTGTTGTTGTTTGGTTTTTAAATTTTTATTGGGGGACTGTGTTTTTCCAGGACCCATCAGCTCTAAGTCAAGTCGTCGTTTTCAATCTAGTTGTGGAGGGTGCAGCTCACTGGCCCATGTGGGAATCGAACCGGCGACCTTGGTGTTATGAGCACCGCGCTCTAACCAACTAAGCCATCTGGCCGCCCTTGATTTCACTTTTTAAAAGTACTTTTCAGCAGAGTGGTTTTTAGACAATTGAATGTGATGCCTTAGAAGTCACCGTCCCCGTAACTGTGTCCCACTCCCCGTCACCCTCTTTCCTTTCCCACCGTGAGGAAGAGAAACGTGAGTTGAGTAAGAAGCTTGCTGGCAGGAACTCAGAGTCCAGATGCAGAGGCGGACGTACACCCCAACCATCACTGTCATCTCACGCTTCCTGTGGCCGGCGTACGTGTTCCCCACAAACCCGGGACGGTCTACCTTGCCTGGGGGTGTGAAGAACGGTTCACAGATGGAAACAGAATAACTTCACATCAAATAAGTACAGTGCATGGGAAACTGGACGCAACGTTTCTGGTCAAAACGCCCTGCCTTGTTGTTTAGCACTGTTGTCAGTTGTCCTCTTCTGTGAAATGTTCTGACTTAGTAGTTTTTATAAATGAACTGATTTTAAGGTTCTTGTGGGCATAAATTAAATACAAAACATCGGATTTGGACCTGTGTATTTCATTTGGAGGCTGTGCACTGTTTTAAATCTACTTAGCAGCTTTTCATTGCTAATCTTCAATGTTCTTCTTTCAACAAGCAAAATACTTCCGACATTTGTGTGGAAAACCTGTGACAAATTGCGTGTGGTTCGATCCCTGGTTAGGACTTAAGGACGTAATCACGCGAGCTATTTTGTTTGAGGAAGACTGGTTAACCAATTCAGAGCAAATACATCACATTTCCGCTAGAGGGAGGAAAAGTGCTAATTTTCAACATTTACCGGGAGCTGTTCTGCCCAGATAATCACTTCCCTCATTACGCACAAACTGTGCTTGGCAAAACAACAGGGCTTCCTTTCATTTTTATTTAAATGTCTGCTCTAATAGGAGAGCAACGGAAAAAACACACAACATTTCGAGGTCAAAGTAGCAAGTCTTTAAAAGTGGCTGATCTCTTGTTTCAAGAATTCTAAATACAGCCCTGGGGTCAGAAAAATATTCAAAGACTGTACTGATCATAGAACGCGATCTCTTTGTTTATTAGTTGTGGAAAAATGAGGCCCCTAGAAAGGCTTGCCCTGCCCAGGTTCAGGTAATTTGTTAGCAGCCGGTGCAAGATTGGAAGGAAATTTTCCAGTTCTTTTTCTAGTGTTCTGTAGAATGCAATAGACAGTGTCAGCACACCTGATGGCATCAATATTGCAGATACACATACACATATATATTTTTATGTACATATCTATGAATGCATGTATTTTCTTCCCTGTTTATGATTTGAAAGGTGTACAATTTGAGATCTGGCATTAAGAAATATTCTCGGGCTTTTACATGTCCTTGTTTATTTGCTCTTAAAACCTCCACACCCCAATTCCCCTCCTTTTAAGTCTAGATGCAATTGGCAGTGCTTATATTGAGTATGGCTAATGGATTCCACAAGGTCCAAGGTCTTATAATAATTGACCAATCACCAAAAGACCCTGGTTTAGAAAACACATCATAAACTTTCCTCTGAAGTCTCCAAAATTTTTATTGACATGCATGACGTTAATGGTTGTGCTTATTTTGCCATAATTGAGGGTGTGTCCCATCTCTCTAGAACAATAAGGTATTTGAGGGAGCTATCAAATTTCACTTTTGGCTGAACCTGGTCTGTAAGCTCTTCCAAATGTAATGCATCTGTGTTCATCTTAGAAGTAGGAAAGATTATTTTCAAAATTTCAATTGGAAGACCCCCGCCCAAATCTTCTATTCTCAAGTTGTTACCAAAACAACCCATCAACAAATGTGCACTTGTTTGCAGTCATAAAGGAATATGTCCTTCAACATTTTCTGTCATCGGACGTTTATTAAGGAGTTTTCCCTGGGCCTCACACGTTCGGAGTAACAGCTCTGGTCTGTTTCTACCTGGAGACAGCTTAGATCACAGGTGAGGGTTAGTGATTGTGGAGATGCATTTATAAGGTGAATTGTGGGCAGTACTGTAGTTATTCTTTCAACAAAAAAGTATTGGTTTTTCCTCTTCTATGTGCATAAGTACAAAGCAATGAATGAAAGAACTGGCTGCAGGCAGATGTAGGTGGCACACCCGCCGAGTGGCTGTGTGACCTTGGATAGGTGTTCCATTTGCAGGACAAGGAGATGGAGATCGGGCTGGAAGGGGACCAAAGCCCCTCCCTCCTAGTGGCCTTGACTTCATAATTGCATAACGAGTGGAATTCACTTACAGCCCTAAATCCCTTATAATTTTTAACAGAATCATAATGCAGGATATGTTGTTTTTATACCGTTTTGTTCCTGTTTCAATAACGTGGGAAAGCCTGGTGTTGGTACAGAATGCCTGACGTAATGCATTGGTCCCCTCCAAACCTTCAGGTAAATTCATCTTTTGTAAAAGAACGCCCTTTAAATTCCCTCATGAAATCTAATGTGACTAACGAGTGACCACTTGTCATCACTCCTGCTGAGTGGAGCGCCATCTTCCGTCGGAACTACCCCGGTAACCGCTCCACGGTATTTCTGCCGACACTCTGCTGCCCCCTACAGTCTAGTCTTTGCGCAGCAGCCAACGTGATCCTTGCAAGTCACCTCCTGGTTCCTCAGTCGTGAGGCTTCCTCTAGGTCTTGGTTCAGGTCTCCGTTTAGTGTTATTCCTGAGAGGCCTTCCCCATGACGTGGTCTAAAATACCTTTCGTCTTTCTCTTTCCCTTAGCTCTAACTCATTACTGTTTGTCTCCACGAATCCATGTCGAGCCCTGTGTCTTTGTCAACACCTACGTCTATCGTAACTACATCTGTATCCAGAGCCACACACACACGTCCATAAGCGTATCAGTATCCCTGTGCGTGACTACATCTGTATCCCTGCCCACGTCTGTAACCACAGCCATATCTTCATAATGCCTGTGTGTGTGTGTTTGTACTTCTGCTCTTTTATATACACTCCCGGAAGGCAGAGGCTGTGTTTTACGCATTGCTGTACCCAGTGCCTGTAACAATGCCTGCTGCATAATCGGAGCTCAGTAAGCGTTTGCCAAACGGAGAATGCATCTCCCACCCGTCAGGCCTGTACTGGGATTGGGGGCTTTGGGATATATTAGTTCTGTGGACAAGCTACTTAACTTCAGTGCAACTTCATTTTCTCATGTCTCCATCAAGGGCGCTGTTGTTTTCTTCAGAGATGTTACATGAGGATGAAAGGAGATGCTGGAAGGGAAAGGGGCCTCAGTCCTGGCTCAGAGAAGGTGCCAAGTCAAGGGTAATTCCCCTCTGCCTCCTTCTCTCTTGCTGACTTTCACAGAGCTCTGTGCTTGAAGGGAAACACACCTATTACCACCGTTCACGGCTGAGTTACTTCTGAGTTGGCAAGCACACTTCCCAGCTCAGGAGATTATAATATATACGCTGTTTTCCACAAGGGGAAGGACCACCATGCAGCCAAATTTACCCACGAATTCAAGCATGGTGATGGTAAGTATTAATATAAGTTTTTCCAGAGTCAAGAACAGTGGTGGTATATTGTTTAAATTTATAAATGGAAAAAATTAAGCATTAAGAGCTGTACTTTTACTTTCTAGGGAGTATGAGCTTAAGCATTTACCCCACCATCCAACACAAGAGACTGTATTTTATCAATGAAAAACTTTCAAGAGGGTGTCTTCCCATATGCAGTTCAAAACCATATACTTTTCCAACGGAAGATGGACTCCCTCAGAAATAGGAACCACTCTGCTCAGTAGAAGGATTGTCCCTAAGCATCTGCTAAGAGTTGCACATGCATTACTGTATACGTACTGTTCACATGTAACCCGTGACTCCACTACTGCTCTTGTATCGATTTTGAAGTTGCCTGAACAGTGCAAGGTCAAGGGGCCAGTGGGTGCTGAGCCTGGAATCCCGCGCCCTTCTGACCTGGAGCCGCTGAAGTCTCCTGACCTCTGTGCTGGGATGCCTCAAGTAACAGCAGAGCCGATCCCAGTGACAGGCTGGTTCTCGCTAAATAAATGAAACAAAAATGAAAACTGAGAAAACAAAAACCTGGGTTTGTTTAGCGTTGCATCTGTAGAGCTCTTATTATTTACACATGGGCCTAGTATAAGTAATCTCAGCTCATTCTTTGTAGGATCGGGCGACACTTCCGATCACTCTTCAGACAAGGTAGGAGAAGTGATGTAACAACACTGAATGTCTCCAGTTAATAAAGAGCAGAGTCTGGAACTCTGCCTTCTGAGTAGGTCATTGCTCTTTCCAGTGCTCTCCTGGGCCTTTCTAGGAGAAACAAATTCTGTTTCCTACTTACAGACGTATTCATGCATTTAGAGTATCTTCTAAGTACCAGCCACTTTAGGAGCTGCCGTGAGCACACATCTGTCAGATAAACATATCTGGAGGAGAGAGATGGATAATACACAAATAAACCATAAGATGTCGGGAGATGTCAGTGCTATGGACAAAATTAAAGCATGCAAGGGGAATGGGAGGATTGGGTTGGGGAGAGAGTTGAGATTTTTAATTGGGTGGTGTGCGAAGGCGCCTCTGCCTGAAGAGATACTTGAGCTTGTGAAGGATTTGTGGCAGGCATCCGTGTGGTTTTCTGGGGAGGGTGGGTCCAGGCAGAGACCAGTGCACATGCTCCTTGAGGTGATAGGAAGAAACTTAGTGTGTGTAAGGAGTGGCAAGGCAGCCAACGCGGCAGAGTCAGCTAGGGAGCAGGGGAGTTCACAACTCTGGGCTTCGGTGTCCCCCTGTTGGGGGTGGGGAAGGGGGGCAAGGATAGTCAGTGAAGGAAATCCGAGGCCATCAACAGTGCTTCCGGCACAAATTACCGCCTCAGAAAGGTTTCCTTTGCAGAGCCAATTCTGCATTCCCAATGTCAGAGGCGTTTGCTGGAGACAGGGAAGCCCAATGGTGAACAGCAATTACACACCTTAGAAGAGGCGCCTCGTGGGAGCACCAGGAAATGGCGGGGGGCACGTGCCCCACCAAGGGGCACCCTACGTGCCTTTCCTCAAAGACCTGCGCCGCCCAGCCTGCTTTGGGCTTGAAGAAGTCTCTCTCCACAGAACAAAGTCTTCCTGGCAGATATCACACATTTTTATCTTATTTCCCAGAAGATCTCAGGTTCTCTGGGTCCACGTACAGGAATGAGCCAGAGCGCAGTTCAGTGTCAGGAAGTCACACGAGCCTGTTAATTAATAGCGTTCGTAAGTGGGCACTGGAAGCCCGCTCTGTGGCATCCATTTCCCCTACTTGACATTTATGTAGCATCTGTAACATTTCAAATATATTATTTTACAGTCACAACAAGAGTGTAAAGTAGCTGAAGAGAGGTTTCTCTTTCTCCCTGTCTCCCTTTCTTTCTCCCTTCCTCCTTCCTTTTCTTTTCCCCTTATGCCTTCTTTCATGAAGAAATGGAAAGTTAAATGGTATTAATATGATAAAGTGCTGGAATTCTGGGGACCTGGGCGACTTCCTGTGTGCAGTGTGGTAAGACTGCTGAAGAGAGGGACATCAGCTCCGGCTCAGGATGGGATGGCGTGGCGTGGGACGGGTGGGGTGTGGCTGCGTCTGCAGACGCTCTGTGGGGTCCCGATGGCTCCCAAGGACACGTCTGTGGTGGGTGAAGAGCCTGGAGACCAGGGTCCAGGACCACGACGGTCATTCACTA
Source organism: Rhinolophus ferrumequinum (assembly GCF_004115265.2). Taxonomy (NCBI): domain Eukaryota; kingdom Metazoa; phylum Chordata; class Mammalia; order Chiroptera; family Rhinolophidae; genus Rhinolophus; species Rhinolophus ferrumequinum. The sequence goes on from NC_046296.1 coordinate 67,757,846, forward strand.
GCTGAGGACACCTGGGAAAATTTCATCTGTGAAGGAGGGAGTTAAACGTTTGTTATGTAAGTGATATTTCTACTGCTCTTGTTTCCTGCTACTCATGGTTCTAAGCACCCTACAAACATTAACTCATTTCATTCTCCGGACAACCCTATGAGGTAGGTCATACTATTACCCCTGTTCGTTTTACTGAGGAGGAACCAAAGGCGCAGGCAGGTGAAGAGCTTGCTCGAGGCCATGGCTGGGGCCACACTCCCACCCCAGCTCCATCCACAGCCTGGCTCCACGGCCAGGCTTCAGACTCCACTCTCCACGGCCTCTTAGTACAGGGTTTGGAAGTCCCCTCCCAGCTCCCGTGTCCCATCCGATGAGTGTCATTTCTTGAGGTGAGGTGAGGCCAGTGTGGAAATCTCTTGCTCTAATCCATGAAGTCAAATGGCACACACGGCCTCGCATTCTGCTTTCACCTGAGGCCGACTTCCATCGGAAATGCCCACTGTGTTAGTTAGCTGGACGCAGGCTTTCTCAGCACATCTGTGGACATAGGCTTCACGAAGATTTATATTTTTGTGTTTTTCAACTTCTGGACACCGGCAGGTGCTCGCATAGTGGAGGTGGCTGGCCCTGGGCTCTCCTCTCCCTCCTCATGAGCTCCCTGTCCTCTCCTGGTGTTTTTGTCACCTCTGGACAAATGTGTAATGTCATAGTACCATATAGAATAGTTTCACTGGTCTAAAAATCAATCCTCTGTGCTCAGCCTGTTCATCTCCTCCTCCCCACCCCAACCCCTGCCAACCACGGATTTTTTTACTGTCTCCATAGTAGTGCCTTTTCCAGACGGTCAGACAGTTGGAATCGTACACCATGTAGCCTTGTCAGATTGCATTCTTTCACTTAGGAATGTGCTTTTAAGGTTCTTCCATGTCTTTCCATGGCTTGAGAGCTCATGTCCTTGTAGCACTGAATACTACTCCTTGTCTGGATGGACCACTGTTTGTCCATCCCTACTGGGGGCAGCTTTGGCAATTAGGAATAAAGCTGTCATAAGCATTTGTTGTGCTCTGCCTTTCCTGTTTTGCTTTGAAAGTTTTTCCTCCATTCCAAGATACATTTAATCTGTTTACCTCCTATTTTTCTTCTGGCTTGTGATTTTGCTGTTTGCTTTTATTTTCAGTCCATTTGAAATTATTTTAGTGTTGGAATATTTATTAATTTTCTCTTCACCTATCTCGTGAGTTATTTTGATGGCAAAAGCTACTTTTAGCACTTCTTTGGGACCTACCTAAGATGTAGCAAAACGTTTGGAATATACATGGCATGGATACTTACTTACTAGCTGCAACAATACATATTTGCCTTAATCAGTATTAAGCAGACCACTAACATGTAGGAACTGCTGACATAGTAATAGCAGGTACGTGTATCGAGTAGTTACTATGTGCCGGATGGATGCTGTACAAGTTTTAACCATTTTAAATCCAACAATGTATTATTGTCTCTATTTTAGACATATGAGAATGAATGACCTTGAGATCACATGTCTTAAAAGTGGCAGAGTTTGGACTTGACCACAAGTTGGTGTATCTTCAAAAAAACCCAAGGTATTCCGACATCTAGTGCCGTCCATAATGGAGGAGGAAGGAAGTGAATGATGTATATGGAGTAACCCCTTTCTGGTCCACTAACGGGAATTTATGGTCCTAAAGCTTCAATTTCCACCTCAAATATTTTATCGAATTGGATTTAAACCTGTTCACTGTCTACTGAGCCCGATGAGGTAAGACTTAATCAATGTTACACGCTGGCTTCTGTCCCACCGCCGTGGGTACGAGCACTTTGTGGTGATAATTTCCTCCTAATTGGTTGTAAGGAACGCAGGGCCATTCTGGAATTTGTCACTTACGGAAATGTCCCTTAGCAAATGGACCGTGTTCTCCATCTGAATGTAAATTCACACACACTAAAAAGCAGCTGGGTGAGAGGCAAGTGGGGTCAAGGAGAAAACGGTGACCAAAAAGGAGTGACTGAGTGGGCAGCATAGCAGTGACCCAGGGAGAGGCCACCTCCTTCTAAATGTCTTCTGGTTGAGGAAGGGTGGCTGAAAGGACAGGACTTGGGAGTTAAGAATCCCACGGGAGGGAGCGTTGGCCCGACGTCAGCGTGTGTCCCCTGGGTCACTCTTTCTTCTTCATAAGCCTGTTTTCTCATACGTGAGACAGAGAGGCTTGGTTAGCTCTGTGGTGTCAAACTGTGCTCTGCAGAGGTTACGTGGGGCCACTGGGAGGAAGGAGAGTTGGAAGGGACTGAGTCCTGTGTCCCCACTCAGTCCCACAGCCCTCTGCTTTGCCCATCCTGTCGTAGGCCCCACAGGGGCACAATATTGAAACCATTGGAAGTACCTCCAGCAATGACAACCTGAGATCTGACTCCTGGACCCCGTCTCTGACAGCCACGTGCACGTGCTCTGATGAAGGTCAGCATGACCAGCTCAGAGCACACCGCACATCCTGGCTTCCCAGGACTTCCTCACCATCCAGGGGCAACAGAGAGGTGCAGGGGAAGCTGTCCAAGTCCGAGAAACGGGGAAGCAGCCTGGGTTAGCCTTGGCACCCCACAGGAGCAAGGAGACACACACTGTGGGTAGCTGGCCATCGTCTGTGACAGGAGCTAATGCAGCAGAGGGAGACGCTGGGCTTCGGTGTTTCCATGTGGCCTTTCCAGGGCTGGCAGGGGCTGAGGCCATGTGCAGCACCAGGCTGCCCCAGCGGGCCAACTTTGGGGAGTGCCAACTGGAGCCCGGGGCAGCTTTCCTGGTCTGGGGGTTGGGGGGTGGCATCTCATTCAGGAAGGACCGTCCAGGAGCCTTGGGGAGAAGGCAAAAAAGACACGTCGAGGAATTGAAATGACATGGAACTTTTGATGTAGAGGCACCTTTTACTTTTTGTTGTTAAAAAACCAAAATATCAATGAACTCACCACTCTCGCTCTCTTCCTCATCTATGTTTTACTGAGCTGTGATTTTTGGCACTCCAGGAGTCTTAAGGTTTCCACATCAACTTCAGTAAAATCATAAGAAATGTTGATGTCGTGTGAATTCTCACTGTCTTGGGGCCGGGCTGAACCCCACAAACTTGAAAGGGCTGAACTTTGCAGGAGAATCATGATTGGAAGAGAGAGACAGACAGAAAGAGAGAGAGAGAGAGAGAGAGAGAGAGAGGAGCAAAAAATAAATTCGGAAAGATCTGCAAGGTCTCTCACTGCTGCCTTCCAGGAGCTGGTGGGAATTTAGTAAATGGCATAACGTGTCTTGAATGTCACTTGGCACACGCGTTAAAAGGTGGTTTAGATTCTCTTTAGTTTCCCAAAGCTAACATTAATACCTACCTTCCCGATTTGTTTTGAGAAGTTGTAGACAAGTGCTGGCCTAATCGAACTCGTCTCAGATGTGCTCGGTAGACGGAGTCTACAACTGGCTCAGGTGAGCTCAGGTGAGCTCAGCTCGCGTGCTGCTGACATGGTGGCTGTGTGATTGTGGTTTCATGTTGTGTTCTATTCCCTTCGGGCAGACGAAACCCATCAGGTACGTGTTGTTTTGTGTCAGTCTGTCATTTTCCCAGCCTGTGAAAAGGTCAGAGAATCCACATTTGGAGGAAAAGTTCAAAGAACTATTGAAGTCTCAGAGGGCGGCTTTCTGCCTTCCGATTCTTATCTCTGCTCACTGCCTTTGGCACCAAATTGCCAGCCTTTCCAAGAAACCTTTCCAATCAAGCAGAAGTCAGAGGTATGTGCTGGCCCCGTCATGCCTGTTTGGGGCACGCCACCCAGGTCTGGTGTTTCCTTTTCTGGTATTGGACTTGTTGGCTGTGAGGTTCATTCAACCCCCAGTAAGTTCTGTGACTCTCTCCCTGTCCATCCTAGGGCCATGGTTTCTACAGTAAAATTCAGAGACCGAGTGTGATGAATCCAAGCTTAGGTTAGAGAAATCGAAGGAGATATTTGAAGTTGAAATGGTTCGTGGCAGGTCCCTTCTCAGAATCTTTCCGATGACTTGAGACCTCCATTCCGAGCTTCTTCTAATGCCTTCTACGCCAGTTTGCATTTTCTGTGGTGCAAAGTCTGCATTTCTAATTTTCCAAATCCTCGTTTCTCTGGGCAGTGTGACCCCGCCTCGTCTAAGGAAGTGTAGTGGCTGACATTGCGAGTTCTAGGGATACCCCGGCCTCCGTTGCAGCTTCAGCATTTGCTAACTGTGAAGACAGGTGATTTAAGTGTTTCTTACGAATTTTCAATTTCAGCTATCATATTTTTAGTATCCAAAGTTTAGTTTGGTCCCCCTTTTATAAAATTTAAAAAGAAATTTAAGTTGTGACCAAATGCAGTGCAGTAAAGTACATTCACATTTCTGTGCAATCCATCTCCAGAACTCCTTTTAGTTTGCAAAACTGAAACTCTGTACCATTAAACAAAACTCCCTATTCCTCCCTCCCCCTGACCCTGGAAATTGCCACTCCACTTACTGTCCCTATGTATTTGAACTTGATACCTCATCTAAGTGGAATCACACAGTATTTGTCTTTTTTGTGTGGCTTATTTCACGTAGCGTCATGTCCACAAGGTTCACCCATGTGGCAGCAGGTGTCAGAATGTCCTTCCTGCTTTCCTTCAAAGGCTAAGTAATATTCCGTTGGATGGATGGACCACATATTGCTTGTACAGTCATTCGTCATTGGTCACTGGGTTTGCTTCTATCTTTTCGCTGTTGGCTTAACGCTGCGGTGAACATATGAGTATACATTCTCTTTTTTTGTTATAGAAAAGATAACTATAAAGGAGGGGAAAGTGGCAAAAATTAAAAGTATTCTGCATTGCGATTGCTTCACAAGACTCGTTGACTTCCAAATCCACGCGAAAGAAAGAGAAACAGGTAACTGAAGAGATTGCAATGCAGAAACAATTGACCCCCGCTCAGAGGCAACTGATGGCTTCTCCGTAAGGATGTGGCTTTAAGAAAGGATTCTAGAGGATACCTGCATTCATGCACAATGGTTCGCTCGGCCTGGCTTGTCCTGGCTCAGTCGCCAGTTGCTGTCTGTGCATATCTCTTCCCAACTCCTGACCTGACATCGGAGTGTTTACACCACAGAGATTAGCAAAGGTGACAAATGAGGGCTCACCTCACCCCTTTCAGGCCAGTAGTTAAACATTTACCAACATATCACTGCATGGAGTGTGTAGACACACACACACACACACACACACGTTACAGGTGTTAACTTAGAGTTGGTGTGTGTGGTTGGTGGAGCCCGCAGGGTGGAGGGGCACCTGGGCAGGGTGAAAGTCTGCAGAGTGGAGGGAGAGGAGCCGATTTCAGGAGTGCCCGTGTTGGCTTTCCCACGTGGGCTGGGGGTGTAGCTTGTGAGACGGCACCAAAAGGGAGCAGATGCGAGTGATTCTGGAAACCTGTGCAAACTACCTGCAGCGTTTTGCACCTCGCTGCTGAAGATGGACTTCACGAGGGGCCAAGACCAGTGGATACTCGCTGCCCACAGAACAGCCTGGGCAACGATGAGCGTGTTACAGGCTGGGGACGGGGGAGAGCTGACAGGCCAGGGCCTGGCCACTGCAAGTGTTTTGGAAGGCGGTGAGGGCTGGGCACCACACACGGCTGCAGTGGAGGCCAGTGTAGGTTTGTTACACTGTTTTCACTAAAAATGACACACGCATTGGTGCCATAGTTAGTCCTTAGCTTTGAGGTTTGGAAGTGTGGATTTAACATTTTACAAAAAATGAGGAGTATTTTCTATTTTATTTTTCTAGCAGGAAACTCCTTTGGCTCTGAGCACCTGAGGAAATGAAGAAGGGACATGAAGCTGTTACCGGATGGACTGCATGAAAATCTCATTAAGTCAGAACACAAGGGAGTAGACAGACTGGATGTTGCGTTAATTGGGTTTGCAGTGCGCAAAAGTATTGTGGAGGAACTTAGGACATCTGGACGGCGGAGGGACCCCCATCCATCACAGCACCCAATGCGTTGTTGTCAGTAAACTGACAATGACCATCGTTTCCTGCATTTCAGGGCACAGCCTACGTGGTTTGGCTCGATCCTGTTGTCATAGCTGAAGGTCGTATCTCGGCACCTCTCAAGTCCTGTGCTTCAAAAATTTTCTTTCCTTTTGAAAATGGTTAAATCAGATATTCCATTTTAAGATTTACTGATTCCTAATGAATATATGTTCCTTTCAAGGTGGCTAGTGTTCATGAGAGAGCGGTGACTTCTTTATCTCTTTTTAAAGGACCTTGCAATTTGCCTTCTGTTTTCAACTAATGCAATCATTCTAATCGGTCTCCATGACACTGGGCCGCTTGCTCTGTGTTCTGATGGCCTCAGTGCGCACCTGTCACAGTCAGTTCTGGTGGCTGTAGCGTGATATTGCGTGTGTGGAGAGATATTTGAGCAATTATCGTGTCTGAGCTTATTAACCTTTTCTTTGTGTGTAAGAGTCAGCATAACCCAGGGCTTTGAGAAGATTAAGCTGTAATGAAATAGTGAAAATAACAAGGAGGAAAGTGTGGCCCTGCCAGACGTGGAGTAATGGAATCTGGAGAGGAAAGGCAGAGTGTGAGAAAGAACACTTTGGGGAGCCACAGCATGCCCCCCGACTTTCATAAATGCTCTTCACTCGGTCTTCCTTGGGTTTCCCTCTCTCCCCTTCTCTGCCTCCGTCTCCTGGCTAACCCTCCATGTCTCACCAGGGGAACCTGGGTTGGATGCCCCCGTGCTCCCCGCAGATGGCACTCCTGCTGTCACCTCCGCCTCCCGTGTCCCTGTCCTCCATAAGGATCTCGGCCCCTCCATTGCAGCCTCACACTTTTCATTTCTACGTCCCCAGGTCTTAGCACCAGCCTTGGCAGGCTTGAGGCGCTTAGAAGCCCGGGCTGAATAAATCTATGAATAGATGGCTAGGGAACAGCATGGTGCTGTCTCGGAAAGATGTGTAAATGCATGAATCCCTTCTCTTATCAACAGGGCGAGTGGGTCTGCTCGTCTCTCATTGTCTCCTTTCCCCGGCCCTGGCCCCACGCCTCGGCTGCCCTGCTCATACGAGGAGAGGACGAGGGCCAGAGGGAAGCAGGTGACCTTAGGCATCCAAGTCGCCGTCACCAGGATGTGCTGGCCTCTGTGCCCAGCAGCTCTCCAGCTCTGGCCTCACTGTTTTGGTGCTGGCACATCTTCTCTTCTCTGTCTTTCTAGAGTGACGAGGAAAGAGGGCGAGGTGACCAGGGCAACAGCGAAGGTGGCTGAGCTTTCTTTCTTTTTTTAAGTTAACCCACAGGTTGTGGGAGCTTGAGTAAGTTTTGTAGGGTCAGGGCCAAGGCGCTGATAGAATGAGATTGCAGATCCAAGGAAAAGGCAGCGAGCTGAAGCAAAGCCCCAGAAGACAGTGGAGAAGGGATGGGAGCCCGGTTTGGTGAGCTGGCAGGTGTGTGGGATCTGGCTGGATGGGCAAGGTGTCCACTGTCCTGCAGAGACAGGAGCGAAGCACAGGAAAAATTATTACGCAGAGAAAATTTGTGTCAGGGCTTCTGTTTCTTTACCTTGTTTTAAAATATAGGATAATTTTTCATTTTAACAGTGTTTTCATGCACCCTCTTTTAAACACTTAACTCAGAATCGTTTAGATGGTGTCGCATTGTCTACACCAGCCGTATCCTGGAGGCTCCGAGGACCTCTCCTGCATAGAGCCCAGACGGAGAGACCTCCGAGCTCCTTGATGTGAACAAGGTGTTTTCTGAACAAACAGTCAGAAAGCCTGGGCAGACAAGTTTACTTATGGGACAGCAGGGCTGAGTGTTTGTAATCAGAAGTCTCCCAAGAAATCCTGGATACCGGATTGATTAGCCGGAAAGTCTGCCCTCAGGAGGGAACTGGGTGAAGGAGCAGTTGGAACACAGACTAAGGTCGGCCACACAAGTTCTCCATGACCCCAGTGACACTGACAGCATACGGGCACCCCGCCAGCTGCCAGACGCTGTGGACAGACTCCGCTTATTTCAACACTGGTCTTCAGAAAACCACAACGTAGATGTGGCCACCTTCACATTGTGTCTCTGTGAGGTCGTTTGCCTGAACACACCCAGCCACTGAAGGGTGCTAACATAAGCCTCACCCAGTTTGGACTGATCATGAAACATTGGCTGTTGTTGTCATAGTGCCACGTGCTGGGGACACGTACAGTCATCCTGATCCCCTTCCTGCTCCAGGTCCTTCAAAGGACCATGTGGCCTGTACCCAGTAAGACTCAGATATCTCAGCCCTCTTCATAGCAATGTTACTGCTTCCTCTTAGCTCCTTCCAAACTTTGGATCTCATCTTGAATCGTCTTTCCAGATTTCCCCAGCTTTGGGTTTGTACCTGATCCCCTCCCCCGACTTTCATCTTACTCTTTCACCCGAGGATACATTTGCCTTCTGTGATTCTCCTGCATTAAGGTTCTGGACTCGCCCTGAGGCCTCTGACTCCTTCTGACCCAGCTCTGGGCCCTGGGACCTAGCCTGTCCCTGGACACCTTGCCCTCCAGCCCCTCCAACTGTTTCCCATGGAGGGTCCTGATGTCTCAGGGGGCAGCTGGGTGTGAGGAGATTCCCCGAGAAGCTCTTTGAAGTGGGAGGAAGTGGACACAGAGCAGCCACAGCTGCCTTGGAGGCACTGAGGTGACGTGCTTGGCCATGGAGTGAGAGGAGAGGTCTGCCGCACAGGGCATCTGGGCTCATCAGCCAGGGGAGCCCCGAGAGGACAGGGTTACCCTTCCGGGAAAGAGCCTGAGGCGTCTCGGCTGCCGCTTCTGTCTTTGTCGACTGCTTGGCCCTCGTGTGTTCCAATGGCCCCCCCCCTCCGTCCTGGTCACAGACTGTGTGGTATCCTTGCCCTCCCCTTGTGGGCTCTCTGCCAGGCCTAGCCTGCAATGTTATGAACGGCTCGCGTCGAATCTGACCTCTTAAATGCTGACTCCCGGCTTTTGTACTTTGCCTAGTAGAAGCAGAGAAATCCAGCTATTTCAGAATATGCCAATAAAATTGCTCACGGGTTGAAGGACTCACTGGCCCTTGTGATTTATATCCACACACAATGCTGTTCGTCTGATGTGCTTGGAGGCCTCCTGTGGAACTTTCAAGCTATAAATAAGACAGGCATGTTTGCCTAGGGAGCCCCTGCCTCCAAATACCTATTTTGATAATTTGTGTAGTGAAATCAATATGGTGGAAACTGGTGGCCTGAGAGAGAGGAACGGGGTGGCTAGCCCTTTGAATTAACCTTGGCATATGCTAGGTCGGGGGCCTTTAAATGACTAGGCAGAGGTATGTTGATAGCTATTTGTAAGTGGCTGATAGATGATTATTTTACGACAATACAGGAATACCCATGTTCTCTGTGCCTCCAAAAGGAAGAGCACCGTTGAGGGTACAAATTTCAGCTCACTCCTGCCCTGGAGAGTTCTACTGTGAAGTGGGTTACTTACCACTGGAATGTCTAAGCTAGCTGTTTATGGGATAAGTATATTGCGGGCTGTCATGTTTGGATAAGATGACTTCAAATGTCACTTTGAACTCGAGATGCTATCATTGTTTTCTAGGCATATTCAACAGAAGAGAAGGGAAAAGGCAAGGTCTGAGGAGGTGCGTTTTGTTGTCTCACAATTTTTATCTAGGAAATCAGAACCGCTCTGAGTCAAAGGAAACACACACACACATATATATATATATATATATATATCTATGTATATATATAGCTACATATATATAATAAATTCACATTATAAATAAAACTTAAAAATCACACATACCATCTCACCATCCCCACATAACAACTATTTCCATTACTTTATATTCACAGAAAACCCATCATTTTCAAGGCAACTGATTTTTGTACAGTGACAATCATGTCCCGTAGAATGTTTAGTAAAAGTCAAGTATTTTGGGCTTGTCTTCAGATGATTAGACATAGAACCATTCCTTTAATTCATTTTGTGTGGGAACTAAAAATATCAAATATCATAATGTTTATTAATGTGTTAATGAATAAATACATTCCTCTTTAGATATGTCAGTTTCCCATTACAAATCGTTTTTGGCCTCATGCTGCCTGTGGCACATTTTTATAAACTGGGTTTCTGTGAATGGGCCTCCAAGGGACGGTGAGCCACTGGGTCCTCGAGACCCCGAACTCATCACCTGCGCTGAAAGGCTCAGAGCCACGGTCATCTCATCCTGTTTCTGTCGTCTCTGCTATATGGATGTCGACATCTTCTCGTCTTCTGCAGGCCCTGTAACAACTACAAGCACCCTCTTCCAAGCCCACCTTATAGACACATTTTGGAGCCCTGAGAAATGGACGCGATTGGCTTTCACCCCCGCTCAAGACAGGAAAGCTGGTGTCATCCTCTCCCTGGGACACCCCTGCCACACACAAACCCCAAACAGAGGGCACCGGAAGCCTGTTCTTCCTCAACCCCAGCTCTCATTGGCGGTCTTTCATTTCTTTATTTTTTAACATTTACTAGACATTTAATGATGTTAAGGAATTGTGGACTTTTATAGGTGTGATTTCATTTTTGTAATCATTCTTTTTTTCTGCCTCTCACTTGGTAATTTGATTATAGACAACACGTATCAGCTGGACTAAAGTTCAAGAAACGGTGTCTCTTTTTCAACCCAGGCATTCGAGAAGGCCCTTGAGTCACTGATTGGTAAGTTAAGAAACTTCAAATAAAATTGTAACCATAATGTGTTTTTTAAAAAGGAACACATCCTTTGTTTCTGGAATAATATGCGGAAGGCCTTACTAAGGCACTATACACATGATTAAGCTTCAGCTGGTTTTAAAGGAAAGTATTATACCCCCGCCCCCCACCATTTGAGAGAAGGGGTGCTATTCCAGGCGGAGGAATGGTTGCTAAGAGTGGGGATCTGGAGTCAGACGGACAGTCATCGTGAACCAGTTATGTGCCAGGCCTGGGCTCCCTCCTGGACAGACAGACATCAATCAGACAGGGTCACCTTCCAGGACTCACGGCAGCTCTTAGTTCAGGCCCCACAGAATTCCACTCAGAGAAGCACGTTGCTGGCAGGAAGATTTTTCAGATCAGTCACATGTTTCTTTTCATCAGACACATAATTCGGGGCTCTTCCCTCTTCCCCACCCCGTGAAGTTGTGTGGTGCGTCAACGAGCAGCACGGCGGGGCCCTAGCAGTGACCACAGCTGGGCCACCTAGTGCTTTGTGGCATCAGAAACATGCCAAGAGAAGACAGACAAAGTGGTGGGTGCCTCCTGCGTGAGGTCAGGAGAGCGGCATGGCCTTGGGGACAGGCGATGGCTGATGCCTGGGTCGTGTTGTGCGATGTGCCAAGTCCCTCTTGGTCGCTGTGTCTTCACGGACATTACAGACTGATAAACGTACCACTCCTGTGTGTGCTCCTGTTTCTCCTGCACTGACATCTATGGGTCTGCGTTAGCTCTTCCCCATTCACTCTGATGAAGGAGAAAGGGCGAGAGGCACGGATGGTGGGTGCTCACGTCAGCTACGTCCCGCCGTGACGACTGCCTCTTAGCAGCTGCTGTCATTCCCTGCGCTTTACCACTGGGAAAACTAAGACTCAGAAACATTCATTGGTCCAGAGCCACAGATCAGGGGAGTGGAAGGCACCACATTTAACCCGCCCTGTCTTCACATTTCAAAGCCTTTCCGCAGTTGCACAAAATTCTCCTACCAGCCTCGCAAGCAGCTGAGTTTTAACAGTAGATAATATTTCAGTCCTTACCGTGAATACTCAGCCCCTCAGTAATCTCACAGGGAGATTACTGTCTCTGCGGTGCTGTTTTACAGATGAGGGAATCGCGCCACCGAGCAGACTTAAGTGACTGGTTTAAGGTGACACAGTGCCTCAGTGGTAGCGTTAGCATTTGAACAAGGGGACGGGTCCATCTTTTTAACAACCATGCTATGTCATTCCCTTTTTCTTTGATTTTTGTCTCAAATCTTCTTGATCTGGCCACAAGTTCCATCCCTGTTGACAAATTGAAGCAATTATCTAGGGTGTTCTGACCTGGATCCTTAATAATTCATGCGAAAATCTCAGTCTGTTACCCAGGGTAACGTATTTGCCATGTGGAAAATAAAGTCAGAGTCCATTCGTTAAAACTATGAGCTCCCAAGAGCCAATCCTAAATCTTTTCTTCTTGCATTCATCGGGGTAAGGCTTGAGACCAGAGCGGACCCTATTTATAAAACTTGTTTATCACTCCCTACATCTCGTATGCACTGGCATTCTCCAACGGAGTGAAATTCCCAGGTGGACTTTACTTGTTTTTCTTCAGCGTTCCTCCAGTAGGGCAGTGACAGCACAAATTGCGAGTGAGCAGCCACTGGAAGGTTCCTCATTCCATGTAATTTAGAAACAGACAGTCTGCAAAGCTCACTGATTTAATTACAGGATGTAAAAGTAGGCAAAACGTGGCACACAACTGACAGCTGGGGGGACCTCCGCTGGATGAAAACTGGACGGCCTTGTTTTCATCTCCTGAACTCGTGCTGACAAATCTCCGGGGGAAGTTTTGATAGGTCCATCGTCAACAGACACTTTTCTTTAACTGCCGGGGTAAATTACCAGGTCATTTGGGTGGAAACTTGTGTCAATATAACATGATCGTTCTTCCTGTCTTTCTTTCCGTCCCTTTGCCCCCCTTATATCCTTTCAAGGCTGTCTGTCTGTCTGCTAGCAGGGCAGTGAGAGGAACAGAACACGAGTCCTCCGTAATGGGTTTTCTGGGGACACAGTTTTCTCATTTGCAGCACGTGGCATTTCTGGGCAGAGTGCAGCCCGAACCTGCAGAGCTGCGCTGAGCGGGGAGTGATTGTCAAGCCAGAGGGGAACTGTGCCCGGGGCTTCCACAGATGTCACCGGTAATGTTGGCAACTGCCAGCTTTCCAGTTCGGAAGCTCACCTTTCAGAACATGACTCAGGATGGAAACCTGCGGTAACTTGATTCCTTACTTTTTATTTTGACTTCTACCTGGGAGGTTCTACCCAGTGGATTAAAGAGTTGATTTTAGATTATTGGAAAACGAAAGAACAAACTTCCTTCTACCCTGGAAACCATAGCAACTCCTGCTCCCCTCCACAGTGCTCTCCACTCCCTGACCTCAGGAAGCACCCCTGGACCACACACTCTGTCCCCACCTGGGGCCACTGGCCTGTCCCTCCCCCCACCACGCTGAGCTTGGTAAGGAACGTTGGGCACTGGGTTCCCTTAGCAGCAACTTGACCTAGTTCTTTGGTTTGAGCTTTTTATCTAGCCAAGAGGACACAGGTACACGGGTAACCTGTGGATCAATGACGCCATGAGCCAGGGGAGTCGTTGACGGAAGTGCTGCCCTGTCACCATGGGAAACACTGGAGTGACACAGCAGTAGCTGTGAAAGCCACAGGGCAGTCTTCCTCACTTCATCCTGCATTTCTTTGCAGAACTTCAAGTGTAGCTGACCGACTCACTTTACTCCCTACAATTGCCTACCGTCCACTATCAACTTAAACTTAAGCGTATAGCCTTTCCCTCTCCTCAGGAGCAGGGGCCCACTTAGGCTGCTCCCTGTGGGTCCGCTTCGGTCAAGTTCTCTATAACCAGGTCACATCTCCTGGCAGCTTCGATGCTCACCCATGTTGGCCACTTGGCCTCCACGCCCTTCTGCCCCCAGGTGATGGAATCAAAGCAGATGCTGCCACAGTATCCTCCATGATGCTTTGTGCTCCTGTCTGAGGAAACTTGTTATCTGTTCACTCTTCAAGATGAGGCTAGAATCTTCCATCTTCCGGAAGCTTGCCCTGACCTCTTAACCAACACTGCTTAACAATAGCAACAACCACCATTACCCTTTTCTGTTTTCATAGTAACACTGTGACACAGGGGTTATTATTACTCCTATTTTGTGGATAAGAAAACTGAGGCTTGAAAAGGTTGTGAGATTGCTAACCCGTAGAGTCTCAGATCAGCTGTGGCTCTGAACTGGAATCACTGGGTTGGAAAAGAACCCCTCTTACTTATTTGATTCACCTTTCTTCAGTATATGTATAACTCACATTTATTTCATTGTTTAATATTAGAATGTTTGGGTCTTTATTTAGAAGTTTGGTGATGTTTTTGTGACCAGAAATATGTCCTAGGAGCTTAACTCTTGTTTATATCAATTAGTCAAGGGTCCAATTGGATTCACTGTAAGTCGTTTTGCTTGAAGTCACGGTTTCCAAGAACTTAAGTGAGAACTTTCTATTGGAGGCACAGTCAGTGACAGGACAATTTCTCAGTGTAGGACCACGGTCACGTGTCTTTTGTGCAGGTGGGTTCAGCTCTAGAGTTGACTAGACAACAGTGAAAATGGAAATAAGTAAAATAACAATTAGTCTGCTTTTGTATTTGTTTAATTAACCTAGTTGACATTAAAGATATTGCTAAAAATATAGTGTCTATTCTCTCACATTTTGCATCTCGCTTTCCCGGTTCAGTTTCTTTCTGCCCCTAAGTAACTCTTACATATTTCAGTGCTTTAGAAATAGCCTTAGCCAAGCTAATGACATGAAAATAAAGAGTAATGTATACCCAGCTGTACATAACAGGACTGTAATTCCATGGAGAGATGCCTGAGTGCCTCGCTAATGTCATGAGAAATTCAACACAGAGTCCCCAGCTCCAGTTAACGTGTGGGTGGTGTGACGGGCCTGCCGGTGACCCATCTTTCCACAGGATGCTGCGCCCAGTGGGGCCCCTGGGGAGCACAAGGCTAGGGGAGTGGCAATGGGCCCTCCGGCCCCTCATAATGCATGAGCGTGTCCCGGGCCTTGCAGAGTCCTGCCTACTTCCTTATTCTCATCCTGCCTATGGAGAATGAGACTCCGGGACCTTCTTGGTGTAAAGTGTGTTCAATGGAGACGGATATTCCCAAATCCTAAGAACACAGTGTTATTTTCACTATGGGTTATTTGCCACGATTTTTATTAGTGGCCACAAATGATGGGCCACTAATAAATTCATGCCCCAAGAAGAACATCTTACCCTAATTATTGGGAGCCATCATCTCTGCCACAAAAGTATTTAACAAATACTGTGTGACTACTTCAGGCCAGACTCCGTGCTCTGCTGCAGGGGACAGCTGAGTGGCCCCCGGAGGGCAAAGGGAGGCTGCTGTGCGTCCTGGACTGAGGGCCGGTGGATCTGAGCGGTCTCTCGCTCTGAGGTGGCGGGAGCAGTGTTGCAGTTGGTAGAACCAGAGTCATTGTCAAGAGGAACATGTGAGTCTGGTGGAGAGTCAGGAATGGAGTGGGAAGAACAGGTAGGCAGGCGGGGTGAGGAGAGGGTTGGAGTCAGGATGCGTTGAGATGCTTTGACTGGTGAGGGAAAGCGGTTCAAGGTCAAAGCTGAGGATGGTGAAGGGGCGCTCTGGCTCTCCTTGGGAGCCTGTGGTACCCAGGAGCCACGTGAGGGCTCGGCAGTGAGGGAAAATCAACGATCATGGACAGTAATTATCCATCCTGTATAATGTGCAACCCATTTTCGCCTGCCTGATTTCGTGTCATCCTCATAAAACCCCGTGAGTGGGGAGTAGCTCCTTAGGTCCCAAATCTGGACCCGCATTTCTCAAGCTGGGATCCAAAAGTCCCACGGAACTCTAAGAGGCGTCACAGGAGTGGCATGCACACTAGGAGCCTGGGTAAGAGGCTGCTGTGATACTGTGGCCACGTGACCTCGGAGGGTCACTGAGCCTCCTGGCCAGGTGGCTCCTCTTCAGAATGAGAACCCAAACAGCACTTTCCTCACAGTGTTTAGGTAATTAAATGAGTGGGCAGGGTGGCACGTGGTCATCAGTATGTAAGTGCCTTATCACTTAGTACATTTTCTGGAGACACAGTCTGTTGCTTTCACTAGAGTCTCAAAGTCGTATAACGCCCCCACCACCCCCCAAAAAAGATACTGGATGTGGAGGAAGAGACTGACACCTACGTGATTGGCCAAGCTGCCCCCACCCCAGAAGGTGGCGTGAGGTACGGGGACCAAGTGCCATGGGGGCAGGGTGGGGAGGGAAGCTTGCACGCAGTAGGAGACGGCCAGACAAGGGCCCTGGCCTGTCTCACCAGGAGGCATGAGGACCGACATGTATGGCGGGCTGGCCATGTGCCCAGCCCAAGGCTGAGTCCTCTATGCTGGTGTCACGCTCACTCCTCAACAGCAGAGGGTGGGCTCCATCATCACCCTCATTTTACAGACAAGGAACGGAGCTCAGAGAGGTTCAGTGACCAGATCAGGGGCTCACAGATTACGAGTGCCCCTGTCAGCATCACAGCCCCAACCCCCCAGGGGACAGGCCAGTAACTTCATTCAGGGTGGGTGCAATGTTTGGACCAGGCCTGAAACTTCCGTAGGATTTGGGAGAGTGGGGTGGGGGGCGGTGCTGGGGGCACCACGAGTGAAGCCCAGAGTGGGGAAAGGGAACCGCCAAGTCCCGGGTCACTTGGTCTGGTTTGAGGCACAAGGGGGTAGTGGGCAGGCAGGTGCATTCCCCTTCCCGTTTGTTTCTACTTTGTTGCACCTCAGAATCTTCTGGAAACATAACTCTTCCTGTTAGGCCTTTGGGTTGTGAAGGAGTGAGAGGCATGTGTAGGGGTGGGGACAGAGGGAGCCTGGGGACATCTCCACATGGTCCCGGTTACAGGGCCCTCAGCCCGGGGCCCCTTGGCTGGGCGCTGTGCCCGCTGTGGAAGAAAGAACCGTCTGGGTGGGTATGGGCACAGGGGTGTGCGAATCTAGTCCTAGGACAGGCAGTGCTGGCAGGGAGAGCTGCGTGCTGAGCCCTGGGCCGCAGACACGTATCCCGCCCTGCGTCCCACGCCTGGGCCCTCCCTCCTGCCTCTCTGGCCCCACTGGGCCCCAACCTTGTTCCTTTTCACTGTGCCCCCCACAGAATTACTTTCCTGCTGGGCAGGGCTCGGCCCAGGTCAAACCCCAATAACAGCCCTAATAACAGGTGTCTGTGTCTTTGCATTGGTGGAGTTCAAGTGTGAGGGCTGAAGCTTCCTCATTGCCTTCATCCATTTTTCCCTGATTGCGCTGACCAATGGTGTCATAGCTTTTCTGTTACACGAGGTATCTTCTGAGGAAATGTTCTTGGCCCTCGCTGGCTTCATCTCCCTAAAAGCTGTGTTGTTCCTTCTGTGGTGTACGCCAGCCTTTCAGTCTCTTCTTGCCGACATTTCAGCCTTCACACTGCGAGCTGCCTCCCTCCTCTGTGCTGCCTGGGAGCACAGACCCCTTCCTTCCACAGTGTCTGCACTTCTCCAGGGTGTCAGGGGACTCCCTGCGACCACAGGTTGGGGGTGTTGGGGGTGGAGGAGCACACGGAACTGGGGGCGTCCGGAAGGGGTGCGGAGAGCCGGCCTTGCGGTGGGTGGGGTGGGGTAGGGGTGGGACTCTGTGCTGCTCTGCTTGTGTGACTGCCTATGTGATTTAACTTCACCTTCCTCCTGTGGAAGATAAACAAGGAAATTATTCTACTGCCCTGACTGGTAGTGAGGAGGATTGCATGAGACCGTCTCCGCAAAACGCCGAGCACAGAGCTTGGCGCCCTTCCAGCTCATTCTGCATCACTACGCGCTCGTTCTCCCCTCTGTCCCTTCTGCTGAGCCCATGGGCACTTTCTTCTCCCTCTCTCTCTCCAGCTTTCTTAGTTTGTTTCTGTGTATCCGAAGGGTAATGGTAGAGTGGTCTGTCATTTCATTCCGATACAAAAGCAGAAAATCGGTCCTTACGTTGAGTACTCCTCTGCTGGTTTCTTACATCTGCTAACTCTTTCTGCTGCGCAAGTCCCTGTCCCTTGGTTTATTCATCTAGCCATTCATTCAGTAGGTATCTCATATCTGCTTCCCACTGTCTTACTTTATCCGGGACATCCTTTGAAGCGTCCTTCACTGGGTAGGTGTCCAGATCCAGAGACCCTCCCAAGGTCACGCAGGAGGTCTCCGCCGGGATTTCTGGCTGGGTCCAGAGTCTCCAGCAGCCTAAATGACTGACTCTGGTCAGTGACAGATTGTATTGGTCGGGAAACTGGGAGACACTAAGTGCTCCTATTAAAAGCTGGTGTGCTTCCTAGGGCGTGTCCTTTGCATTACAACGATGTACAGTGGGGTTTTCATTCTAAAAAGCTGCCAGCTCCTGCGTGATGTTTGTGAAGTGCTTAATCCCACAGGGATTCCTTCCGAAACGCAGAGAAAAGTACCATAAATCATTT
This sequence comes from Rhinolophus ferrumequinum, assembly GCF_004115265.2. Classification (NCBI taxonomy): domain Eukaryota; kingdom Metazoa; phylum Chordata; class Mammalia; order Chiroptera; family Rhinolophidae; genus Rhinolophus; species Rhinolophus ferrumequinum. Next base: position 67,776,173 of record NC_046296.1, read on the forward strand.
TGTTTTCTTTTTTAAATGGAAAGACATGAATTCTGTCCTTGGGAGGTGTGCCAAATTCAGTGCAGCAAAAGCTGAACTTCCATGAAAAATTTTGACTAAAGAATGCAATGCTCTAACGAGATCACTGTTTCTCTCCGTCTACAGTTCTCTGGGGATGGACGGGCTGGAGGAGACCCGCTGGGTGATTGGCCAAGGAGGGGGCACACTTCATGTGCTTTCTGAGCTGGACATGCCAGTGCCCAGGGGCCACTCAGGTGGATAAGCTCAGGTATGCACTAGCACATACCTGTCTTCAGATCACACAGCCATGTCTACTGTCCACCAAAGATCAAACAAAAAGATGAAAGCACGTCAAAAGTTGAAAGTCTGGCACATGCCTGAACTGAGCAAGAGAGAGAAGCAGGGAAGAGCAAAGCGCTGTAAGCTGGGGCCGCTTCCCGGGGCGTCAGCCCGACTTGCTGGCACGGCTTTCATCACACAGTTTGTCCAGTGGTCACGGTACAGTCTGACTGTAGTTCATGGGCACAGAATTTGGGACAATCGGATGTGTGGCTACTCCAGAGCCTACCCCACGCCTTCCCCCACCCTGGGGCAGTGTGAGCTCAGGGCCCTCTCCTATCAATGCACCTGGTCAGGTCAGTCCACCTCCAGGCTACCTGAGCCACAGGGCCGCTCCTGGGGCTGTCCTGCCAGTGTCACTCTACTTGGCTGTGAGGACACTGAGCTTCCATAGGCTCCTGCCTGAGGTCACGCAGCTGGGAAATGATGGAATGAGGCTCCAGAGTCTGGTTTATGGGATTTCAGGTGCTGTGTTCTTTTCCTCATTCCATATGGCTGAAAACCGTGAGCTGGTTTGGGCAAGTGACTTATCCTGTTTTCACTCTTCTAACCTCCCTGCTCCACCAGCCTTTGCGTCTCACTTCTAACAAGGGGCTCTTACTGAACGGGCTGTATCATGGCAGAGTACGTCAGCTAGAACCTTCTTATGAGCCGTGCTCCAGAAGGGAGAAAGCACGTGCACACACACACGCCACACACACGCCACACACACGCCACACACACGCCGCACACACGCCACACACCATACACGCAACGCACACACGAAAGGAGGACAAGGGGCCTCATGTGGACTGAGTGCCTTCACCCTTTGTATATCTTATCCCAATTCATCCTGACAGCAGTGTCGAGGCACCCATTCTATTTTATATGAGAGAACACGGAAACTGAGGACGTCCAAGTGACTTCCTCAAATGTCCACAGCCAGTGCCTGCCGCCGTGTGGGAAGTTGACGCCAATCTGGCCAGTAGCCCGACAGACATCTGTTTCACTAGAGGGGAAGTGCTGGGGCTGTGGGGACCCCATCAGGGCCAGGTTCCAGAAGCAGCTGTTTCCAGGGCTTGCTGCTCCTGGGCTGCAATCTGGGGCAAGCCCCCTGGATAGTGGCCATGGGCCACGGCAGGAAGAGCTGGTGCCAGGAGCTGCAGTGGTAACATGCTAAGTGACTCTACCGGGAGCTGCCCTTTTTATGAACTTCGGGGGAAATGTGCTCCTCTGAGCCACATTGGTCGTAGCCGGGCGGACATCAGGTGGGTGGGCCCGATGGGCAGGACGTCCTCATGTTGCCAACTCCTTTGTCTTTGCTGGTGGGTCTCTCTCTCCCTCGAGGAGGTGACAGTTCACTGGTCTTCCGATGTGTTCTCTGAGGGATGAGGACCCCAGGTTCCTATTAGGACATCTGGTGGACCAGGGTTGGGACCAGGCCCTCCTCGGGGAACCATGCCAGCCACCTAGTGGGAAGATGGTGGGTATTGGTGTCTGATGGCGACAAAAGCTGCGCGGCCTTCGTGAGTCCTTGGCAAGCAGCCTCCACTTCCTGGGTCTAAATGAGGGTTTTCATGTCTCGCTCTCAGGACTGTCCCGAGGACTCACTGAAATTATGCGTCTAAAGCACCTGATCCAGCACCGATGGGGTTCTGTTTCCTTCGCCTGGAGGCCTCTCCCTACCCATCCTCCTGCTGTTAGTGGGAAGCCCCTTTCCTCCGGCAAGCCTTTCGCGTTTCTCTTGTCCTGTTTAGGGGCTTGAATAAGCAAGTTAGGGATGCTTTTCTCTGTTATAGCAGGATGCGAATGTCCATAAAAATCACCAAATTAGGCAATCAACTAATTGATTATGGGAAAAAAATGGGTCTAGGGGCACAGTAATGGAAACCTTTGTCAGTGACATAAAAAAGGATAAGAACCTCACCAAAAGCCACACCGTTTTACACATTAAGTGATTAAGACAGGCTTTAATGCTACAGTAAATGTGTTCCCTAACCTGGAGAGAGGCCTGAGGTTTGCTTGGGGATGTGAGTGTTGAGGCGTTTGCTTGGGAGCTGGGGGAGGTGGAGGAGGGGGCAGATGTGGAACGGGAGGGAAAGTCCTACCGCCAGACGTGGTGGGCGTGGCTCAGAGCACAGGTGGTCGCTGTGAGATGGTGGAAGTATGTGTGTGTGTGTACATACACATGCACTTGTGTATGTGCCTGCACGTGTGTCTGTGTGTCTATGTGCATGCACGGGCGTGTGTGTGTGTGTTCCTAGGCTCAGATCAGCTGGGGAGCAGTTTTACATTTTCACCAACTGTTTCTTGTGAGAATCCACACTGGCATTATTTGCAAATTGTACCCTCATAAACCAACTTCCTCGAAAGAAATGTGCGTGTCCAAACAAGCTTTAGAGAAGAACTGGCCGCCCAGCATGCACAGGGACCCTGGTGCTGTCCTCCCGTGGGCTTCAGACACTTCCCCAGGGAAAAGCGGAAGGTCAGTGGGGCAGAAGGCCTATGGCAGTGACACACACATGCCTGTGTTCTCAGTGCTGGGAGCGACTGCAGTCAAGTGTGAAAACTAGATTATTTAATCTAGTTAAATAATTAAATAATCTAGTTTTCACTTTGCTCACCCTCCAAAGTGGGCAGATACCTTAGAAGTATTCCTGCAAAAAGCATGGACTGAGGTTAATAATAATATTGCAAGAACAAGTGAACAAGAGAGGAAATAAGAGACCTGCTGTGTGCCCTGCACTTGATGCCAGTTCTTCGTCCTTCGTAAGAGATTAAAACAATGACAGCCTAATAAAATCTGATACTAGCAAACACAGTTGTTGAACACTATGAACCATTATTTTAAATACAGATTTACCTCCTCTGTTATTAACTGTGAGCCTCCCTGTCTGTGTGCAAAGAGTTAATGCCTTGGGGTATTAACTAATGAAATTACAAATCCCTCATCATTAGTGAGGCACTGAAATCTAAGAATCCACATATGAAGACAAGCATTTAACTTTCTGGGGGAAAAAATCCTGAAAATTTTACCATTTTAAAATTATTAAAATGTATTTAATCCTATGCTTTGCAAAATTCCACTGAACTCCATGATAATTCTTTAGAAGTCTCTTGTGAATTTCCTGTCTTGGTGGATAAAGACAAAAAGGCACATCAACTGATAAAATATTTTTTCTTCCTGCTTTGGTAACAATGGCTGAAACAACATAGAGACAACAATGTGGCATATACAAAATTGTATGCTTTATCTTCAAACACTTTTGGAAGATGTATGAAAATATGAAAGATTGGAAGAAACCAACTTGTGAATAAATTACTCAGTCTGGGAGGTTTACTATATAGTTGGGTAAAAGTACAGATGCTTCTAACATGTGTAACCTTCTCATGCTTGCTGAGTTCAGGTTCAGTTATGAAGTACACAAAGAACAACTTCTGTGTGATCTACCAAAGAGAAGGTAGCAGAGAAGCTCTATTCTGAACAGCAAATGATTCAGTTAACAAAACAATGCTTTATGGAAAAAATTACGTAAAGGTAACTAGTGATCCGGCTTTTTGCCTAATTTACAACAACCAGGATTGTGACATCATTCGTTCACAGCGTTACTCCTAGGGAGGGATCCTTTGCAATGTGGCAGTACTTTTTAAAGACATGGGAAATAAATAAGAACATCTTTTGTAGTACACACATTCACTGTTTATTACATTCCAGAGTCCTCAAGAGTTGTTGGACTTAAAATGAACCATGACAATTATTTGTTCAAGGCAAGTAATGCTTTGGGGAAGTGTGTACCGTCCCCATCAGGGCAAGATTTTACCTACATCTGTGATTCCAAATCCTGTGGTATTGCTGCCACTTTTTCCTGTTTTGGTTGGGGGGAGTACCCCCCCCAGTGCAGTTTGAGTTGTTTAGATCCTTGAATTGGTTTATGATGTATATATATAATATATATATCCAGAAATTAATTAAAGAATTAAATAAATGTGTTTAATTTTATTTCCCCTTGGAATATGTAATCACCAGTATGGCTATCATGGAGGGAAAAAAAGCAAAACAAAACAGAAACCATTCCTCAGTTCTGCGAGCACTGCCTTTTATGGGCATTTTCAGATTTCCCCTCCAAGGTGGCTCTGAATCAGTACCAGGCCTTCTTTCATGTGGATAACTATTTAAAGATGTGATATTCAGGGCAACTAGTTCATACCAACTCATTCTCTCCCTGTCATCTCCCAGTATGGACACGGAGGACAAGGAGTTGCGAGACGTGACCACTGGGTGGCACTGTTGCTCCATGGAGGGCCGCCCATGGCGCACCCCAAGGAGGGGGCCAAGCTGAGCACAAAAGGTGGCAGGCATTTCTAAGGTGAGTACAGGGAGTGTCTGATGAATTTACCTCCTCTGTGGAATTCTCCTTTTGAGGCATCTCCCCGCTCGAGGTCGATTTCTGACGGTGGACGCTGCTGCTCACACGTGCGCTGCGTGCGTCAGCAAGCTTTCCCCAGCTCCACAACCCCCAGAACCCCAACTTCATGTCACAGGGGCGGCTGTCCTTACGCCATCACTAGGGAAGATTAAAAATAAATTGAAGCACATGTCACTTCAAAGGGAGCACAAAAAGGACATCGCATGATTTGATGCATTAATGAGAAAGAGCTGATGGTTCTTGATTTGAACTCCATGGAAAGAAGAGAGGATTGTTAAAGCTTGTAAGCTGCTGGTGGTGTTTCCAAATGGAAGATTATATTTTCCTATTTAAATAAGGAAGCACTTCCCTCCCCCGTTTCTAGACTTTAATTCTTCTGGGCTTTGGCTTGGTGATACAGATATGGTAGCAGAGGGGGACTTCCCCACTCCACACTGGAGGCACCCCCTGCAATGAAAGGGGGAGGGGAGTAGGGCTGGGGATGGTGGTCCAGGCCCCCCAATTCCCCAGGCCCTGATCAGTGGCGTCTCTAGGCCAGGCTGGCTTTGTCAGCCACGACCACGCGTGAGGCTGTGGCCACCACCCCTGGCATGGCCTCACTCTAGACTCACCTAGGAGTCCTCCATCTCAGGCTGATCCTTTGTTTCAGAGACCCTCCCCCAGCAGACCCAGCCCCTCTGTGAGTGAAATCCACAGCCTCCCAGCAGTCAGTCACTTCCTGGCTAATGGGGACTCAGCCCAGTCAGTCTCGTTTTTCATGCCTTGTCAGGAGGCCTGAATGCAGAGGGGGACGGCAGCTGGGAGGAGTGGAGCCTGGGCAGATGTCCTCATGAAAAATTTACAAGGAATAATCAGAGACTCCTGCGGTTCCCCCTAAGGGCAACCCCCGCTCCAGGCTTGTTGCCCAGGCCCCTGCCAGAATATTGGAAAATGCCCCCATCGTTTTGAAGAAAATCTGGCTCTGGGGGCTAATGCCTGGCGTTTGATGCACTGGGCCATCCTCCTGAGACTGGTTTGCAAGTGTAGTTCAGGTGAAATTGATGAAGTATCAGTTAATCTGAGGCTGACAGTTTAGAGAGGTCACAGCTGCGAGGAGCTGCCAGGGGCTCACGGAGAGCAGGCGGAGAAGAGTCAAAGAGACAGAGGGAGCCCCTGGAAAGGCAGCATTCATCTTCCCACGGGCACTTCTCAAACCTTTGTAAATAGCCGTACTGCCGACTCTCCCCCCACAATAATCACCTTGACTCAGGCACCCCCTCTGCCAAAATCCAAATCCACATCCCTGATGTCCCTGTTTCCTTAGGGGTGAAGGAGGAGAGAGCTGCTGTTTCTAATTGAACCGGGCAGTTGGATCACCTAATGCAAATGTCCGGTTTTTAAATTGGAACTCTGAGTCATGTCTGCTCATTCCTGCCTTTCCTGTCACAGGAAGGTTTGTCTAGCTACACGGCATATCTACAGATGGTGGGCCATGCACTGATCAGAATTTTCTGGAAGGGGCATTAATTCTCTGGAAAGAGATAAGAACTGACACAATTTCATGTTTATTCTGAGTTGTTTTGTATCTGAAAACCTAGGACTCCAGGACCTGGTATCCTATCACCCAAACTGCAGAGGTGGCTGCAGTTTGGCCATGTTATCTAAACTACGATGCAGTTTTTCTGGGTTTTTTTTTTGGGGGGGGGAGGGGAACAGGACTTTATTGGGGAACAGTGTGTACTTCCAGGACTTTTTCCAAGTCAAGTTGTTGTCCTTTCAATCTTAGTTGCAGGGAGCGGAGTCCACCATCCCTTGCGGGACTCCAGGAGTCAAACAGGCAACCTTGTGGTTGAGAGCCCACTGGCCCATGTGGGAATCGAACCGGCAGCCTTCGGAGTTAGGAGCATGGAGCTCTAACCGCTTGAGCCACCGGACCAGGCCAATGATGCAGTTTTTAAGTTCAGATTTACCAATAATTGGGTTTTGCAGGAGATGGAGCAGCAAGGGTTTTCTAAGTTTCATTTTTCTATGGATATTTATGTGAACTTAGGTTATGTTCATGCAAGCTAACATTTTTCTTTTGCCAATAAAGAATGTGAGAAACTTCATATTTCTAAAAATCACATTTTTAGACATTTTAAATTCAATTGATTTATTTTTAAGATTTTTATTAAAAATATAGCTAACATACAATATTATGTTAGTTTTAGGTGTACACCATAGTTATTCAACATTTATACACCTAAAGAAATGATGACCATGGTAAGTCCAGCAATTATCTGACGCGGTATCAAGCTATCAGGATATTATTGACTATGTTCCCCATGCTGTATATTACATCCTCATGACTTGTTTGTTTTATACCTGGAAATTTGGATCTCTTATTTCCTTTTCCCTTCCCCCCCTTCTTAAATTTATCAGTAAGAGTTGGCATTCAATATTATTTTATATTAATTTCAGGTGTACAGCACAGTGGTTAGACATTTATATAGTTTAAGAAGTGATCCCCCCGACTAGTTTAGCACCCACCTGGCACCATACATAGTTATTACCACATCATTGACTATATTTCCTGTTTTACTTTACATCCTATTGACTATTTTGTAACTGCCAACTTGTAGTTCTTAGTCCCTTCACCTTTCTCATCCTTCCCCCCAACCTTCTCCCATCTGTCACCAGAACAGATTTTGTACCCATCTGACACCACACATAGCTATTACAATATTATTGACTGTATTCCTTCTGCTATACCTTACATCCCCATAACCACTTTGTAACAACCACTCTGTACTTCTTAATCCATTCCCCCTTTTTCACCCACCCCCTCCACTCCCACCCATCTAGCAATCATCAAAATGTTCCCTGTATCTAAGAGTTTGTTTCTGACTTTGTTTCTATGCTCCAGGTGCACTAGTTGGGTGGGCCGAGGTCCCAGTGAGTCAGCAGAGTGGAACAGCGGAGCTCACCGGGCCAATCAGATTCAGACTTGGCCTGTGGGGCGGGCTCAACACAGGAAAGATGGCACCCACCTGCCAGGTGCACAGGAGAAAGACCCCTCACCAGGGAAATGCCGACTGTGTTCCCGTCTTCCCCCTGAAGCCACAGACCTCAGTCTGCTCCCCTTATGCCTCTAACATCCCCCGAGTTACCATCCCTCCGCTGGAGCCCAAGGTGAGTGCCTGCGAGCGAGTGTGTCTGTGCGCCGGCCCTTTAAGAAGATGCCTGGGTTTCCTGCAGCCTCCGTCCCACCCAAATGATCGGAATGCCCTGTTTTTCACAGCCAGATGTTGTGGGGGCTCCTTTCCCAGCACCAATACTCCAGGCTGGGGAGCCTGGCATGAGGGGCTGGGGCTCCTCATTCCCCCAGGGGGAATCTCTATGGCCGAGATATCTGTCTTGATTCTTAGGCACCACAGGGAGGCTTGGGGTCCGTTCTGGGTCTCTGCCCCTCCTACCAGTTTGGACGTGGCTCCTTCTTTATATTTTTAGTTATAAGACTTCTGTTCGGCTAAACTTCAGATAGTTCTCCAGGTTGATTGTTCTATAACTTAGTTGTAATTTTAATGTGTTCATGGAAGCCCACAGGCAGTGTTTACTCCACCATCTTGAATCTCTACAATTGACGTTTTAAAATGTGTGCCGTGCTGAGTAGTGTGTTGAAACCGCCACTGTCCTGCTGTGTCTTGCCTAGGACCTGAATTATCCCTTTGTCCCCAGTGTCTCCCGACTGTATGTACAGTACAATAAGATATTTGACAGATCACATTTCCATAACTTTTATTACAGTGTATTGTTAGAATTGGTCCATTTTATTGTTAGCTATTGTTAATCTCTTACTGTGCCTATTTTACAAATTAAACGTTATCAGAGATGTATATAGCTAGGAAAAAACATAGTGTATACAGGGTTCAGTACTATCTGCAGTTCCAAGCCTCTGGGGGGGGGTGTCTTTGAATGTAAGCCCCACAATAAGGGGGTGACTGTCACAGGGAGGTAGATGATACAAATAATTAAGTGAGATGCTTCATGCATCTCTCATGCCCCACACGGCTCTGGAACAGGCATAGTTTCAGGAAAGGACGAAAGAATCTATAAATGGAATCTGAAAACAAGTTTCTAAATGTTTATGCAAAAATACATCGCTGTGCGTACGTTGTATTCTTGTTTCTGATCCTGTCGTAAACACATCGGTGCAGTTACTGGGATAAGGGCGTGTCTTCCTGGACAGGAAACTGACCCTCACCTGGTGTGAGAAGCAAGACCCCCCTCCTGGCCACACAGTTTCACCAGGAGCCTCATACGCGGTTCCAGCTGAAAGTGGACAAGTTTCCTGAGGGCTCTGAATTACGTGCTATTTCTGAGAACGAAGCAGGAGACGCTCCTGTGCATTTTTGTCCAGTGGAAGGTGGACTTAGGGAAGCCCCCTCATGTCCCCACTGCTCCCAGAAGCTGCATCGTGCAGGACGGACCCAGAGAGTGTCCCCAGAGGGCTGTGCTGCCTTTTCTCAGTCGGAGTGTGATTTGGGGGGAGATGGAGTAACAGTGGCAGGAGTGTCCGTGCTGCACACTGCCTGCCGTGTTTTTAGAAACAGTGTCTGATGATGGTAGAACTTTGCTTCTAATCAGTAAAAATGAGTTCCTTACTTTAGGGGCCTTAGTTAGGTTTTAGTTAAGAGAACTCTCTCCAAAAAGAGAAAAAAGATGAGGAGATCCCTGAAGCAACTCCTGATGATTTTAAAGTAGTATTGGAGTTCGATTTAGAACACAGTAACAGGGATTCTCAGAGTGTGGACCCCAGACCTGCAGGACACCATCCAAAAACTTGTTGAAAGTGTCACTGTAGGCCACTCTCCAGACCTACTTCTAAGTAGTATAACTCCTCTATCAATTGACAGTTTCAATCGATAGCACATGTAGTTTATTTTTCTTTCTTTTCTCTCTCTTTCCTTCCTTCCTTCCTTCCTTCCTTCCTTCCTTCCTTCCTTCCTTCCTTCCTTCCTTCCTTCCTTTCTTTCTTTCTTTCTTCTTTGCTTATTTTTTACAAGAATACAGTCAATAGTTCAACGAGATACAGTCAGAGAAGCAGGCACGAACCCCGGCTGTGTTTCAAGGGCCTCAAGACCCTACAACTGCGTTCATCCCTGTCAGTACGAGTACCTCGTGCCATTTTGGTTTTCCTTAAATAAAAGCAATCATCAGTTAGCTTTATATAAGATATAAACATTTAAAAAAACATTGAAAATCTCCTCATCTTGCAGCTATGTACATTGAGGCCAAGAGGTCCCCAGGGTTTTCCTGGGATCAACCCCTGACAGCCAATCAGACAAGAACCTAGTTTCTCGAGTCCTCCTACAAAGTTGTTTTCTCAGCATCTGGCTCTTCTTTCTACTGCAATTTTAAAAATTATGTAAACAGAAGGAATTAGATATGAGGAATGGCATCGTAAAACATATCCAAAGAGATTTCATAGACACTGAAGTTGGATGTTTGCTTAATTTCCATCTAGAGAGACATACCCGTCTTCTACACCTATTACATTTTTATATTCCCCTAATTCATGACATATTTATCTTAAAGAAGGTTTTAAAAATGATTTCATAAGGATGGGTTCTGTCTTAGATTGCCCATGAAGACAGATTCTGAAGCAAAGTAGCCTTTGTAAGTTTGTCCCAGGAAGTCTATACCCATATGTTAGATGCTGTCTTAGATTACGGGGATACTAGAACAGGAAAGGAAAGGACCCTCAGTAGGCCCAGGTCCTTTGCCTGAAGGCATTTAATAGAGAGAGGAGAGCATAGGGGCGCTCTAAGGGGCCCCTGGCCCTGCAGGAAATTTGTTCCACGCTTCCTTGTGGCAGATGGAAGTGAGATGAATTTCTGGACACAACCCACCATCCTTTAAAGAACTAAGTTTGTCATCAAAATTGGCCGAATAACAGCCGTAAAACATAGATCTTCAGGTATACGTCCTCTGGGAAGGAAGTAAATGGCAACATTTGAGTGTTTGCTAATGAAAAGACTGCACTGGAACTTGACGTCACCAGGTATGTGTGTTGGTATAATGGATTCTGCTCCCTGATACATGGCTGGATCTTTTAGTGCAGAAACCAGAGGCTTCCAACTCCAAAGGTGTCTTTAAGGCAGTGATTTCCTTTAAGAAAAAGATAAATAGCTTCCAAACATAGTTTGCATGTGAATAAACTTGTAAAGTACATTAGCTTACATTAGGACGTGGGACTTGAGCTTACCCATTTCCGGGAGTGGATTTTACCATGTGTTCAGGGGTGATAAGGCTGGTGCCTATGGCTGATTTCTCTATGTACATAAATTATGGAATAGTTGGGTATTGACATGGGGATCAGTGACAGAACCCCAGCAGTTCCAGCCTGGGCTCATTTACATGTCAATGGCAGGCCTGGGCTGTTTGATTACTCTTGTCTGAGCTACCCGAACAAATAAAAGCAGAGAGGCGCATTTGTGGACCTAGAATACCTTTCACATATACTTCTGTGTGTGTGTGCGCGCGCGCACGCGCATGCCTGTGTGTGTGTGTGTGTGTGTGTGTATTTTAACATATAATATGAGAATGTGTGAATTCTGGAACTCTTTTCATTTTATAGTACATTTTATGCAGTAGTAACTATTATAATGGTTTACCATTTGGATAGCAATGTGAACTCATTAACAAAATTGTCCATGGTGCCTCTGGTAGGATGTTTTAAATTTTATTTATTGATTCTGAAGAAGCATATGCCACCACTTCCATCCAAGCCCTGCAGTGTCTTCCATTGCAGTCAGAATCCAATGCCTCGCCGTGGTCTGTGGACGCTCTGCCTTCATGGCCACTCCCCACCTTCCTCCTGGTCTCCGGCCCCTCCTGGACCTGCTCTCGGCCCGGCTTGTTAGCACCTCAGACATTTAAAGGACAAGCCCTCCTGGCCCACCAAGCTCTGCATCTACTTTCTCTTTCAGTTCTCAGATCTCAAGTCTTCATCGCCAAGAAGGCCCTCGGGACCAATCTTTCTAATGCTATCTGCCTCACCCCCGTTTCTTATGCTTTCACTTATTTCATTTGTCCACATAGGAAATTATCTTCGTGATTTATTTTTGTGTTAGTTGCCCATTTTGCCCCAGAAGTACAGTTGACCCGGAAACAACATAGGAATTAAAGGTGCTCACCTCCCATGTAGTCGAAAATCTGTTCATAACTTTGACTCCCCAAACCATAACCAGCAATGTAGCCCACTGTGGACCAGAAGCCTTACAGATGGCACAGTCAATTAACACGTACTCTGTGTGTTATATGGATGATGTACCGTATTCCTACATTACAGGAAGCTAGAGGACCTAGAAAATGGTATGAAGGAAACCGTAAGAAAAATACATTTGCAGTATTGCACTGTATTTATCTACACCATAAGTTTACATCCTCTCTTTACAAGATGAAAAAATCCTCATATACACGGACCCGTGCAATTTAAACCCATGCGGTTCATGAGTCAACTGTGTAAGATCTGTCAACACAGAATCCACGACTGTCTCATTCACTGTTATGTCTTGGAACTCTGCTTGACACAAGACTGGCTTTCTAATGCACATGTGAATGAATGAATGAATAAATGAATGAATGAAGTAGAGTTGGATGATCTCTAAAGCATATGCAGCACATACTCACATAACACCTCTGTGCACACACACACACAACTGTCATTTCTCCATTGAAAGAGAAGTTGTATCTTTAGTACAGTTCCTCCTTTCACGCTCCTGGTGTGACACATCTAGATGGGGTGCTTCAGTACTACTAAATCTGTCGACAGATTGGAGGGAGCGTAAAGAAGAACACAGGATGAAGGGACCAAAGAGATTGATTTATGAGCCAAATTAAACATGCTGAATGCTCCCAGTTTGGCTAGAGCACTGCAAAGCATGGGAAAGAGAGACTATAAAATTTGGAAAAAGTACAGAGTTAGGACAGAGATGAATTATCTAGCTTTGTGCACAGATTTGTAATTAGACGGCAGAGGCTGAATGGAACCTTGATCATGAGATGGTGGGATCGCCCTCCCAGGACTGTCACTGTGGCCCTTGTGTTGTAGGATAGAAAAAGCTACCCAAGGAAAATACAGCAGGACATTTGAGTCAGGTGCTGATGTTCAATAACAGGTAAGTTTGGAGCTAAGGTTAGAATCCAGGTGCTTAAGGTCTAGAGCTTTATCTACTGTTACAGGAGCCATAATACCTGTCCCCTCTTGACCATCAGTTAGAATGCAGGGAAGGAGCCTGGGGGTGGCAGGAAGAGCTATTCCCGAGGCAACCAGAGCCGAGTGAAAGGCAGGAGCAGGGCCATGAGATGAAGAGACTGTTCAGATGTAGAAAAAATCACTTTTGGTAGAGTTACAGTACTTGGAGAGTAAATGGCGATAAGCAGGCAAAGAGTGCACGCAGTGCCCCCCTCCCCAGTGCAGTGGCACGGGCCTGGAGAAAGCCAAGATGGTGGGTAGGGGGATCAGATCTATGGTTTGTGGGGCAGCTGTTTGCCCAGCGGTGGCTGCCCCACTGTGCTGCTCTGAGCCATAGTGTGTGTGGCAGAGGAAAAGCATGGCGGGCGGGGAAGCTGCGCTGAGTGGGCTCTGAGCAAGGAACTCCTTTTCCTAAAGCAGCCCTTGGCGTTGGCCTTGACTTAAGATCCTGTGTGAGTGTCCAGAACAAACAGGAATTCCATGGGCAGGAACTCAGGAATCACTCGTGATGATTTGGCATTCTAATATATGCCCATTTCTTTAAACAGATTTAAAGCTCCCAAAAACATCCTCCAACCACACACAATGTTAATCAAATTACATCCTGATCACAGATTGTAGACTCTGATGGATGAGCTCTGCCTCTTTCCCTGTAATGACTGGATTCATGATGAAGTTACTGGCTGTCATTTGTCTGGGTATATATCACCTCTGGCTCCTAGAGCTTAACTTTCATCTTGGTAAAATCAGAATTTATTTTTTTAAAATCGTGTACTTGTGTCACAGATGTCAAATAAAAATTTCAACATTACAAATCTGCAAGGCAACATGTAACACTTTGTGGAGATGTTTTCCTCTTCCAGCTCATTGTACGAGTACATATTTTATAATGAAGAAAAAATGTCACGCTCCTATCACAACAATGATCTTTCCATGTTTTATTTTGTTCTTGAGCCTGTTTGTTTAGCTTGAAGGTATTTCTGATAAGACATGTTCATATGAATATTTGAAAGGATCAATCTAGCTTACCATCTGCGTGAAAGCTCTATATGTGTGCTCCCTCTTTTACTGTATAAAGCAATTTAAGCATTTTCCTGGACTAATCCATAAAATGAAATCTAAAAAAGAGAAAAGAATCATGAAGATGTCTTTGTTCAACTGCTGTAGGCAGATGACTTTTCTCATATAAAAAGAACATTCCTGGAAACAGATTTCATTCATTTCAAACAGCAAATGCATGTATGTTTTAAAAGAAAAAAATAAATAACATTACCCACCCAAGCCAATGACACTGTAACACTAGGTTATTTCTAACATCATAAATCTAGTTATTCCAATGAGCATTGCAAAATATAATAAGATACGGTGTTATTGCTACTTAAGTTATGAAAGGGTGCGTATATCAGCAAGCAGGGGGACTGTCTGAGACTATAAGATGCATCACTTCTGTTTTCTTTCAAAAAACACATTTAATATGTCTTAGAATTTCAAAAGAATGAAATGTAAAAATGGCTCATATTTCAAGGTGAAAGGCTTCTGCTGACTAAAGATGCTTCAGTGTTTGTTGCAATTGTGGTTCTCCCTCTCTCTCTCTCTCTCTCTCTCTCTCTCTTTTGTAAACTTTTTTCCATCATAAGCTGATGCAGGAATATATTTATAGGTCAGTTTCACTTCACTATGTTCATTTGTACTGACCTGTGACAGATTTATATGATCATAGATTCTTGGTGTCACTGTTGTATTATTTATATTTCTATAAATTAAGGCCATTATTATCAAAGGTGGCCCCTGACAATAGGAGGTGGTAGTTGGAAATAGCATTTAATGTTTCCTTAGTCCTGATGAATTCTCTATGGGTTGCATCCTGATGCAGACTAAGAAATCATTGTCTTTGCTGGAAAAAAAGGGGCTTTGAGTAATAGTAAGTCACTAATGAAAGACAAAAATTTCAGGACGATTTGTAGACACTGGTTTTTAGTCTTCTTAATGATGGCCCTGACGATGACTAGATGGGAGGACTTACGCATGGCTGATAACACCAGCAAACGAGGCTTCTCGCCCTCCCCACTGCATGCATTAGCCTGTGGGACCAACTCCCATCATACATTTTAAATCTTCCTTTTATCTCTGAATTGGAGGATGATGTCTCCACCAAGCGATTTTTACTCAAGAGTTTTATGACAGATGGGGTAGATGAGAAACCATCTCCTCCTGGCACCACTGGCCAGGAACAATCAAACTTAATTTGGTGACTTCATCATAGAACAGTTTATTTGTGACTCTAGAATACTGCAAATTAATAATTAGACATAGAAGATTGGTATAGACAAGAAAAAGGGAAAACGGTGGCCTGAGACCACTGTGAGAGATGTCTCGGTAGAACCAGTCTTGCTGTACAAGCTGGACACACCAGGGCTGGGATCCTGGCTTTGTCACATTCTAGCTGTGGGACCCAGGTCACGGTATGTAATCTCACTGAGCCTCAATTCTTCTTCTTTTTTTCCTTTTATTATTTTTTTTGCGTTCAATATCATTTTATATCAATTTCAGGTGTACAGCATAGTGGTTAGACATTTATATAATTTACGAAGTGATCCCCTGCCTAGTCTAGTACCCACCTGGCACCATACATAGTTATTGCCATATCATTGACTGTATTTCCTATGCTTTACTTTACATCCCCATGATTGTTTTGTAACTATGAATATTTATTTCTTAATCCCTTCACTTTTTTCACCCTGTCCTCCAACCCCTCTCCCGTCTATCACCCCAACAAATCTAGTGCCCGTTTGACACCATACCTAGTTACTGCAATACCATTGACTGAATTCCTTATGCTGTACCCTCCCTCCCCATGACGGCTGTATCACCATTTTGTACTTCTTGATCCCTTCCCTTTTTCATGTTTGCCAGTCATCTGTCCAGCACATAGAACCATGATGAGCACTTGCTATGTGGAAGTTAGAACAGTCAGCAGTGAAAGAGTTCGACTTACCAGCATGAGCCTGGCGTGGGTTTGCTGTCTATCATGAACACGGACGTATCTTAGGATAGGAGTCTCTAGTCTCTGTGCTATTGGGTTTTCTTCACTATTGATGTTAAGCTGCTCCAGCAATGTGGCATCACCAGTCAGCAACACTCTAGTATAAATGTTGGAAATATCTCAAGTCTATAAAGAAGAAAAAAAAACCCTAATTTATGCATTTAGTGCTGATTAAAGTATCACAAACTGTTAAACAAATTGGCACATCAGAAGACGTGTGCTCTGGGTTGATAAAGCAAAGACTGCTGGTGGTGCAGGTGCTTCTGGGTGAGTGAAGACAGTGGCAGGAAGGAAAGTGTCCGGGGCTTTGGTATCAGATATGGCTGCATCCTAACCCCAGTTGTACCTTTATGAGCCTTCTGACCCTGGGGATGTTACTTGGATTTCTCAAGACATGGCCTCCTTATTAATGAAATGGGAGCAGCGATACCTGCTGATGGTTGTCTGAGGGTCGGATGGGAACACATCTGTAACATGCCTGGGCAGTGCCAGCCCTGCAGTGGGACTTCCCTTCTCACCCCAGGACCTCAGCCACCAGGAGGCTGTTGGAGTTATGGAAGACTGAAAAGGAACTATTACCATGTTTCCCCAAAAATAAGACCAGGTCTTATATTAATTTTTGCTCCAAAAGACGCATTAAGACTTATGTTCAAGGGATGTCATCCTGAAAAATCATGCTAGGGCTTATTTGCCGGATAGGTCTTATTTTCGGGGAAACATGGTAGTACACTGCCAAGGATATAGCCAAGAAGTAAGAGAGATCCCCGCACCACCTGAATGTTGCCCATGTCTCATCCTTACCTGGTCCCAGATGTGCTCTCAGAATTTGTCATCTGAGGGATACCCCAAGCTCAGAATGAAAAGAATGATGTGAGTGGAGGAGTAGCCCTACTGACGCCTGCAGCTAAAGGCTCTAGAGTCTCACTTGGGAATTAAGAGAGAGATTGGAATTTATAATATGTTGAAACATCGTTATTATGAAAAACAGGACCCATCCATCAAGGCTGGAATTCCTTGTTTTGAAGCAGTAGAAGAAGACACAAAGAGCCTCTCTGGTACCACATGTCCTCTTCTAGTCCATCAGTTAGGAAACGACCTACACTCAGCTGCCTTTGAACCACAAAATGACAATTCATTCAGTCAAGCCTATGTTTGAAGTGTTAAAATGTCTTAGGAAATATTCCTTATGATTATTTCTTTTTCATCTTTAAATATCAAGTTTATTTTCACCTTGTATTCTTCACAATCCAAGACTCTCCTCCCTGTTTGGTTGTGGGCCAAGATCTGCTAGAGTTCAACCCCTGGGGGGTACATTAGTGCTTATTAGGTTGGTGCAAAAGTAATTACGTTTTAAAAGGTTAAAAATTGCAAAAACTGCAATTACTTTTGCACCAACCTAATAGATGGTGGTGGTTCATAGAAAAATGTCTGAAGACGTTGTAGCACTTGTATTTAAGGATGAGCTTTAGAAGAGAAGCTAGATCAGGAGTTACAAGCTAAATATGACATGTCATTTTGATAATGCCATTACTGTACATGGCTGGTCATCATCTGATGTGTCCACATGAGTATGTGTGCACACAAGCCGATAGGAAATTTGCTTTATACTCAGGGCCTCGTGGATCCTTGTGGGTTAACGGGAAATGCAAGAGCATCTAGTTAGTGAGGGCTTGGGGGCAAACCATCTGGTTTGCACTTATCTGGGTTAAAAATATGATCTTGCAAAAAATGTGCAAGATGTTCCATATCAGGCCACTGGGGGAGATAACCTGAGACCCAGCATATGGTGCTGGGGTCACCTGATGAAACAGACCTGATCAGCGCACCCCCTACCCCCCGCCCGCCATCACCTAACCTCTATTGCTCAGTATTTTTGACAGAGTTCCATCTCGTCTTCACCAGCCACCCAGCCCTCTTTATAAGTGGGCTCAGAATCTCTTCCTGGGGTCACCCACAGATGGCACCGTGGCCTCTCACTCTGGTCCCTGTCCTGCTCTCCTTCCTCTGCTGTCCCTTTCTGATTCAGGACCCTGGTCACTGCAGCTGCCACTCTGACTGTTGTCCCATCAGTACTTAATCTTCCCAGGACTTGAAACTGGCTTGGCCAAGCCGGCTCCGGCTTGGTTCACCCTGGATTCATCACCACCTGTGCTGTTTCAGGGCCCTAATCTCCCAACGCCCAACACGCGCCTCCCCCGCCCCCCAAGTGCAGTGACAGAAAGTGGAAAGCACAGGGCGCAGCTGAAATATGAATTGACGTCGTCTTCCCCCCTTTACCGAGTCCTCCTTTAATTATTGAAATAATTGCCATCACTTTTGACGTTGGCTTGTAGAGCACAAGCGTTGGCTTGTGTTTCACAAGGTGACTTCACTCAAGCTTTTCAGCTATGCTCACCTTTGAGGTTTTATTCTGGTTTGGGGTCTGTTTCTATCAAGGAAGCTAGTCAGGAAGATGGAAAGGAAAATAAACTTTAATATTGCAATTCTATCCTTTGTTTCCCATCTCTGTTTTTGTAAATTCTTTCACAAGGCCGCATTCTTCTATTTTCCTTGGCTGGGTTGGAATTACAGATTGAGAAAAGCAGTCTGAAAGAAATTGTGCGTTTAAATCAATACTGCATGTAGAAACATCAATTATACATTTTTGCATATTTTACATAGTTCATTTTTGCATTACTTCTTTTTATTTAATAGTCAGTTTTTCTAGGAGTCAAGAGTCAAATAAGACACAAGGATTTCCCCTTAGGAGAGCTGTGGTGCCTGGGACTGAGATGTGCAGTCTGAGGATGGCGCCAGCCCCAGCCCAGCTCTGGGAGCCCTCCCCGTGCAGACATCACTCAGGGGGCTCAGGGGTCAGTGCCAGCTGAAGTCACGTGCACGTGAGTGACATCCCCCCACCGCAGCCGTAACTGGAATAGCAGAGCCAGCGCTGACCCCCCAAGTTTAAGCACTTCTAATGTAAAACTTTGGACTTGCACATGGGAGCTCTGACCCCCGCAGCAGTGAGGTCATGCCCTACTGCCTGTAGGACTCTGGGTCTTGTCACCGGGCTCGGTCAGTATCCCACCCACCACGGCCGTGCCCTCGGCTGGCGACGTGCAACGTGGGGAGTGGAGACAATCTGTGCTCTGTGTCCCCGTTTTAGCTGAGAAACGTGGGGCAAACTCACTCAAAGTGCTCCGCCACAGGTCTCCTCACTCTGTCGATACAGGTAATAATGATAACGTTATTGCCATAATTTGTCCATTATGGTAATCATAACGACGAAAATGTGAAAGAGCTACTCTGAGGATCCAAACACAGTGTGTGGAAACTGGCTACCAGCTTCTTAGTCTGGAGGAAAGACTGGTGACTTACCTGGTGGTTTCAAACCCTATTTAGATGTGAGAAAACTCAAGGACCCCATGGCAGGACCCGCGCCTCCAACTCCGCAGCCACAGGCCTGTGCAAGCAGCACTGCGCTCCGGTCACTTAATTCGCTGCCGCTTCCTGGGGAGCTGGGCTTGCTCACCTCATTACAGGGAGCGGGAACGGGTTCTGGCACGCAAACCCTCTTTAACATGTGTTTTCTGTCCTTATCTTATTGACTCAACCTGCAGACATCTCTGCCAGAAATGTCCAATTGCTCCTGTGCCTAAAGAAGATTCTATATTGATCGTAATCTAATTAGCTGGTTTGAACTATGGTTTGTGTCAGGATTCCTGTTTTGATCTAATTAGCTACTGTCGTGGAAGCAGTGTGGACCTGAAATCATAATTGCTGGTGTGCAGAAGCTTTCCTGTCGGGGTCGGTATGCTAGAATGGGGACATTTCTGAGCACTGCAAACCATTGGCAGCTTAAATATGTCTGCTAAATTGGCTCCCAGTTCCTCTAGAAATGCCATCAGACTTGAAGCCAGAAATATCCCTGAGCTCAAACCAGGGTTCCTCATTTTTTAATTTAGGCAAGTTAGTTAATCTCTTTAAACCTTATTTTCCTTATCTGCACGATAGGCCTGGATCCGAGGATTAAGTCATGGGAGAGGGAGCCAGGCAGCTGTGTGCAGACACAGCACTGGCTTAGTACCCCGCGGGGTAGGGTGAAACTTCTGACTCCCTTGCTCTCCTTGCATGGTCTCCTGCAGGTTTGTCTGAGAAACAGACTCCTTCCCTTTCTTTTCCCCTCCTTTCCTCCCTCCTTCCCTCCCTCCCTCCCTTTTTTCTTTTCTCTTTCCTTTCCATCCTTCAGTTTTTGATTTCACAGAGGATTTCTTGAAGCATATTCCCGAAACACGATTCTAGATTCCTGACAGGGTCCCACACGTGGTGACATTTATAAGTGGGTGATGTGCCAGGCTGAGTGGAGTGAAAGCAACGCCAGGCACGCCAGGCAATTGTCTAGAGCCTGGAGTTGGAAGAGATAGTAGAAAACATGAGGCTGTGTGTGGGTGAGCAGAGGTCCATCAGTGGAGCAAGTCTGAGTAGGACCCCTTAGGGCCTGACAGGAGGCAGGTCCAGGGTAACTGGGCCTTCCCCAGGGGCAGAACTCTCCCTGGGGGAGGGGAGCAGATTTTACTGACTTGTACAGTTACTGGTCGAACAACTATTTATTTCTTGTTCGTTATTATACAGTGAGCTTTTTGCCTAAACTCATTTTCTTTTTTCCTGTCCTACTGTTCTGCCTTGGGCCCTGGAGCCTTCTCGTTAATTAATGGTAAGTTGCTGCCCTTTGAAATTCAGATTAGCCGTCCAGCAGGTTGCCTCTGTAGAAATAGGAAAAGCTCTCTCTTTTTCTTTTTCTTTCTTCCTTTTTTTCCCTATACTGCTTTATCATCAAGTCTTGAAAATAGCAGGTCGGCATTTCTTTTCTAGCTTCAAAGATTGGTTGTGAACGGTGGTTTACTTTTCTGATGATGGAACCCTGAAGGTTTTCTATACGTGAGAAGCCATGCCACAGTCCTGAATTTTAGCAAGTCCTATTCACAGAACCCACAGCTGTGAACTTGTCCCAAAGCTCCTGCATGGAGAAAGCCAGCGCATCTCCTCCTGGGATGTAAGATGCCATCAAGTATATTCATTTTGAAATGCCATAAATGTTGCTGCGTAAGTTCATATTTAGGGTAAGTGTTAATATTAGTTTTCCTAACCACCCCATCCTTACCCTAAGATAAACAAATTCTTTGGCATAGTTGAATGGATGGGATATAATCAATTGCTCACAACACAATAAACGACACATAAGTTGACATTTAAAAAACATGTTAACCATTTTGCACAACATCAGCTGACTTCCAAAATCTTCCAAGCTATGAAAGTTACAGAGCTAAAAGCAAAGGTTTTTTCTTTTTTCTATGTCTTTCTTTCTTTTTTTTTTTTTTTTAGCAAACTGAAAGCACAGGTATCCCAATATGCAGGTCTGTTTTTTTTTCCCCCCAGTATTCAGTTGTTTCTCTCATGCCTACATTGCCTGGATGTTTCATCATATGACATTGTCTGAAAAGCCTTGTTATGGTACAGCTGAAAGTTTGGCAATGAGGCACAGCTTCAAAGTCCCTTCATGCATTGGAAATTACGCCATTAATACCCTTCTGTGTGTTCATCCATTGTCTCCAGGAGGTCCCAGACATACTGACACATAAGAACCCATGGCCCTTCCAATAGGTTAGGAGACTGGATCAGGATGGCAGAAATAGTACACATGGCAAAATTCCTTCCCACTCCAAACCTCTTGAAATGACATAATTGTGGTATTTAAAAAAGAACACATTCGTGCTTGAAAGTAAGACAGAATGGCCATTAATTTTAGATTGCCTGAAATTATGAAGAACTCCAGAAACTAGAAAGTAGAGTGGACTGGATTTGCAGAGAAGGGGGAAGCAGAAAACCACAGTCCAGAGAATAGAGTAATAGCCTTTAGCGCCTTCTGCTGCAAATGCTGTCTGTCTGAATGATGCCAGCACTTCAGCGTGCGCTCCTGGGGTAGGTTGGACTCTGGTCATGACTGTGTGCCTTCTTCATTCTCGAACCTCACCTGATGCCTGACGTACGGCTGTGCTCCAAACACTTCTCCAAAACTTGCCAAAGCAGCCCTGAGCACGAGCTTCAGTCCTTTCTCCCTGGAAATGAACTTTACAGTGAGTTTCCCCAGAACATCGCCCTGGGCATACAAGGCCTCCTTACGAGTCTATACTTTCCTTGTATCTACTAACCTGGCGCGTCCTTGGATTGGCTTTTGGAACTTTGGGTGTGACGTGTCATTTGGGAAGGTAATAAGGAGGCCCCGTACAGAGCACCTGTAATAGTGGGGTCATCTCGCTCTGAAACAGACATCAAAAGGCTTCCCCTTTGGAAAAGAGCTGGTAATGCCCCCTTCTCCCCCCCGAGTGCACGGGCCTCTGTCAGTCCTGCAAAATGCGCGGCAGGTTGTCCCTGTCTGTATTTGTCCCACCTGTGCTGCATGGCCGGGGACGTGCTGGCCAGACGCAAGCCAGCTGCTGACACACGAATACCTGTCTGCTCTCTAACTGCAAAGACTAGAATTTCCACGGATGTTTCAATATCGGGGCAGCCCCATATCATCTCAGCCATCCACCAAGTCCAAGCACCCCCTTGGCACACGCACACATGGTCACACTCGCCCTGCACGCCCTCCTCTCTCGTCCCGTACGTAGTGCTCAGGGCACTGCCACCCAGTGCAGCGGGCCGTGACCCTGGATTTCCCTCTCTCCCTCAGTCCTCAACTCTCTGCAACCTCTTCTTCTGCCTTCACTAACCCTTCCTCTCCTCCCATCCAGTGCGACCTGGGATCAGATCACATCTCTCCTCTCCTTCAGAGCCAGTTAATGTTCCCCTGTCTTTCTTCTCATGTCTTAAACCACTCCCTCAAATGACATCCAGGCTAATCTTTCTGAAATGCACATTGACTCACCGTCATGCAGTGGCTCTTATTGCCGTCTGGCTGATTCTCTGGCTTGGTCCTGTAGTAAGTACTATCTCCTGTACTATCTCCTGTAGTAAGTAGCCCATCTCAAGCTGTACACTTGAGTGAATACTAAATTGTGGTTTCCTGCATGCATGCATGTACATGCACACGCAAGTTTTCATGGGCTTGGGCCACTCTGTTCCCTTTATCTGCAACCCCCAAACCGTGGCTTCGTTACTATCTATCAATTCTATTGCTTCCTTTGAGACAGACTGGCTTCTCCTCCGGGAAGCCTTCCCTGAGTCCAGACGCAACGAGAGGCCATTGGCTGAGTTTTCATAGCACCTTGTTCATTTATTAAACCTATTGTTAAGCCTGGATGGAAGATACTCTAAATCTTTTGCTGAAGTGAAGTGAATTTTTTTTTAAACCAGTGGTCTGCCTGGACTCATCTTGTCTTTTAATGATGGAACTGACAAAGTGAAGGAAAATCTCTGGCAGGAATTATTTCACTTGACTGCATACCATCCTGTGAAATGAGATGATTGGTTTCCTGATTTGAGGGATGAGGGCACCGAGAATCCAGCAGCAAATGTGGGATGTTATGTGGGATGTTAGTGCCGGCTGGTGCTAGACCCCGGGCCAGGCATTTGCCAGGTGTCGTCTCGAATCTTCAGAATAACCCTCCGAGGTCATTTTCCATGGCCCAGGTGGGGAAACTGGTATATGGCAGAGCCGATGTGGCCACAGCACGTCTGGCTCCTGGGCCCATGGCCTTTGCCTCCCCAGTGTCACACATTTCGTCACAGTTCTGTCTCATACAACACGTTGTGTGTTTACGGAAAATCCTTGATGAGTTCATTCACATGGCCAAAGCCAGTAAGTTTGATTGAGTTTCAATTCCTTTGTGAATAATAAGCCACATAAAAGATGTGTAACGACAGATAAGAAGCCAGCCAGCAAGGGAGAAACACATCGTTCAGATCACTACACACAGGATCGATTCCCAGGGAACGGGGAAGTCCGCTCACCAACAGGGTGCCAGGCCTCCTGCTGATGAATCCCGCCCATGAGCGATGAATAATCTTCCATGACATCCCGATAGGATTCGGAGCATGTCGCGAGCCATTACACATATTGCCATTAGTCTCCGAATGCTGGGATGGAAAGGGATGTGTAATTCCATTAAGCAGGGGCATGCTGGTGTCTGTGGTTTGGTGTCATTTATTACTTGGGTGGGATGAGAACTGAGAAACATAAATCTTTCTCATCATCAAAAGCCCTGAATTGAAGGCCAGCCTGCCTGTGCATAGAACTACGTCAGAACAGAATGGAACGGTTGACTGGAAGAATAGCTACGATGTTCGGTTTAGGATTGTCCAGGATGGGAACCACTAATCCAGGTGACCATATAGCCCGCTTATCAGCAACAAGGCACACATCCCAGTAGCTAATGCATTAGCTAGCAAGAGCAGATTCACTGTATCCTGTCAAGAGGCCCATAGTTGAGAGACATGGGGAGCAGCCTGTAAATTTTTCCCTTCGATATCTAAAGGTCAACCGTGGGAGTTGTATAGGTAACCATCCCCTCTGAGGGACCTTGTGTCTTTTCTCTGCAGAGTTCGTCAATATTTATTCCCTTATTGGACTCTCATGGCTGTCCTAAGAGCAGGGCATAGACTATTGTCCCCTCTTTTCGGATTGTAAAAATAAAACCCCAACAGTGGTTAAATTATTTGCTAAAACTATGGAGAGGTGAGTGAAGGAGCCATATTGAGAAACTGTGGCTTGCGTGTCTTCTCAGAGTACCCTTCCAGGGTCACCATGCTGCTTTCCACTTGGAATAAACTGCTGGCAGGTTATTGGAGCAGCATAGCTTTACAGGACGCAGAGGGGCTTCTAAATTAGGGGGAGTGCATGGCACACTAGTGAGGGGCAGGGAGCTCCAGAGACAGCCTTCCCCTTGCTTCTAAATGGGACTGATGCTTTGTCTGCGTCTTGCGATTGGCCGTTCTGGAGCATCAGGAGATGTCATCTTTCTCGGGACAGTAGCGGCGGGTGCCCCGATGTCAGCAGTGGAGAATGTGTCTCCTTCAAGGAACTCAGGGAGTCCCAGACATCAATTCAAAGGAATTAGAGGTGAAAGAAGTGACACGGCAGTCAAATGTGGGGCAATGAGATGGAGGAAAGACGCCAGCCTCTCAATGTTAGATTATAACTATGGTTAGTTTTCTCAAAAGTTTGATGTGGGGAAAAAACATTAGGTTGGTGCAAAAGTAATTGCGGTTTTTGCAATTATTTTTAACGTTTTAAACCGCAGTTACTTTTGAACCAAGCTAATATGTGGAAAGTGCCACCAGCCAGAAGCTGGATGATGCTAAGTCTCCTTCGCTCCCCACCCACCTTTCCATAATTGCCCTATGTCTGGAGGGAAAGAACTAAACAAGCTTCAAACAGGCAATACGAAAGGAAAAACTGAGAATACAAATATGAAAATAGACTAAACATACGTTTGAAAACAAGGGAACTCCCAATATTTGTTCAGAAGAATTAAGGGAAATACAACATGGAAGGATCATATTTGTTCAAGGAGTGCGCTATTAACCTTTTATTTTTTTACCTTTTAAAATAGGTGACAAAAGTCTATTGCTTCTGAAATTTTGATTTTCCCATCAGTAGCTATTGGCAGCAGACTAGGATTTGTGTGTCTGTTTGTTTACACACCTCTACCCAACTCCATGAAATCTGATTGTCCTGAGAGAAGAGTGCACAAAGCAGGTACGCCTATACCACAGGGCGTGCCGTGGGGAGCAGCACAGACAGTGGTTACTCGTTATTAATATGATTTGATTTGTGCTGATATGACAGTAAGCCTTTGGATTAAGGAACTATATGTATGTACGTGTGTATAGAATATACCAAGGGTGCCAAAAAATGTATACACACGACTTGTGTTCATCTTTAATTATCGGTATATATTATTACAATTTTAATAGTTTTTTCCTTTCTTAAAATGTGTCTACATTTTTTTGGCACCCTCTGTATACATATATGTGTGCATGTGCATATATACACATATGTAATATATAGTTTTACATAAAGCTATCTGCATGTATGCACATATGTTTACACACACAAATATATATACATACCTATATATGCATATGTATAAATATACATGTGTTATGTGTTTGTGTATATATATATATATATATACACACACACATATATCAGGTTTTATTTTAGAAATATTTCCAATAAATATTTTCCTAACATTACGAAAAATTGCCAGAACATTTTAATAACTATAATATTCCATATTCAATTAATGTTTTTACTCCTGTCACCTTACTTTATGCTAATTTTTATGCATCTTATTATTTCTTTTATTTTACTTTTTGCTTTATAAACTATGTCTTTATTGTTATTTTGTAATTGAGAATATTTAAATATCATTTGGATTGCTACTAGTAGTTATATTTAAATTTCTCAAAAATTTTTTGAAGTTGTATTCCCATTATTAGTAAAGTTCAAAATGAAATTTTATTTTGAATTTTTAAACAATAAGTCGAGGAATTTGGTTTCCATTTACTTCCTCCTTCCTCTTACACGTTCTATGAATACAACCTGGTATTTTGAACTCATGTTAATGCTATTTATTACTTCCATGTATTTTATCAGAATAAGGATTGCACAATTGCAGTTACTGTTACAACCAGATTCAAACACTTAGATTTAAATGTAACTATTTTCAATGATCTTAGAAGTTGTTATCATTTTACTGTTCCATTCTTAAGTCCTTGATTTGTGTATTTAGCTTGTGATTAAAGCATGTCTTTGCAGAATTTTAAAACCAGTATATGTAGTGTTATTTCCAGAGCCTGAGCTCTGGAAAAGCACCATATGCTTTCCTGTCAATTTTCTTTGTTCATAATTAACCTGGATCTTAAAAGATGGGAAGCTGGAACAGGTAGACCATTGGTGCAGAGGGAAGCATGTCTACAAAAGAAGGAGGTGGAAAAGAAACTTGGCCTTGTGGACATGGCTAGAGGCTGTGTGAACATGTGGTTCCAGGGCCCTTGGAAAGGAGGGTGTTGAAGGAAGACAGTTGTCTGTGTCATACACGTGGTGGAAGCATTTGGATTTCAGCCTTTTTATTTCTTTCCCTTTTAATTTCTGTTTTGTTTTATTGTGGTGTTTATGGTATATGTTATATGTATATAGCAATACGTGTCTAATTTATACAAAGATACATATGCATGGATTGAGTATGCATACTCCAAAGACAGTTTTAACAACAGTGACACCAAATTTTACAAACACTCGTAAATGACGTAGTGTAGGAACAGGAGTGACACGACAACCTGTGTGTGGAATGGACACTCCAGCAGCTCTTTGGAGGATGAAACAGTCAGGGAGCAAGAGCAGGGGCAGGGTGAGAGCTACGGCTTGTGTGGTTTCCCTGGCAGGAACTGACTTCCAGCTGGCTCAGCCTGCTGTAGCATTTCAAAGAGAGGTAAGTACTTAACCAGCAAAAATAAAACCTGGGGCGGCCTTCAGGGGCCACGTGGCACTTTGGGAAGCCCGTTCTTCCCAGCAGCTGTCACATAGGCAGAGTGCATCTTCCCTCCACGTTGCAGGGTGACCTTGTGGAGGGCGCCCCCAAAGGAGTTTCTGGAAGCCTGCCTGGCCAAGAGCACGGTCAGGGAGGTGAGCTGAAGCCATGGATTATACGACGTTTGAGGGAAACCATACGAAAGGCTCCATCGGGCCACAAATCAGCTTGGATTGCAAGGGTGACCTACGGGGCGCCAGAGCCCACCGTGGCCTTTCTGGCAGAGCCCCTTGTGGAGTGGCCTCCAGCCCTTTCGGGGGGGGCGCTCTTTCCACTGAACCCCAATCTGCACATCTGCAGTGACTCCTGCCCAGTGCCTGCAGACGTCACCAGAGAGGACCTCATCCAGCCACTGCTCAGACGTGGCTGTGCTGTGCCTTGTCCAGCTGCCCTGGTGACAGCTAGTGCACCTCAGGTCACCTGCTTTGGGGTGATTCTAACACAGGTTCTTCCCCCTATGCTCTGAGGGAGGTGTAGAGTGGTGTAAAGCTTTTGAAAAGATGGAAGTAGCTGTATTATTAGCTGGGCTGCCATACAATATTGTAGACTGGGTGGTTGAAACAACAGAAATTTGTTTCTCACAGTGCTGGAGGCTAGAAGTCAAAGGTCAAAGGGTCAGCAGGGCTGGTTTCTCCTGAGGCCTCTGTCCTGGGCTTATACATGGCCACGGTGTCCTCACATGGTCTGTCCCCTATGTGTCTGCATCCTGATCTCTTCTTGTAAGGACACCAGCCAGAATGGATCAGGGCCCAACCGTCATGATCTCATGAGGACATGATTACCTCTTGTAAGACTGTATCTCCAAACATGGTCACTTTGGCAGTTAGGGCTTTCACATCTCAACATACAGGGACACAACCCAGCCCCTCACAGCGGCTCTTTAAAACCTTAAAGATATTCATACCTTTCGACCAAGCAAGCTTACTTGTGGAAATTCAGTCTATGGAGAAATCTAAAATTTAGACAGCATATGGTGGCGTGAGATACGACCATACGCATGTTACCGAAATCCAGAGCACTGACAACACCAAATGCTGGTGAGGATGTGGAGTAGTAGGAACTCCCCATATTGCTGGTGGGAATGCAAAGCGATGCAGCCATGGTGAAGACAGTTTGGTGGTTTCTTACAAAACTAAGCACACTCTTACCAGCAATCATGCTCCTTGGTATTTACTCGAAGGACCTGAAAACTTACTTCCACACAAAAACCTGCACATGGATGCTTATAGCAGCTCTAGTTATAATTGCCAAAACTTGGAAGGAACCAAGACGTCCTTCAGGGGATGAGTGGATAAATTAACTGTGGTCCATCCAGACAATGGTATTCAGCAGTGAAAAAAAAAAAAAGAAAATGCTCTCAAGCCATGCAAAGACATGGAGGAATCTTAAATACATATACAGAGAGGGCCAAAAAAATGTATACACATTTTAAGAAAGGAAAACTGTAAATTGTAATACTTAATATATACCGATAACAAAAGATGAATACAAGTCACGTTTGACTTCTGCAATGACAAGAGATGCTCAAAGTGGTTACCATCAGTGTAATTTTAATAGTTTTCTTCTTTCTTAAAATCCATACACATATTTTGGCATCCTCTGTACATGTATAAGTGCATATGCTAAGTGAAAGAAGCCGATCTGAAAAGGCAACATACTATATGATTCCAACCTTCTGGAAAAGGCAAAACTATGGAGACAGTAAAAGGATCAGTGGTTGGTGAAGGGTGTTGGAGAGATGAATAAGCAGAGCATGGAGGATTTCTAGGACGGTGAAAATACACTTTGATTTTCTAATGATGGATTCACGCCATCATCGTACATTTGTCAAGATCCGTAGAATGTACAGCACCAAGAGTGAGTCCTAATGTAAACCGTGTACTTTGGGTGATTATAATGTGACAATGGAGGTTCTTCCTTGGTAAAAAAATATATACCAGTCTTGTGAGTAATGTTGATAATGGGGGAGCTCTTGCATGTGTAGGGGTAGAGGGTATATGGGAAATATCTGTACCTTTCTCTTAATTCTGTTATAAACCTAATACCATGTTTCCCCGAAAATAAGACCTAGCCGGACGATCAGCTCTAACGCGCCTTTTGGAGCCAAAATTAATATAAAACCTGGTATTATATTATATTATATTATATTATATTATATTATATTATATGAGACCCGATCTTATATTATAGTAAAATAAAACTGGGTCTTATATTAATTTTTTCTCCAAAAGACACATTAGAGCTGATTGTTTGGCTAAGTCTTATTTTTGGGGAAACACTGCTCTAAAAAATAGTACTATAGAGAATAGTGACAATAGTACTCAGTGTATGTGGGAAAGAAAGAAATATACAAACATTAAAGAAAAAATGAAAGCATTTAGAATTTAGGTCTCTCATTTGAAAAGTGAGGGAATATCTCAGGTTTATAAAAATTGCCATTTCTGTGGTTCAGTCCAATTGTCTTCTATGCTTTTGGGATGAGGTAAAATGGCATCAAAATTGTTTAATGAAAAATATTAACATAACAAAGCATTTAATGTGACTAGAATGCTTTTATTAAACTAACATGAGGAAAAGGAGAAAAAAATGCTTAGGAAGTAACCACTGCATCAAAAAGATAATATGCACCTAAAAATAAGAAAATAAATTCAATCAACACCAGTTATTTCTTTTCATTGATGGAGTGCTCAGCATTTTCCCACTTGGATTACTTTATATGTATTAATTTTAATACTTCACTTGTTTCTTCAACAATAATAACAATTGTAGTGGGTACCAAATACATGCTCAGATCTGAATCTGAGTCCAAAGAGTTCAACATTACGTATTTATTTTAATTCAGTCAACTTTCACTCTTATGCACTGTGCAAGCTAGAATTTGAGATAAGACATGTTATGCTACTTGAACCCAAGGAACTTCTAACATAGGGGAAAATCAGACGTGAAAACAATTAAAGTACAGAGCAAGGCTAGTTGGGGAAATATCAATAGAGCGAAGAACCCCATAATGTAGCAATATTGAGGAAAGGGCTAGTGATTCAGAAAGGGGAAAGTCAGGGAAGGTATCGAAGAGGGGCCTGTGATCTAGGATATTACAATACGAGGTGTTCTGGAAACGTGGAAAACCAGTTTTTCTAAGCAGAGAGTCTGCACAGACAAAGGTCTGAAATCATATATTATGTTTCGGACAGGGTAGTACAATGCTGGCTCACACAGAGTGGGAGGTGGGTACAAAGACACTGAGGACATAAGGCTGGCAAGTCTGGGGCCCGACCATAGGCACCTACAGGCCATGTTGAGTATGTTGTACTTTACTCAGGGGGCAGATGGGACAACTCCAGAGTTTTCAAGAGAGGAAGCCATTCCTACATTTTAGGAAAATCACTCTAACATGAGTGTAAGGAGAGAGAAAAGAATGTTGACTAAAGAAACCAGTCGATTTCTTGCTCCTCAAGTAAACAAGAGAAAAGATATATATGCTCTTATAAAGTGTGTCCAGGTAGAAAATTGGAAAATTTGAGGTAATTCACATTCTCTCTCTCTCTCTCTCTTTCTCTCTCTCTCTCTCTCTCTCTATCTCTCTCTCTCTCTCTCTCTCTCTCTCTCTCTCTCTCTCTCTCTCTCATCTCAATGTTGTAGAGGGCCACATCAATTTGACCACAAATGATCATTTTGAGATCAATCACCTCCTTCGTTTGTCTTTCTTTGTCCTGAATGGGCTTTGGCCATCTCTAAAAGTTAAATGAAACTCATCCTCAAAGTTTGGGGGTTTGCCAAAGAAAGACTCTCCTGATTACTGTGTCCCAAATTTATATGACACTCTCAAATTGCTGCTCCCCAAATATTTTGGGGGTGACATGAAAGGACTGCCACCCCTCTGAAGAAATTAGGTTTTATATATTTGTTGAAAATATGAGATTCATTTCATGATGAGTAGATGTGTAAAGTCTGTTGGGTCCCAGAAGAGTTGATGAGGTTGAAAAATTTTAAAAATGAGACAAAATCACCTTACACTTACCAATTGTGAGCGGTAATTTAGGAAGTGCGCAGAAGAATGAAACCACAGAGAAAGATGATACAGAGACACCGAAAGCCCTGATACACTCTCCACTGCTGCCGTTCCAGTTCTGGCTCCTGCCACTTGAGGGTCCCATGGTCCCAACACGCTCTCATCCTCAAGCCCAGCTCCTATGCCTCTGCTTATGCCATTCCTTACATGTAACTTGGCTGGTCCATGAGGCCATCTCACCGTTCCCAACCCAGATCCCTTAGGACACCCTCCTGGGAGCTTCCTAGCCTCCAGGGGAAAATGGAGGCTCTTTTTTGTAGCGGTTATCACATAGTGTGGCGATTTGCTGGCTGATGTATCTGTCTGCCTGTGACACTATGGTCTTAAAGAACAGGGCAGTGGATGCTGTCCCTTAGCAAAGATAGTGGCATATCTGGCATATATTAGCTCCTCAGTAAAGTTCAATGAAAAAATTAATACAACCCAAGAATATTCAATCCTGGGTCTGCCATTTATTTGTTCTGTGAATTTGGAAATCCTCTCCATATTCCTGAAATCTACTCTTCATTTGTAGAATGGCGATAATAGCAATACCTTCATGTATTGTTGTTTTGAATATTGAGTTAATAGTTACTTTCCAAAAGACTTTGTCAGGTGTGCGTATAATTATATAGTAACATTTTTAATGTTATTCTGTCTCAGCTGGGTTTGATCTTTATAAAAAGGCTGACAGAGCCAAAGATTTTCATTTTAAATGAATTTCCAGACAACGTGCATGAGAATAGTTCATGAAGGTTGAAGGTCATTTTATGCCATTGGAAATATCAATAGTATGTTTTTCATGAAGAAGGATTTTTCTTAGATAAAGTGATAAGTGGTGTTTGAAAGCAGAAAGATCAAGAAAATATCGGGACCAACTGGCAAGGATGGCCTTTCTGCCCACGTATCAGTGGATGAACTCTGAGGTCTGCCAACCTGCTCAAAGCCGGGAGCTCTCCTCCTGCATTGAAAATCCGGTGCTCTTGGAGAATAAATGAAGGAAAAGAAGCAAAATTGTCAAGAAATGTACAGGAAATAGCCAGAGTAGCATAGAAAAGCACATGATTTTTTTTGCTGTCACATTTTGGGTCAACAGCATAAACGATTTAGAGCCTCTGACCTCTCTGAAATGTCTCACGCTAGTGTGACCTCCATATTTGTGCGGAAATCACAATTCAAATAGTGTGGGACATAGGTGCGCCTTACAGTGACATGAGTCAGCATGTCACAAAGAAGAACCTGAAAAATGTGCCTGCACAGAGTTCAGTGAGAGCGTTCTCCAGTGTGAGAGGTATGTTTTGTGTGCTGAATGTTGCAAATACAGCCTTGAACTAGACAATGAAAGTTTTTACTTAGAACAGTGCAGAGCTGACATCCCACATTTATCGAGGAAAATATACTTGAAAATTATCCCTGCTTTACCTCCAACTTTTTATTAGATAAAAAAAATCTTACTAAAAGCTTTTAGATACATAGATTTTTCCAATGTGAAATTTCCCAAAATAAAACAAATACATTAGATGTCTAGTGACCATGTCAGAGCACTATTTAACTGATCTAGAAAGACCAACTCTGCCTCACGGAGACGCCTGCAGCGCAGGCCGTGGGTGCTGGAAGGAGAGGAGAACTCCAGTAGGAAAAATGAAGTGTGGATAATGGCCTCTCTCCTGAGCCTCCGAGCCAGGGTCTCTGATGGGGTGGGAGCCTCCCATCTCAATTGCCATGACAACCTTGTTTCTTATGCCTTATCTTGTGGTAATCGGGATTCAAACCTAATGGGATTTACAAGTTGAAGCCATCCGCTCACATAACCCCGAAATGGGTTGCTAGGTAGTGTGGAAAGGGTTTTGCTGTTCAATGTTGAATGCTTATGATGTCGAAGGACCTCAATACAATATAGGTGTGGCGGTCACTGCCCTTCAGAAGCCTGTGTTTCAAGCGTAAGCGTGTCTCAGAATAAACTCTCAATTTTTGCTTCCCGGAACTGCTGTGTCTGTGTGTGTACCCAACAGTGGCCCCCAATTCCGAAATCTTTTGGAGCACTTTGCCAACATTCTCTGCCTCTCACAGCAACCCTGTGAGAGCTTCCAGGTGAGGAAATTGAGCCCTGGACTTCACACTTACTCAAAGCCACACAGGCTCGAAGCCAACTTTTGTTTTGTGCTAGATGGCTTTCTTGCCTCATCTGCAGAAAGGGACGTCCATCTGTGCGCATATACAGAGCATCTCCAGACTGGCTGGATTTCCTGCATCTCTAGGACATATTCAGCTGCAGTGAAACATTTGGGCTGTGTATGTCCGCAGAAGTCCGCTGCTTTGACTGGCCTCTCTTCCCTGAATTTTCTGAAAACTGCCAAGGTTTTGAGAATCCCTGGCTTTCACCTTCCACAGATCCACCTTGTGAAGTTCATTCCGTACATAAGCTCCATGCTTCACTCCTGTTGCACCTCCCAGCACGCTGGGACACAGTGCTGTCATAGTCTCCGGGGGCCTCCAGGACACCTGGCACGGAGGAAACATGCCCTTTGTCACTGCCCCATCTCAAGCATCGCCCCCCACCCATTGTCTCATTCTGCACAGCAAAGCCGAGACGCTGCAGTGGTTCCCAAAGCTGTCCCTAGTAGCTGGCACGAAACATTAAAAAAATGCACAACTTCAATCTGTTGACCTTGCGCTTTGTTCAGGGTCCCCGTGGCTGACCACCTCCCTGGCCCCAGGCTATCGTTTGGCTTCCTTCCTCAGAGCAGAACTCTGGCCTTGGCTGTGTCTCTGCTACCAGGTTCCTCACACCTCTTCTCTTAGAACCAGCAGAGGAAGAAGGCAGAATCATTTAGGAGCAAAAGAAAATCTCCCCAGTGATGTGTCCCCCACTTCTGTTTCTCAGGAAAGAGGACTCTGTAGGATAATTGCTCACTCATCTCTCTCTCTCTCTTCCTTCTGTTTCCTTCTCCTTTGGCTCAGTTACTTCAGGTCTTTACATAACCAAAGGCCGACAAAGTATTTTCTAGACGAACGAGCAGTCCTCCCACTGCCATAAATTATGTTGTCAGCCGCAAATGCAGACAGTGAAGTGTAAAAAATAGCTAGCTTTGATACATCGTTCCCATAGTTCTGTCACCTGTATACCTATCTGCACGAATTACATTCCTGTCTTACAGGATGAGCTCAGGGAACTATCATCCGCTTGGCCAAAGGCTTGGAAATGCTGCCATAACTAAGAAATGCCGCGTAGCGCTGGTGCGGTGATTACCTCTGTGCCATGAGTGGTTCCCCCAACTTACACACGAAAAATCTCAGCTACCACAACACTAACCACTATCCCCAAGCCAAAAGATGTGGTGAAACCAGGTTCCAGGCCAGGTTCTCCTGGCACTCGTCCCTGGCTCTTCCCACTGTACAAACTCCTCAGCGCAGAACAATCAATTGCCAAGGACATTCTAGACATCAAAGAAGACGCGTGTGGTGATTTTAAGGGTTTCTACCTCCCCAAGTTTCACTCGGTAGGCGGCTTCCTACAAAACCAGTGCAGTGACCCCATGCATTACACGTATTTGGGGGTAAATGAGCAAGGACCGCAGGGGACTTCACGTCCCACGTTCAGTACCAGGTGTGGTGCAAGAGCCACCTAGGGTAGATATCTGGTCCCTGGTGGAGGGTTGAGTATCCAGGTCAGGTTGAAGAGGCATGTGAGCAGCTCCAGAGAATGGCCTCAGGGGCTGATGAGCTGCTCCTTACTGTAGGAAACAGTGAATGTGGCACCCTGCGGGGAACCTGAGGACCGTGATGAAAGGAAAGCAAGGTTGGGACCGGAATACTGCAAGAAATGGACAAACTCCAAATTTCTTAGGTAGTGGGGTTTTGCTGTAAGGATACAGTACAATAAGGAAGGCAGCCCATCTGGGACGTCAGCGTGTTAGAGACGCAGGACCCACACTGCTCTGGCTGTCACAGCCACGACGTGACAGAGCTTCCCCAGGGCCCTGGTGACAGCTTGCTCGGGGGCCTCTCTCAGCTTCTGCCCTGGTTATGAGCTGCTCGTTTTCTGGTGCGACTCTCACTCGGCCTCCACGGGAGCGGGGTAAACAGATGCTTTGAGTCACTGTCAGCACTGTTGGACTAGAGGCTACTGGCCATTCTGTGGATCGATGTCCCCTGGGGCAGCCTGTTGTCAGAGCTGGGGCTCTGCGGACAGGGTCACACGATGTTAGGCAGTGTGTGTCCGAAGCTTTCCCGAAGGGGGCTGTGCCGTGTACATGGTGGTCCGAGGAGGGGAGAGCGTGACAGGAAAGCGTCCGGCTGACCTTGTCAGGCTCCTGCAACAAGCAAGGTGAGCTCAAAGGCAGGCAAATGAGCAGAAGGCCACGCGCTTGGCAGGTTCAGAGCAGCACAGAGACTCAAGGGGTGTGTCCAGGGAGTCACCGAGAACCAAGGTTCAATGCACTGTACAGGGTGGGGAGTCACCATCCTGGAGATGCCTGAAACTCGCAGTGCACATATATTATCTTTTCCCTTTTTAGTTCAGTGTGTGGACGAACAAAAGCCAGCTACTAACTGATCGCGGTCCTTACTTCCTCATCGGTAAAATGAAAATGTCAATAGTGCCTCTTTCCATAGGTGTATCATATGGATGAAATAAGATAATCCATGAAAAGGAGCTGGTTTAAGGTCTGATGCTAGTGAGCACCGAATAAATGCAAACTGCTTGCATGACCTTTAAACCCCCCACCCCCATTCTGAGGTCAGGTAATACTGTGACTCATGTCAAAGCCTATCAGACATCCTAGATGCCCCTCTTCCATTTCCCCCATGTCTAGTCAGTCATCAAGTGCGTTCCTTTTCACTTAGAAAACTCTGGCTCCTTTTTTATTCCTCTGGCAGATGTCTCGGTCACGTCATCATCCATCGTGATTAAGGACCCCTCGCCTCTGAGCCCTGCCCTTTCCCAATCCATGCTTTTCTCTGCCGCCATGCTGATCTTTATCACTAAAACCTGAACAATTCCTTCTTGGGCTTTGAAACATTGCATAGCTGTCCACCCCAGTAGGTTACGTTTCATACTTTCTATTTTGGTAAACTGGTCTACAGTCTGGTCACTGCCTACTTTTCTGGTAGACATCCTGTTACTTTTGTCCACTCATTCAATAAGTAATACATGGCGTGCTTTGAGCTTGCTGAACAGCAGGTCTTACTGGACAACTCAGGATGCGAAGCCTTCTCTGGACCCTCACAAGGCAGTGACTTCCTGTTCTGTCATTTCAGAACTTTTGTTCCTTTTCCTACCTGAGTACTATGGAGAAAAAAATGCTCTCTGCATCTCTTTCCATTTGTATTGTGAGTTTCTTGAGAGTGGAGGAAAGGTTTACTTGCCTGTGATTCTTCGGTGCCTAATACATACTTGGTATCCACTTAATGTGTGAATAAATGGAAAAATGAGTAAGTGAATTCTATATCAAATGTTATAATTAAAGTTCCTAGCTCATCAGCACACCAACACACTTAGCCAAGTGGTCTAGTTTCGCACGGAGACACACAGCGACCACTGTGCCTGTGTTTTTTGGTTATAGGAATATCTTTATCATTGTCTGCCTTTTTGGAAAGTGTCCAGGTATGTAAACTCTTCAACCTGAGGCCGAATTTATTTTTTCTGAAATCTTGATCATTGAACAATGTATTACACATGTTCATGACAACACGGTTTCTAAGCCTCTGTTCTAGACATCATATATGCATATGCTATTTGATTCACCCTTTTCAAGGTCCTCGCCCTGCCTGAGACAAAATCACTAACTCAGAATTTATTCTATCTTTGATGTCTCTAAGATCCTGGTCTTACCTCTTCGAAGAGCTGAAAAGAATAATTGGTGAACGGAAGGTCGAAATTTTGAGATGACAAATAACCTGAACATTAGAATGTCATTGCCAGGAAAAACGTCCAAACTGCTGCCCGCTCCTCCTTGGAGGACAGAGATGGTAATGAGGAAGCATGGGATAGGTACAGTTTTGAGAGCAAACAAGAAGATAAATATCAGATTTTCTAACAATACTCGCACAAAGCAAATTCTAATCTCCCTAAAAAGTGTTAAAGATTGGAATATTTCTTGTTCATTTTTGATGGCTTGGCAGTGAAAATGCTGTGTACTGTTTAAACTACCCCTGGATTCAGTGCCTAAAGTGCAATATGGATGTCTTCCTGAGCTCCTTCTTGCAGGGGCCAGGTCTTGGTCATTCCAGTGATGAATGAGTCTAGAATGCTTTCGGGAACTCACTGGGGACTCTGTTATCCTTTTAATTTGATAAAATGATTTTGATGAAATCCCTTCCTGATGTTGCACCAAGCTCCTCAGTTTAATGTTTGTCATCTCATCATCTTTCTTACGTCTTAGACCCTTGGAATCCAGTGACTTTTTATTATACTCACTAAAATCACCTGTAACCTCTCAGCCACTCTTAGCTTGTTTCCAATAGCTTCCTGTCACTACGAGCTTTTCGTTAAAGGTTCAGAACCACAGGAAGCTCGGGGTTCTCGTGGAGTCCACTGTTCCCATCATCCATCATTCTCAGAAAGGTGGCTGTCACTGACAGATGCACCAGAGGAATGCGAATTATACCCCATCAAGGTGACGTGTCTAGACCCGTCTTCAGATGCAGGCACTTGTTTTGAAGGATAATTACAGGAGAGCATTTAGCCTGTATATACAAGTAAACGGAGTTGCTACAAAATGATTACCCTCCTCGAGTACATTAATATTCAAAGACAAATACAGCAAAAAAATCCTTTTTTATCTGCCAGTCACTCACCTGGCCACCTTAACCGTCTAGAACACTGGGGAGAACCTAGAAACCAGTTGAATTTCCTTGTGAGAATATGAGCTACCCTAATCCATGCACTAATGTTTATGCAACTCATCTATAGAAGACGCCACTGCGCCAATAGGCTTTGCCTACTTACTCTTCCATTAAACACCAGATTGTCACTCAGTGGTTCATTCGCTTTCTCAGGTTAGCTACTGTAAGAAGATCTGTGTATGGGTAGGGTTTGATGTAAACATCAAACAAAACGTGGATAGATGGTCTATAACAAGACTTTAAGAGAGAATATACAAAGTCTCCAAAGCACATGACAAAAGGCTATGAAGAAATATGTCTATTTAAGGGGAAACTGGTTGAACACGTCTTAGCAGGGTCTGTAGCACTGCTGTGTTATTGTAGAGTTCTACATACTCGTAAGTACCTTTGTCTGTCGAGGAAAAATTAGTAACAGTGAGATTCTAATTTACATAAGGTGCAGGTATATTTCTTGTTACAAAATTTTCAGCAGAACAAATTTTAATTTCACGAATACTTTTGTGCATATAAGACGACCTTGTCTATTATTTGTAGAATGATATTACCCGAATATTTCCATAGGTGAAAAGGCTCAATAAATGAGGCAGTTTACTGAAAAAGTAAATGAATTATCCTGACCTCTGTAGTTCAAACATCAGTTTTAGTGATACAATACGAGTATGGAAGTAATTATAACTGGGCCCAATATTTGAAATATAGTAAAGAGTTGAGTCTGCAACATGTTTTGACATCTTCCTTTGTGGAAATAACATATGATGATTTCTACATTGTTCTAGAATTGCAGAATCTTCCATCCAATTTCCGATGACACAACATAGAAATGTCAGGAAGGGGTTGGAGAGAAGGGATAGCAACCGCCATTGAACAACTTGTAGAGTGAGAGTGTGGGTTGGGGCTCAGAACCCTCACTGTGAACCCCGGCCCTCCTACTCACGAGGTATGACCTGGGTGCCTCACCTAAGTTCCCTTCACTTGTGTCTCCCCATCTATAAACTGGGGTGTGATAATAGTACGCACTCCCCAGCTGTATTCTGCTCTGGTGGAGCTCCTTGGCCGGCCAGCAAGCCCACCATCGGCTTCTTAGGCACTGCCAGGTCCATTTTGGAACTTGGAGGGAACTCTGAAGCTTCAATGATCTGACAGCAGTAATTCAAGGAGTAGTGACCTCCAAATCAATACATGCATGTGAAATTTTGAAATTATTTCAATGTCCTTACCTGTAAATTAAAAGGAAATAATGACCCAGAGGATATTATGGGGATTAAATACAGTAATATATGTAAATATGCTTGTGTAAATTGTAGCTAATTGGATGAGCACAAGTAGGTATAAGGTGATGATTTCTTAAAATGAATGGCAGTTGTGAGTATCTCTTGGGTTTCCTTATTAGCAAATGTGGAGACGGCCAGCCAGCAGATAATGCTATGAAGAACCTTTAAAACAAAAGGAAGCCCTCTTCTCTAAATTCGTCATCTTTTAACAAGAATTTAGTAGGAGAAATCTATAAAGATTAATGTCTTATAGTGGTTCTGTGATGTCTAATGCTCTATGTCACCTAAACTGTACCCTGTTACATCCCCACCTGTATCTGAGACATTTGAGTTGACACATTGAACACTCTGCTTCGTGGGATTGAGCACATCATCCGACCTTGAATTGTATTAGATTCAAGACAATAAAATTCTAGTATGCTTAACTTTTTAAAAAAGTCTATGTTTATTGGCATATTAGGAAAAGTTTGGTTGTAAATGAAATATTTTCTTCTTTCCTGTCACTCTAAATTAAAAAACACACACACAGAACATTAATGACCTAAGATTAGAGCCATGATAATGTGGATTAGCCTTATTCTCTCATCTGTAAAAACATTATGAAAAAATTTTTCATCCCCGGCTGAGAGGAGACAGACTCCGAGGTAGTTAACAGCGAGAGGCACTGATCGCAGAAGGAGCGTTAGGGCTCCTCAGAGGCAAGTTGTCGTACCTCCAGTCCTGGCAAGGCTTCCCTCTGATGTCACAGATGCCAGAGGGTCTGAAGGAGCTGGGCTGTCTCCACTCCTGGTGTCAGAGCTGTAACTCTGTCCCCTGCCAGCGTGTGGGGCTAAGGCTAAGTTGGCCCCAAGTGTGGGTACCACACTTGGAATTCTGTTTGCAGGTTCGTAGAAGGAGGGACTCACTGGCTTGCCAATGCGAAGTGGGAGAAAAGCCTCCTCTGCTTCAATATAAATAATATTACTACAAGACAGAACTAGCTATTGCTTCAAAACACTGACCCCCAGGATCCACCTATAGAGGCTGATATAATCACTGTGGGTGGGGACCTGGAATTGCCATTTTAAAGATGGTTTCAGTTGCTTCCAGTAGGCAGCCAAGGTGGAGAGCCATTGTCTTAAGGCTTCTTAAAATGTTCTACCTGAAAGGATCACCTGGTGATTTGTTCAGATGTAGATTCTGATCTGAAGGTCTGCATTTCTCACAAGTTCCCAGTTGACACCAGAGCTGGTCCATTCCAGGAGAAGCAAGGATCGAAGCTGAACTCTTGGATTTCAACTTCCCTTGGTGACATTTAGCGAGGGTGGGTCATGTCTTACACACTCCATTTTGCCCTAGGGTGTAGACACTTCAGGATAACATATATCTGGTTTCATCCTTTTGTTTAATGATTATGAAAGCATTAATTACCCTTACAGTAATTATGGCTGATGCATTTAAGCAGGCATGCTATGATTAGAGTACTCTAATTCGATATTTCCCATGCTTTGTTGATAATAAAAATCACCCGGGAGACTTAAAAATCTCATGGGGACTGTCCCCAATAGATGTGGAGGAGAAACTTTTAAACTAAGCCCTGCAGGTGATTCTCATGTCTTCAGTCTGGAAGTTTATAAGCATTTGCAAGAAGTAATGAAAGAAACAAAACTGTCATCTCTTCCACTTTCAGTCAAAATACAATAACCTGCAGCTTGGATGTTAGAACATGTGGAATATCATTTTGTCATAAATTATAAAGGGAATCCAATTAAAATACATAAATTATGAACATGTCTGTGCCAGTGTCACAATCCCACAGTAAAAAAATGCCAGTGCTTTTGATTTATAGCCTGCAATGGGGAAGTGAGAGCTGGAATGGCAGGAAAAACCATCCCACCTAACCGCCCTCTATCTGTGAGTGTCCAAGTACCTCTGCCTCGTGGAAGAGACTGTTCTGACTGTAAGCGGTCGGATCAAGCGGGGCCACATCTTGTCCAGGGAGAATCTAGGCCCCTCAGTAAATTAATTAATCAACGCACCAAATGGGTGTAGTTTATAAACAGCAACTTCATGTAACTCTCAATTGTTGGGGTAGGGGGGTGTGTGTTCAGAAAAATGAAATCAACTGGCATGTTTATTTCTTATCTGGAAAGCCCCCAATCCTCTTGCTCCTATTTTAATATTCTTAATAAACTCTAGAACTTCTCTCTCTCTCTCTCTCTCTCTCTCTCTCTCTCTCTCTCTCTCTCTCTTTCTCTCTCTGTCTTTCTCTCCTTTGCATTCAGTCCTACGAAAGCAAGACATTTAATTCCTTTAAAACCTCAGGGTCTTCATGGTTGGCTCCATTGTGAGAAAGAAACCGGTTGCTGGAGGTGGAAAACTCCGAGGTCAGGGATTGTTATTCCTTTGCCTTCCGTGGGTCTCCTGGCACCTTCTGCCCTTCCCTTAGCCCTTGCGTTTCCACACACAAGTCCCCCTTATACATCTCTCACCATCTCCCATCTGCGTGCGCAGTAGAATTAAAGCTGATTTCTGAGGGCAATGTTTTAAAGCCTGACTCTTGCTATTCTCAATCATCTCCTGACCCTCCCTCTCCCCGTCCCATGAATTTCTCTGCTCCTGTTTCCAACGGCCATTGCCCATATTTTGGCTTTTTTATCATGTCTTATTTTTATGTATATTACACCCGACCCACACATTTCTGCGCAACTTGGAATCAGGAATGAAGCTGTCGTCACCACTCGACCCTCACTGTCCCTGAGATATGGGAGGTGCTCTCTGCAGGCTCAGTGGTTTGAATCAGTCTTCAGACTCTGCCCAGGGACCCTACTGGTTTAGGGTGTGGAGTGAGTGGGAAGGGCTGCTTTCTGTTCTCCCTGCTACAGACAGGACACCAGTGTGTCTGTCAATCACCCTCAGCTCATGTGTGGGGAGATGTGCAAAACTCCAGATAACGAAAAATAAGTGAAAACATTACAGCGCTACTTTCTGAAACCTCAAGGTTTATTTAGTTTAGAATTTGTTATTCTCCATCATACACTGACCTCATATATGAATGTGACCTCTTTTAGAAAACTAATAATCGAATCAACAATGTTTTGGGGGGTGCGCTTTATGCAGTCTTCCCTTCACTGTCTTTTCACCCCTTAAGAACAAAATTTCATGCCCAAGGTAAAAGCATCTCAAAGTGTTCTCTTGAGGCACAATGTTCTATTCTTTGGACGACTTTTTCAAAGAATACACTTTAAGCTTCAAGAGAATGTGTTCATTTATTGAAAGAATCTCAGAGGGGAACTTCGATAACCTGTTATATTTAAAATACAGACTTCAGAAAATCACTTCCATTAAGTTCTCTGTTTAGTCAGCAGTGTTTTGATGACATCATTTTTCTTCCTCTATTTTTTTGTTTGTTAACATTCCGTTTAAAGCTCGGGGTTGGTTTTTGGAGTGTTTCCAAGGTGAGAATAGCAGGAAGCATCCTAAGGAAGAAGTACGTCTGTGGGTTCACATCCTGACTGAAAGTGGAAGAGATGACAATTTTGTTTCATTCATTACCTCTTACAAATGCTTATAAACTTCCGGACTGAAGACATGAGAATCACCTGCAGGGCTTAGTTTAAAAGTTTCTTCTTCCCTTGTGACGTTCAGGTGTATTGGGGACAGTCCTCATCAGATTTTTAAGTCTCCCGGGTGATTCTCATAATCAACAAAGGGTGAATAAGCAAGGCTGAACTCACCTTGCAGAATTACAAGCTTCAAGAAGCCGTCACATTCCAGTTCAATGGCTTGGTGTATAAAATTGGGCAACTCCTCTTTTAGCCTCCAAATTAAATGACTCAGTCTGCCCTCTGTAAACAGAGACTATTTTTTTGTTTTTACCCTGAGTTCCCTCCTTGTGAAAAGGACAAGTTCTAATTCAATCTGGAAATTCAGGCAGAGGTACAAATACCTCAAAGAGAAAAATAAAAACCAAAGTGACAGGTGAGGATTCTGAAATCCAATCCTCCTACTGGAAGGTTCAACGCTCTCCCTCAGGTGGCTGGCACCCTCAGTCGGGCTGAGCTCTCAGCCCGTCCTTGCAGAAGGGACCATAGAAACTCGATGCCACCTGGAAATGAGGTGGGCAGGAAGCTGGAGATTCTGTGCCCGTGGCAGGATGGGAGACGGAGCCTGCTGTGTATCACTCTCCGGGCATTTTCTTGGGGAGAAAAGGTTCCTCTTACCAAAGTCAGTCTGGGTCCCTACTGGGCTGCTCTTTGAACTTATCCCCAGACATCCATTCTCCTCGGCTTGTCCCCGGCGTGAGGACCTCTGGGCTGTGCCACCATTCCTGTGCTTTGTCCAGAACCAGCTCCCCTCCCCCCCCCAGGTGGTGACTCTAGGGTGCGCGTGGAGGCTCACCTTAGGGTGCGTTCGCCCCTCGTGCTCCTCACTGAGTGTTGCATTTATCTGAAGCTACTTTAGGCCATCTGAAATATTCTAATAATCTCTAAGGTTAGCAGAAAGGGTTAGGATCTCAAGACTCTTCATCTGAGAAAGTTCTTTGCCCCCGGTGCGATATTTAAACTTCATTCCCAGAAATCTTTTGGCATTTGTAAAAAGAGAATGTTGGTAGATGGGTGGAACTGCTGTTGGAGTACCTTCCCTCCTGTGTCCGAATCCTGGAGCGTGGGGGAGGGGCACATCAATTTGCTCGCCTTAAGGCGGGGGG
This sequence comes from Rhinolophus ferrumequinum, assembly GCF_004115265.2. NCBI lineage: Eukaryota > Metazoa > Chordata > Mammalia > Chiroptera > Rhinolophidae > Rhinolophus > Rhinolophus ferrumequinum. The sequence continues at coordinate 67,820,550 of NC_046296.1, forward strand.
AGGGGGGGGTTAGGGGGTCTGCCCACAAATGGGTGTTCCCACTTCACAAAAGTTCTGCTTCACGATGAACATTGTTTTGTTCCACCTGGCACAAATGATAAAAAGTAGAAAGCAATGAAAAGGAAGTTGATTTCACCTTAAAATTTTAAACAAGAGAATAAACAAATAAAACCTCCCTCAAGTTTGACCTCACCAGGCACCCTTAGTTAAAATAAGTAAGTATGATTATGTTTATAACAACCTGTAAATTATATATAATGAAATTTCTTACAGAAAGCCAGCCCACAGAAGGCCAGGCTGCCGTTATTTATTTCTTATCTTCCGGCACAGCTTTACAGCGGCTGTCCACTTCCGCAGATGCTTTTGTTCTGACTTGTTGGGGTGTCTTCTTGCAGGAAGGGTCATATTACACGCCTTTCTGTTGGTGTTTGGAACTTACTTCCTGATTGAAGAATGAACTAAAAATTAGATTTCCAGGTTGGCAAGGAATCTGGTACTTTCTACTTAATGCTGCTAAATGCCCTCCCTGAATATGTATTCATGACATTTCTGTTGGACCACTTTGCGCCCAATAATTTGGGCTACATGCGGACCAAATATCATGTTATGCTGAAGCCACATCTAAATGTAAATGCAGTGTGACCTTTAGCAGAAAATAGTGAAAAAGGCCGGAAAAAGAAGAAATACCATGGTTTTAAAATAAACTTTATAGACAGACGTTTTTGTCCTGAATCCAGCTGTCCCTGTGGCCAGCAAAGCCAGTACTAGCCCAAGACTTTTCACTTACATCACGTTAAAGTAACTAAGCAAGGAGGCCGTTAGGCTGGGGTGGCTCGCATGTCTTGGCCCCCAAACCTAAATCAGAGTCAATGCACTCCAACCTGAGGAAGTGAAAGTTAGAACAACTAATCACGCCAACTAGGCTTTCCCAGGAAGGCGGCCACTTGCGCTATGGTCGGATGGCCTCCTTGCTTTGTTTCCCTGTCTTTGCTGTGAAAACCTGTCCCCGAACGCTTTTCAGAGAAGCGTTCCTAACCACTTGGTGCTGCTCAGTTCTAATCGACGTTTGCTCAAATAAACTATTGAAAAATTGAACGTGTCTCAGTTTTAACCATTATGAGATTATGCTACAGCAAGTGTGACCAGCCGCTACAAGGCGATGAAAACCCATTGCCTCTGTTTTCTGGGTGGAACACGAGACTACATCATTAGCTTCTTTTGCAGTTAGGTCTGGCCAAAGGACTGTGTGCGGAAACCGGCTCCCTCCTTCCTTCCCTGGTCCGTCATAATCCCCTGTTGACGCTCCTCTCCCTCTTTCTCTGTCTGCCGTCTGAACTCTCCGAGGGCTTACAGAATGGTAATGTTACAAGATGGAAGGTGCGGGGTCCCTGCGTGACCGCGTGGCAGGCTACCTGCCCTACCATTCCACACCAGGCTTGGAATGAGTTTCGCACGCTAAGCAACTGCAAATTTAAGATTCGTTTGCTACCGCAGCTGTTTAATAGAGCCAGTGTTTTCCTTTCTTTCTGTCATTTTCAAGCAAAATTTAATGAACTGATTACTTTGTATCTTTCTCTTTGTTCTTAGGTAGCAGCACCAAAGAGGAAACAAGCATTACGTGGTCCCTATACAGCAACATGTGAAATCTGCACACAGATTTCAATGTGACTTTTAAATGTCACCCACTGACTTTATATACCGTAAGGAACAGAGAAAAACAATGATGACAGATTATTTTCTGGCTTCAAAGAAAACATTATCCATGCCAACAAAATTTACTTAGTTCATCTGTAGTTTGAAGATTTGAAGAAGGCTTCCCTCAATATACTTTGGAATCACTACTATTTTTTTTTTTAAATGGGAATAAAAATAAAACTTCAGAATTTGATTACATATTACATAACTTTCTTACATAACTTTCGTTTGATCGTGTTTTCATACTAACAGCCCTGTATGTAGGTAGCTGAGCATGAGCCTTGTTTATGGATCAATCCATGAAGCCTCCACAGACAAGACATTTACTCATGCTGATCCCAGAGTTCAGCTCTGTCTCCTAATCCTGTGGCCTTTCCATTTTGGCACTCATTTCTTAATGTTTTTAAACAATGTGACAACCTTAGCTCTTACATATCTGTGAGTGAGAGATTGGTGAGTTGTGTAAGAGGTCAACATTAATGAGTACAACAGTAAAGTTTCCAGAAAAGCCTTTAAGCAATGAACATTTCAGCCTACTGGCAAAAGTTGCTCCATATTAAGTGGTGAAGGAGCCATTTTGATGCGAATGCAGGTACTATGTTCTCCTCAGTGGACCTTGTGACTTCTTTTCCATGGACCGTGCTAGAATTGCAGACTCAAAAATACCCCATGTAGGTATTTTAAAAATGTTTTAATTAAAACATTCCCATTATGATTTTCGCTGTAAGAATAAATTGTACGCTTAGACCACAAGAACATTTTTGTCAGACTCCCCACCTATTTCTGGATGTATAGTGGTCTATTTCTTTAACTTGCCACCTGTTTTTAAATGTTAGAGTTTATTCACACATGAAGTTTTAGGTACGCTCTTGATTACAGAACCTACAGAGCAAGCATTTGCTCTTTTCCCTCAGGACGAAATGATGTGCCTTATCCATCCCCGTGGCTCCCAAAAAGTTCTTTCAAGATTTTTTGTAAAAATCGTGATTCATATTGTTAACCTGCATCACAATTGTTTCAGTTATTGCTTTAGTCCTGTGTGTTAGCACAACATTTAATTTACTAATAACTTATTTTGTGCCGACTAAGGGGCGAGGAGCAAAGTGCCATTATAACTTCTCATCTGTACATTGACAGTAAGATTCTTCCTTCTAATAGTGTTTTTAAAGCAGTTTTATCAAGATGCAATTCACATACCATACAATTTCCCCATTTAAAGTGCACAATTCAATGGTTTTTGGCTTATTCACGGATATGACCTACCATCACCACCGTCAGTTTTAGAACATTTCATCACCTCAAAAAGAAATCCCAACGGCTTTAGCTATAAGCTCCCTGTCTCTTGCGCCTATTCCCCCAGCCCCTGAGCAACCATAAATCTACCTCAGTTTCTGTAGGTTTGCCTAGTCCAGATATTTTATGTAAATGGACTCATTTAGGAAGTGGTCTTTGTGACTGGTTTTCTTCACTTAGTATAATGCTTTCAAGGTTCATTCATGTTGTAGCATCTACCAATAAGCACTTCCTTCTTTTTAGGGTGGAATAATACTCCTTTGTGTGGAAAGCCCCCGTTTTGTTTATCCATTTGTCAGTCGATGGACATTTGAATTGCTTCTACATTTTGGCAATTATGAATAATGCTGCTATAAACTTTTGTGTACGTGTTTTTGTGTAAATATCTGTTTTCATTTCTCTTGTGTATATAATTAGGAGTGAATTTCTGAGTCATATGGTAACTCTATGTTTAATCATCTGAGGAAGAAACTACCAGACTGTCTTCCATAGTGGCTGCACCATGTTACATTCTCACCAGCCATGTATGACGCTTCCGATCTCTCCATAGCCTCAACTCTTGTTATTACCTGATTTTTAAATTCCAGCCACCCCGGTGAGTGTGACGTGGTTTCTCATTTTGGATTTGATTTACATTTCTCTGACGGCTAACGATGTTGAACATCTTTCCATGTGCTTATTGGCCATTTGTGCATTTTCCTTGGAGAAAAATCTATTGAGATCCTTTGTCCATTTTTTAATTGGGTCGTCTTTTTATTACAGAGTTATAATAGATTTTTAAATATGTATTCTGGATACAAGTCTATTTCAGATGTATGAATTGTAAATATTTTCTCCCAATCTGTGGATTGTATTTTCCACTTTCTTGATAGTGTCCGTAGAAGCACAAATTTTGATAAAGTCCAATTTATTGATTTTTCTTTTGTTGCTGTTACACATGCTTTTGGAGTCAAATCTCAAAACCCACGTCAAATCCAAGGTATGTTTTCTTCTAATAATGTTATAATTTTAACTCTTAGATTTAGGTGATTTTTGTATATGGTATAAGGTAAATTTCCAACTGCATTCTTTGCATGTGACTATCCAGTTGTCCCAGCACCACTTGTTGAAAAGACAATTCTTCTCCCATCGAATGGTCTTAGCACACTCGAAACTCAGTTGACCAGAGATGTGTTGGTTTATTTTGCCAGTTTCACTGGGTTGTGGGCCTGAGACCCTTCTCCCACTGTAATGGTAGAATTGGAACACTCTTAAAGAGTTTAAAAATCATTCCTCTTGGTTATAGGATGTAGGATTTTTGGAATATATTGAATGTGCTGCAGCTCAGTTTTCACATTTGTTATAAGGACTAAATAATAACGTATGACAAATTCTAAGCTGTAAAATATAGTGCAAGCTCGTTCAGTTTTACCCCTTACTGGCAATAGCAAACAAAATACTATTTATTCTCCAAGCTCATGCAACCCCTGGACCCGCTGTCCCCTTTGTAAACAACCTAGCACTGCAGACTTCTCTTCAGAGTAATGGGCAGCCCGTGGCACAAACTGGCAGCACCAACTGGCTTCTCTGTCTTGGAGTTGCCTGGCTGTTTGCAGGTCAGCCTTTATTCAACTCTGTCCACACTCCGTCCTGCTCAGTCACCAAGGAAAACAGGTAAAGGTAGTGTCCTTCCATTCCTGCGACCTGCTCGGAATGGAAATTGGGGTGAAGGTAATGGGAAAATGTGTGATATTGACAGGACATCAATGGCATCCATCTTAGTTTCTTTCCTCAAGGTGAAAACCCCTTTGACACTTTCAACATTTTGGATGTCTACTATTTTCCAGGAGCCCCGCTCATGTCAGGGGAGACTAAAGTGGTTCTTAAGATCTGATTCTTGCTGCAAAAAATTACCGGTGTAGATGAGGGGCAGACATATCTACAGTGAATGAAGTCTGGGGCTGGGGAACATGAAAAAAAAGGTGGAAAGAAAAGTTTAGCCAGGCAGAGGAAAGCCACGAGCACCAGTGTTCGGGGACTAGAACTCAGCTGTGGCTTCCAGAAGGTGTGCTTGGAGGACAGCATCTGGTGATTGAGGTAGTTAGGTAGGGCTTCAGTAATTATGCTAAGGAGCCTATTTATTCCACGGAGAATAAATAGTCATCAAAGGTTTCTAAGGTCATCATGTTCTCCTTCTGTCCCAGATAAACTAGGCGCTGCGTGGATGATAGAATGACCAAGGTGGGGGCAGGGGTCTAGGGACCACAAATAATAACACTTTTCTTTTTCAAATCCTACTTTGTCACTAATTAGTTGATGGTCCCTTGCTTCTCTTTGGAGCATAATTTCCCAAGCTTTAATAAGAAAATACTAAAGGACTACAAGGTCTTTTCCATTTTAAAAATTTGTGTTACAATTCCTCTACATTTCTGGCCTCTCAGTCTTTCTGGTGTGATGTAATAACCCTCTGCACTGTAACATTGATGGGAAACATTCATCCTAGCTGTTAGATTTTTAAAATACTGTGTTGAGTGGTACTGCCAAACACATTTTCTTATGTCTAAGAAGTATTTGATGTACCCAGGATGTTGGCATTGTGTGGTACATATTTAAATGTAATTCTTTTTTTCAGAGTTGCTCTGTCATATGCTGCCATTATCATAATTCATTAAGCTCCATAGAGGGCTCGCTCTGCCAGTAGCAAGATAATGGCTGGGATTTTTAATCTGTGGGAACAGCAGATTATGAGACAGGTCAAGGAGTGGAAAGGAGAATCTGGGTCACACCAATCAGGCCTCTGAGATGATGGCTGAGAACAGCGCACAGAAGCTTATCAGAGGCTGGCAACACTGCCGTCCTACAAAGGCTGCAAAGACAATAGTGTGGTCTTCAAGGAGAGGGATGAGTGATCACGAAGAAGCCAGAAGTGGCATTCCAAGCAAAGGCTTACACGAAATTGGCAGTTTGAGATGAGCAAAGGGTTTGAAAATGGACACAGTAGTAGCAGTCTTAACCCTGACAAGATGCATAGCTTAAGTAGGTCACTTCACATGCTGAGCTGTGGTCCCTCAAATGCAAATGGGTACGATGGATGACCAAGTAATTACGAAGATAAATGTGATGAATGAAGAATGCCAGCCAAAGACAAATTTATTACTTTAATACCTGTGGTGAATCTATGTTTCAGAGTTTATAGGGTAATCTTCATTTCCAATGGTCTATAATCCTCCTAACCTAATTCATACTCGTCAAACAATAAATCTCAGTTCTCTGTTTGAACAATATGGCGAGTGTGAGTGGCTAGTGAAAGTGCTGGGCGTAGAGCGAATGGAAGAGATGGAAGCATAAAGCCAGGATAATGACAGTGAATCACGGCCTTTAGAAAAACCAAACCACGTTAAAACCAGGATGCAAAATGTGAGGCACAAGTTTGAAAATATCCAGTATGTATATTATAAGGAAGAAGGTAAAGAGTGATGGACAGGCCTCTCCAATAGGATGCGTTGTTTCACACACACACATTTTGCATTCATAAAAAAAGAAATAAATTAGATGAAACAAGAACTAAGGAGTCAGAGCATGTACATGGAAGTGTCCAGAACGTTGCACGGTCCCACGAATGTTCGAAGCTTACAGCTTTCTCTCTGTTCCTAGGTCTCTTAGAGTTAACGCTAATATCAGTGTGTTGACTAGCCAAATAATTCTCCCGGTAATCCACCGAAGGAAAACGGTTTATTCCGGAAAAGAAAAATAAACAAAACCACCAAGGCGTGCATGCAAGCACACTGGAGGCCGGACTACCCACCCGCCACCCACACGGGGAAAAGGGAGCAGAGCCCAACAGGGCTTCCCCCTTTATTCACATCCCTACCCCGGAAATTACCATAGAGTTCAACAGGAAGTGAAGACTAGAGAGTTAACAAGGGGCCCAGCTCCACCCATAGTCCTCCCAGCTCTATGGCTAAGCATCTTAAGATGCCAGTTCACTTTTAATAAGTGTCAACTGAATGATACACCCAACAGCATGGCTTCCTAAGGGACAGTGTGGGTCATACTTTCTTGTTTCTTTGCATGCTTCATATTTTTTTTTTATTACAAAGTGGACATTGTAGACAATATATTTTACAATATTGGACACTGGTTCCCCCCATCACCTCAGGGCTTGTCATGGTCATTTGCTTGTGTATTTGTCTAGTGGGTAGACTATTTCAGTGCCGTCTATGCCCACACAAGCCTCTGATGTCACTCCACTGTGGACTTAGCCTTGGGTGTACGGGCGGCTTCCCAGAGATGGCAGTGGTGTGAGCAGGGCTCTCTCTACCTATCTCTTTCGCAGTCTGCCACTTTTGGTACCACACCCAGCCCTTAGGCTTCACTAATTGCTGACTGATTATTGTTTTCAACCATGTCCTGAGGCGTGAATCACTCTGCAGTCTAATCTGATGAAACCTAGGTTCCTTTGCAGGCCTGTTTTTGAGGGTTGTTCTGACGTCAGGAGAGTCCTTCCTGGTTCTTGCCTGGTCTGCTCTGGTAAACCAGTTGGACTACAGTTTAATTCTTTGCTGTCCTGGGCTTACCGGCTAATTCGTAATTGTATACCATCAAAACCTCCATTGTTTTCAAGAAAGTCTTTAGGCTTACATGTCCTCACTTGTTGTGAATAAAGGCAATTTCTTTGGGCAGAACTTCTGGTCTTCCTGTTATGTTGGCCTGTCTCTCCCCCCAAGCAAAATCTCTGAGCCACGACTTCAGAGCTGGGGGCTGAAACAGTGGCCTGCTTCTCCTGGAATGACACCCCAGCTTTATGAGCGGCTCTGTGGGTGGAGGCAGTAGTCTTCTGCTATTGGACACTCACCCTACAGTGAACTGGGTCAATGGCAACTGGGGCCACAACTTTTCACATGTAGGATAGAGCCTTTGTCCCAGGGGGCTGACTGGAGAGAGGGAGCCACTGAGCTTTTGCCAGTCTCTGCAGGTTAGCAGAGAGGAAAGAAGAAATGGCACTCCTTTTGTCTTTCAGTACTGTATGACATTTCCCCTCGTCTCTTCTAAAAATTATTAATAAATCATTTTTTTTTCTGCATGAGAGAAGTACTGATTGAGAAGTACCAGTCAAGCAGGTGAACAAAAATATCAGCCCTGATGATGCTCATAGCCCCAGTTTTGGCATTTAAGTTAACCTGCAAAGCCCGCATTTCCTGGGAGATGTTATGTAACCAGGACGAAGATTCCATCATGGCTCACTGTCAGGATTTGTTCTACTTTGATTTCAGCTAAGAGTGTCCCCTGATGACTGTGAACAAGTAACTTTGTCCTGCGTCTACAGGAGGGAGGCTTGGCAGAGCCTAACATTTGTCAGATGATGCTGTTATCAGAAGAAACTGGTTTTGGGTCCTGCTCACAAATCCACAGTTTAATTTTCAGGTGATGTACTTAATATTCTGCCTTGTGTTTCCAGAGAGAAGAGTTTAAGGATTGTTTCCTCAAAGTGAGAAAAGCAGTGTGTCCTATGGTTATAACCAATATGGGGGAAAGTGACAATTTGTTCATTCATTTTTTTTAGCAATGATTTATTGGGCTTCTCTTTACCATACAGAGTCCATGTGCTAGGAACTGGGGATCGAGTGGTGAACAAAATCTAGAATTGGCCAGTTCCCTAATGAAGTTTATAGTCTAATGGGAAAAAACAGAGTTAATAAAAAGAAATCACACAAAAATAAATCTTTCTGGAAATATAGATCTAAGAGAGTTAACTGGTTTGCCTCTTCATGCAAGAGTTTTCAATTCCATCTGTATTTTCTGTAATAGTGTAAGATGATTTTAAATTACCATTCTTCGTTGCTGGTTGCTAACTCTTGGTTGCTCTATTACAGAATTATATTAAATTGCATATGGTAACATAAGTGATGTACATACAAAATGCCTGGCATTTAGCAGGTGAGCAGCAGATGTCAGTTTTCTTCCGAGGCCTGTTTCCTTTGCCTCAAGGGGAAAGAAATCTGATGTTCTATCTAGCTACTGCGTATCTCTGGCTGTTTCTAAAATTTTGGATGATGTCCAGCTTTTAAACTTAGACTGCTTTAGCTTTGTCACGAAAAGAACACTGTGCAGTTTAGGTTACTCATGGAGTCGGAAATGCCCAATCACTTCACATTAGTAGAACTAAGAGAGATCTTCGTTTCCCATGCTTAAGAAGATCCCTGTTAGCAACAGTGCTCACACTGGAATCTACTCTGAGGGTCAGCAGACATATTTTGTGGGGAGTCAGGGATTCTTTACAATAATTTAAAATTTTATATTGATATGATCTCTATATCTATCATTGTTTATCATATATATATATATATATATATATATCTGTCTATATATATGCATCTCTCTCTCTCTCTCTCTCTCTCTCTCTCTCTCTCTCTCTCAATCTCTCTCTCTCTCTCTCTCTCCTTCCCTCTCTCCCTCCCTCCCTTTCAATCCTGGATCACTCAGGTCACCAGCATTTGTGTTCATGATGACTCTGATGTCAGAGACTGACTAAATTGCACAGCGTTCGCTTTTAATGCATTTTCTCTCTCCAAATCTATGGCTCTGTGTCTTCCATCTCTATCTCCTTGTACCTATTTTACTTTAGTCCTGTGTTTTGTTAACCAAATAAATTGGGATCTCCTAGTAGAAGAGTTCACTATAGTTAGAGAACTTGATTTTTCTGAAATCTAGATTTAGACTTTTCTGTGTGAGAATATTATTGCTTTTCTTTGGAAGATTGTATGTGTGCATGTGTGCCCTTGAGCACACATTTTGTGTGTGTTATTGAACAAATATTTGCGTACTGGAGGGGTGTAGATGTCTTACTTCCATTTTATACTATGCTGAAGCATCATGACTTTGTGGACCATGCTATGGAATCTGTGTTAAGATGGAACAACTTAAGCTTTGGGATATGAAACGTTGAGATTATCTTACTCAGTTTGTAGACCAAATAACACATTGTTCCATTTTCTCTTGGACGTAATGGATGATCTTTCATCTTCTGGCTTATCAAGGGTAGCTGTTAATCTTGAAATACTCTTGCGTAGACGGCAGGATGAGGGTGGGAGAGAGGATATGGGATGAGGAGAGGAATTTTCTCTCTCTCTTGGGCTGGTGGGTGCTTCGGCAGGACTCGAAGCCACAGAGATGCACAGGGCATTACTAAGAGCCGAGTGTCACCTGTGCCCAGCGTTTGGATAGAACCGAGGAGCCACGCAAAAGAGGCATGGGCTTTAGAGGAACAACTTTTTGTAGCAATTTTAAGTTGTGCTCTGCTTTGACTGCCATTATCCGTGTGCCTTATTAAATGTGAATGCCCGGTCTTAGTTGAGCTATGGAGAATGAGGGGGGCTTTTTCCATGTTTAGGGGTGATGAAGCAGCAGCATGGGGATGACGGCCACACCCTGCTGAGCAGGATACTAGGATGGCAGTGGGCAGCAAAGGTAGCAGAGTGGCAGTGGATCATGGAGGGAGGGGGGAAATGCTTGAGGACTTCTGCGGGAGCACATTTTAGGAGCACAGCAGGATTCCTTGGGAGCACTGGGGACACATTTTTAAAAAAAATTTTTTGAGCCACAGTTTATAATCAAGTGTACCTGTTTGAAGTGTACAGTTCAATGGGTTTGGACCAATGTATATACTCATGCAACTGCCACGACCACTGACATATCCCATCACCCAAAAGTTATGTCATCCTTTTGCAGTCAAACTCCTCTCTACCTTGACTCTGGAAATCATTGACCTTGGCTTTCTATCATATAGTGTATTAGTCTGGGTTTTCCTAGAGTTTCACATAAGTGAAGTCATACAGTATGATCTATTTTGTATCCTTTTTCTTTCACTTATTATAATGTTTTATCTATGTTGTTATGGGCGTCAGTAATTTACTCATTTTTATTGTTGGGTAGAATTCTATTGTATGAATATACAGCAACGCACTTATCCCTTCAACTCTTGAAAGCTTGGGTTGTTTCTAATTTTTTGCAATTATGAATAAAGCTGGTGTGATTATTCATATACAAGTCTTGCATGGACATATTTTCATTTTACTTGGGACTATTAGGTCACATATTAAGTAGATATGAAATTTCGTATGAAACTGTCAACCTATTTTCTAAAGTGGTTGTATCATTTTGAAACCCCACCAGCCATGTGTGAGAATCCCAATCGCTCAAATTCTTGCCAATACTTGACATTATTGACATTTTCAGTTTCTTATTTTGCTTTTTGAATTTATTTTAGTCACTTTAGTGGATCTACAGGAATACTTTAACTTTGCATTTCCCTGGAAAATTTCCACCCATTGGTCAGGCCAGTGGGGACTCCACGTCATAATAATTTCAGGATGAAGCTTGGCTGTTACCGTATTTTGTGAACATAAAATGATGATATGTGTGCCACATGGAATACATAAAATGATCATTTCTCTCTTAAAAGTCAACATATCAGGAGCAATATGCTGTGGAACAGAGACAAACTGTTCTCTTCTTTCCCACCTCTCTTTCTTATCACCTCACACAGAGTTGAGAAGGAACAGGACTGTTTTTGTCAAGAGACAAAAATTGTGCACATTGTAAAGCTGACTTCACTTCTCCTGGCCATGGATTTTGGCACCGGAGTTAGAGAAATTGCCACTCCTCTTGGTGTTGCTGTCACTCGAGAATCATATATTACGAGATTGTTTTTGACTGTGGTTGTCAGGGTGCTGCAATGATGGAGACGTGCGGTGTATAATGGCTACAGTCCTCATTAAGCAATAATTTAATAGCACAGAGAGAGCTGAATGGACTTTTAGCTCTTTCAAAAGAGCATGCATTTCTTGCCAGTATTTTGAGGGAAGAGTCTCAGAGAATTATTAAACATGGCACACAGTACTTGGATGCATTATTATTGTTATTGTTATTATTATTATTACTACTTTGGAGAAATTTTGTTTAATGAGAAGCAGATTCTGTCATCTCACTGTGGCTTTAGTTGGAGTAAATACGCGTTCACTGTGAGCTCAGCAAATTTCTTTCTTTTTTTTTTTTTTTTGTGGTTCAAGGCTGGTGGGAACTAAATTCTTAGAAAACAATGTTGCGTATAGCACTGCAAGCCTGACTTGGTTTAGTTCACTGTAAGAAAACATTGTGGAAAATGAGAATCCTCAGTAATGATTACTCCATGGGGTTTTCCATTCCAGTTGAGGTAGAACCCGGATTTGCTGTACCCTGTGCTTCTAAGCTGCATGTACGTAACCAGAAGCTTACCCTTTGATAGGGTTATATACTCCCCCCTGGGTGTTGAGAATGAGTCCATGTGGACGGCCTCACCAGCAGTCGGCCTCTCCCTACCCTAATGAAATCTCACAGGGAAGAAACAAGCTGGCTATCTCTGAAAGGGGAGCCTCATTCTCTGGCACCAGGCTCACATTTCCATCGCCTGGCTCGGTCAGGGCTGGCTGCCTAGGAGCTAGGGTGACAGCAGACCGAGATTAGAGTATGGAGGAGAGGGCACAGTGCCAAATGAACTGAGTCATGAAAAAGCTCTGAGTTTCCCACTGTGTTTTGAATAACCTCCTTGGCCTAAAGACAATGGAGTCAACACAGCAGGATGGTCCAGACCAGAATGGCAACAGGAGAACAGGTAGCTTGATGGGGCAAGATCACGAGGTCAAAGGGTGTGTTCCCTTCTCTATAACCGGCACTTGTCACTCCACAAGGCTCAGGTCTTATGAAGCCTTAGACCCCAAGGCCCTGCTCTGTAGGAGACAGGGGTGGGATTCAGCACCCCACAGACGTCAGATGTAGTACCAGTTCATCCCATACACACTCTGTAATTTAACTTCTCTGGCCCTTGCTTTCTTCATCAATAAAACAGAGATTACAATCCCCAGTTGTCACAAGGATTAAAGAAGAATGAATATAAAAGTGCACTTTAAACCATGGGACACTGAACAAATACTGGCTATTCTAAAGAGATGCTGGCAAGATGACACCACGTCCACCTGCTTACCTTACAGATGAAGAGACCGGAACTCGAGAAATAAAATGCTTTGCCCAACGTCAATTCCTCCACGAAGATTTGCTTCCCACATGTCTTTTGATCCGTTCCTTGTGACTCGGGGTCCTCTTTGTAATCCAGCTTCTAAAATTAAATGATTTATCCACTGCCATGACTTTTAAGCATCTCTGATTTACTGGTAATGCCACCCTCTCCCTCTAACCTGTCCTCCCACTCTCTCCACCTCAGTTGTTGGTAAAGAGCTTAGCAGGAGTGGGGAACGAACAAGGAGCAGGGACGTGGGAAGTCATGCCTACCGAGGATGTGAGCTGCCCAGGCCATGTTTCTGGGGCTCCTGCTGGTACCCACACGGGGTTATCTGTCTGACTTCAGGGGCACTGGCTCATCTTCTGTGTAGGTGCCATGAGTGACCACACACCCTTGAGAACAGGAATTCTCAAGTAAGGCGCTTCGACCTCTGCAAATGTAAACTCGAGAGACTGCACCTCTCACGGGAGTTAAATACGGTATATATTGTTTTATGATAATCTTCACAAAAGTTTTGCCAGTTATAAAGGTTTCCTCTTGTAGCAATAATTCTTAATGGAAAGATATCTGCCTCTAATAGGGCTGGTTTCATGTGACCGTGTTTTGAAAGTAGGCCTGTGGACTCCTGGCATCTGTGAATACATACAGAGGAAATTTCTTCCCTTTAAAAGGAGTATTTCCATTATTCAAATTTTAGGAACACTGTGACACATCTGGGATAGTTTACTTCAGAATTTAGAAATAACAAAAGTAGCTTGAGTTTTTTTTTTTTTTCTTAAATCCATTTTTTATTTTCCAGGATAGTCCAAGTCTCTCTTTCTTAGAGCATCAGTCATCCATTGTAACACTCCCCTGTGAACCTTCTGAACTCCTCCTCCTTTAACGGGTGGTAATCCCTTTGTAAACTGTAAAGCACCCCATAAATATCTGCTACAGGCGTAGCAGGTCATTTACTGCAGTTGTGAGCCTCTATCACAAGTGTAAAATCTTATGTAATTGCAGTGGGAAAAAAATCTCGATTCATCGAATAGATTGTGCAAGAAATGCCATGTGACAATATTTCCTTTAAATTGGATTCCACCAGACTCCAAGTCTCATGATGTTGGGATGATGGGAACATAAAACTGAGCCATCATTGTGCCCCTTTCCGATGGTCTTCGGTCTACACAACACAAATCTTTCTGGAAAGGCCCTCTGGACCTCACGCACCAGGTGTCACTGAGATGCTGTTGTCTAAGAGGCTCTGACCCCTGAGCCTAGAAGCTCTGACAGGTCCATGCCACTTCAGCAATGGACCCTTCGTGGTGACCTTGAGTCCCTAGCCTGGGTTTACCTGCCTGGCAACATGGAGAATCATTTTCCTTGGAGGTCCGGCCATCTTCTCATTCAGGTGTGAGGAGCCAGCTAAGAGTCCTTCCTACACCTTGGAACTCACAGACGTGCAACTCTTCTGAGACAACACTGCTCCTCTTGCCTAGTTCCTATGCTTGTAGCCCCAAAGACACCCCTTTTTCACTTCAGTTTCTGAGATACCGAACATACTCTCTTCAATAAGTTGAAGTATGGTGGGACCAAATATTTGAAATTCAGATGGATCAATTTACTGTGTTCGCTTTGAGTAAATTCACTCAAACTCTGAGCCCTGATCCTGCTAGATTGAATTTTAGGAACGATTGACATTCTTCCACTTTCTTTGGGTCACACGAGAACATGGCCCCCATCAAATGTTGGCAGGGCCTCTAATCTGTGGGCCACCATCATTACCATTGATGTCGTCACTGTCCGAGGCTTCCAAGTTCCTTAGAGTTAGACAGCTAGTCTCTGTGGCTCTGTGCCGTGCTTGCGGCCCAGGAACATTTTGAGGCTGGGAACCCGGATGTCCAGACCCAGCTGCCTGGACAGCACCACTGTCCATTCCATCTCAGGAAAGGAGCCACATCACTTCTGTGGGCTCTGAAGGCAAAGCCAACCACAGGGACCTGTGACATCTATACCCCTTACAAGATCTGTGATTCCTTCCTCCTTCTCTTGCTGCTGTCAAGAGATGTTGCCTCTTTGTCTCGCCCCCAGTATGATTCTAGGTGAAGGAACGCAAGGCTTCTATCTGTTTGGAATAGAGTGAGAAAAATAAAGCCAAAACAGATTTTAATATTTTGGGCAATTCTTCTGCTAAAGAATTCTAAGTAGAATGCTAGAGAGCTCAAAGGGTTGTCTTCCTGCTGAGAACGTGAGGATGAAAGTTGAAAATAGTTTTCAGGAAGTACAGATGGGTTGTCCAGTGCCAAATCCTGTACTCATTCATTCAATCATTTAACAAAAATGGATTGAATGCCCACTCGTATGTGCCAGGGACTGGGTCAAAAATGCTACAAGGTCAATGTAACAGGGAGACAGATGAAGTGAATGCCGTGCATGCTGACAAACGATCTGATAAATGATCCACGTAACGCAGGGTACATGAGCTCTGGAGTTAGGCTGTCCTGGGTTAAAACCCTATCGCGGCTTTTTTCCCGACGTGTGACGTTTGGGAAACTCAATTCTAATCAGTGTCACAGAGCAGCCTGGTGTACACATCCAGCCTGTAGCCGTTTTCATATGTGAACACTCCCCACCCCTCCACCACTGAAGGGTTTGAAAGCTTATCTTTAATTTTGTGCTGTATTTTCTCTTTTCCAGAGACTTATGAACAAATACTCTTTCCATTCAGGGTTTTATCATCATTATCTCATTGTCCTCATGTAATAGATATCAGGAATTTGTATTTCCAAATGCCTCCTCTTTAAATCCGTTTGCAGTTGCCTTTGAAGCTCATGGGTTTCTTCTTAGAAAAGAGAAAGAAGATCCAATTTCTGAGTCATATGCCTCTCCTCTCTCCAACTGATATTTTTAGAAGTTACCTACGAGCAGGGCCGACACTAGACATTAAGCCCCCTCTTTTTCAGAATATCACCATCTGCCGGGGTACAGAGAGCACTGACACGGTGCAGTCCCTGACACTGAGCACTCAGCCACCAAGTCCTGCAGGGACCCTACGCTTCCTGCTGCGTATGCCGTTCCCATGAGGCGCAGCCCCAGCTGGGATCCTGTGAATCAGAACTAGACTCCAGGTCAGGACTGAATCCCGAGAATGGCTGCCTCTCCGTGCGTGTCTGTGTGTGTGTGTGTGTGTGTGTGTGTGTATGTGTTTAAATCTTGCTTTTCTGAGCATGTGCTATGTGGATTTTGTTCCTATTGTAATATGCAAAAGTCTATGTTGCCTTGGTAATTCTAAACATGTTCGAGATAATTGAGCTGTCCACAGATATTGTCCCCTCAGGTGAAAAGTCATCTTTATTACAGTGACAATAGTTACAATGAATCGAGCACTTAGTATGTGCTGGGCTCATGTCTAGACACGTTATCAATCCCTTTCCAATCTCCACTTCAGTCCCCCAAGGAACCCACCTTGTTGCCTGTTCGTCAGGTGACAGGATGAGGCTGAGGAAGTGAAGTTATCCGTCCAAAGCCACGTGCTTCACGAGCCCCCACAGTGAGATCTATTCTGGGGTGGTCTGACTCTTACTTCCACATCATTTCCTAATTTCCACCCACCATTCTGTAAGAATTGTAAAGCGAGGACATCTCAAATTGAAACATGTATATAGTTATTGTCTAAAGTGCCCAGACGAAGTGAGATTTTTGAGAAAGTTTGGAGGAGCTAATGAAATGACTCATAAGCTCATATTAAACTCACAGACTTGCTTATTCGGGTGTGTGAGGGCAGGAGGCAAAGGTCAGGTGAGTGACTCACCTCTCTCTCCCTGTAGCCTGCTATCCCCTTCAGTTTGCCATTTAAAAAAAAATTAATTTATTGGGGTGACATTGGTTAGTAAAATGATATAGGTTTCAAGTGTACAATTATATAATACATCATCTGTGTACTGCATTGTGTGTTCACCACCCAGAGTCAGTTCTTCCATCACCGTATATTTGACCCCTTTCTCCTTCTTCTACCTCCCCACTCCCTCCTTTCCCTCTGGTAACCACTCAACTATTGTCTGTGTCTATGAGTTTTTGTTTGTGTTGTTCATTTGCTGCTTTCAGTTTCATATCCCATGTATGAGTAAAGTCATGTGGTTCTCGACTTTTTCTTTCTGACTTATTTCACTTAACATGATAATCTCGAGATCCATCCATGTCATTGCAAGTGGCAGTATTTCATCTTTTTTATGGCAGAATAATATTCCATTGTGTATGTATATATATATATATATATATATATATATATATATATATATATATATATATATATATCACATTCTTTATCCCAAGTGTTCTTCAGTAGATGATTGGATACAGTTTGCCATTTTGAACTGGTCTTTTAAAAGTTATATATGTCCCCACTCAATTGTGAGCTTGTTAAATGAAGGATTTTGTCTCATTCATCACTGTATCCCCAACATCCAACACAACACCTGCTGGAATATTGTAGATCATAAAAGATGTTTGCCACACTGAAAAAAAACAAAAAACACATGAACTAAATATCACAAAATCTGTATTTTCTAATAGAAATAATTTTATATTTACTATATATTTAGAATATATCTGTTATCACTTAGTCTTGCTCTTTTAGCCAAATCTATTAAAATCTGTTCTGTTCTCCTGCTGATTCAGAGTTTGGGTAATTTTCTGCTTCATCTATTTCATACAATCCCTTTTGAGCAACTCCTGACAAAGCATTCACTGTGAAAAATATCTTAAAATATACTTGGGTTACAATTAGGAATTACAGTTGCCTGCTGTAATGTTATTTTAGTTCTTTGCCCGGTGGGGTGCTCTTGTCTAGCCATGTTTTTTGGCATCCTTAGGCTGGGCCTTCCACCTGGGCCCGTTAGTACTGCCCTGTGGTCCCCCTGCCAACCCAGCAGTGGACAGATTCTCTTGTGGCTCCCGTGGCCCAGCACCACCAACTGTCCCCACATCCTGTCCCACTGTTCCCCTGCACTAACCTGGACCACAAGCATCTTACTGTGATTTTCTTTGTCTTCTTCATCTATTCAAGGTCTGATCCTTCCTCCAGGTCCTAAGGTCTGAGTCAGCTGCTGTCATCTTTACAGAGCCTTCTTTGATTTCATATAAACATGATCTCTCTGTTCTCTGAGTCTCATATCAGTATTCAACTCCATTATTGTGCTCTAAGGGAAACTATGTGTATCGACTTTCCTACTTAGAATATAAGCTAGCTTTGAAGAAGGGAATTATGTCCAATGTGTTCTGCGTCTTCTCCTTTCCTTCTAGTTCCCTCCACTTGTGTGTACAAGATTCTTAATGAATAGCTTTGTAAGAATTAAGGAAAGCGAGCACTGTGGCTCCCTGTGGGTACAGTAGAAAGAATATGCACTGGGTCTAGAACCCCAGGAAGTGAATTCCACTCCACCCCTTCTAAGAAATCTTGGGCACAGAGACTTCAAAGCTTCTTGTCTTCTTTTTGGTGGATGATATAGTATGTTTGGAGGGAAGCTAGCTAAGCCTTTCAGCTAATGAATCCCCACACCCAAAACTCAGGCTCAGGGACCTCCCTCTGGTCTTCCTTCTCCCCAGGGACTTGGTCTGCTCTCAGTTTACTGCCCTGGTCATAGCACCAGCATCCTTAACTTTTATTGTTTGTTAAACGGTTGTTTTGTTTTCTCCTTACCAGAGGCAGTGTTTTTCTGCTTTTCTTGCAACCTTGGTACTTAGTAGGCATTCAGTGAACATGCATTTGTAAAAAGATTGATCTAATGGATAAACAAAATCTCTAACATTTTGTTAATTTCTGCAGTGAGTTACCGAAGTGTTCTGGAAACACCGGAAGCATTTTCCATCTGATTTCCCTCTCCTCCTGTAAAATGGAGCACACAGATCGCCAATCTGCCTTAGGCTTCATGGCCGAGGTCAGTATTTCCCAGGGGATTTCCTTGGAAAGCCATGTTCTACATTTTGATCAATTTCTATTGCATGAAAACTCTTCTCATTAGAGTAGTTTTCTTAAAGAATTCCCCCAAATACAGTAATTTTTAATATGAAAATTCTGGCTATGAGGAATATCCTGCGTGTCTTTCTTCCTCGATGGCTGGAGACTCCAAGAACGACATCACCTCAATCAAATCAGGGTTTGGGGATTGCAGCCGTCCAATTCCATTGAATGGATCACCGGTTTCTAGTACCTCCTGAGGATCACAGAGGAAAAGTACCCTGAGAGGTTTGGGAGCCTTATAATGGATCTAATGGCTTCTTCAAAGATACTCTTTAAGGTGTATTCAAATCCTGCACGAAATAATAAATGCGGGAATAATGAGAAGCATTTATTTCTCAGTGTTTAACTATAATGCTGCCTCTCTACACTCACAATTTATGACCAGTAAGATTGTGTGTGTGTGTGTGTGTGTGGAATGCATTACGTTCGGGGAAAAAAATTAATGGCCATCTGTAAATGTGGGGTGGCTGGCGAATCTGTATGCACGTTGCAATAAAAATGGTTTATTAGAGTCTCGCGGTCAGACACAGGAGCCAAAGCCTGCAGAATGCGCTGGGGGATGCGAGTGGATTTTATGCTCTTCTTGTTTGCACTGGAGTCCCTGTGAGCCCTGACTGCTCTTCTGGCCCCTTTGAAGGGTTTTTAGCAAATCGGTTCATTTTGGAATGCTGCGCCTTGGAGAAGCGGTTTCTGCTTTTGGGCCCTGCATCCTCACTATGAAAATGAAAGGTGTAGGGTGTGTGTCGTAGATACTCTAAAGTCCCATGCACACAATGCATTCTAGGATTCAACATCCTTTCTCATGGATAAATTCTAAAATAAACTTAGCCTGAATTCAACTACTTCACTACGATGTAAGACCAAGAGAGATGATGTACCCACCATCGTTCACAAATGTCTTATGTCGGATAGCAAGGAAGCGCTCAGAGAACGATGTCACATGTCAGAAGGCACAGGGGTCAGCTGGAAGGGGATGCCACTGGACCGATATGAGACAATCTGAGCATTGAACAATCCATGGACAGTGACAGTGACCGCTTTAATTACCACTGAACAACGTAAGTCCTAAGTCCATGCTCATAGAAAGAAATCGGTCAGGAGCATGGCGGGCTGCTGTGCCAGTCCTGAGGATCTCACCTGTGCTCACCTGGAGAAGGTGGCATCTGCCAGGTTTCTCATGGCAGAGCTACAGTTCTTTCTTCATTTTCAAATACTGCTATCCTGTGGCCAGTGACTTTGAGATTGTTTCTCGCCAAAGCTTCACTAGTAGCACCCACCCATGATTCTCTCCGGAACTGGTTATCCCTGGGACGCTTGCCACACAGCGATTCACTCGTGGCATGCCTTCTTCTCCATTCGTGGTTTGGCACCTGCTGTAAGGCAGAGCTTCCCCCTCCCTAGTTATTATTTGTCTGTTTGTTTATTTATATCAGCATGAGCTCACAGACGCTGGATGGAGTTTGTCCAGGCATGCGTTATACATTTCTTGCTGGTTTTCGATAAGTCTGGAACTATTTGAAAATAAAATGTTTATGAAAGCAGTGCATATGGATGCCGGCCGGCTGGAGGATGAGTCTGGTTACAGATGACATCACGACTCAAACTGCCCAGGCTGCCTTTGCTTTTATTATTATAGCCAGTGTCTTTTCAGGATTCCCTGACCCAATAGTGCAAACCCATGCCATGGCAGCAACAGAGCAGTTTCTCTGTCATAGCCACCACCTGCATGATTGCAAAAGAGCAATTCCTTTCAGAGTCTCTAGGTCACTGTGAAGGCGCTCCAGATGGTTCCTTATGAGGCCCATCGTCCCCGACATGTGCAGCAGTGGGTGCTGTACACTCCTGAATGTTCTTGCATCTGAAATGTACATGAGTCT
Source organism: Rhinolophus ferrumequinum (assembly GCF_004115265.2). Taxonomy (NCBI): domain Eukaryota; kingdom Metazoa; phylum Chordata; class Mammalia; order Chiroptera; family Rhinolophidae; genus Rhinolophus; species Rhinolophus ferrumequinum. Next base: position 67,841,446 of record NC_046296.1, read on the forward strand.
AGTTTCTTGCTCTTTTTTTTTTTTTTTAAGACCTTGGCCTTTTTTTTTTTTAAAGACAGTTATTAACTAAACTCCAGACCTTGTTCAGATTTCAACACTTTTCCCATTAATGTCCCAGGATCCATCCTGGTTTATTTTTTTTATTTTTTATTTAAAAAAGTTTTTTATTGGGAAATATTGGGGAACAGTGTGTTTCTCCAGGGCCCATGAGCTCCAAGTCGTTGTCCTTCAGTCTAGTTGTGGAGGGCGAAGCTCAGCTCCAAGTCCAGTCACCATTTTCAATCCTTAGTTGCAGGGGGCGCAGCCCACCCTCCCATGGGAATTGAACCGGCAACCCTGTTGTTCAGAGTTCGCGCTCCAACCAGCTGAGTCGTCCGGCCGCCCGATGCTTGCTCAGTTTGATGGGCTTATTCTTGGCTCCGTCAAGAGCCACCCACCTTCTTCAGATGGCTGTCCTTGATGCTCACGTGTACCTCTCTCATCGCATGAGCACAAGATAAGCCATTTCACATAGTCTTGCTAGCTCACTCAGGTTTTATTATTTGGCTCTTCTTCCTTTATTCCTCGCTTTCTGGAGCAGGAGCCAGGATCCGGGAACAAGATGGCCATTAGAGGACATCTGAGCACTGCACGCCTCTCACCACCGCCCGGGAGTACAGCCTGGGATCGCTGTATCCACTTAAACTCTGACTTCCCACAATTTCCTCAGTGTTTTCTACCTGCAAATTCTGGGGAAACTTACCTCAGCTTCAGCTTACGTTAGCATTTGTGTGGTGGCACATTCTGTTTTTCTAGGAAAGTGAGACTTCATGCCTGTTTTCTTATTAACATTATAATGTCCCTTTTCACTCACAAAAATGTCTTTGTATTGATGATATGTTTATCATTTGGTCAACCTATCCAGAGGGGACAAAGTTTGGATTCAACTATATTCTACTGAATATTTTCGTTTTTCTAAACTTCAGACCAGTTAGCTAGGAGGATGAAGACTTAAGAAGACACCAGGGTGTGTGTTTGTGCGTGTGTGTGTGAGGTGAGTGACGTCTATGCCATATATGTTCATGGTTCTGCCCCAAGACAAACTAATCAGGTAAGGTGTGAGGTGAAGGAGAAAGCTTACAGAAAGTGGCTCGCAGCGAGATTTTTCGATGGCTAGGCTAGGGCTTGTGATTTCAGAAGAAACAGAACCCGAGAAGGAACTGTGGACAGAGACAGACGTGTACACCCAGCATAAACCCAGATGGGGCACCGAGCAGGTCACAGCACTTTACGTGTGGCCGTGATTTGGGGAACGGGTGGGGGACGTTAAGGCACATATGTAGAGTTCTGATCTAACACAGATGCCCACATGTGCCTGGGTCTGTGAGCAAACCCAGTCTTGTGGGAGCATGGAGGAAGGAGCCAGTAAAGAGGGCTAACGGCTTGGAACCCCGAGCATGGCGAGCCCCCGGGCATGGCGAGCCGCTGAGCTTGTTTCATGGATGGGGTCCAGCATGGGACATGGTTTGGAACAGCTGCCTGGAACCGGGGCTGCAAGGCCCCAGAAGTCAAGCAATGACAGGGGTCTACAGGGACTGGCGATGTCCATAAAATGTCACTGTTTGTCACTGACAGGTGAAGTGTAAGGATAAAAGGATGCACATGTCATCTTTGACTTTTTAGTAGGTATCTGCTCTCTTATTTCCCTTCGAGAAGCTCATTCCTGTTTATGAGTTGGGCTTTGATGATGAACAGGCATGCCGCGACCCATGGTGTTGGACACCTGGGGTGAATTAGTCAGAGGTGGTCAGCTCTGCCCACAGGTTTCCCTCCTGCGATGGGTGGAGTCGGGGCAAGGGAACATTTGACTTGGGTACTTCTCTCATTTCAGAATAATGGGAAGTCACGGTTCAAGTTTACCCCAGGCAAAGGAGAGCATAATCTCTTCCAGCTGTGAGTCCTTGACCTGTTCCCCAGCCCGTTTTCCTCCATCCTTAATTCATCAGGCAAGGAGTGCTGAAGCAGGAATCAGGTCAGATTTTGGCCTCGGTGACTTGTTCTGTGACTAGAGGAGTCGTTTACAGGAAGGGACACTGACATTTCTGAGCGCGTACTGTATGTGTCATGCAGGGCGGCCTGGGGGATCTCTGCTCCCGCTCCCCACATAAGAACGCAGGATATGGCTAGGCCAAAAAGGAACACCCACAAAGCCATAGGTAGGGAAGTCATACCACTGTGGTCTCGCTGGAGGCTGGGTTTACATGACGTGCGACCTGCTGTCCGCTTTTCTGCCAAACGACCGACTCTCCTCGACTCCACTCCCCAGCCCAGCCGCGGCAGTTATATTAGTGGCCAATGGCTCAAGGGTTACAGCTGACGGCCATCTACTACCCAAGCCAGCACCTTTCCACATGAGGCCGAGAGCCTGGAAACTGCACTCTGGGGCTCTGTCCCCACAGTGTGTTAGCCAGGCTTCCCCACGTGTGATCCACCCGGACGCGTGCTTTAACCTCCAGTGTGTGTCAGGTGCTGAGCAAGATGCTGTGTGCACAAGGATCAGCCAAACAGAAACGGGGCCCTGTACTCACCAAATCCCTGGGGAGTGGTGGCATTCACCTCCACCAGCCAGCTGAGGAGACTGGGGCATAAAGAGGTAAGCATTTTACCCAAAGTCGCACAGGAGTATGGTAAACCTGGGATTTACAGATTGATCTCTCTGATTTAAGGCTCATTGTCGTGCAGGGGATCCTGCCGACTTCGCCAAGTGTCGTGCGGGGCGTCTGGCGGGGTCTCTGGTCCCGCTCCCCACATAAGAACGCAGGACATGGTGAGGCCAAAAAGGAACACCCACAGAGCCATAGGTAGGGGAGTCACACCACTATACTCTCACTGGCGGCTGGGTTGGAGACACAGGAACCAAGAGCAACACAATTCTCAACCCTTACTGCGCTGCTTGCAGGCTCAGCCACCATCTTCTTGCTAGCTCCCCCTTTTTTCTTTTTTCTCTTTGCTAGCCTCTTCTCCTAGCCTAGCCACGGCAGTTATATTCATGGCTAATGGCTCACTGGTTACAGCTGACGGCCAACTAGCCACAGCTGCTGGCCATTTGATCACAGTCGATGGCCATTTACTACCTGAGCCAGCACCTTTCTATATGAGGCCGAGAGCCTGGAAACTGCTTTTTGGGGCTCTGTCCCCACACTCATGTTTCCCTCACTTGTGACACTGTGATAATTACAGTAGACTGCTTCTCAGGGCCTCTGTATCGCTACCATGTTATAGTGCATTTTAAAAACTCTGCCACAGTCTTATGTGAGAGTGAGGTCAGCTGATTATCCTTTCAGCACCTGGGTTCTCAGAAGCAGTTGGACATCAGTTGTCCTGTTCTCTTTTTATGATCTGATATATCATTGACAGGCTCAGACACAGTGGCAGAACCATTTCCATGTGATTAACCTTTGAAGATATGCTGGAGACAGATCTGACCCCCGTGAGACAAAAGCATGGAAAGCTTTTCGTCGTAAAGGCTGGTCTCTAGGGACTTGGTAAAGGGTTTAGGATGGAAATCACAGCCTCTTCCAACACCTAAGCGAACAAGAGGTTGTTTCGTCTTGGGTAAGACTTTGTTTGAAATGCTGCTGAGAACAACTGAGGAAACCCAGTGTGGGGACAGAGTCGCAGAGCAGTTTGCAGGCGCTCGGCCTCACGTGGAAAGGTGCTGGCTCGGGTAGTAGATGGCCGTCAGCTGTGACTAGTTGGCCGTCAGCTGTAACTAGTTAGCCATTGGCCACTAATAGAACTGCCGTGGCTGAGCTAGCAAGCGAGGATTATGGTTAGAACGGTGGATTGCAGCTAGCAAGTAGGGTTGGTTGGTCGGTTAGTTGGCAGAGAAGCGGATGGCACATTGCGGGTCCTGTGGCTCCTGCTTCCCGTATCTTCAACCAGCCGCCAGTGAGAATATCGTGGTATGACTCCCCTATCTATGGTTCTGTGGGTGTTCCTTTTTGGCCTCACCATATCCTGCATTCTTATGTGGGGTGGGGACCAGAGACCCTGCATGACATCCAGCTAGCTGGTGCAAGGGATCTAAGCACGTCTCTGCAGATATAACTTGTCCACGTGCCATCATGGGGAGTGGGCCGGGTGTAATAACGCTGGGGTCTCTGATGGCTCGAAAGCCAAGTCCCGTGAGGGTCTGGACTGGTCATGTTTGGCCTGAATGGGATGGAAACTCCTATCTGTAGAAGGAACATGAATTCTTTGGTGGCCTGTGGTTGTTCTCACTGTGGCAGCAGATCCGGCAACCACACCTGGAGGCTCCTGCGGGAACATGCCCCTAGAGCAGCAGGAGACGCCCCGAGCTTATCACCAGAGAGAAAGCAGCAGAGTGGAGAGAACGCAGGGGGCTTTGGCTCTGGGCACATTGGCTGTCGCTAGCTTGGGATCTTGGTCTCTTTAGTGAATCTGCTGGACCATGGTTCCCTTCTGACAAACTCAACAATGCATTGCAGGATATTGCTGAGAATTAACAATGAGAAATGATGGGAAAGATGCCAACCTATGGCTCTCACATAGTTGCCGCTCCTTGAATGACAGCTGTCGTTTCTACTTTCATCTGTTCATTTCAACATGCAGTGAGCACTTACCATGCATTTGTCACCGTGCTTGGTTCAGGGGCCACAACGAGACAGTGTTATTTGAGTTTCAGGAGCAAGGTGGTTGGTGATTCGTCTCCTCACTCTGGTGACTGAAAACGGAAGGGGTTGGCTATAGGACCGCTCTGATCCCACCTACTTTCTCAGTTCTCTGACCTCCAAGGGAAGTGCCACTTCTCCCTGTAATGAAGCGACATCTTGGTTTGTTTCACACCCTGTTCCTGGTCTGGACAGCATATGCATAATTAGCTCATTTCCTTCTGAGGCTCTTTGTTCAGGAGGGTTGGGCAGATTTGCTAATTCAGTTGCTTCTGTGTAACTCCCGTCATACCGTCAATTACAGAAGTCTTTGAATGGCGTTTCTGATGATGTGTTTGGCTTAATCAGTTCTGACAGCAGTGGGGACAGGCTGTGACTGCACGCCACACAAAGGAACGTCATTCACGGGCTGGTCTCAGGGCATGGATCTGTCGTGCTGTGTGTTCTCAGGGTGACTGTAATGATAAATGTCACCTCTTTAGAAACAGCTCTGGTCACCTCTACCCACAAGTTAAAAATAATTGGCTTTTTGGGATTTTACCCAGGGAACTTTCTCGAACCCCCAAGGACAGTGGCAACAACCAGCAGAAATGAAAGGACAAGAGTGAGGCTCTGAAGCCAGGTCTCCCGGTTCCAATACCCGTCATCCCACGTGTGAGCTGGGTGACTCGGGCAACTGACTCAACCCCTCTATGCCTCAGTTTCTTCATCTGTAAAACAGCATCAGTGAAAGAATAATACATTGCCTCTCAGGGGTGGGGGAGAATACATGAGAATTACTGGTCCAGCACCTGGCACCTTGTGAGCCCTGAGGATGGTGAAGGATCGTTTTGTGACCCATTTAGGCACAAGGGTCACTGCTTTACCCACGTGAGTGCCACCGTTAGCGCTAAGAGCCTGTTCCATGCCACGACTTGCTCTAATGCTTTACACATATTAACCCATTTTGACCTCCAGGAAAACTTGGTGAATAAAATCATCTGTATTTCACAGAAGAGGAGTCTGAGCACCACGGAGCCTGGATGCGAACCCCATGTTTATCTGACTACGAAGCCTGCACCTGAGACCAGGGCCCAGAAAATAACTTAGTTCAGACCTGCCAGCTTGTCATCCTGCTCTGAACCGGTGAGTGACCTTTTCACTCAGAAACATGGCTGTTCTTTGAGAAGTCAGGGCGTCGGAGACGGGGGCAGAAAGGAGAATCCTACTTCTTACGTCTTTTACCACATAGAGACAAAGGCAGAAGTTTGTTGTTTTGTGCAGGTTTCTGACACACATGAAAAGGCCTGGATGCAGGTGAGCTGCCCAACAAACACGCGTGGTTCTGAGCATGGAGGCCAGACCAGTGTGTTTCTTCCTCTTCTTCTCTAGAGCCTGATTGCTTTCAGATGTGACTGTTTCTCCTTCTCTTCCATCTCCTCCCTGTTCTTTTTCTTCTAAATCAACTTCAGTGTTTATTCGCCCCTCTCTCAGATTTGCCCTGACCACTCGTCCCTTCGAAGCAGCGTGCCTGATCAGAAGGCAGAAAGCTCTAGCACCCCACTGCTTGAAGTGTACTCCACAGACTGGCAGCACTGACCTCCCCTCATTGCTTATTAGAAACATGGGTTTTCAGGCTGCACCCCAGTCCTACTGGGTCAGAATCTGCATCGTAACAAGATCCCCAGGTGATTGTCTGCACAGGAAAGTTGGAGAAACGCTGGGCTGGAGGAAGCCGCGCTTGGGCTCCGAAAACAACAAGGTTTGAACCCCAGCTTCTCCTTTTATCATCTGTACTGCCTGGGAAAAACAGCATAACCTTTCAGATATTGTTTTCTGATGTAGAAATGAACCTACCAATGTCTTGCAGATTACTGTAAGAATCGGTGATAAAGGTGACTGCATGTATTCCTCTGTCCTCGGCAGGGTCTGAAGTGTTTGACATCTGTATTCTTTCTCACTTCATCTCCCCAACAAAACTATTCAGCGGAAGCTAGATACGTCTGTGATGCAAACCAGGAAACTCCATTTAAGTGCAGAATGTTTGATGCCCAGGATTGCAAGTCAGTAGGCAATAGAATCAGCACCTGTCAGCTTTGGTTCCCCACTGGAGGGGCTGTTATTATACCTATTCCAACCAGAACAGACAGTCACCTGGGCTGTTTTATTTCTTTCATTCCTGGGTGTCTTACCAGCACCAGGCAAACAATTTCACATTCCTCATTTCATTCAACTGCTGTTACACAATCTATGGCATGTCATGACTTCAATGCCTGTAAAGCCATATTCTCTCTACTGAGCACATAATGCTTCCCTGAGGTCCCTGCACTAAGAGCAGCATGGCTGCCAGGGACAAAAGGGAACGGCTGAGGTTCTCCCCCTGAGGGATCCCCTCCCTCGTCCTCAGGGCAGCTGGCGGTGCAAGTCCCCTTGCTCCTGTCAGGTCTCACCCCCTCCATGCTTGGCTAAAGCCCTTAGAGGCTGACAGAAACTGAGTCCCCTGGACACATTTTTGCCCCGGTGTCTCACAGGACCGAGGAGCGTGCTGTCCCCATGGAGCCCTGTGACCTCCTGCTCAGTCGACTGACCCGCCTTTTTGTTCTAACCTTTCATAACATTTTATTAGTGAGCACTTTAAAACTGGCCACTCCATACTACCTCAAATGTTATGGAAACTTGGTAACTTCCATATGTTGCCAAGAGACTCGGTCCTCTGTCCGCATGGCACCTGAGGACCAGACAATTTAAAGAAAAACAGAGGAGGTTGTATACAGTGGTCTGGGTGTAATGCAGTCTCTTTGGGTCTCTAAGAAAGGTCTTGGGACAAATAAGAAGGGTGGGAGTCTAACTTTTGTGGGAGGAAAAGTGATTTTCAATAATGACTTAATCTTACTAAGAACAAGGTACATTAATTACAGAAAAGTTGGAAACTACAGGTGAACATTATAGTAGTGATAGGAATATTAATACTTACGACAATTGTGGTGACCATTGAGTCAAATAACCACTAGTCCCACAGTCTAATGATTAAACACTCAAGTTTTCCCGATGGCCCCCTCCCCCCACCTCGCGTGGTCTATATTCCAAACATGGGTCTTAACTCTCATACTGCGTTTTACCTCCTTTTTCATTGAAAATGTAATTTCCCAGGTGATGCTTCTTCTACTACAGAGGTGGGCTAACCTTTTCTGTCACGGGCCAGGGAATGAGTATTTTAGGCTCTGTTGCAACTGCTATTGCACATGAAAGTAGATTTAGAAGTGATGGAAAAATCAGGCATCGCTGTGTCCCCAAACGTTCACCTTTGAATATTGTCATGTCACATCAAACATTACTCTTCTTTTAATTTTTTAAAAATGATTTAAAAATGTGAAAACCACGCACAGCTTTGCGAACCTGAGGGCACAGGCAGTGGGAGCGGCCACGTTTGACTGCCATTCGCTGACCCTGCTGGGCCACCTCTCTGTCACCGACAGCATAATGTCATAGTGCCCGGTACATTATTTATTTATGCAATTTCTTAATGGGGGACATATGACTTATTTCCGTTTTAGTTTTCACTCCTTTAAGTTGTGCCATTAATTAACATCTTTGCATTAAGATTGCTGGATGGGTGGGTATTCCCATTCCTGACGGTTCTGCTGTATGTTTCCAGTTTGCCACCAGCCTGACCTCACTGTGAGTGAAAGGAAGATGCACGAGAAGGGAAGGTATAAAAAATAGAGAATAAATAGAGAATATGGTCATCACTAGGTGCTTGGTAGTTGCCACGGAAATTCTGGTCAAGGGGCAGAAAAGCAAGCTGCCAATAAGAGGAGGAAGTGAAGCTTGGTGTCATCGTCCCCTTCCTTTGGCAAACAGCAAAATTTCTGTAAGATGTGTCAGTCCTTTGCCAGACCCTGGTTTCTGTGCCTTGTTGTTGTCCCACAGGGCTACATTTGAAATGGGGCCCACATAATTGACCGGGTCCTGACTCATCAGCTCCCTCGGTGGTCCACATGCAGGCCAAGCCCTCATTGCCAAAGCATGCCTGTCAGATGGGAGAGGTTATGCATGGGGGGTCTCCAGCCCCTGCCACCACATGTGTACATGGTCATAGCTTCTCCCCACGTGGTGGGGAGCTCTGCTCGTCATCCAGCCTCCTTCCCTCATGACAATTTACACTTCAGCGCCCTTGTATCCCTTTCTGCCTGAGACCTTTGTCAGGGCCTTCTTGGTCCGTCAGAATGGACCTGACAATATTGATCCACAAAATGAAAAGGGTCTGAGTCTCAATCCTTTACCTCCCAGAAGTCTTCCTCACTCGTATGGAATGGTACCCACTCCTTGATGGCCAGCTGTGCAGACAGAGGGGGATCCTGTGACAGGAAACCCTTTTCAAGTGTCACATGGCCTCCTAACACTCCTACACACCTCATGTTTGCCCAACAAACACCAACTTTCAAGAGACTCTTTCTGAAATTAAGAAAATCTGATGAAAATTACATGCATTTCTTACAGGAAAACAATAAAAGGACTGTCCCAGACAACCAGCCACACAAGCCAATAAGAAGCGTTCAATTCTTATTTGCAGAATAACTCATTTATTTAATGCATGTATTGATACCCAGCTTACTCCAGCTGGATTCTTCTCATCTTCTCTGTTTCCTACACGTGACCCATGTCTCGGCCAGAACAAAGAGACAGGACCTGATCTCTATAAACACCTACTATTCCCCAGGTCCAGAGCTCGATGCTTCTACAGACACCATCCCACACCATCTTTAGAATGACCCTGTGTTAGCTCCCTAGGCCTGCTGTAACAAAATACCACGGACTGGGGACTTAAACAACAGAAATACATTGTCTCTCAATTCTGGAGGCCAGGGGTCGGGAGCAGAGTGTCAGCAGGGTTGGTCCCTTCTGAGGCTGTGAAGAAGAATCTGTTTCATGCCTGCCTCCTAGCTTCTGGTCCTTTGCTGGAATCTTGGGAAATCCTTGGGTCCTGGGCTGTGAAGACACATCATTCCGATCTCTGCCTTCATGTTCACGTGGCTTTCTCCCTGCGTGTGCCTGTGTTCAAATACCCGCTCGTTATAAGGACGCCAGCCATAGTGGATTAGAGGTCCATCCTCCTACATTATGACCTCATGTTAAGTAATTGCATCTATGATGAGCCTATAAGATTATTTCCAGAAAAAGTCACATTTGGAGGTATTGGGGGAACGTCAGCATATGACTAGGATGTCAACATACAAATGTTTTAGGGACACAGTTCAATCCATAACACATCCTATGCAGTAGACTTCGCTATCTGCGCTCTAAAGATGAAGATGAGGAAGGCTTGAGAAAATTAATAATTGTCCAAGGTCATTTAACTTGTAAATCTAACTGCAAAACCTCAACTCTGTCTAGTGAGTCTTGCTGCTTCTGATGCAAAGGTGACTGCATTCCACGACGCTGACCTTTGGAGTCAGCTGTGGGTTTGCCGTGCACAGGGACCCACAGGGACCTGAGGCACGTGAGGTGGGATGGCCCATCGCCTGTCCTCTCCCCTCAGCCTTGTCTCTCATCTGTTTAAATGTACTAGTTTATTCGTTACCTTTGTTACCAAACAGACAGAGTTAAAATTTATATCACAAATAGCTGATTCCAGGGGTTTTTAGTTTTTCTGCGAAATTAAATTCTAGTGAAATCTCTCCTGCATTTTCTTAGCAGGGAGGTAAGGGGTCCATTTAGTTGCTTTTTGTGGGGCTGTGTTTCTAAATGAATGCAGCTGGGTATTTTGATTAAACGCATATTGAAATCCACTTATAACTAGTGAACCAAGACAATGAAAGGGCCTCAATGCACCATTAGGATTGGTTTCTGAAATTGTTGAAGTCAAACAATTCCGTCGGATATTGCTGTGCTCTGGTGTCTCCTAGAAACGAGGACTGAGCCCTTGAATAGTGACGCGTGCCAGCCTGTGGAGACAGTGCTGTCCAACCTGGGAGGTCCAGACCAAAGGGGCTTCCTCGTCTAGGATGAAAATATCTGCCTGAATGGATTTCAGTGCAGTGCTTGATGTGTATCAGGTGCTTAGTAGACTATAAATAGAACCAGCAAAATGATTTCATAAAATCCGACGTGGTTCTGTACCTGGGGTACAGCTTCCCAAATAGCTCGACAGCAGAGGTAAAGTGCTCCCATCCTCAAACATCTACGTGTTTCTGTGGATTCAGAAAACCCCATGTAAGCATCCCCTTTCCTTGGGATCTTGTCATTTGCATTCCTCGGTGGCAATAACAGATCCCCCATCCCCCATGGACGCTGTGCTGTAAGCTGATGTTGGGACTAGAAGCGGGGAGGGAAAGTGCTCAGCACTCACTAGGTTGACAAGCACATATCTGTGTCCACTTTGAGCTGGGTGCCAGAGTCACACAGATCCAAGGACAGGCCTCCATCTGGTGGGGGAGACAGGCAGATAGACATGTATAATCCAGGACAATGGCTGCTCTGAGAGCAGCAGTGCAGGGGCTGAGAGAGCCCAGGACAGCAGCATGACATTGACATTGGGGGGAGAAGGTCAGAGGCAACCCTTGAATGGATTTTAAAGGGAAGAGTTAAGCAAGAGAAGGATGGCCACAGGGCATCGTAAGCAGAAGGAACAGCTGTGGAAAGCCCTGGAGGAGTAAGCAAGGGTGCTGTGTTCAGAAGCTTCAGTGAGATCCACCTGGACAGAATATAAATCACGAAAGACAGCAAAACTCAAGTTTTACAAATATACTCAGAGAGAAAATAAAACAAAGGACCTCCTCGGTCAGCTGCTTATCACTTACCTACCAACAGCAATGAAACATCCTTTCCTGGGGGTGACCTAAGACCCGAGAAGGTGGCCAACATGGCGTCCAAACAAATAGAGTTTCAGGCCAAAGTTATCATTGGCCCTCCCATCTTTCCCCTGACAGCTCTCCTTTGTGACTCTGAAAGTGCCATCTGCAATGTAGGTGCCTAGGAAGATGTGAAAATGAAGTTCTGTTTTTGAAAGAAAGCTATTAAAATGTGTGTGTGTGTGTCTGTGTGTGTGTATGTATATATATAAAATCTAAAATTACACACACACACACACACACACACACACACACACGAAAAAAATGTCAGATGATTAAGTTCGTGGACTTTCCACCGTGCGCTTACTAGTGGAAAGTTCACTAACTTAACCGTCCGACCTTTTGTGTTTATGTGTGTGTGTATAATTTTAGAATGCAAAGTTACCCTAAAAGTAATGTGGTCAAACCCCGATCCAACACATTACTAACAATGATCCTTTTTGCCATCTCAGAGTTATCCATCCTATTGTTAAAATCTTTGGCTTCTATTAATCTCTCCTGATGTAACATCAACAAGTACTCAGCCCTCCGTATGACACCCCTTTTGATGTTTGCTTTCCCTTCATCTCTGTCATCCTGCCACAGTGCTTGGGTTGTGCCGTTAAGAAAACTGGATTAAAATCTTCACTGTCTTAGTTAACATTTATCTTTGATACAGTGATTCATAAATTGAGTAAATATCACTGGATTTTTCTGGTCCTGCCTCACGTGATAACTTTCAGATTAATTCAACCCTTTTAAATGGATCATATTCCCTAAAGCTCGCTACTTTAAGCTTTCTTAAACCCTTTTCTCTAATTCATCTTTCTTAATATGTCAGAATTCAAATGGGAGAAGGTGTTGAAAATCGAATTCGCTGCATGGGGCCAGTCAGAAAGCTGGCTCTGCACACCACCATTGGCAGCGCTGAAGATGAGGCCTGGGAATCTATGGTGATGAGAATTGCATAAGTAAATGAATTAAGTGCTCTTGGTATGTTGAGGTTTCTTCTTCAAACTCCTAGAATCTTGCCTGCTTAAAATTAACAATACTTCTCGGCTCTCCGTAGGAAAAGTTGAGCAGAGAGGGTCACGGACGTGGCGGCCGTTGGGATGAGAACACTGACGAGCATGCCTGCAGGTCTGATGTGTGCCCCTATGAGTGTGCGTGCAGCCAAAGAAGAGAACTCCAAAAAGCAGCTGGTGAAAAAATCCAGAGCAGCTCCCCATATATACTGCACCGCCTCTCCGGTCTAAATATGTTGAAGAGCAGCCTGGTAATTTGCAAACGGACTTTGCTTCTATCCGCACTACAACTGGTCGTTATATTGGCTGGTGCAAGGGTGTTTATGTCTTTGTGAAAAATGGGATAATGGATATAGTACAATTTGGAAAAGATACGTATGTTTATCTGAAGAATCCACCACAAGATTTTCTTCCGAAAATTGGAGTGATTACAGTTTCAGGATTGGCAGGCTTGGTTTCAGCAAGAAAAGGTTCTAGATTTAAGAAAATTGTTTATCCACTGGGACTGGCCACTTTAGGAGAAACTGTTTGTTACCCAGTTCAGTCAGTAATAATTGCAAAGGTAACTGGGAAAAAGGCATTTTTTACAAGCCAGCAAATTTATGAAGCAGTTAAATCAATGTGGACAAAAAAGAGTCACTTCCTGAACCTAAAGAAAAAACTAAGCTAGGAAGCTCTGCTGAAATAGAAGTACCTGCAAAAACAACTCAAGGCCTGAAATACCCAGGGGCTTTGTCAACAGAACTCAGCTCTGCAACAAAGACCAAATCAGAATCCACCTCAGGTGCTACACAGTTTATGCCTGACCCCAAGCTCACGGGTCACGGGTAGTCCCATCCTGAAGATGTAGATATGTACAGCACTAGAAGCTGAAACAGTCTGCATAGAGCACTACAAGATGTGTGAAGTTGGAAATGATGATGAAAAAAATCATGTAATTGGTAACTCTGTTGCATAGAGTATAAATTAAAGCAAGTTTTTCCCTAATCTTCTAATGTATAGTTTGACCAATCACTTAAGTGATTAAATCACAAACAATGAATATAGTCCAAACAATATCAAATGATTGGTGAAGAGGCAGAGGTAGTAGTATTAGGATACATTTGATAACTTTTAAGGGTATTTATAAAAAAAATAGAGTAAATATGTGAACATTTATGAGACTAAAATCGGAAAAAATATGTATGTGTATATATAAATACTTATACATATACACATATATTTGCTTTAGCTTTTTGTAAGTAATGTCAGCTGAAAAGAATGGTGTGTGGAAGGATGTGTTCCCGACCACCCCCCTTTTTTTCATTTTCCAGAGCTGGAATAAAATATCCATATTTTATGACAAAAAACAAACAAACAAAACCTAACAATAGCTTTGATTTGTAAAGGAAATGAATGTACCCGGCACTCTACTAAACACTTCACATACCTGTTTTCATCTATCGTTGTGGTTTGTCTAGCGACTTGGCTTAGTGATCAACAGCAAAAGCTCTGGAGTCAAGCTGTCTGGGTTTGAATTCCTGCTATAGTCCCTGTGTGTCCTTGGATGAGTTACTTGAGTTCTCTGTGTCTCAGCATCCTGATCTGTAAAGTGGGGACACTGACAGCTTCTGCTGATGAATCAGCTCCTGTGAAGAGGAGCATGATCCCTTCCTAAGCAGCCCTTCCCATTTGGGGCCGTCCTTGTAGCACACGTTTTTGGTGCTCAGCTCAAATCCCCAGGGGTCGTTCTTCTTACCATTCTGCATCCCCGTGCCCATCCTCACTGTGCATTTGATCTAATAGCCCAGGCCTGCAACTCTTGTTTTGGTACTACCTTGCTTTGCCTACCTGGAGACAAAGCACCTGGGAGCTCGTGACCTGTCCAGTAGCCCTGAGCCAGAAACCACCAGGTGCAGGAACATGGGAACACTCTGGGTGAGACGCACCCCCACCGCCCCCATGGGACCAGGCTGAGGCTGCCACTTCTCTGGGCTTCTTCCACTCCCCCGTCCTGCTTCCCCTGTACCTTGTCCAGTTTCTCTGAGAGCACGTAAAACAGTCACCACCCAGAGTCTGCTGCTGGGATCCCGGAAGTGTCTCTTCTGTTGAGAACATACCTGTGACCCTACAAAGCCACAGTGGTGTCCCTTTAGGCGTACACAAAAAGGACGTCTTCTCTTAGGTGTGCCAGCGATGCTGTGAAGAGGGCCCTGTGTTCCCCAGCCCTCCTAAAGCTAAGTCCCCAGAGTTCCTCCTATGTTACAGGTTGGTGGTATTTCTGCACCGTCCATCAGCCTCTGCTGCTGTGAGGATGCTGTTTGTTTCCTCGCTGTCATCACATACCTGAAGACTGGCACTCGTGTTGGGTCTCTGGGCATATGGACGTTACAGGACCCGGCTCTGACTCTCTGGTCCCGCTCCTATGAACTTGGGAATATGTGTTACTCAGGCGTGGGAAGGATTCTAAGTCTCATTCCCTTATCTGTAAAGTGAGGACAATCATAATCCCCGTGTCACTGACCTCAATATTTCTTCCTTCTCACTTGTTAATTCCTACTTTTCCTTTCAAACTCAGCTTTGGTCCCTCTGGTCACAAGATTCTCCTAAATGTACAGGTTGGGATAGGAGCCCGTCCTGGTTTCCCGCCACACCGCGGGCGATCTCCCTATCAGCCCTAACGACCCAGCTTTCTGTAGCCATGCGTCCCCGTCCTCCGTGGGTCTGTGTGCAGGCTCGCTGAAGGCGGGACTGCCTCACGCATTCCTGGGTCTTCTTTGTCTTGTCCAGCTTCTGGTCCATCGTAGGTACTCGCACAGACTCGTTGAAAGAATGCAAATGCTAAGGCTGCTTAGTCACAAGAAATATTTGCTTCCTCAGGAAAATATTTATTATAACATTCTGCCTTATTGAAATGAGCTAACATAAGGAGTTGTTTTCTAGATGCTTTACAGTCCAAGCATCAGGTCTATGTAGTTCTTCTTCTTATGAGTGCCACCAGCTTGTAGGATTCTTGTATGAACTCATTGTAGGAGCGTGGCAGCCTTATAAGCAAAGGCTTTATGAATGACGGAGAGTGTATCGGTCTGGCACGTATCTCACAGTATCATTTACTGAAAATACTGGAGGCTGATTAAAACATCATCCAAATAGCTTGTTGAGGTGTTGTACTTGCTACGAAAGAAATGCTGCATCTTCCCATCCACTCTAAGTCCCTTAGGTTACATAATATGTGTGGTGATTAACAATGAATTATGCCTAGGACGTCTAGGAAGTGTGGCGGGGTTACAACCTTCTTCCAACCCCGGAGCAAATCTTGGTGAGATGCGTTCCACGGGGTTTATGACAATCACATGGTTAGGACAATGTGGCAGCAACACAGAACACCGCTTTTCGACCCTATAATGAATCCCGGGCATTTTTAATGGTTTCCTGTAGACTTTGCAGCAAGGATTCTCTTCATGTTTGCATGCCTGATGTTCAAAATCTTACCTGATTTGTGCTCAATACTTAGAAATTTTAGTAGAAAAAAAATAACTGATTTAGGAGACCAGGCTTTGGATTCTAGCTTGACTTCTAGAATGTGCGGTGACCTCAGGGCAAGCTTCAGGGCTTATCTTAGCCTCAGTTTCCTAGTGTGCGAAATTGAGGTACAAGTAATACCAACGGCAGAGATCACGGTGCGGACTCGGAAGAGCGTTGATGCCACCAGGGTGCTGGCAACGGTGTAGGCCTGTCTTACTCCTCTGATGACGTCTTCTCCGCACTCCATCTCTGCGCTCACCCTTGAAACGTGACCACCCATGGATTTACTCGGAAGGAGATCAATCCCGCTCTGTGGAGGCTGCAGGCTTTTTCCGTTCCCACGCTGGATGGCAGGACGGCCTCAGCTCCAGTGGGCACCCCAGGGCTGCTGCTTCCTCCTACCCCGTTATGTTTCGTGCCCACCGGCTCGCTCTGCACTTCGGTCCCCACACCAGCACCCCCTTCTCTTGGCCAGCATCGGCCTTCGGCTGTGGAGACCAGTTTGCCTGTGCACGTGCACACCCTCTGTAGAGCGTCTGAAAACAGACCTCCCGTGGTAGCAGCCTGTGATCAGCTGCCAGGGCGTGCAGAGCACATGCCTCGTCAGTGCTCCTCTTCTCCAATTAGGACTGTTTGGACCTGTCACCTGCTTTATCAGCAGCATTTCCTTGTGGAATTAAACTAAGGTTACCCTCCACAGTATTTTCCTTGGTATTTTCTCCCTCAGTTTCCTCCCTTTTCCTTTTCCCTTCTCTACAACTCTAATGATTTTTCCAAGCAACAAACCTAATATATTGCTTTCACACAAATCCTGCAGTCAGGTCTGCTTCTAGAGAGAACTCCCTAACACAGCTGTGAATATTTTAACTAATATGAAAAGAGTGGCTCAGGCTACTGCTTCACACAAACACACACACACACACACACACATGACTGTAAATTCTTCTGGTAAGAGGCACAGAAACGCCACTGAGGGAATGACCTTGTTGCAAACAGCTCATTTATGTTTCTGGTTTGATCTTCTCAAAAATCCTGAAAGATAGATAAAATAGTTACCACTTTAGAGATGAGAAAGCTCAGAGAAGCTGTCACTTACCCCAAGTCATACATCTTGGAAGAATTTTGGCTCAAATGTGAACCCAAGTTGAGGTGGTAGGCAGACCACTGCGGTGATCCCTGCATTTTCTCCTCATCCGACTGAACCTGAGCTCCACAAGGACGCAAATCATGGTCTCTTTTGCTCATTAAAACTGAAGCTCCTAAGATGGTATCAGAATCACGGTGTGTACTCAATAAATATTTACGGAATGAAATCTCAAGAGTCATTGGTTTAAAAGGCATGTGGGGACACAGGAAATGGTGTAAAGAATATATTTCTGTTAAGATACAACCTCCAGAAAGTCTCCTCTGGATTTTTGTTTTGTCTCTGGGCCAAATGTGTTTGGGTTCTATTACTGCATAACAAATGATTACAAACAGCGGTTAAAGCAAGACATTGATTATTGCGTGGATTCTGTTGGTTTGGAGCCTGGGCACGGCTACCTGGGTTCTCTACTTCAGAGTCTCTCTAGGCTGAAATCCATGGGTCAAGGTCTGAGGTCCATGGGCTGCTCCCAGCTCCCTGATATGTGACACACTTCACAGGCCATTAGCAATGCGGCAGCTGGCTTCCTCAAGGTCAGTAGGACTGGTCTTGGTCCACCGCAACTACACTGCTCTTACGTGTTGCCAGGCCTGCACTCCACTCTGCCACACACACTAGAATAACCCAGAGGTTCCTATCTCTAGCAAAGTCCACACTGAGTGTCCTCTGTATAGCCCTGTCATGAGAAGTACTAGGTGATGATTTGGGCCTTTGGACCCTTCTCCTTAGGTGGCGAGAGGCGTGTCTAAAACTCTCAGATACTGCAGTTGGACAAACCTGCCTTGAAACTTGGCCCCATGTCTTGCTGTTTGTGTAAACTTGGGGAAATTACCTAGCCTCTCTGAGCCCAAAAAGCAAAGTTGGAATAACTGTGTGTTGAAAAAGCATGGAATAAGGTTTAGTTACATAGAGCTATTAGGTTCCCGTATGATGTTCCATGATTCCACGTAGAGAGTACATTCACAACAGAGCTATTAAGTTGGGAATAATAGAACTTTGCAGGAAATAAAGATTCAAGGTAGAGGCTAGATCCTTCCGAATTCCGAATACCAGGATACAGCATTTGAAATTTTTCTGTAATTCAAAGATTCCCAAAGAGTGTTTATGGCAATATGAGGTCAAAAAACTATTGATGTAACAGTGCAAGCAGAATGCTAGGGCCAGTTGGCAAACACAGGGTTAAAGTCTAATGTTTGCTTTACTGCATGGTTTCTTAACATCTTCCCGAATCTTTCAAAATGCGTTGTGATCTAGAAAACATGACGATGTGTTTTGCAACTTTCCCAAACATATTCTTCACTTATTTTTTTTCTTTTCTTTCGGAGAGTATATTCCATAACTAGCAACACAGAACCCTGGTTGTTTAATGGAAAGACTTTCAAGAACTTTGAGCTGGAGTATGAAACGTTAGGCCAGGATAGGATTTCCTGGACACATTGCCTGTTGGCTGTCCCTCTGTTCTTTTCTGCTGACAACTGGTTTGCTCCCTTCTGTGCAGGACAGTTCTTCAGATCCAGGATGACAGCTCTGGTTTCCTGCCTCAGCCTTTTTGTGTCCATGCTAAATGTCTCCAGACCTGGGAGCTTTCTCTCATGCGTTCGCCTGTTTGCATTCCTCTTACCATCTGGTGGTCAGAAGTGAATTAGAATTCTCGGTGCATTTTGGCACGGCCAAGAAACAGTGGGCCCAGTTTCCTTACATATCAAGTGAGGTGGGTAGACGGGACTGCTTTCCCTTTTCTTTAGTCTTAATTACATAACAGTTATGGAAAACTTAGCTCTTTTCCATTCGTTGTCAGCCACGAAATCTGGAATTTTTTCTTACCAAAAACAAAAACAAAAACAACAACAACAAAACACTAATTTCCTTCCTTAAGAGCTCAAAGGTCTGGAATGTTTTAGGCACAAGGACATTACTGCATAGGGGAAGTGGGGGGAAAGAAAGGCAAATGAATTTTGTGCTTTACACCAAAGCCAGGCTTTTTCTGGTTTTACTAATGGAGGGTGATTATAGAACATTTTAATGTCAGAAAGGTTTGAAAGCCATTATGCTTCTTAGCAGATCTTAAAGCGTTCCTGCTTAATGACTAGTGCCTTGGTAAAGTGAGTGTACACACACACACACACACACACACACACACACTCACACACACACACGAATGCAACAGTAAAAAGTTGACTCTGCTATTATTTGTCATGCCTAACACAGCTCCTATATTGTTGTCAGACTGCGCTAAGAATACGGTGCATCCTTTAGCAGTTCTCAGACACGCTGACATAAAATACAAAGATGATCCAATTATACTTTCTGCAACCGCTTTTTAGTCTGCTAATGCTTACAAATGAAGGGCACCCTGTCACTGCCTACAGGAGACCGTAGAGAGCCTGCGTCTCCAACCTCATGAATTTCAGAGTGTGCTTTGCAGAAATGCAGAAACCAGTGCAAAGGCAGGGAGCTGGCACACTGTAATCCCTGTCTAGTCGGTATGAAAATCTGTGCGCAAATGCAGGATGGAGTCAGCTGTGGAGTCAGGGGGCGGCAGGAGTTTGACCGCACCAGGTCACGGGCAGAGCTTCATGGACCTGCCGTATTCAACATGCAATTGCTTTTCTGGTTGGAAAACATATACGTGCTCAGCTCACTTTGATCAGCACTGTTTGGCTTTTAAAAACTTTCAGGACCGAATTACCATCTCCATCGCTTCATGAGATCTGTATTAACAGGCAGCCTCCAGAGAGCCATGCATTCTGACTGTGAATACAGACGCTGAAAGGGACATCATAGATTGCCCATCTCCCTTTCTCGGGACCCCGGTCACTGGGCTCAGACACCCAGCTTGGCTCCCGTCAGCCTGTCCCTCTGGCTGGCTCCTGGGTACTCTTATAAGTCAGCCATCTATGTTTGACAACTTTCAAACACTCTTCAGATATCAGAAAACGTCCAGTCAGTCCCATCCATTACGTCTTTTTTCTTTGGGCTAAACATCAACAGATCATTTATTCCTTAAACACAGCTCAGGTCTCAGGGCTTTCTTGTGCACATATCAGCCAGGCAGCCGCTCTCCTCTGTCCAGCAATGGGAACACCACGTACCACTCCCCTCCTGCAGAACCCCCACACCCCAGCGGTGGTCCAGGAAGCTATTAACCTTCTCACCCGTGATCCACACCGGAAGCTCACGCAGAGGGGTCCCCACTGACGCAACCATCCCTCCAGGTTACCTTCGAGGGACTTCTGTGAAATCTACTCACTCCACCCTGCACCCACGCAGCTGCGTTTCTGAATCCAAATTCATGTCTCTACATTTTCTCCTGCCAGGAAGTGACTTTCAGCATATTTTTCAAGCCCGTCTGGATCTTTCTGAGTGCTCTTACTGAGTTCCCATGTATTTAAGATTCTGCTCACACAGGCATCAGGCCCCAATTTGACAAGCATCTTCTGTGTCTTCCTCTGAGATGTCTAAGAAACATGTCGACTTCTGATTTAGTGAGTGACGCAGGCCTTTATGAAATAGATGATGACTTTCGATGGGTTGGACATGCACTGAAAGTCTGGAGTACAAAATGCTTTGCCGTGAAACTAGTGAAAATGAGAATATAAAGCCCAAATCCCCATGGACACCATTTTGTGGCTGGCACTTTCGGTCTGGCTGCCTAGGTAGGATCACGCACTGCTGATTCCAGAAGGCGGGTGCTCTCCTCCAGACTTTTCGGCTTTCCGTCTATGGCTTTGGGCAAGTCAGAATCTTTAGATCCCACCTTCCCTTCTCTATTGCGTGTGGGTGACAACACCTGTCTGACTTCTCTGAAAAGCTGAGTGAGTGAAAAGCATAATCTGTATGTCAATCTTCAGAAATTGTTGTTAAGAGATAATATGAGTTGGCTTCCATGTTGCGATGTGCAGAAACTTAACTGTTGGGAGGCTTTAGCACGCTTGTCTTTGGAAGTCCCTAGGTTTTCTATTTGTTGAGGTTTGTGTTTGTGCACCTACTTTTGGGCCGTTTGGATCGTGGGCCATTTCGGTGACTAGTTGACCCGCCAGTTAGAGTTCTTATGTCAGCACTTTCTGTGGTAAGGTTTCCGTCATGGGCAATGGGTCAACTGGCAAGATGGTATCAGACTAAGGCCCACAACTTCATGGTGACATGGTGACAAGGTGACATGGGGACTTTCACCTAGTGTTGTTTACAGAGATCAATGCGTAAAACCCCAGACAGCACCATGAAATGAGGAGTCCAGCTTTGGGACAACTCAGGTGGTATTAGTGAGGACACTCCTAAAAATGAGCGCCACACGACTACGTCTAGTCCTCACTTAGGATTTGACCAGGGTGCTCACCATGCCATGTTCTGAATGGATCTAAACAGGAGCTTGCGTCACCATGGCAAGGACACTATCAGAATTTTCTGAGTTTCTGGGGCTCAGAAAACTCATTTTCAAAACCGGGCTGGTGGGTGAGATGGCTCTTTTGAGCGGTGACCTGTGCTAATGAGGGAGGTTGGCTCCGTAAGTGAATTGATCCTGTTCTCTGGAGATGTCCATGGAAAAGTTGAGGCCCAGTAAGGGAGGCTCAGCTTCTGAAACACCACAGCCAACTGTCCGTCTCTGGGGTTGTTGGCGTGGTGGGGGTAGGGTGGGGTAGGGCCTGTCTGTTCCGCTACCTGTATGCATGGCTGCCAGCCTCTCCTCAGGGCTATCTTTCCCTCTCAGCCTTTTTAGGGTGCTAAGAGGTATAAATAAGGTGGGGATCATGTTTGTGGGGCTCCTGTGACCCAGATACATGCTGCATGTTCTTTATTGCCCTGACCTTCCCCGCCATGCTGTGAGGTTGGCATTGTCTCCATGTGCAGCTCAGGCTGCTGGTCTGAGAAGTCCAGCTCACCTGTCCAGGTGATATAGCCTGTGGGATCCTCAGCTGCTGCATGGCAACAGCACAGAGGAGCAAACATGGTCCCACTGCTCTCATCCCTCTGTGTGCTTTCAAAGGTAGTAGCAGCTTTGACCAATGGAATGTGATGGAAATGGTGCCTTGCCAAGCCTAGCCAGGGCCCAGAGAGGCCTGGAAGTTTCCACTCTGGGGAATCCTGGGCTAACATGAAAGAACCACTGACCTCCCTGAGTCCATTCAACCTGCAGAGCTGAAGAAAAGAATAAATCATTGTTATTTGAGGCCACCAAGTATGGGAGTGGTTTGTTATCTAATAACAGGGACCTATATGAAACAGGGGCCTAGGCATCTTTTCTTCTCTGGGCCAGTGTTTGAATCGGGATGTCAAGTATTGTGTGTGTGTGACTGTGCACATATGGTTTAGCCGCTCTGGGTCTTGGATTTCTGTTGTGTAACGAGCGTGTTGGACTAGATGAAGAATGGTAACACCGTGTACAGGCACGCCTCTTCTGCCTCCTTCTCCCGTGCCAGACACATTGCTCTCTGGTCACACCAGTCTATCTTGGTGAGTTCAGCTTGGGCATCAGAATCCTACTCAGCACAAAGTTCCAGAGAAAAGGAAGCATCAACGCCATTTACTTGTAAGGAGTTGGTATTGGACATGGGATCTGTCGACCCCTGATTAGATAATTTCTAGGTTTCTTTCCAATTCTTGTGTTTCTGAATTCACTTCTGGCATTGTGTAGACGCCCACAGGTCTAACTCCTTTATCATTAAGTTATAACCATCCCCAACTTCCCATCTGGGTTGTTACTGCAGCACTATGTTTCACTTTTTTGCTTTTTGAAATTTTCAGGATCAACGAAAACCAGTGTCCTTGCTAACCCGCTGACCCAGAAGGGCACAGAAACCCCGTCAGCCCCCCACAGAAAGCCTGAGTTTTGTGAACTTCTCAGCTCCGGATGAAGAAGAGAGAAGAAGAATGAGGAAGAAGAGGAGGAGCGAGGCAGAGGGAGATGTGAGTCCAAACAGGAGGAAAGACCTACACCGGCGGTTACCCCGTTTCTCAAGCAGCTTTATGTTGTTCTTTTTGTTTTAATAAAAGCACACTACACTGTTTTTCTTTATTGTTATATTCTTTTCATAACAGCTTGGCTAAAGCCTCATATGCTGGAGCCAGCCCTTCTTATGAATGAGTCTTTTTGAAGCGGCTGTAGAGATTTGATAAAAGTCACGGGTTTTAGTTGAATTTTCCCCAACGGTCTCCGGGGCGTGTAATGTGACTGGTGCAGGTTTGGGCAATCCCACTGGTGAGCCTGTATGACTTCACATCCAGCAGACTGTTCTTTATGTTCTAACTGGGTTTTTCAGAACCCAGCTGGTGCACTGTACAAAGCCCAGACTTGGCAAAGATTTCTTTATTTCCAGAAACTGGGCTGACTCTGTATCCAGCCCTGTGCCTAGGAATACCACACTCATCAAGTGTCTTCCTTGATGAACAAGGATCCGCCCGCCCCATTTTTATACAACTTCTTTTGCTGGTAATCTTATAGAAATATACTGATGCATTTCTATTAGAGTGACAGACTGTTGGTAGGAACGGGAAGGAGGGTAGGGTTGCTTCCAAGGAGATGGGTTCCCAATGGCCCTGGCAGTTTTCCTTCTCATCTGCTGGTCTGGGTCTTGACAATGGTCCTCAACTGTGGGCTCAAGCCCTTCCTCCTGCAGAACTTTCCACGACCACCTCAACTCACCATGCTGTCCCTCAGTCCCCTCCGATGCCTATTCTGTGTTAAACATTGTTGCTTATCACTCATAGCTTCTCCCGCTCCAGGCGGAGCTGGGAGTCGGGGGCTGTTTGTGCAGCAACTTTGGAGCCCAGCGTAGAGTACAGCATCCTGCCAGTTCTCTGTGACCCTCTCTAGTCCAGCCCCCAAACCAGGCGTGTGCTAAATATGTGTTGGGAAGGCTGGTGCCTGAGGTGGGGACGGGCTTAGGGAAGAGGAACTCATGCTGACAGCTTGCTTTCCCTCTCAGGGTCTTGTTTTTCTCTCTTGTTAAAAAAGAAGCTAAACTAGATGGGCTTCAAGTGCTGCACGATTCTGTCCTCTTAGGGTGGACCTTGGAGAGAGGATGCTTAGTCTGCACGTGGCCCTCTCCTTCTGGGGTCATCATCCTCACATGTTGCAGGTGATTTGGGTTTTCACTGTGCATGATGGTCTGTGTTCCTTTCCCCTCTGTGTGTGTGTGTGTGTGTGTGCACACACACACACACACACACACATCTCTGAATGAAAGGGAAGGGGCACAGAGCCACATTTTCCCACTGGCCCGCAGCTCCCTGAGGTCAGCCTGTGTGCCTGGAATTCACAGTTCTTTTTCACCCCAATGTCTCTCTTCCTTTCCCTCTGCTGCTACGTGGCACCAATGATACGGTGATGACAGAAGGTGTGACCCTTCCCTGACAAAGGCACGGACAATGTGCATTGTGAGGCATCACAGTAAATAAGAATCATGACCAGCTCACAGATCAGGAAACGAGACCCAAGAGGCTTCAGTGACTGGCCAGTGGTACGTGTGGAGCTGCAGCTGGGCCCCATGCGTGACTGGCTCCAAGGCCCACAGAATTTCCATGACAAACCATACAGCCTTTACCTCTGCATGTCAGACCCTCCAGGAAAGCGAGTGCTGCCCTCCAGGATCTGCATCGCAGGAAGGTGTTAGGTTCAAGATGCTGCCTGTGTAGCTGCTCCACGCACAACTTGACAGCCCAGCTCCATCCCCAACACTGCTTCCCAGTGTAAGCACCCACTGGTGTCATAGGGACAGTGTCTTCCCCGGGAGCTGCAGGTCCCACCTTTTATGGGATGTTCTTATTCCAGCAATACAGAGTGGGTTTATGGGGCTGGCAGAAGTGCACCGTTAGTCATTTTCCCCGGGGTTGTCATTATGAGGTACGTGGGGCCAGCCACCAATTGGTTTTTATGATCAATTACTACCAGGACAAATTGCAACAGACATGTCATTAGAAACCAAAGGGAGATATTTTATGGTGACTGCTTCTCATCTTTGCCTTTTTCCTTTTTTTGGACTTGACACAGACGACCAGAGAGAGCTGGCTCAGGCCAGTGTGCTGAGGGGACATCTGCTGTGTATCTTCTGCACTAAGTGTCACAGCCATTTCCCTGGAGCCAGCAGCGGCCCCGCGGAGGAGGTGGGCACTGGAGGGGACCCCGTGAGTACCGTGTCTCTCCACGGCAGGCATAACATTGTAGTGACAGACACATTGGGTTCAAATTTTGCCTCTGCACCTTCCAGAATCTGTGATCTCAGTCAAGCTTCTTACTTTTCCAAATTCTCAGTTTTCACATCTCTCTGATAAAAACAACACTGTGACTCTCAAAAGTTGTTGAGAAGATTAAACCGGATGATGTGTATTAAATGTGTAGTACCTAGCACAAGTCAGAAGCCAAAGGAGGGGGAATATGGTTTGCTGGTCAAAGCACAGTGCAGGGGGTGACGGGCGCTCCCACTACACGGTGGGGCATGCACATCAACCCCCTAGGCACAGCACTGAGGCCCACCAGGGTCAGGAAAAGGGGACTGGGGATCGTCAGCAGTTGTGTTGAAGAAGTCCAGCCATAGGAGATACAGTTCCAGCAGAGGAGGCCAGACTAGGAGCTGGAGGGTGAGATAGGCAATGTGGGACAGACGGTGGCAGAAGTCACAGCTCTTTTGGATCACAAGGCTTAGTCATGGGAACAGGCAAGGGCTGCTGAACTTCAGCATGGCAAGCTCTCTCAATACCCCGGGGAGTGTAACTTCCCTTTCACTGTTGGCAATTCCTGCTGTTGTTGCAACTCACTAGTAACAATGGAGGCCACCATCTTTGACTGCTCAGTCCAGCCAGACCCTGTGCTGAACTCTGCCGGTGTTATTCGCTCTCCTGACTCACCAATCCAGTGAAAAGTCTATGTTTTTGCCTCATGTTATACAGGAGAAAACTAAGGTTTGGAGAGGCTGAGTTACTTAGAATTCGGACGCAGGCTAGGCAGACCTCACGTCATGCTTGTGACCATTCCATAGCCCTGAGACCCACTGGTGTCCTTGCAATTTGCTCAGGAAGCACCCTCTTGCTGGGTTCCTGAGGACATGTGCTGGGATGGCCTCAGCCTCCCTCAGAACCTGCAACATGTCTTCCTGTCCTCACTCTCTAGTGGAAACCCCTCCAGGGCTCTTAACCCGAGGGACCAGACATATCCATCTCCACATCCCATAGCCTTGAAAGTTCTCCCTCTATTCCCAGGATCCTATTGGATCAGGTGAGAACTCAGTTTTTTAAATAGACTTTATAGTTGAGAGAGAATTTAGTATCACATCAAAATTGATAGGAAGGTACAGAGATTTCCCATAAACCCCCTCACCGTCCCACACCCATAGCTTCCCCCCCTGTCAACATCCCAGACCAAACTGGTACATTTGTTACAATTGATGAACTACTGACACATCATATTCCCCCAAAGTCCATAGTTTACATTAGGGTTCACTCTTGGTATTGCATTCTATGGGTTTGGAATGATGACATGTACCCACCATTATAGTCTCATACAGGGTAGTTTCACTGTGCTAAAAAGCCCTCTGTGTTCCACCTATTCATCTCCCTCTCCCAACCTCTGGTAACCATGGATCTTTTTACTGTCTCCATAGTTTTGGTGTTTTCAGAATGTCAGATGGTTGGAATCATACAGTATATAACCATTTCAGGTTGGTGTTGAACCTTAGTGATATATATTTCAATTTTCTCCATGCCTCTTCATGGCTTGAGAGCTCATTTCTTTTAGCACTGTATGCTAATCCAGCGTCTGGATGTTACTTGTTTGTTTATCTCTCACCTACTGTCACCTACTGAAGGACATCTTAGTTCCTTCCAAGGTTTGGTAATTATGAATAAAGCTGCTGTAAACAATTGTGTGAGATTTTTATGTAGGTATAAGTTTTCAATTCATTTGGAATAACAAGGAGCATTATTAGAATCAGTTTGTTTAGATCCATGAAATAATTTGTTGGGGTTTTGAATGGGATTGCCTTGAATCTATAGATCAAGTTGAGAAGAACTGACATCTCCACAATATTTGAGTCTTCCTATCCATGAACATGGACTATCTCTCCACTTATTTAGTTTTCTGATTTCTTCCATTACAGTTTCATAGTTTTCCTCATATAGATTGTGTACGTATTTAGTTAGATGCATATCTAAATATTTAATTTTGGGGTTGCCAATTTAAATAGCATCACATTTTTAGTTTCTAATTCCACTTGTTCATTGCTATTTAGGAAAATGATTGATTTTTATATATTAGCCTTGTATCCTGCAACCTTGTTATAATCACTTATTCCAGAAGACTTTTTGTTGATTCTTTCAGATTTGCTACATACACAGTCATATCATCTGTGAACAATGACAACTTTATATCTTCCTTTCCAATCTGTGTGCCTTTTCTTTCCTTTTTTTGTCTTATTGCAATAGGTAGGACTTCCAGGAGGATGTTGAAAAACTTCCAGTAGGCTGCACCAGCGGGGCATCCTTGACTGGTTTCTGATATTAATGGGAACACTTTTAGCTCGTCGCCATTAAGTATGATATTAGCTGTAGGGTTTCTTTTTAATTTATTTTTTTTATGTAAGTATAGTTGGTATACGCTCTTATATTGGTTATATTAGTTTCAGGTGTATCACACAGTCATTTGACATTTTAATACCTTGCAACATGATGACCCCATTAATTCTAGTAACCATCTGTCCCCTTGTAAACATCACCACATTATCGACTATATTGCCCTTCCCCTGTAGGTTTTTTATACGTGTTAGAATTCAGTTTTTATCTCTTTCATGCTTCCCTTTTGTAACTTTTGTTTCTTCCCAGAAATATCTCTAAGTATGTCTTCCTTCTCATACCATGCTCTGGTCCCATCAGCTTGGGCTGTCTCCAGAACTTTCCCTACATCATTATGGTAAAGCTCCAGTGTACAGCAAATGGAGCTGTCCATCAGTTAGGCCCTGCTGGCCTGTTGTCACGGGGCTGACGAGCCTGGGGTCCCTTCTGAGCCATACTCTGAAGGTTGAGGTTGTGTTCCATGGAGCCCATGCACACCATGCTTACCTGTGACGTACATTTTTACAAATGGAAATTCATGGTGGATAAATGGAGCCTCACTGATTACGAGAATATTTAATTAATCCAACCACCCCATTTCCAATCTATGGGAGATGGATGGAAGGATGCCTTATAGTTGAATCAAGTACTTTATTTATATCGCCATCTGTTCCAGGAAGAGAGTGCCCCATGAAGCCTACACAATGTTGGCACTGCTGCTTGTTTCTTTCAGCACTGGCTGTTTGTTTTCAAAGTACCAGGAAGAGAAGCCTGAGCTATACGAGGAAAAAAATGAATAGTGAAATGTGTTTGGCTCCCTTTGTTACTGTGCGTGTGTGTGTGTGTGTGTGTGTGTGTAAAGGAAAGCAGTGTTTAGGATTTTCATGGGTACCTAAAAAATTAGAACACAGAGAGAGTTTGAAAATAATTTTGTCAGCTCTCTCACACTTGAGGCTAAAATTAAATAGTGTGTATCTACTGAGGTCAATTCACCAGCCACTCCCACTTTATCTTTAAACATGTTGAGGGCTCTCTGGGGGTCTGGAAACGACTTACACCACACTTACATCCCTCAGGTCTCAGTTCCTCAGCTCTCTTCTCTTAACTTCGCCTTCTCTTCAGTTTCCTCCCTCTCTCCCTTCTCTCCCCCCCTTCTCTCTCTCTCTCTCTCTCTCTCTCTCTCTCTCTAAAGTGGAGGGAGTGGATTTCTCTGAGTAAGTTCTTGCTACATTTAGTTTCCATTTTACATATTTTCAAGGTTACAAGGGGAGTGCTTTGGTGGCCACCAGATTCACAAAATCATTGTGAATCTCTCTCTCATTTCCAAATAACAACACAATCACACCATTCTCATTACCTCCTCTCTCTTTGTCTCTCAGTCTCACTGTCTCTGTCTCTCCTCTCTCACCCACCCCCAATTTTATACACACACACACACACACACACAAACACACCACTCTCACATACAGGCTTATGGAGTCCAGTGCAACAGTAGTCTTTTAATCAAGCTGATGCTTTTCCTGGTATGATTAATAAATTACCCATGTTTTGTATTGCAGCTACCCTCAAACCCAAGCAGCTCCCGAGGACTATGTGGCCCCAGAATTGGTTTGGTTAATAGCTCAGCAATTTTTTTGAATCACTCCATGAAAAAGCCCCATAAAGGTCAAAAAAATTTTTTCCCTATTAACATTTCAAAAAACCCAAATTAATTAACTCAAAGTGCCTCAGGAAGGAGAATCTTTTCCCAATTATAAGCAACTCTATTTTGAATAGGAATTTAAATCCTCCTTTCTATAGAAGCTTGAAGGTGAGGTAACGCTCGCAGATCCTTTTTTCTTTTTTCCTTTTTTCTTTTTTTCACGAGGCTGAAAATATAAACAAATCCAGTGAGATTCATACAGACAGCCTAGAGCATGGTGCGTCAGGGCTCCTGGAGACGGACAGGTCAGAGACCCGTGAGAGAGGAGTGGGGAGAGGGTAAGGTGAGCGAGAAGGAGAAAAGGAGGAAAGAGGGGGGTGGGGGAGAGAGAGAGAGAGAGAGAGAGAGAGAGAGAGAGAGAGAGAGAGAGAGAGAGAGAGAAGACAGCCAGATATTGAAAGGGAGAGAAGAGAGAGACAGGCCAACCCATTCATTATCTGCCCTCCAATCACCTACCAGCAACTTCGCACAAGATGCCCAGTTGAATTGTAAACCAGTCGCTGTGACAGAGGGATTGAAATCCCTTCGAACTGAGTCCATTGAGCAGGAGAGAAAGGTGCCTGGTGCATGTTATTTTACTTCTTCCCATCAGCAGGAGTGACCAGGCAACTGGTCTGCGGTTTTATCTGCTTTTGTGCACCCAATAAATAGTATCCTACTTGAGACAACAATAAGCACTGATGAATCCCTACCTAATAAGGACAGCTACTTCAGGGGAAAAAAGCCTAGCACTTAGCATTATTTTTTGAAAAGGACATTTTGCTTTCTCCTCTCATTTTTATGTTGAAAAGCAGAGAAAAGCCACATGGCACATGCCCCACCCCCATTCCTCTAATTCTGGGCATTGTGTCTAGGGATTGGTTGGGGATAGACTTGCCAGCAAGATAATCACAGCTTGTCTGGGTGGGAGAGCTGTGCTGGTGTTAACCCTGTGTATGCCAGAGGATGGAGGATTAAAGCTGGAGAGATGGATCTTTGTCACTATTCTTAGAATCCTGCAAAAGGCTGGATGGAACAATGGAGGAATAGACAGGTCCATCCACAGTGATTTTTAAAAGTGAAATCAATTATATTTCTGTTTATAAAACTGATATTTGATGATTATGTAAAGACAAATAAATAGGAAAAAAATCATAATTCCAGCATTCATTGGCACTTGTTAATTATGGTGCTTAATGTGATTCTCACTGATCATATTTAATAATATCGATAATTTAGTGAGCACTGTGCTAGGTTCTCTATAAAGCTAACCTATACTTTGTACAACTGCCCTAGAATATAGGTATTATTTCTTTTCATTTGCTTGATGAGGAAATATTTTGTATATTTCTTTCAAGTTTCATTTTCTATAAATATTTAAGTATATTTAGGTTATATTCGTGCAATCTAATAATCTCTTCCTACTTAGTGGGAGAAACTTCATATTTCTACAAATCACATTTTTAGAAATTTTAAATTCAATTGACTTATTTTTAAGATTTTTATTAAAAATATAGCTAACATACAATATTAGTTTTAGGTGTACACCATAGCTGTTCAACATTTATACACCTAAAGAAGTGATCACCATGACAAGTCCAGCAGCCATCTGACACTGTACCATGTGATCACAGTATTATTGACTATATTCCCCATACTGTGCGTTACATCCCCATGCCTTATTTGGACCTCTTATACCTGGAAATTTGGACCTCTTATTTCCCTTTCCCTTCCCCCCTTTCTAAATTTTTCAATTACAGTTGACATTCAATATTATTTTGTATTAATTTCATGTGTACAGCCTAGTGGTTAGACATTTGTATAATTTAAGAAGTGATCCCCTGACTAGTCCAGTACCCACCTGGCACCATACATAGTGATTACCATATCATTGACTGTATTCCCTATGTTTTACTTTACATCCCCGTGACTATTTTGTAACTACTAATTTGTACTTCTTAATCCCTTCACTTTTTTCACCCTGTCCCCCAACCCTCTCCCATCTATCACTCCAACAGATCTTGTATCCACCTGACACCATACATAGTTGTTACGATATTATTGACAATATTCCTTACGCTATACCCTACATCCCCATAACTACTTTATAACAACCAATTTGTACTTCTTAATCCTTTCCCCTTTTTCCACCCACACCCCCAAACCTCTCCCATCTGGCAACCATCAAAGTGTTTTTTCTATCTATGAGTTTATTTCTGTTTTGTTTATTAATTTTATTCTTAGATTCCACATATAAGCGAAATCACATTGCATCTGTCTTTCTCTGTCTGGCACTGCCCTCAGCACAACACCCTCCAGGTCCATTCATGCCGCTGCAGATGGCAAGAACCCATGCCCTTCCCTGGCCCAGCAATATTCCATTGTATATGTACCACCTCCTCTTTATTCATTCAGTTGACAGACACCCAAGCTGCCTCCACATCTTGGCCATTGTAAACCATGCTGCAATGAACATATGGATGCATAGATCCCCTCGAAGTAGCATTTAGGGTTTCTTCAGATAAATACCCTGAAGTCGGATTTCTGGGTCCTTCGTTGTCTCTTCTTATAGCCTTTGTTTTAAAGTCTGTTTTGTCTGGTATAAGTATTGCTACCTCAGCTTTTTTTTTCATTTTCATGAAATATCTTTTTTCATCCCTTTACTTTCTGTCTGTATGTGTCTTTCTATCTGAAGTGAGTCTCCTATAGGCAGCATATGTAAGGGTTTTGTTTTCTTATCAATTCAACCCTCCTATGTCTTTTGATTGGAGC
This sequence comes from Rhinolophus ferrumequinum, assembly GCF_004115265.2. Lineage (NCBI taxonomy): Eukaryota > Metazoa > Chordata > Mammalia > Chiroptera > Rhinolophidae > Rhinolophus > Rhinolophus ferrumequinum. Next base: position 67,873,593 of record NC_046296.1, read on the forward strand.
ATTTCATCCATTTACATTGAAAGTAATTGTTGATAGATATGTAGCTATTGCCACTTTATTATTCACAATTTTGATTCCCCCCCCATCTTAAAGAAGTCCCTCTAAAATTCCTTGTAATATTTGTTTGGTAGTGATGAACTCCTGTAGCTTTTTCTTGTCTGGGAAGCTCTTTTTCTGTCCTTAGATTCTAAATGATAGCCTTTCTGGGTACAGTTATCTTGGTTGTAGGTCCTTGCTTTTCATCATGTTAAACATTTTGTGCCAATCCCTTCTGGCCTGAAAAGTTTCTGTTAAGAAATCAGCTGACGGTCTTATGGGGCTCCCTTGTAAGTTACTATTCACCTTTCTCTTGCTGCTTTTAGGATTCTCTCTTTGTCTTTAACCTTTGCTTTTTAAATTATAGTGTTTCTTTGTGAAGGCCTGATGGGTTCATCTTGTTTGGGACTCTCTGCACATCTTGGACTTGTATGTCTATTTCCTTTACCAGGTTAGGAAAACTTTCAGTCATTATTTCTTCAAATATGTTCTCAATCCCTTGCTTTCTTTTTTCTCCTTCTGGTACCCCTATGATGCAAATGTTGTTACTCTTGATGTAGTCTCAGAGGTCTCTTAAACTATTCTCATTTTTTGGATTCTTTTTTCTTTTTGCTGTTCTGATTGGGTGTTTTCTGCTACCTTGCCTTCCAAATCACTGAATCAATCCTCTGCTTCATCTTGTCTGCTGGTGATTCCTTCTAGTGCATTCTTCATTTCAGATATTGTGTTCTTCGCTTCTGACTGGTTCTTTTTTTATGGTTTCTATATCCTATTTTATGCTTACTATCTCTCTGTTGAAGTTCTCACTAAGTTCCATGAGCATCCTTATAACCATTATTTTGAACTCTGTCTCTGGTAGGTTGCTTGCCTCCATTTTGTTTAGTTCTTTCTCTGGAGTTTTCTCCTTTTCTTTTATTTCGGATGCATTTCTTTGTTTCCTCATTTGGGCTGCTTTTCTGTGTTTGTTTCTATGTATTAGGTAGATCTGCTATGTCTCCCAGATTTGGCTGGGTGGCTTTATGAAGTAGGTGTCCTGTGGGGCCTAGTGGCACAGTCTCTCCAGTGACCTGAGCTAGGTGCTCCAGGAGTGTCTCTGTGTGGATTGTGTGTGCCCTCCTGTTGTAGTCGAGTCTTGATTGCTATTCACATGACAGTTGGTGGGATTGACCCTTAAGCTGACTGGCTGTGGGGTTTGGCCATGTCCACAGCTTATGGGCTGCTGTGCGGGAGGCTTATCCCACTGAGTTGGAATCACTCCAGCAGGCTCTGGTTCCTGGTGAGACCATCTTTTCTGTGTGCCACTTGTAGGGCTCATTGGGTGGTGCTCTGCTGCGGCGTGAAGCCAATCTCCAAGTATATTGGTTCTGTGGCCACTTGGGAGGGGCTCCATTGTGGGCCCAGGTCGGCCTCTGTTTGTAATCAGCCAGAGGTTACCTGGGAGGAGTTACAAAGAGATTTGAAATTGTTTGCTTCCTGTGCTGGATTTGGAGGCACATGGGAGAAACCGCACTGCGAACTGATGACAGCTGCCACTGATACCGGATCTGGGGTAGCTCCCCAAAAAGCCAGCACACCTGGAGGCCTGCTGCCACCTGCCTGCTCCTTTAAGGTTCAGCCACTGATGACACCTCATGTGGTATGTGAGTCAGGTGAGGCAGGGACTCAGGGAGTCCTTAGAGTGGGAAGAATTGTGCTCACCTAGTTAATGTAAATTCTGTTTTGATGCCAGTGCTGAGCCTGGAGTGACTCAGCAAAAGTTTCAGAGCACATTGGGGCCAGTTGTCACCCACCTGAGAGGCTCGTGGGACTCTGATAGTTTTCCAAGGAAGAATGCAATGGGGGAGGGGCTGGCTTCTCACTGAGACAATGCCTCCAGCTGTGCTTGAATTAGGTGGGCTGGGGTCCCAGTGACTCAGCAGAGCAGAGCATGGGAGCTCAGTAGGCCAATCAGATTCAGATTTGGCTGAAGGGGGTGGGTTCAACACAGGAAAGACGGTGCCTGCCTGCCAGCTGCATGGAAGGTGGACTCCTCACCAGGGAAATGCCAACTGTCATCCAGTCTTCTCCTTGAAGCCACACACCTGAGTCTGCCCCACCGTATGCCTCTGATGACTCCCGAGTCACCGCCCCTGCGCTGGAGCCCAAGGTGAGTGCCTGCGAGCGAGTGCATCTGTGCGCCGGCCTTTTAAGAGGATGCCTGGGTTTCCTGCAGCCTCCGTCCCACCTGGATGGTTGGAAGCCCTACTGTTTTTCACAGCCAGATGTTGTGGGGGCTCTTCTTCCTGGCACCAGTATGCCAGGCTGGGGAGCTTTGTGTGGCGCTGGAGTCTCACTCCTCTTGGGAGAACCGAGATATCCCTCCTGATTCTCCGCTGCCACACGCAGGTGTGGCTTGTTTCGAGTCTCTGCCCCTCCTATCAGTCTCGTTGTGTCTGGTTCTTTATATTTTCAGTTATAGGACTTCTGTTTGCCTAGACTTCAGGTGGTTCTCCAGGGTGATTGCTGTATAATGTAATTTTAATTTTAATGTGTTTATGGAGGGACGCGGCACAGTGTTTATCTACTCCACCATCTTGAGTCTTTCCTAAATTGAATTGATTTAAACTAAGAAAAACCCAGTTTACTAATTTCTCCCTTCCCACATTTTTAAATAACTCCATCACCTTACATTCATCATGATATCCTTATCCAATTCTCTATATTTAGATATTTATGTATTTGCAAAAGTTTTCTCTTGCAAATAAAACAGCATTAAAGATATCTCTTGTGTACAAAGCCAATTATTCCTTTAGGCCCAAATGCCAGAAATTTTCCAGACTCAAGCACTTTTGAGGTTCCTGATATGTATGCCAAATAGTAATGGAGAAAGATTTACTTTGCCAGCATTGACCAAAGTCTTTTGCTCTGGTGATCACGGTGTGTCCAAGCCTATTACTTGCATTTTGTTTTATTCTATTTACTAAGGGCACGTGAAACACATTTGGATAATCCTAAAAATATTGATCTTTAAATGGTTATTATTTCCTAGCAAGACTCTGCAAGGTGAGTGCATTGTTTCTATAGTTTTCCACTTTTTTAAAAAAATGATAATTGTGATTTAAAAAAATTTCTGCCCTTTAAGGTGAATAATAAATGTGGTTTCTATTCCCCTACGAGGACATGGAGGTATACAAGATGTTTATTTGATGTACTCCCCGCCGCACCCTAGATGAAGGTGTGGATGTTGAGGAGTTTGCAGCTTTGCCCACAAGCTTCAGAGACCATGACCGCTATATTGTTGTTCTCTTATATTCTGAGGAAAAGAAATTTGACTAACGGTCTGCCGATGACAAAGAGAACAGGGAGGTTTTCAAGTCTCTCTTCCGTGTTGACTTTTCCGGGTAGGAATGTTGTTATTTTGGCAGGCTTGTGGTGATCTGGACAATGGTTGGTGTAGGTGTGCTGGTAAAAACTCCTGGAATGCCATGGTGTGCTGGAAGGTGGGAAAGATGGGGAGCCACCCCACAGCTCTCTTTCTGTAGAGCATGGCTTCAAAACTGGGTAGCTGATGTTTTTGTACATGTGAAGGCAAACGGGGAAAGCAAAAGGAAAGGCGGGCTTTGTCGCCCTGGGCTCCTCATTAGTAAATGTATCTATTGATACCTAGTAAAGATATCAGCATTGTGTTTCCCTGACAAACAGCTGGATACTTTCTCTTTTTTGGGGGACCTGTTTCGGTCACCCTGGATACTTCTTCGGCACCAACTCTGAACAATCCAGTTCTATTAGAATCAATTTTCTGGAACCTGTTTTGAATATTCTGGCTTGTTCTCCAACCTCCATTCTGGTTATTTCATTTCCGTTGTGATCGGTTTTGTGGCGAAAGCACTTGCTTGGGAATCTGTGTTCATGTCTCTACTCCAGCAATTCACTTTTCCTTTTTGGCTTCAGTTTTTGATGTTTCCCAAACTTGGTCAGTCACGTGAGTTGACTGCTGACAATACAGTCCTAAGATCCTCTCCTAGGAAAATCTGATTTGTGATTCGGGGAGGAGACTTAAGTCCATTAGTTCATCAGATGATTACCAAATTTAGGAAACAGTAGAACAACTAGACTGCTGTATAATATGTGATGTGGGCATCACCAGGGAGCTTATTAGAAATGCAGACTCTCAGGCCCCACTCCAGACCTGCTGAACCAGAATGTGTACAGACTGACTCACAGGACACGGATGTTTGAGAAGTATGGGGCTAGATGATCTCGAAGGTCACTTCCGGCTTAAAAACACACTGATCCTGAGTTTTCCAATGTTATTTGCAGTTTTTTTCCCCATTCTTGTATCTCGGATATGCTGAAGAAACATTTCTCTGTGACATGTAGAGTAGATATCTTGTTCGTGAATTTTCAGTTTCTCTGCAAGGGGCTTCTTAGGCTGAGGGAATCAGAACTCAGGGGGTTAAACACAAAACACATTACCATAGGACAGCTGCCAAGGCATCACATTCGGAAATCTGATAAATGAAAAATGGGCATGGTATCAAATTTAATCACATTTGTATTCAGATGTTGTTGAGAGCAGACACTGATTTATGAACGAGCAGCAGACACCAGATTCCCTGCCTATGTTATATACATATGAATGGGTGGATGGATGGATAAACAGACAGTGAAATTACGTTGCAAATTACACGGCACCAGACCTGTGTATAACTTAGATCTCATCAGACTGATATTAAAAAATACTACGGATATAATTTTTTCCCCAGGGAGTGGCTGTTGGTTTACATGCACCCTGAAAAACAGATTTCTTTCAAAGGATATTCTTTCTTAATTTGGGCAATGTTGAAAATGGTCCTGCTTTGTTCCATGTCTTTAGACTATTTGTTTATAGAGAATATCCTTTATGGGATGGAAAAGGTAAGAGGAGTGTTTAAACCACTGCTGCGTTCTGTGTACACATTCACCTCACCCACGTCTCCGTTACAGCACTGACAGTGCTAAGGCCTGCTGAGTATCTGGACTCTGTGCTAAGATAAGTCAGTCAGAGGAGCTGCAAGGGGCCAAAAGGAAAGCTTTCCACATGGATTAATAATAAGGAAGACAAGCAGCTTTACTCCAGTATGCAACCTAGGAAGGATGAGGTTCCATGTTCCTTAGACATACCCAATTTTGAAGATAAATCATTCAGATGATAAGACTATTTTAGGACAGGTCATTGCTTAGCATCACCAAAGACATCTAGCTATCTTTGAAGTATGATTGCGTCACCATGCCCTCTGTCTATGCCTTCTCCTTGCCGAGGTGTCTCAAATTTGGCAAATCTGGTCAAATTTTATTCATCTTTCAATGGTCATGTAGATATATTCATTCCTTTTCAACAAACAGTTATTGAGACCCTATGTTGGGCTGTGTGTGCACAGGAAATATAGAAATAGAAATAGAAAAATAAATCACAGTACTTTAAAAAAATGTTTAGGATCATCAAACTCATGGTTTGTCATCTAAAAAAAAAAGACAAGAAAAGAAAAGAAAGAAAGAAAAAGGAAAAAAGAAAACGTAAAAGGCTTAGTATCTACGGACAAGTCAGACAAATGCAGGCAATATCCATACAATTAAGAGGGATAATTGAATTCGGCAGAGGGAGCTAGGGTGGCCCACAGCAGGGATACCTAAATCTGCCTGGGAAGGTAGAGGCTGCCCGGAATCTGAAAATGAGATAGCTTCCATTTATCCTTGAAGAGACAGGAGGGTTGGCATTCCCGGTGGAGACATGGGGTGAGGGGCTGGCATTTCCAGTGTCAGAAACCATGGAGGTTGGGAAAAGCGTGACACTCAGGGGATAGGAAGCACCTGTGGTATGACTGGAATAAAAGTGTCCACGCTCTGGGGGACAGGGTAGAAAGATTGACAAAGCAGCAATTACTGGAATGTGGCCTTGAAGTGTCAGATTTACTCTTTGGTAAAAAACCATGATGGTTGCCACCTGAACAAATGGAGTGGGGTGATGTGAAACCTAAAGAATGAAAACCACATGGCACCAGCACTTCAATAGAGAGGGTTTCAGGATAAGGACCCAGATTTAAGGAGCAAGGTGCTGAAGATATTCAGGAAAGAGGACTTTTAAAAAGGGCTCCTCTTGGAATTCCAGGTGGGTGATGACACACTTTGCTGAGAGAGAACATCCAGAGGGAGGAGTTTGCTTTGTTTTTATTTTGGTTGGATTTTGGTAGAAGTGGGGAAGAGATGGTACTCCTGCGGGTGAGGGATGTGTGCAAATGATATCAGGTTAGACCTTCCCTTCCCTAGGGGGCTTCCCTACCAATCTTAGCTGGAAAGTAATCCCCTTCTGTGCTCTTCAGGAAATAGAGCATAAATTGGCCATTGAGAATCCATTACTATACCCTGAATTTTTGTTTCTGTTTTCATGTGTTATCTTCTTAATTCAATTATCCCCTCCTTGAGGGGGAGGACCATGACTTATTCTTGTTGGATTATTCACAGAGTCAGATGCATTGTGTTGAATGTGCAAAGTATTGGTTGATGTTTGTTAATTGATTTGTTCAAATTTTTTTCCCCATTATACACATTCCCAAGAAGCAGCCAGACTCAGAGTTAGGAAGCCATCTGGCAAAAAGGGCTTGAGAGAATGTCTCTTGGCTCTTACATGTTAAAGATTTTCTTAAAATAGCTAGCCTGTAGTGAACATTTTCTTATGTGCCAGGCATTGTGCTGAGTGCATTTTTTATATATGTTATCTCATGTAATCTTCAAAACAATCTTGTGACATAAATGCTGTCAATATTCCCATTGTAAAACTGAAGATCTGGGGTTCAGAGAGATTAAGCCGGTTTTTAAAGTCAGTAAGTTGTAGACAATGGCTCAAATGCAGACTTCTTTCTGGTTTTACCAAATCCAGTGTCCGTGTAATTCATCCACATAATAGAGAGCGCCAACATACTGTCCTCCTTCTCTCTCTATCTCCTTCTCTACCATCTAAAAGTTTGACGTGCTAAAACTAGACAGCCAGAGCCTTACCCATGTTTGTCCATCTAGTATTAGAGCCAGGAGTAGAGCCCAGACGTCTTCCTACCCTACTATGTAGGTTTAAGACAAATCTATCAAACCAAACTTGCTGCTGGTCATTGTGGGTAATATAAAGAAATGCAGGGCTGGCAGCTTGTCTCCACAGTCCTTACAAAGTTGTTCAGGATACATGACAGAAACAAGCGATTAACTTAAATACTAGAGAATAGCAGCCGTGGTAAGACCCTCATAGGTAACACAGTGTGGGAAGGACCACTTGACACAGTGAATATTTGTCCTTCAAAAGATATTGGAAGGTGTGATTCTTTCTCCAGATGTGCACATCAAGACCACCTGAGAGAACACTCACAGGGCCAGATTCTACCTAAAGCCACATATCACCTATTAATAAGTAATTATTGATAGATATATATTTCAGCAACTGAAGTTGTCAGAAGTGGAATAGGTGAGTTATATGAGTTAGTAGAAGTCCCACTGCTGTTGTTACGCAGGCTGAGGCCAGATGACAAGATTGCTGAGATCCAGAAGAAATTGTTGTACTGAATATGTGTCTGGGTGGGGGTTACAAAGATTTGGATGGATGACCTCTCCAGCATGAAGTGTTTTCGATTCTTTCTAGGAATCTGGTGTGTTGCTGTAAAACCTAGTCACCTAAACCTTGCTCCATATATTTATGTCTAATTTCTCTCTGCAATGGTTTGTGCACCTATGGGCCCACTCTCTGGGGTAGGTAGATCTGGAAAACATTTTCCCCATTTCAGTTGGCCCTCGATTTGAATCTCAGAAGGATCCAAGGCTTTCAGTGTTCTGGATAGGATTCTATGCCTGTCCACAAAGAGAAGGCAAAGAATTTCTGTAGAACATGAAGTTACCCATTTGGGATTCCAAGAAATTCCCTCCTCCCTGAGAGAAAGAATGAGTTCAGATTAGAATACGAAGGTCTTGCAGGTCTCCTCAAAATGTACATTATAATGTGAACAGCAATTCAGGTCCAGATTAAGTATCTTGCTATTCTTAAAACCTTCCAGAAGAAAAATCTGCCTAAAAAACCCTCCTAGTCATTAGGGAAAGTTCACAAAGACCTGGTTGGTGACTTGGTGTTGGGTCATGGATAGTCAGCTTTGGGAAGGCAAGAAGAAAGAGTCACACTCACCATTGCTGGAACCAACCAAAATTGGAGAGGTCAAGTGACAGGCACGACCTTAGTATGTGGCTTAAATGCTTGTGAGACAAAGAATAGTTGGATTTCCTGTTGAACTCATCTCTAACACATGTGTGACATGTTTGCACTGGATGACAGTAGGCAGAAGGGACAGCTTCTTTACGAGATCAAGCTCTGAAGTTAGATTGTCAGATCTGAAGCCCAACTTCACTGCTTACTCATTGGGTGACTTTGGGCAAGTCATTTTGCTTCTCCATGATTCAGATTGGAAATGAAATGTATAATAATGAAACCAAATGAAATAGTCTTAAAATAGGTCCTAAATTTATTGTGAAGATTAACTGAGCCAATACTCTGGAAATTTCTAAGACAGAGTCTGGCACAGAGGAAGCACTAAGTACATGTTAGCTTTTACTATAATAATAACTGTTACTCCTGGGAGTGGAAATAAGAGGAAATCCATAGAACAGAAGACAAGGAGAAATGTAAAGAAGCCTAGAGGAATCACAGCGCTTTCCCAGAAGAGGTAAGGACATTTGGGAGAGGTTCGTTTTGCTCTAGACCAGTGTCCAGATCAGACTGTAGAATCTTGAGATGTGGCCTTGTCCTTGATCCTGGGCAGGACTTGTCTGCTTTCAGCACGTGATCAAAGCCACTGTGAGGGCTGTGCTGTCACCAGCTGACTGATGTGTAGAACTCCAGCTGAAACTGAGATCACTGTGTGCTGACCACTGAAGTTTGTAGGGTTGGATTGATGACTGTCTTCCCTGTAGAGGCCCCATAGTGTAAAGCCAGGGTTTCCTAAATCTAGTCACTGTTTGGATGACTGTCCACCATCTGGCTCTGTATGGTCTGGCTTCTGGTGGCACCTGGAGCAGCCTGCGTGGCTTCCTGTAGCGTGCTCTCATCACATTGCTACCCTGGGATTTCTTTAAGGTCCATCTTCTGAAACATTGGGGACGTGGAAACCTTCTCACAGTTGGGGCACCGGAACAGTTGCTAGTGGATACAGTATTCCACCTCAAACCAGGGTTCTGCAAGCTGTCAGCTCACTTGCGAACTGAAGGTGAGAGGTATCTGAACTAGCACAAATTTGCATACATAGTTGTTTTCTCTCATGACTTTGTCATTTTCCTCAGTATCATCCAGATACCCCAGACTTGTCTGAAGACATCAGCTGAGTGGCAGTGCGGAGTAGATAGAGGGTGACACGGTGAGCAGGGGCGGCCCTGGCTCCCATATCCTTGCAAACACACATTCGTGCACAGAGCTCCCCAATGCATGCACGCAGGACCACTCTCCCCTCTGTCCTCTGCCACGTGTCCTTCAGAACACGCACCACATTTCATTCGGATTTCGGAAATCTCGGATTTCCCACGTCTGTCAGAGTACCTGGCATGCAAGAGGCTCCGTCAGTAATACTTACATGAAGAGAAAAGATAAAAACATTAAAGGGAAAGGACTTGGCTAGATGCAGATGCTAAGACCTCCGTCTCAGATAAACAGCAGTCAACTGAGATTTTTATTCTCTCTTGAGTATAAAAGTCACAGTTTACTTTCCCTCTTAGTGACTATGTACAAAGGTTCATTTATAATTAATACACCAATTTCTTAATAAGCAAATAAAATGTCATCTTCCGTTTTTTCTACAGTGCCAAGTCATTATTTCCTCTGGACGAAAGCACTTTTGATCAATAAAAATGAAACCAGGTATCAGTTCGATGCATAAAGATACTGTTTCTTGTTAACAATAGTATATGCTCAACCATCCTCATCACCTTCATCACGATCTCAGGATGCCAACCAACTGTGAGCTAGCAGGACTTTAAGAAAAGTTACCATGAAGCTCTGGTTCACTGGAGTGATACATAGTGGAAAATGTAACACTGTGTGTGTCAACAGACCTTCTCGGGGATGCCTGCCTTTGTCCCCTCCATCTATGAACCCAGGAAGGGAGAACAGTACTCTGTTCACATCTATATTTCTAATGCCACACCCAATACCTGAACCTCACCTGCTGCTTCAAAGGTACTTTCTGAATGTTGAAGGAATACTTGGCCTCTAGCTCCAGGGAGCTCTTCCCCAAGTCACTGCCCCTAGGGGTCCTTTAGTCTCTCCTAGAGAGAGGGAGGCTGTCCCTGGATGGGGTTTAAAGCACTCCCAGCTCCCTCAATCCATATTAGTATATGATGGACTTCTTACCCTCTGGACAAGGGACTGAATAGAGTTATTACCAGATAAAGTTTTGTAACCTGGTAACATTTGATGGTCCCAAATATTTGAGTGTGCCTCTGTATCTTTTTAAAAGAAGGTGAAAATAAAAAGTTAATTATGAATCAATGTTGAAAAGGCATATTAATGACCTTTGAACTAATTTGACATGTAAAATTTTGTAAATTCTAAGGAAGAAAAAATTCAATTATAATGAGATGTGTTGGTGGAGAAAAAAGCGGAAGTTCCTTTTTCTTCTTTTGAACTTATACTACAACACAGGCTTAAAAAACATCTTGTAGAAAAACGAATGCCTCGAGGTTAAAACTTCTTTGAAAATAACTCTTAACCTTTTTTGAGGTCATGAGCGTTTGGGAATTAATGAAGATAGAATCTTCTCTCTATGTACGCACGTCACACAGTTTTGTACTGAGGGTGTCAGTGTCTTCCTGGAGCTCTTGATTGAGTGGGATTAAGTCTGCTCCTAGCTCTGCCACTGCCTGGCTGTGTGGTCGTGGACATGTGCCTTTCTCTGCTTTGTTTTTTTTTTTTTTCATTTATAAAGCAAAGTCATTCCATAAGATGATTTCTTCACTCTTTTTGGCTAAAGTTTTCTACGTTTTTGTTAGAGCTATGGGCTGCATCATGACGTTTTGGCCAATGACGTACTGCATTATTTGATGGTGATCCCATAAGATTATATACATAGAGTGTATAACACCAGTAGTGAACCCTAATGTAAACAGTGGACTTTGGGTGATCGTGATGTGTCATGTAGGTTCATCACTTGTAATCAGTGTCCCACTCTGGTGGGGGTTGTTGATAATGGGGGAGACTGTGTGTGTGTGGGGGTGGGGACGTGTGGGAAATCTCTATGTTTTCCACATAATTTTTCTGTGAACCTAAAACTGCTCAGAAAAAATAAAGCATTTTAAAAAAGACACACACACATACACACGCACACACACACAAGAGTATGTACATAGTGTATGTGTGTACTAACCTATCCCGTCTAGGCTTGTCTAAGTATAGTACGAGGTTTGCATCTCCACGAAATCGCCTAATGACATGTTTCTCAGAAGGTATCCCATCAGTGTATATAAACTGAATATTCTGTTACTGTAGAATTTCCCTAAAGTATAAGCAAGCAAGAAAGTACAGAAGGAACATCAATGTCTTACTATCGTGCCAACCTGAATTCACTCTAAGTTTCACCCAATTACTTTGCGGTTTTAAAATGGCACAGTTAAATGAACACAGTATGAGCTGGTTAGATTTTAATAAAGTTATTATGAAGATCTGACTCATTGGGAAATAACAGCAGGAATTGGAATGACATTATAATAGAAAATGACATGCTTAACTGGACATGTTTCGGAGAACTGGATGTAATAGATTTTGCATCTTCCTGGAAGAAAGGAAAGGTGTCTAATTCTGTGAATTTCAGAATTGGAAATTCTGTGTGGACTAGAAGGATCGTTTGGGTTGTGCATCTTGTGAGCACTGGTGTTGGAGCTCAGTTGAAAATAAGAGTCCTTGGGGCAGGGACAGTCCTGTACTCACCAGCTTTGGAATTCAGATTGAAGAGTCTTATTTTTAAAAGGCTTTTCATGAGCCAAATGTATAAGGTTGCAACATTTATTCAACTCCATAGGAGATACTCTGAGATGAAGCCAATATATTCCTTCCTTGGGACCTTGGCTCCTTTTGAATGGTCCCCTTCAGGAAAATGAGCCACTGGGGACAGAGTAAGGAAGGGCATGTTCCTTAAACAATAAACACTTAACATTTTCTCAGCTTTCTGGAAAAGCATGGAAACATCTAGGTAGAATTGTGCTTCTCACTTTTTTGTTGGTTTTAAGCAATTATTTCTTCCCTACTCCAAATTTAAAATAAAAGGAGGGGTGTGTGTGTGTGTGTGTGTGTGTGTGTGTGTGTGTGTGTGTGTGTGTGTAATATGAAACCATGTATAATTTTTTGTACTATTTAGTGACAAATAAAGACAAATAAATTAGTGAATACAAAGCAGCGAGAAAAGTTTATGAGAACTGTCCACTTGGGTATTGTGTAAGCCCATAATCATTTAAATCAGTCAAGGGGTAGAGAAAAAGTTTATGAAGGATGTGATATATGCTTAGATCTGAAATAGGAGTCGGCATTAGATGCCAGATGAAGGGGAAAAAAGGACGTTCTTGTTGTGGGAACAGGCTGTGTAAAGGAAAAAAAGCAAGAAGCAGCAAATATTTGAACAAAACAGGAGGTAAGTGACGCATGTAGGCAGCCAGGCTGTTCACAAAGCTCTGTGCTACGCTAACGTGTATGACTAGGGTACTGAGAGCGAGAGTGAGCAAGTGGTAGAAGAGAGGCCACTGGTGGGTTTTCAGCAGACATGAAACACGATTAGGTATGCTGTTCAGACAGACCACGCGGGCATCAGTTTCTGGAATGTATTTGGGGGTGGGGGAACTTAAAGGGGCAGGCAAGATTAAAGGCATGACTAGAATCTGGTAGAAGTGATGCTGGTGTGACAGCATGTGGAATTTAGTCTCCAGAGATTTTGAGGATGTAGGATCATTAGGACATTGTAATGATGTGAACATGGGGAATAATGGTCAGGAAGAGTAGGTCACAGCAGGGAATGAATGGTCAGAGGTATTGATGGAGACTTGATATATTCAGGCAAAATTCACCTGACTCTGACCATTACCGACCGTCAACAAGAAGATGCACAAACAAGGAGGCAGAGAATCCTTACTCTTCTTCCTCTGCCAATTTAAGCTTGACCAGAGTCCTTTATTTATGACTACATTTTATTGTGAGAAAGCAAGCACAACTGCCTCTGATGAGGGGCCTTTGGTCTAAGCATCATAGTTTGGCTGAGGGTTGGTTTTGGTTCCTGGACACTTGTCTAGGCCACTGGATGTTGGGTTTCTTGAGCATAGTAATTGTCTTATTCATCTCTTTACATTCCGAGTGACCCAGTTCTTGATACGATAGATCTGTTCAGTAAATACTGGGTGTGCCAAAAAAATGTATACAGGTGGACACTTTGGTCAATGTTTTTCAAGCAGTAGTTCGCCATAATCAGAAGAGTCTGGATGCTGATGGAACCACTTTGAGCACCTTGTATAATTGCAGAGGTCAAAGATGACTTGTATTCATTTTTTGTTATCAGTATATATTGAGTATTACAATTTTAATACAGTTTTCCTTTCTTAAAATGTGTATATATATATATTTTTGGCAACCTCTGTATTTCCTCAATGAATCCATTAAATATGCTCTTAGACATGCAGCTCTACACCGTGGACCTATTGACTCCATTACCGCACTAGAATATAGCTCTAGCTCTCTCCATAGAACTGGAGATGTTTGTGAAGCTACGAAAACTTGGAGAATTGCCCTGGTCTTCATGACTCATCTTCACAGCTTATGTCACACCTTTACAAAATTAAAATGAACAATATTTGTTTTGAGGACCAGTACTTCTTTTCCTTTGTTCATCTTGTATTTTCCCATATACCAACACATGCTCTCCAATCGAAGCCCTTGTCATAAGTTTCTCCTGTCTCCCGTCACCCTGAATCTTTGTCCTTCATTCATATGTAGATAATGACTGACAACATATAAAACTTGTAGCTCCTACCAACAAAGTTGGAATTCCAACTAAGGTCAATACCTGAAATAGAAGATGTCTCTTCCTCTCTTAGTCTTCCTCAACACTTCGTAAACCTCTGTTACAGTATTTATTCCATCACATATTGTTATAATTAATTTTTTATTCGCCTTCTCTTCTTTGAAACTCTAAATTGCTCCAGGGCAGGGACTGAATCATAGTTATCTCTTAAATACCAAGCATTTGATAAACAAGCACTCATTGAATGAATAGTTTAATTTGTAGTCTTAAGTCAGAAGTTTGAGAGGCCATGTTTTGAGATGTGGAACTTTCTGTGGTCCACTGGAATCACACCACTCTCTCTCTCTCTCTCTGTCTCTACTTCTGCCTGCTCTCGCTCTCTCTCTGTCTTTCTCTCTCTCTGTCTCTATAATCTCCACCTCCACCTCTATTTCATCTCTCTGTTTAGCTATCTCTACATATCACTGTTTATATATTTTTAAATTTTCTATATTGTATTAGGTTATCATATTTATATTTACAGAATTTGGCTTAATGCATATTTTCCCAATAGTCTTTCTAGCTGTCAGTCTTTTGACAATCCAAAAATAAAGGAGTGATATCACCAAGATGGAAGAAGAAGGGTTTTTGTAGAAACAGACACCCACAGATAAGAGTAACATTGTAGGGGCCTGGGAGTACAGTGTAGAGACCCCAACAACTCAGTGAGGCAAAAATACAAGAACAGGTGCAGGGAAGAGGATAAGAAGAAGAATTTCACTTTAACTGTGTCACCCCTCTCCCAAGGTGGCACTGCTAAATGTCAAGAGAGATCCTGTTGGTCCTTGATTTTACCCATGGGGGAAGGTGAGAGTATAGTGAGCATCCAGCTTCCCTAGCCATCGGGACAATGCCCATGAGGACCACTTCTTTCTCACTCCACCCAGAACACTGAGAGGACTGGCACAGCTCAATAATCTGGGGAAATGAGGAGCAGGGAACTGGGGCAGGGGTGCATAGTAACCGATGCCTAGAACTCAATAATAAGCCACAGTTTCTATTAACTGCCTCATGGGTCTACAAAGCGGCTCACCCATGAACCTGGCAGGACGCGTCATCTAAAGACCCCCCACAACTAGGTCACACATCATGTCCCCAGAACTTTATGTGCCTCTCTCCTTCCATAGCTGGTGACCTGTACGTTTCACCACAGATGGTGTGAGAAAACTCTGCACCAAAAATGTGTTTGAATTAATCAATAAATTCAGTAAAATTGCGGGATATGAAATCACAATACAAAAATCAGTTGCATTTCTAAACACTAACAATGAAATACCTCAAAGTAAATTAAGTAAACAATCTACTTACAATAGCATAAAAAAACCCAAAAAACAAAATACAGAAATAAATAAAATAAATATAAATGTAGGAATATATGTAACCAAAGTGGCTAAAAGTTCGGTACACTGAAAACATAATATTGATTAAATAAATTTAAAACAAATGGAAAGATATCCTATGTTCATGGATTAGAAGAATTAATATTATTAAAATGTCCATACTACTTAAAGTGATTTACAGATTCAATGCAATCTTTACCAAAATCTCAATGGCATTTTTCATGGAAATAGAAAAAAAATCCCCCAAATTCTTATGGAACCACAAAAGACCCCAATTATCCAAAGCAATCTTGAGCAAGGAAACAAAGTTGGAGGTACCACACTTTTGGATTTGAAAATATATAATGAAGCTACAATAATCAGAAGTGTGTTACTGACATAATAACATATAGACCAATGAGAGCAGAGAGAGCTCAGAAATAAATCCAAAAAACTATGGCCAATCAATCTTTGACATTGATGCCAGGAACACAATGGGGAAATATTAGTCTGTTCAATCAATGGTGATATCAGCATGCTGAAGCATGAAATCTCATACCATATACAATACTCAACAGGAAATAGATTAAAGACTTAAACGTTAAACCGGAACCTGTAAAACTACTAGAAGAAAACATTAGGAAAATGATTTTTGGCACTGGTCAGGGCAATGAATTTTTGGTTAGGACCGAAAAGCACAGGAAATAAAAGCAATGTAGATAAGTGGGATTGTGTCACACGAAATAGCTTCTGCACTGCAAAGGAAACAACCAACAGAGTGAAGAGACAATCTACAGAATGGGAGAAAATATTTGCAAACCATGCATCTGATAAGGCATTAATATTCAAAACTGGTAAGGAGCTCATGTAATTTAATAGTAAAAACACCCCCAAATAACCTGATTAAAAAATGAGTAAAGAACCTGAATAGACATTTCTCAGAAGAATATGTACAAAATGGTCAGTGGGTTCATGAAAAGGCGCTCAATGTCAGTAGTCATCAGGGAAATGCAAGTCAAACCCCAGTGAATTGTCATTTCACACTGGTCAGATGGTTACCAGTAAAAGACAAAGGATAGGTATGGTTGGGGTGGGGAGAAAAGGAATGTAACTTGTTGCAACCATTAGGGAAACAGTATGAAGTTTCCTTAAAAAATTCAAAATAGAACTAATATATGATCCAGCAAATCTACTTCTGGGTAAATATTCAAAGGAAATGAACTCGGTATCTCAAAGAGGTATCTGTACTCTAGAGTTCATTGCAGCATTTTTTACAATAGCCAAGATATGGAAATAACTAAGTGTCTGTCTATTGATGGATGAATGGATAAAGATAATGTGATTGCAGATTATATATATACAGTATACTAGGCAGTATTATTCAGCCTTAAAAAAGAAGAAAATCCTCCCATTTGCAACAACAAGGGTAAATCTGGAAGACATTATGCTCAGTGAGATAAGACAGGCACAGAAAGAGAAATACTTCATTATCTCATTTGTATGTGGAATCTAAACTAGTCAAACTCATAAAAGCAGAAAGTTGAAGGTTGGTTGCCAGGGGCTGGGGGATGAAGGAAACAGGGAGGTGATGGTAAAAGGGTATCAAGTTTTGGTTACTCAGCACAAATAAACTCTGGGGATCTGGTGTTCAGCATGGCGACTACAGTTAATAGCACTGCATTGTATACTTGAAATTTTCTAAGAGAGTAGATAGTGAGTGTTTGCACCACACACACACAAAATGAAAAAGTGAGGTGGTGAATGTGTCAATGAGTGTGGTTGTAGTAATTGTTCCACAGTGCATATAGAGATCCAACGATCACGTCTACCCCTTAAGTATACAGTCTTTATTGTCAAGGGTACCTCAATAAACCTGGAAAAAATAAAATAAAATTTAAAATAGACGTCCTTTATTTTGGATGCAAACAGGAGGGAGCCCTGGGTGGGAGTCGGAGTCCTGATCCCTACCATCTTAGCGTGTGACCTTGGCCAAGGCATGTGGATGGAGGCTTCTGGCAGTGGTGGCTGTGAAGGCCGCAGTGATGGGGGCGGTTAACCTTCTGACTCCAGAGGGAATTCCCTGGACGTGACAGAAGGAGGATTCCTGAGTGAAAATTTCTCGAGCATTTCTGGTTGCCCAGGCATCCCACACAGTGTGTTCATGCTGCCCAGCTAGGATGTGCAAGGAAGGCTGGCACCAGGAGGCCCCAGCTCTTCTGGGATTCTGAGAATGTGGGTGTCAGGATGCAGGCGAGTTTGTCTCTGGCAACGAGGCTGCACCATCTCTCCTCCTTTCCTGCCCCTTTGTGAACCTGGGGTGGAAAGAAGATGTGTTTATTTCAGTTCTGGGACTTCTAAGTCCTGCTGCGCTGGTCCAGCTCCAATTCCCTGGCATGGTGAATCCATTTTCTAGAATAGGAAAAGACCTACACGGATGACCTTCCTCTCACTGACCGTGTTCCTGTGGGACTGGGTGGAATCAGAACCCGCTGAGCTAAGGGAGATTGAGGTTACGGTCTGTCATTAACGGTAGAGCAACAGCTGTCCTTGGAGGTATCTGTACACATCGAAATATTCAACATGGCGATTTTCAAAACCTCGTGTGCATGAGAAGGATCAGTGGTGGAAGAGGAGAGCTGCTGATCTTGGGAGCAATAGCAGCAAGAGCAGATGCAGCAGGGGGTTTGGTGGGGAGCACGAAGACCATGACAACTTAACAGGGGCCCCGTGAAGACTTTGTCCTCACCGGTGTAGGCAGACGGGACATGAGGTCAGGCACCAGTGGAAGAAACTCAGGCCTTCCCACTCCAGCCCTCTAGTCTCAGAGAATTTCTTAGGAAAAAGTTCTATGGAGAAGGGAAAGAACTAGAACTAAGTGTAGATGGCAGAGGAATGCAATGGCATTCCTGTAATTCTGCATAAAAGAGTTCACAGATTATCACGTGACGATCCTCTAATGACCTTTAATCCTCATTAGAGGGTCCTCTAAAGACGATCCTCTAATGAAGCAAGAAAGTGTCTGGAGATCCAAAGTTCCTCTCATGGACAAACGAGACCCTCCTGCCCTGTGAGACATTGTGTCCTTTTTTTTTATTCCTCGAAATTTCACTATTGATATATTAGCACCAAGGCAGTTGATTTAGCCCTATGATGAAACATGATATATGAATGCTGGATAACAATGTGCCAGGCCCTTAATTATGTTATTTACAAAAGAAAGGAGTTCGCCAATATCTTTTGCTGCTTGACCTCTGAAGAGATATTGTAATTGAGGTCACTCACAGCTTCTGAAGAGCTGATGTCTTTCTAGGATACCACCTCGTCTTCTTGGACCCAATAGCAGAAGTGAAACTCAGTAGGGAGCAGCTCTGGCGTCCTGGTCAAAATAGTAGCATTCCGGCTGTGTTTCTGTTTTAACCTAAACCGTGACCTTGGGCAAATCACATAACCTCTGCTGGATTTTTAAACTGGGGTAAAGACTAAATAGTACTAATATTTTTTCAACTGCTAGAGTCTGTAGGACTCCATTACATTTGTGAAACATTTCTTTTTGGAACGGCTGCTAGAAAGGCTGTGGGATTCCGGCTAAGGAAATAAGGTTGCACGAGAAACTTTATTAAAAAATTTCAAGGAAAGCCAGAACTAGATATAAATTTATATGCAGTTTAAATGAAAGGCATTTTTAGCATTCATGTTTTATTTATGAGGGTTTTAGAGGGATTAATGAAGAGAAAAAAACACATTTAAATGTACATAAAATGCAACTTTTTATAAAATATTAACTATGTCACTATTAACAGTCTTTGGAAATTTAGTGCTCTTATTTCTTCACTCATGTCTAAAATAATCCCTCTTCAATCAACAATAACCCAAATTACTGAATTTATTGAACTTTGTTTATTTTGTAAACTTTGTAAGGAGCCAGGGGATTTGAGTACCATATGCTCAAATGGTACAAATTGTGAATTGCAACTATTGTTATTATTTTGGAAAGCGAAAAAACCGAGTCGAATTTAGACATGTTAATGTCTAAGGAAGTAAGCCTTTTCTCCTGGGTACTAGAAACACAGAAGGGATTTTGACAGAATAGTTTTGGGAGAAATAAAACCACAGAAAAGGAAACCAGAATCTGAAAACTACTGTGTGGATTTTGAGACATGTATCTGTGGAAGTGATGCGGTTTGGCGTGAAGTTATTATCAGCTGAACGGGGCTTCTATCCAGGAATGGGGCGAAGATTTGAGAACTATCCTTGAGCTATACAGATCGAGGGGTAACAGCTTTGTAAAACCTTTGTCACCTCTGATAGCCTCTACGCCACGTCTCTGGGATTATGGTGACAACCAGCATGTGTGATCAAAATATTAGAGAAATATTAAAAAAAGAAAAAAGTATTAGCTGGAGAATTAGTCAGTTAATGATATCAAAAGCCATCTGAGTAGGAATGTTGTTTAAATCAACCCAAAACAATTTATTAGGGTGAAAGTAGAATTGCGGAGAAAGAGACTCTAAACATATTTTAATAAACAAGGGAGCATAAATGGAAGTTAATAGGATAATACTCATTAGTATTTTAAAGTAATAAACTCACTGTTATTATCTTTATTTAGTATTAAATCTTTGCTGTTTCTGTAAATAGAATAAAATACATGGATTTACATAGGTTCACGACTGTACTAGTAAGATCTGCAAATTCTTCTGCTGTGGGAAGGTTGGCCAGACCAAGGACAGACAGATTCTATCTGATGGTCCTAGAGCAGGTCACGACCCATGAGACCAACAAATCTGCCATCTGACACATGGTCTCAGCACGGTTATGACTTTGTTTGTTTAGTCTGTTTGATTTCACATTTCATTTTATTCCATTGCATTTTTACCAATGTCATTGGGGAAAATGAGGTTAAAATCAAAGGCGTTTTGTTTTCTCCAAAGATTTTATTCTGAAGATTTGTATATAAACTCTACTGAATTATTTCTGTGCTGAAAGCTGAAGTAGAGTGTGATGAATGATTACTTACAAAAAGATAAAAAGAGCTAAAGAATTCAGTGTATATCTTACTGGAGATTATATAGGACATACAGAGGAACATTTTTATAAATAGCCTTGGTAGAGAGAAGCCAGAGTGGGTCTTACAAACATTTGCAAGAGGGAACCCAGACTGAAGTAGGAAAGTAAACAATTATATGGTCCTCTGAGGAACAGTCCCCAAGCCCCACTTGGACTTGGAAATGGGCCCACTGGGCTCCGTACTTTGTGAACTCTTATCTTGGTCCTAAAACATACACTGTGAAAAGTGGCACCACAGATTTCAGTGTGGAACTTGATGATCAAAGGCCATACCCTGAAGTTCAAAGCTCCCAGCAGAAACTGGTAACAGGTCGCCCTCTCCCAGCTCCTCTGCACTCCTAGTTTTGAGAAGAATGCAAAGAGGAAAGGCAAAGTGAGTCATCCCCCTTTCCCATGGTTGTCCTCTCTTGTCCTCTGGACACCCTGCTTTTGCTTTTGCAGACAGAATTTGAGGGTCTCTCCTTGGAGCTGAGGAGAGGGACACAGCCTGGCCAGGATGACACTAAAGCGACAGAGAACACACAGCCCTCACTCACTCCCACCCACTTCAGAGCAAGTGGGAGACATGACTCCATGGACTGGTGAGGGACATGCCTCAGACGCTCAGTTACCCACGGGGAGGAACCAGGGCAAAAGCCGCTGAGCCAGGGACACAGCTGGCCTCCTGGGGCTGTGCTGTGATGCTGTCCGTCCTTGCTGGTTTCTGACAAAGAGGGGTACCTGGTGCCAGTGTGCAGCTAGGGCTATGATAGATATCTTCAATTATACGATAATCAGAGACAGACTAATTAGATACCACTCGATAACTAATCAGTTGCAACATTCATAAAACTGCTTCTCATTTCCTCCTTACATCAGTGTAACAGATGGTGCCTGGCATTCTAAGGGCAGAACTTGTAGGCAGAGCAGGAAGTGCGGTTATGGCTGAAGGATCAAATATTTGGTGCAGGCATTAGGGAGCCAATCAGACTGTGAAGCCGAGAGGTGCGTGTGATTTACTATGGAATTTAATCTCCTTGAAAACAATCTTGCAGCCATATTAGGAAAACCAAAATGTCATCAACTAACACCTGAAATTCCTCAGCACCATCTGTCTGTAACATTAAACAAAACCCAGGGGACTCCAGGAGAAAGAACATGAACAATTTAATGATGAACTTAACCTCGGTAAGGTGATAAATGATACCTTTGTGGCTCATCATTAGCCAGCAAGTGCTGAAAACCACTGGGCAGGGTTTCTCTGGGCAGGGCAGCCGGGCACATATGCCAGGCAAGTTACTTTCTCTCGCAGCAAACCAGTTCCTTTGAAAACTAGTTTTTCTCAGTCATTACGCACTCCCATTACCTCCTTCCCGTTGGACCAGATTTTATTTTTTTTCAGTAATTCAAGCTTATAAAGCACTAGTCGTGGATTTGTGCATGTTATAGGTAAAAGCTCTCTTCCTCAAGCATTGCTGAGCTCACTCCAGTGTACCAGCACTGCACTAGACATTAAATAGAAAAGTCACACTTTGCTAAAAAGAAGATGCCATTATTTCTTTTGAAACTATGATTTTATGAATCAGTAAAGTGAAAAAAAAAGGGAAAAAAGCCTAAGTATAATCGTAAATTTGCATTAAGTATAGGATGCCTCCAGATTTAAGTTAAAATGTGAAACATTTGCTACTAAGATTCAATGAAATAGGGGGGGTGACATTTATGTAGAATTACGTTAACTTTTTTGTTCTTTTTCAGCATGGCCATTTTATTTTTAATGAAAAGTGGGTTTTGTAAAAAGAAAGAAAGGTGCCATCACAGAGCATTTATCTCTCTGACTCACCACTGGCATTTAAAACAAAAACAAACTTTATTTTTTAGAGCAGTTTTAGATTCACAGCAATATTGAACGAGGAATACAGAGGTTTCCTATATTCTAGTCCCCCTACAAATGCACAGCCTCCCCTGTCAGTGATATCGCCCCCCCACCAGAGGGTGCACTTGTTACAATTGATGAACCTGCATGGACACATCATACTCCCCCAAAGTTCACAGTGTTTATTATGGCTCACTCTTGGTGGTGTGCCTTCTATGGGTTTGCACACATGTATAGAAACATGTATTGATCATTATGGCATCATACAGCGCATTCTCACTGCCCTAAAAAGACTCTCTACTTCACCTGTTCGTCTTTTCCCCTGCCCCACCCCCAACTCCTGACAACAACTGATCATATTACCATCTCCATGGTTTTGCTCTTTCTAGAGTTCCGTACCCTTGGAATCATACAGGTCTAAGTAGCCTATTTGGGCTGACTTCTTTCACATAGTTATATGCACTTAAGTTTCCTCCATGTCTTTGCATGGCTCACTTGTCTGGATGTTCCAGTTTTTTACCCATTCACCTACTGAAGGGCATCTTGGTTGCTTTCAGGTTTTGGTGATTATGAATAAAGCTGCTATAAACATAGGTGTGTACGGTTTTGTGTGGACATACATTTTCAACTCATTTGAGTAAATGCTAAGGAGTACAGTTGCTGGATCACATGGTAAGTGTGTTTAGTTGTGAAAAAAACTGCCAAACTCTCTTCCAAAATGGATGTACAATTTGCATTCTCACCAGCAATGAGTGAGAGTTCCTGTTGCTCCACATCATTGCCAGCATTTGATGATGTTGGTGTTCCAGATATTGGCCATTCTGATAGGTCTGTCATGGTATCTCATTGCTGTTTTAATTTGCATTTACTTAATGATATTTGATGTTGGACAACTTTTCATATGCTCATTTGACATCTGTATATCTTCTTTGGCAAGATGTGTCTTAAGGTCTTTGGCCCATTTTTTAATTGGGTTTTTAATGTTGAGCTTTAGTTGTTTTTTTACTGTTGAGCTATTATTTTGGATAACAGTCTTTTATCAGATGTGCCATTTGCAAATATTTTCTTCCACTCTGGCCTTGTCTTTTCATTTTCTTGACAGTGTCCTTTACAGAGCCGAACTTTTAAATTTTAATGAAGTGTAGCTTATCAATTCTTTTTTGATGGATTGTGCCTTTGGTGTCATACCTAGAATATCATCACCATACCCAAGTTTATTTAGATTTTCTCCTATGTTATCTTCTTAGAGTTCTATAGTTTTGTGTTTTATATTTAGGTCTGTGACTAATTTTAAGTTAATTTTAAGAGATGTAAGTTCTGTGTCTGGATTAATTTTTGCATGTAATTGTCCAGTACTTTCAGCTCCATTTGTTGAAAAGATGCCACTGAATTTTCTGGGTGTGTCACCTTTATTTTTACTAACAAACCTATTTGGTAATTCAGAAAATATTGGCATGAGTAGCCTTTGATAAGACTGTGTCAAACTAATTTTTCTGGAATGAAGTAACATTTCAATTAAATGGATGAAATCCAATGTAATTATAGAACAGAGACACATTTTTGTCACCTTTACTTATGTTTCACTATAAGAAAAGTTTTTTTTTTTTTTTTTATAGAGTAATTCAGGAAAAAAGCAAACAAATAAACAACATGTAACTCTCTAAAGCAGATACTATGAATATGGAGAAATCTTTTCAATCTCTGATATCTCATAACATAATAATATTTTTGAGAATGAAAGAATTAATTCATTTAAAAAATAATTCGTTAAGTATTTATAATATTCCAGAAGTTCTGGGTGCTACATAAACAGGAATAACCTCAAATTCATATAAACCTTGACACTTGGATTTCTGAGAAGCATTTGACTGCTTTTCATATCAAAGGAGTTGTGTTAACTTTACTCTTAATCAAGCTCAAACTAAGTTGAGTCACTGTGAGAGAACCTTCTACATAAAGCACACAAGGTGGAACATACTCACTAATCACAGGAGGTTCATAATAATGCTTATTCAGGGATTCAGGGAAACAATTTGATCTATGTGGTCTCTGTCTCCTCCTTTAGGGCACAAATAATTTGAAGGTTGACACTAACCTGTAAGAGTCCTTACTAGTAGGATAATTTTGTAATAACACATGTAAAGTCTATGTTGAATTTTTGGCGAGTGACAATAAATAATGCCATTTGTGTTTTTAATGCATTATAAACCCTGTGATATTTTAGGATAAATGGATTATACATTACCTACTAATTAATTACTTCAATAGCTCAAAAACAGGATCTCTTTATTTGCTAGGCATGAGACCAAGAACAATAGATAAAAAGAAACATGCGGGAGATATCATCTCAGGGCTAGGCACCCTTTCCAGTTAAACCATATTTAGCCATTTGCACACATAATGTCTGGCATAAAAAAAAGAAACAAAGAAAGAAAGATTTGGTCTTCCTGATCCTGTCTGCTGAAAGCTCCTTGGCCTCTCCACTTTTGCTCCTAAACTCTTCTTCTCTTCCTAGTTTCTCCATTTTCTTATCTTCTTGCATGCATGCTCATTGCTTGGACCTGACCAGACATTTTGCTTCGCCCACGTTTGCTTCAATATCACCTCTCAAATGCAGTTTCATTATGGTCGTCTGGCTCCAACCACCATGCACATTCCCCATGTAAGTCACTGACATGCCTGGACCCACAGGACCCAGCCCTTGCCCAGTTTGTCTAGTTGGTTGGCACCTCCTCTGGATCTTTGGGACTACTGATGAGTCAAGAGCAGCCAAGAAATGCTTTGGTGATGAGAGAGAGAGACATATAGACACAGATCTCCTTCCATGAGGAGGTCACATTTCATCTGGAGACACTGCCATAAATACATAACAGGTGGAGAATTAGAGAGCATTTGCCTGAAGTGTAGTTATGATGATTATACACTTATTTATAGAAACAGATTGCGTTCCATTTTTGACATTGATTTTTTTGAGTTTCGTTCATTTGTTTGACGTTGAAACCTCACAGGAAAATTATGTGAAGTCAGTCATGTCTGCTGGTATCATTGTAATGCATATGCGTTAAAGAAGCAAGTACGTGTGTGGGGAGAAACGTACCAGTGCATTATTGCGGAGCCTTTTAAAATGGAGATTGTGATTTAAGGAAAGAATTTTGAACTAAATAAAAGGAAATAATCCTGGCTGTATATTCACTTTCTGTGCAACCTCGAATCACTCAATAAACCTCTTTCTTTCTAAAAATTAAATGGAGATATAGAGGCTTATTTTCAGAAGTTCTTTCCAACTTAAAATTTCTATTATTTTAAATGCTATATGTTCAGGTTCCCTTGGGTTTAAATACAAAATTATGTTTAGTAACCAAAGATTATCTAGAAAGGATTAAGGACTTTTATATTGAAGAAATATACTCTCTTGTCTACATGGGGGAATTTGAGGGAAAATCATTTTTAAAAGTTAGTTTAAAAACTAGGTTGCACAAGTTGACTTGAAAATTGAATAATAACATCACATTTATACATGCTCAACTATGTAAGGACTTCAGTTACTTTATTAACTATTCATTACTTATTCATCAGTCTCAGGAAAAGCCTGAACTTTATTTTTCTGATGTTCTGCTTCACTTTCTGCATTTCTGGGTAAGGTAGGTAATTTTACAGCTTCCACAGATAAACTTTTTTTGACAGACTGGATGCAAGCCAGGCTGATGGACACTGCCAGAAAGTCCATCCTAAATCATGACTCGTCCAGGACAGTCTTCTTTCAAAGGTCAGGTTCGGAGTAAGGGTGGGATATTCTATTGGGCGGAACATCTCGCTGGTAACGGTTAGAAACTCTGGACCAACATTTTAAATGATTATTTGAGAGCAGCAGAGTGCAAGCCCAAAGAGACAGAAAGTGGAGGGGCTTTGAGCCTTTGAACTGGGCTGGGTGAGGTCCACCTTATATATCGTCTTCCCAGAGGCCGTGCTTCAGGCCATGGGGTGCCTACAACTTTACTCCTTTCTGTGTATAACACATACAGTTCCTTCTATGTGTGTTGGGTCTTACTGGTCACCAGGAATGCTGTCATTCAGTCCAACTGATTCATATTACTTTCACCCTCTCAAGCCCAGCTAATGGCCTAGTTACTCAGCGAGACCTTTCTTGACCTTGCATAACTTTTCCTTCTCTGATTTCCTAAAGGCCTTGAGGTATGTGCCACTCAATCGCTTCTTTCTATATGTACTTTCTTATTTTATTGGCCTTTAGGACAAAAGAACCGTGCCCTTTCAGGTGCCCACAGCTATTGTCTCCTGGCTTCTGGAGCATTTTTTCTGAGCCTTCCAATGTCATTTCTGAATGGTTTAATTTCTCTGAACATGTTGGGTTTTGAAGTGAGGTATACCTGGAATGGAATGGTCACTCTGACTTTTTGGAGATTTACAGTTAACTCTTAGTGATTTAGAGAATGGGGTGAAAATATTAGTAAGTGTGTAAATTGGAAAAACTATATTGCATAACATAATAAAATTAGAAATCAATAATAATGATACCTAGAAAATCTTTAAATATTTGAGGGTTAAACAATCCAGTGTGGGTCAAAAAGGATCACAGAGCATGAGAATATACTCTAACATAATTATAATAAAAATAAAATATATCAGAATTTGTAGAATGCAGCTAAAGAAGTACTCAGAGGGAAGTTTATCAGTTTACATGTTTATATTAGAAAAGAAGAACACCAGTTTTAAAATTGGTGATTTGTGTTTCCATCTAAAGATACTAGACAAATAAGAGCAACTTAAACACAAGATAAGTAAAAGGAAGACTATAATAAGGATAAGAACAAAGAGCAATAATATAAAACACAGTTAAATAATAAAAATGGAGAAAATTAAACTCAAAAATTAACTATGAAAACAGATGAAAAACAGTGCTCTAGGAAAAAAAAAAAGGAAACTCAAATTACCACTATCAGGAGTGAAAAATAAAATATCATGACATATCCTATAGAAATTTGAAAGATAATTATGCAGTATCATAAATAATGTTATGTCAATAAATTCAACAACTCTGACAAATGAATGGATATACTGACAAAATGATTTACCAAAACTGAAACAATAAGAAATAAAATTGGAATAGCCCTATACTCATTAAACTATCACATTTGCATTAGGAAAGAAAAATAACTTTTCCTACAAAGAAAACCTCACAGAAAAGTTACATTGTTTGAGTCTATCAAAAATTTAAGGTAGATTTGATAATATCAATCTTCCAAGGTTTTCAGGGAATAAAGAGGAAAGGAAACCTCACTCTAGTTAATTTTATGGAGCCAGCTTAAATCTGACACAAACTTCTTCAAAATGGCCTTAAAAGAAAACACATTTAATGACCAACGTCTACTATAGACATATGTACTAAAATCCTTAATTTAATGTTAGCAAATAGACACGTGGCATTTAACTGTAGAAAATAAACGAGTAAAAGATATCCTTTTTGGAATTGAAAAAATGGACCAGTCTTGTTATAGATGACATGTTGGTTTGATTATTTGCTTCATTTGGTTTTGTATTTTACTTTTACCACTATAGAAATAAGCTTAACCTCATAGATGGGGGATTTTCCCCCCTTTTCCTTTCAGGATCACCCTGGGCCTTGAAATGTACTCAGTTCACCTCTTCATTAGTGGGGGTTTGAAAGCTCTGCGGCCTTTACAACACACAAGCAGACCCCTACTCCCTGGCAGACTGCTCCAGTCCTCCTTACCCTTCTTGCAGACTCGCCTTCTCATTCTCTCTCTCAACCACAGCACTCATAAACTTGTTAAAAATCATGTACATTACTCATTGTCTGTCACCCCCTTTTCTCCCACTGTTAGAATACACTGTCCGCGAGGCCAGGGTATTGGGGCTGCTTGGGCAGTTTGGTTCAGGGATGTATTGCGGGGGCCTGGGGCAGTGCCTGGCACCTAGTGGGCTCTCAGTCATTGTCAAATGAACGAATTCATGACTGAATGGGCTGGATATGAAGACCCACTTGTCTCCCGGTCTTCACAGTGGTGTTGTTGACAAGGAAGCTGAAACATACACGTACTATTCCGTTAGAGCCCCACAGTAGGTCTGCACTGACCCCGGCTGGGAAGCTGAGTTGATTAGACACATGGGGAAGTCAATCCATGGGGCGGCCTCCTCCTGGCCTCCTCTGCTGTGTTGAACTCAGATGCCACTGAGAGAGTCACTTTGATGAAGGGAAACGGAAGCATTGTTTCACTGGGCAGTGTCTTGGGACCTGGCGCTGCAGCTTGTGTTTTCACTCAGCAGAATTTTGAATCCATAGCTTCTAGGAGCAGGAGAGAACTTGCAGAGCGGCAGGCACCTCACAGGCATAAAGACATGCACAAGGCACTTTGCTCCAGCACCTGGCAGCACCACGGGGTTTCTCCTCAGGTGTGTAGAAGCGGGCAAACCGGGGCCACCACAGAGACACTGAAGGCCTTTTCTCAGTGACATCGCCAGTGATTTGGTCCGAGAAAGGCAGTCCTCAGTCAAAAAGAGGCCTTTGGAGCTGCCCTGCTTTGGGGGCTGGCACCTGCTTTTCTGGACGAGGCCGACAATAGTGAGTTGGGCACCTGTCTTTAACCATCGCGTCGGTGACATCCTGAGGACTCTGGGTAATTAACAGCCGGGCCCCTAGCACTCACACCACTCATTAACTGGTAGCTACATTTTCCAAAGGCTGCAGTCGCACTCCTTTGTATTCATATATGCTTTCTCCTGCTGTTCTGAGAATTCTCAAGTTGCAAGCTCTTGCAAAGAACGTTTGTATTAAAGCATTATTTTTGTTCCCACTCCCTAGAGCTTCTTTTATGGTTTAAGGTATGGAGCCTTTATCATTTCTGCTCCAAAAGGGTGGGGTTCAGAGACAGGCCCTCAGAAGCATTTTCAGTTTGACATGACAACACTACTAGCTGCTATCGGGAGGCCTGTGTCCTATGCATGCTGGGAAATATGACAGTGGCAAGGGAAATATCGATTGTTCACGCAGGGGCTGGACAAATGCATACATCTCCCGCCTCTGGACCCAGAGTGGGCCATGCTGTGCGGGGAGTGTGAAAGCAGTGCAGACATCATGGAACTAGGCTATAGCGATGGAGCCGAACTCTGTGTGCCAGGACCAGGCTGCATTCATCATGGGACAACTGCTTCCTGAGGACACCTCACACTCCAGGTCCTGGGATAGATGCTGGGGACAATCAGGCCTCACTCTGCTGTCAGCGAGACGGAAGTCCAAGACTGAGTCTTCCCATTTTGTGCACTTGATTCCCTACCAACCTGCTTGCTCGTGGTCCCAGAGATTCTACTTTGAGTCAGAAGCACTCATTTTGAGCAATCACAGAGCCAAAAGGTCTATAGATTGATAGGCAGCATCCTTCCCGAGAGGTACAAGGATGCAGAGTGCAGGCTCATGTGGGGTTGGGACCAGACCCGTTCGATTTCTAATCTGGGATGTTAACCTTACTCACTCTGTGACCTTGGATGTGGTACCAGTCTGACTGGTACCACAGTTTCCTTGTCTGTAAAGCGGAAATAATAATACCAGCTCTCTTTTCTGTTGTACTATTAAATGTAGTAGTCGTACAAAGTACTTACCACTGAGTATCACATACAATAACCACTCCAAAAACTCAATGACTGGGGCATAGACCTCTACAGCAGATTAAAGAAAATAGTCAGCAGAAATAGGAAAATCATCTATAATTAATAAAAGACACAAAGTAGACCTAGCCAACCCTGCACATATTCAGGTCCTCAGGCCATGACCCAGCATCATGCTGGCAGAGCTGACAGCAGAGAGGAATGCCGGCCCTCTGTGATGGTGGCAGAGGCAGATTCTAGAAAACTGTTGCAATAAACCAGAGCATTTCCCCAATTAAGCTGGGTCCAGATGGGAGAATTAAACACTGGGTAGAAGGGAAAACTAGAAGGAAACCCAAGAAAGCCCAAGGTTGGAAGTGAAATCCTATAACTGGGCAGACATTTGAAAAGCAGATGAAATTGGGTCCATATCTCACAGTATAGATTTTGAAGTCAGATGGAACTGGCTCCACATCTTACGAGCCAGTTAGAAACACAGTTGTTTTAACAGTAAAAATGTGCTCAGCATCTAAGGTGATAAAGATTATAGATGATAACTGCAGAATAATTAGCATATATTTCTATTGATTCTGACTAATTTTCAGTTGTTTATGTCTGCCACTGGGCATGGTTTTGAATATATGTAGAGAAAATATTTAAGAAAATGATGTGGCAAATGCTATGGGGAGAGCAAAGCGATGTAAAGGAAGATAAATTTTCTCTACTTCATGTGAACAAGTAAAATGTCAAAATTAACAGATAGCTTTAAGTTGGTTGTATAATGTTAAACCCAGAAAACCACCAAAATAGGCATATAAACAAATTTACTCATAAACACTACAAACAAGTCAAAATAAAATTCTAAAACAAAAATTAAGTAACTCATGGGACAGCAGGAAAAAGAACAACAGGGAATAAAGAGAGAACAAACAGAAAACCCAAAGAAATTAAAAGGAAATGATAGACCTGGGTCCTAACATATCAGTAATTGCCTTACATGGAAGGGGTCCAAATATATAAACTCGAACACTGAATTTTGACAAGGTCAGTTAAAAACATGAGCCAACTTTATGCTGTCTGTAATAAACTCACTTTAAATATGACAGTATACGTAGGTAGAAAGTACAAGGATGGAAAACATGTCATACAAACATGAATCAAAAGAAAGATGTGGTGTATTATCAGATAAAATCTGGAGTAAAGAAAATGAACAGAGACCGAAAAGGACATGAAGATAAC
Organism: Rhinolophus ferrumequinum; assembly: GCF_004115265.2. NCBI lineage: Eukaryota > Metazoa > Chordata > Mammalia > Chiroptera > Rhinolophidae > Rhinolophus > Rhinolophus ferrumequinum. Next base: position 67,904,795 of record NC_046296.1, read on the forward strand.
AGTGTCAATTCATGACGAAGACATAGCAATCCTAAATGTGTATGTATCAAACAACATAGCTGCAAATTATGTAAAGCAAATCTTATAACGGAAAGGAGAAATACACAAATCCACAAGTATAGTTGGAGACTGTAACCCCCCTCTCAATAATGAATAGGACAACCAGACAGAAAAGAAGCGAGAATATGGAACTCAATAATATAATCAAAAGAAGTAAGCAACATCTGTAGAAGATTCCACCCAACAACAGTAGATTCTGTTCAAGTGCTTATAGGTAAATTTATAATGTCTGTCAGGTCCCAACAAGGAAGAGCAGGTAGCCTGCTCTGTAGCAGTAAACAGTCTGGTTTGCTAACACTTATTGCATTTATTATAGCCATGGGTCTTTCCGAGTATTACATCTAATTATCTCAAATTACAAGAAAGGCATTATGATACTTGTTCTACAGATAAGAAAGTTGAGGCTCAGGGAAAGTGAAGAACTTAACCAAGTTTATCTTGTTGAGAAGGGAGGAGCTGGCATTGTACATGCGACATCTAAGGCGCCTGTCTTTTGCCCTCACTTCCCATGTAATATGGCACTGGCTGTGTCAGTTCACACAAAACCTAGGGGCAAATAGGGTATGATAGAGAAGGAGATGGGCTATAATAGAAGTGAAGAGGTTTTCTTGAACTGAGTTTATAGTAGACAGTGTTTGGGGACATAGACAATCATTCAGAATGCTACTTTCCTCAAACCCGCACAAACCCACACAGATGCAGCAATGAACAAAGGAACAGGTTCTGTACCAAAAAAATGATTAAAGTAGGATTCTTGTTTCTCTCTCTCTCTCTCTCTTTCTGGCTCTCCCTCCCTCTTCCCTCCCTCCCTTCTTTCCTGCTTGCTTTTGTTTCCCCTCAGAGAGACACCAGGAAATAAAAAATACTGCGTTTGGTTGGCATTTTGTAAAGCACAGAGTAGTAAATAAATGGCTCATGCCTGCGTACAACTGCTGAAGTTATATTTAGCCACAGGTGTGTTGATGCTGTGGGCTGTTTACTGCAAGGGGAACTGGAGTGAGCCGTCCTTCTCCACATGGTCCCACAGCTTCTGGTCCCAGCATGACCACTGTCAGATGTCTTTGTCCTGAGGCTGGGTGTTCAGGAGACGTGTTCTCCTTGTCATGTCCTTGAGAGTTGATGTGATCACCAGGTGGCCCTGGCATGGCTGGGTGCCAGTATTTTGACATCATTTTTGGCACGGAATGAATGACAGATACATTTCTCCACATTTTGAAGGTTTTAAAAAATAAGACTAAAATAATGTCACCCTGCTAGTTGGAAAGCATACTTTTCTCTTTGTTATTTTTGCCTCAATCTATTTTTCAGAATTGTGGAAGAATTATGGGTTCTTCCCCTTTAGCTTGGTGTGTTCTTTCTCAAATACAACAACACACAGCAAGATTTTATTGTGAGGATTTTTATCATAAGCTATAATCCAAATATGTAGCTTTATCCAGAAAGAGTGCAATTTGTAATTCCTTCTTCAAAAACTGTGAAAGACCTGCTTTGGCCAGATTTAACCCAGAAATAATTCAGACTGAAGAGTAGAACAGTTAGTTGATCAACTCCTAGAATTCATTAAAATCTACTAGAATACAAAGACAATAGTAACAAAAAAAAGTTGATATATTTTGACTTAAATATTCTCAGAAGAGACCAATGGGCAGCAGTTATAATGTTACCTAATAATAAAATTTTGATATAATTTCTGATGACTTTAATTTTTTTAATTTGAGTTCTTTTGTAATTTATGGTTGAAGAATTGGGATGGAGTAAGTGCCTAGAATGGAGAAAACCCACCAAGAACATTCCCTGGATTCATCAGGAATTTGTGATGGAGAACCAAAGACACCTACCACGGAGATAGTGACAACCAATCCACACACGTGTTGCTTGAAAATGGGCCTGCTGTCCCTGTGGTTACAATACGCCCAGTGTTTTGTGTTTCAGCCACCATTTGCAAACCAAACTTTTTTGATATGGATTCCTTTTTTTTTCTTCTTACTTGGTGGACTTGTGCAAGGCAAATGTCAATTTAATGGGAGTCTCTGAACTTTCCTCCAGCAGGACATGTCCTCATTTTTGTCTACCGAACTGCATTTTCAAAGGAAGAACACTTTTATTATCTCATGTTTTATTCATCAAGAACTGTATAACTGCCAATCAAGGCTCCTGGTCAACATGAGATTCCCAGAGCTGTCGACATGAGGAGTACAGCAAAGAGGCAAGGGGTGGCTTGTTTTGTCATTAATAGGCTGGGGTTTGGATCGCCGTCACGAGTTTTGTGCTCTTGGCAAGCTATTTGGTCTCTATTTCTCTATCTCTCCTCTTCTCTCCCTCCCTGCCCACTCTCTCTCTCTCTCACTTATAAGATGTATGTCAATGCTGACATATTGACCCTGCGAGATTGTTACAGAGGATGCTGAGACCTCAGGGTAGGGACCACTGTACTATGCAGACTCTTCTGAATCAGATAAATAGTAATGGAAAGGGAGAGGCACCCTATAATGGACTTTGGCAGCACATTGAGCACCTCATCTACACAACACCTGTTCAGCAGTCCTGAAGTTGAGGTCCAAACGGTACTGGGTCGGAAACTGCATCAGGGATGTGAAGGCTGCACCCAGGATGCCATGGGCCATGAGGCCACAGCATCAAGGCTGAACACAAGGGATTTACTGTCTCCCAGAAAGTCAGGTGCATCACAGGGCCATCTGGAGAATCTCAAACCCAATTCCTTGATTTCAGAGTTAGAGAATAAGGACCAGGCCCTAGAAGTCAGTGGTGGCACAACCTGAACTGAGTCCTGGAGTTGAATGTCTGGGTTCTTGTTGCAGGCACAGACCATCTATTAATATCAAGAAATCTGTGATAAAGCACATTATAAAGTACATATATTTATAGTATTAGGAAAGTTAGGAATAGCCACAGCTTCTAAACATCATGTACCAGGACCTCTGCTAAGTGCTTTACATAAATTGCATCATTCTAAGTCCACAAAAATCCTATTTTTCAAATAAGAAATGGAGGCTCATAAAGATAAGTGATTTTTCCAAATACATGCAGCTAGAACGGCTGAGTCAGGAATCAACCCTAACTAGACTCTTTGATGGGATGCTCATACATCATCCAGCCCTCTACCCCATCAATGTCCAGGGATTAGGTAACAGCTGTCCCCTCATATTTTCAGGGGACAAATGGCTGTTCACATCACCCCTCAGTATCCCCTTTTCACTAGGAAGCCACTAAGACTCAAAGAATAAATGGTGCCTTCAAAAGGCTCCTAAGAAAGAGGACGTGAGACTCCAGCCCTCTGAGGTGAGAGACATCGCTCTCTTTATTGTATGACACAGATGTCAAAGGGAAAAGCCATCCCTGCAGGGCTGGGTGGGGACTGCAGGTGTGTAAGAATCGGTGAGGAAAAGTTTCACAGAGGAAATGGGTTGGAGTTGGCCCAGAAATTATATATGGGATTCTGTTAACAAAGGAATAATGAAGGAGGATATATTAGGAAGAAAGCCTGCAGCCCCCGTAGGACATCTTTGTACCAAATAGAGTCCATAGAACATTCTCATTTGTATTCATACTGTAGATATAACTACAGCTCGATAGCCTTACAATGAGGTTCTTTTGCTATTTAAGCAATAAGCTCTGTCAGATAATTTCCAGCATGGGCCTGGTTTATATTTTTGTCACTCCAGTGATGAAGGTAAGGGTTCTAACACAACTAGCATGCCTCACATAAGGTTGTGTCCGTACTGTCTGATGTTGTGTAGCCGTGCTTCTTACCCGTTTCCAGAAGAACCTGTAGATAGGGAAACAGAAGGTTTGATCCGGGCCACAGTGCCCTTCTGGCAGAGGGCTTACTGTAAAAGCAGACCGGCAGCATTGCATTTATTTATATTACGTAGGCAGCTTTTGTGTCATTTCCAACTTGGCTTTGGAGATGGTGGAAATTGGTCTTTGATCTTAGCGATTATTCAAGCTGCAGTCCAGCCTGAGCCTCCGGCTATCACCTCTGGATTCAGGCGGCTACCAGGCATCTATTTCCTAGGAAAATGAAAAGCCTCTGGGGACAGACTCCATCTCTACCTGACCCCCTTCCTATGTCTGTGAATTTCTCACCTGTGCACGACGAAAGGCAGAGCCCACTCTGCTGAAGTTCTCCTGCCCAGCCCCACTCACCCAGGGCACCAAACATACAGCACAGGGCAGAAAGGTGAAGAAAGGTGAGGGAAAGGTGAAGGTCTGGGACCCAGGGCACTGGGACCATGGAGGGCGCCCTTTCTGCCGGTTATATAGCAGACTCGTGTTCCAGAGGGCCTAGCCTCAGGCTTTGGCCTCTTGCTCACCCAATAATCTTCTAGTAAGTTCCTCCACTTAAATTATCCAGACTAGCCTTCTTTTATTTGCAACAAAGATCAGTGACTAAAATACACAACCCAGTTAGGGCGATGGGACAGGTCTAAGACGAGGACATTCTGAACTTAGACCTCGGCCATCAGTCACATCCTTCTCTGGCTCAGCCACTCAAAATAGGGACTGAGTCTGGAAGTCAAGTGTGCAGTTAAACACTGAGTAAATATGAAGTGTCTCCCTGTGAATTGTATAGGATTCTAAGAGGACAAGTGACAAAATCATGGGGGCCAACATTTGGTAACTCAACTCGTTGGATTTAGAATAAGAAAAACTGGAGGAACTTCATTTCTACACAGACAATGTGATCACATGATTCTTTTCAAGCTTTATTTTCATTGTAATGTGGGGAAAGGGCCACGTTGCAAGGCTGATGTAGTAAATGTAACTGTAAGGTATTACACAATGTTAGTTGTCTGAACAATCATTGCTCTGAACTGATCGCAGTACAGGGAGATTTGTACTGTATGTTATGAAGAAATAAATAAGTACAGATCCACATAACATACCTCTGTTCAGTATGAGTGATGTGCTTTGATTGTTTTTTAAAACCTAGACCTCATCCGTTTGCCTTTCTCTTGGATGGATCCCCTGGTTCCCATCTCTCTTTAAAACGGCTGATGGAAATGAACCCTGCATTGGGAGAGGGGGAGACCTGGTGTCCTCCAAACTCAGATGTAGCATCCCATGCCACAGTGATTGATTCAGGGATGGGTACACCATGAGTCGGAATTCTAAGAGCACGTGGCCTCAGGAGCCATTGCCAGTCTCCTGGGGGCAACAAAATGAGGGACCAAAGTAGACAGTGAGGCTACCAGGTTCCAGTGACTCGGCCTGACCAGCTGGATCAAGCTTTGCCTTAAACCAGTTGTGTCTGTACACACAAAGGCCAACAGAGTCTATATTATTGAAGCCAGATTGAGTTGGGTTTTTATGCTCTTTGCAACCAGAAGCACTGTATCTGATGCACTGTAAATGTTTTAGTGTTTGGAAGTTTCCCTTTAGGTGTTTTAGTTTCTGCAATGGTGAATGACATTACAAGCAATTCGGCTGTAAGCTGTCTCAAAGCATTAAGGGCGAAGGAGGCATAACATTACTGTACAGCACGGGGGAACTCATAGTTGACCTTGGGCTTTATATCTTAAACTGGATACGGTAAACACACGTATGTACATACATACACACATTCTTGTATATTCACAAACACACATACATGTATATATGTATATGTACATATATATACACCTGTATCTGTTACATATATACATGCTGCACACATACATGTATGTGCCTGCATATGTATGTGTCTATTTATACACACACATGCTGTGTGAGAACAGTACAGTGGAGAGCACTGCGAAGAACTCTGGCTTGAAGCTCAGGAGATATGTCTCTTGGCTGTGCCACTAATTATTTCCGTGGTCTTGGCAAATCCACTCAGAGTTTACTCTGGCAAATTCACCGTACATTACATGAATGGTTGTTAACATTTCCATGACATTTAACAACGTGGTCTTACAAAAATGGTCTCATTTAACCTTTAAGCAGTTCTGTACAAGAGAGGACACTTGTTTAAAAATGCAGATTTCCTGGTGGGATTCTGAGACCAATGAAGTAGAATGCCTGAGGGTAGGGCCCAGGTATGTGTGTCTGTCACAATCACTCCAGGTGGTGATTATGCCTAGGCAAGTGGGACACCCAACACTACCCCTCCTCAGTGTTTCATCTTGTGGTCTTCGCAGTAGTTCTTGGGGAACCCCAACTTTCTTTGTTCATAAAGGTTATCGGGGAGACTATCCTTCTCCAGGGTGGGCATATTTGAAGCCTGCGTACCCCGGGATTTCTTAGTTCTATGAATAAACACATGTCCTTGTCTGGTTAATGAGGTTGGGTTGGGCACCCATGAGTGACAGCTGAAAAGATCTGGCTGCTACAAGATGAAACGTGCTCCAGTACTAGGAAGCCATTACATCCTGTGTCCGCCCAGGAATCTGTAATCATGTTAAAAAGCCTCTCTTTCCTTGTTTGGAGAAGACCTGTCCAGTTCTTGGTGGTTCTTCCACCCAGGGCTAGGCAGTGCACGTGTAACCCATCTCCTACGTGACAGACCATTAGACGTGTGAGCACCTTGTCATGTTTCCTGTCTGCGCTTTCCCAGGCTGAAAACTCCTAGGAGTTCTGCAAAGAACAGCAGTATGTGTTTCTGTGTTTCATGCTAACGTCTGTCACTTAATGCGTCCAGCCCTTTGAGTTACCTACTAGGAGAAACCGATTGCTTTTTCTTCACCTCTTGTTGGTGTTTAGATACTTCAGTCCCCTCTCCTGGCAGATATGGTTCTCCTGCCTGAGTCAAAATGTTGAAAACTGAGACAAGTTGAGGAAGTGAGGAAGCTGGACTGTGGCGTAGGCTCAGCTGCCTGGCAATGGACTGTTTAAGGAATACAGTTGTTCTGCCCTAACAGCACCAGTGCATGTCATGCCCTGCTGCCCCAAGGAGAAAGCATGATGACGTTTGTTTTTAGGTTTCCACTTAAGGTGGTTAGTAGACTGCTCGTGCTATGTTATAATACAGTTCTCTCTTTATCTCTCAGATACCTGCACTGGGTGTTCAAATCCTCTACCAATTTAAGCAAATGTGTCACCTACCGTGTGGGGCATAAGATATCTCTTTCTCCCACCATGTTTTCCCTTTCTGATGAACCTCAGATCTGTATGCAAGTGGCAGTGGAATGTGGGCCCCACAGCCAGATTGAAAGGTCTAATTCCTCAGGTCGCCACACACTAGCTCTGGGCCTTACCTCCTAATCTATCATATGATAATGATAGTCTGGATTTTCTGGGATTATTGTGAGGATTAAATTAGTTTGTATATTTCGAGTCTTCAAGACAGTTCCTGACTTTGAGTAGGTGCAACATAAATGCAGGGAAACTTCTTATTAATTGATGACATTTAAAGTGGTCCCAGTGTGATGTTAAATACAAAGTGAACATGGCCGCTGAAAGCAGGTGGTGGCATTTGGTTATAATGTGATCTTTGCGATGAACTGGAACAGGCTTTACTATTTTTTCAAGACTACTATTAAAATGCAAATAAGCAATTAAAGAGTATATTTTCTTAACATCAGATCACTGAGACTATATCCTTGGCCTCCTGGGACCAAAGACCCCACTTGGAGAAATATGAGCCTAGAGAACAAGAGCTGCACAGGTGCATCTTCATACGTACCCAGTTCCAGCACTGTGCCTGGATAGAGTCTGCCCTTGTCAGCCCACGTGGACATAGCGTATGCACTTATAGTACCTGTGATGCACCAAAGGGTAGACCAGAAGTCTGTTGTCGTTTAGTTCCTCTGAATTCCTTCATGCTTCTTTGTTAATTCCAGAAAACTTTGACTGATTTTGATGATCTGGGTGCAAAGATAAAATATTAAGTAAGTGTGTGATTTGGCACACTGTTTATAATAATGGTGTTTGATAAATTTTGGAAATTGGTATTTTATCCAAGTACATTGAGTGAGGTCAATAGTTCATAAACCCACAAGTTGGTAAACCACTGTGCATAGTGTCCTCTTCAACAAGTTAGGATCTTGAGGGCCGATTCTCTACCCTCCTAGTTCTGCATATCCCCTGAATGATGCTTGACAAATACGAAGCCCTTGGAAAATGTAAGTCAAAAAATGATGAGATGTCTTCTTGTGGAACGCTGCTCAATCTGAGCTGGTTGATAGAGCCAAACACATTAGCTACCTGGAAAGCAAACACACTTTAGAGCCACTATACGGTGATTCCAATCCTGGATTTACTTACGGCCTCTTCAACCTTGGGCAAGAGGCTCAACTTCTCTGAGCCTCAATTTCTCCTTCTCACTGGTTAGAGAAAATTAAATGAGGTGGCATATGTAAAACTGTTAACATTGCATTACTGTATTTGCCTGTTGAAAGTGATAAGCAATTAATACTTGTATAGTTTTACCCTAGTCCCTCTCTCAATCATCAGAAATTAATCTTTTTATTATTAAAATAAAGCCTTTGTCCTTCATCAGATTGACAGAGCCTATGTCCTAATGTAACTTTAGGTTTAGATATTAAGGTTAAAATTGTCCATTTCAAATCAACCATAATATGGTCCAAATAGATTAATATACTAATGCATTTCAAATGCATCACTATGAGTATAAAGAAAACATGGGCAAGCCCAGACTGGACAGCATTATACAAGCAAGACCTTTCATCATTTCACCGATTTTACATTTCCTGAGAGTTTACTATTTGTCAAGCTTCCTGGGCACCATGGGTACGCAGAACAAGGAAATAAGAAACTGGGTCTCAAGAGCCTAAGTTTGAGAAGGGGACATAATGCACAAGTATTTAACAACTAGTAGGTTTGTGAACTAATGATCTCTTTCTCAGCAGTTGAGATGAAATACCAATGAAAATTTTGTCAGCTTCTGAATTTGTGTTTAGTTGTGTAATTATTTTCTTCAAACCCACAAACAAATGACAAATCCTAAGAAACAGTCTGTTCTTTTTCCAGTCACTTGGGGTGAAAATGGCAAAAACTAAATTCCCTACAAAGTTCTTACGTGTTCTTTAGTAAAGAATAGGGCTGAATGTTCCACCCGTGATTCTGCGCTAAACAAACCTAAGCGTCAGCAAACAGAGATGGCGTCCCCACAGGAACGGCTTAACAATGCTTCGTACTTCGGGGCACCGTGCAGACTGGCTCCGCGGGCTGCCAGATCACCTCCCATCACTGCGCGTGTGTCTATTTGCATGTGAGAGGACGAGGTACATGTTTCCCAAATAACAGGTTTTAGTCTCGGAGGTGTGCTTGGCAGATTATATTCCTAAATTAATATGGAAAGCAATGCTCTGTGAACAGACCAGATGAGCGATTCAGAAATCCATCACTCTTTCATTCCCACTCAATGCTCTTTAGTTTCTATACATCGTGCAGGCCTCATGTGTGGCTATTCACCTTGTCAGGGGTTTCTTAGAATAACTTACGAGAATGTCATGCCCATGAAGTAAAACACCAAAGAAGTTAGTGATAACCATAATTTTGGTGGTTGAAATCCATTGCTTTATACTTGAATGACTGCAAATGGATAAAGGAGATTTTTTTCTAGTCCAGAAAAATAAGGTTACTAAAAAAGAGAGATACCAAGTTTATAATTTCAACAATAAAGTGGGCTTACTGAGGAGAGATAATAAAGCAATGAAGCTGAGTGCTTAGCTGGGGCAAAGGTTGCTGAGCCAGCAGAAGGGCAGATGTGTTTGCTCTTAGATGCACCTGCTACTCCCGGGATCCGTGTTAGAAGAAACGGCAGCTGCACTGAAGAGTTGAAGGGTATATTTGCACCTGGGACCAAAGTGTTGGAAGTTTAGTACTGAAAGAGCAGTACTCACATGAAAAGAAAACACACAACATCAGAGGTATGGAAAGGTCATAGGACTTAAGCTTATACATTCAAACAATGTAGTCTTTGGCTTTGTTGTCTGGGCTTTAGTGATCTTGACACAGGCCAAACATGGAAAAATGGACGAAGAATTCTCTGGGTGTGTAGGCTGGACCATGGACAGACGATGAGCCACCCTGCAAGGCCATGGTCTTATGGGAAGGAGGAGAAAACAGGGATGGGCACAAAAGAGGTGGAGAACAGTGTCAACGCAGCGCCTTCTGTGTGTTACGCTTGGCTTTCTTAATGCTCGCACTGACCCTCTGAGGAAAGTGTGACTATAAAGTTTTACATTGCTGGAACTGAGATTCACATCCGAGAAAAGATGTGATCTTTTGGTCGCATAGCTGGTAAGTGAAGGAGCAGGGTGCAAAGCTCAGTGATTCCAGAGTAGCCCCACCATGCCCCACCTTTGAAGCACAGGTCATGAGCACATCAGCAATAGCAAGTGCTAAGGTGTGCATTCCAGCAGGGGCCAGCTAGGTGACTGCTGGAAGCCCATGACGTCTCTCCGGGCTAGTTCTCACCATCATGAAGCTCCACAATAGGAAACTGAGTTACAAGGAGTCTGAGATTACAGAGCAATCGCCAGTACATTGGAGGTTAGGGTTAGAGTTAGAATTTAGGGCTAGGACTCAGTCAAGGGAAGCATGAAAACACAAAACCAAAACGTGTTTCAGAGAGTGGGAGCAACCATCAAAGCAATCTGATGGAGTCTCAGGCTCTCAGAGGTGGAAGGGAACTCAAGGTTCATTTAGTCCAACAGCCCTGTCAAATGCATGAACTTCTGTTTCATCGCTAGCAAGCAGCCAGCTAACACTTGTACGAGGATCGCACTTAACATTCCACCAGGTAGCCCACAGTCTTTTGGCCCCTGTTAGGGTTAAAAATGGGCTTCTTCGTGCCAGGAAGGATGCAGTGTTCCCCATCAGGCTTGGCATCCTCACTCCCATTCTCTGAGGCTGAGAATGGGGTCTAGACGTGGGAAGGATGGTAATTAGAAGTGGGAATTACACAGCCTGAATGAGTAGTTGGAGCTGTGGAGGGACAAGGAGCCAGGAAAATCTTCATAAGTAGTAGCTTATTTTTACAAAAAAATGAAATGATATGCATACGTTTACAGAGTATGAGTTAGCATTAAAATGAAGACTGTCTAGCTTCCTGACTTCTTCCTTCCACTGCATGCTGCCAAGATGTCAGAGTGGACATTGCTTCTTGAGTATAGTCAACGATAGTGTATTAAGTTTGCATGGTGACAGATGGTAACAGACTTAATATGCTGATCATTTTGCAATGTACACAAGTGTCAAATCACTATGCTGTACACCTGGAAAGAACATTTTTTGTCAATTATACTTCAGTACTTTAAAATTCAATATTTTAAAAGCAAAATGTGATGGAAGGAGAACTAACTCTGGGTGGTGAACACACAATGCAATATACAGGTGATGTATTTAGACATGCACACTTGAAACCTATATAATTTTACTAACCATTGTCACCCCAATAAATTTAATAAAAATTAATAAAAAAACATTTTAAAATCAAAATGTAAAAAAAAAAAAAGAATCATATAGGCTTGCTCATGTGTCATTTCTGATGGATGGGACTAAATCCTAATTCAAGTCTTCCAGAGAAGACGTTTCATCAGCCAGTTCCAATCCCCATCCCACATGTAGTAATGGTTCCCAGTGACATCTCACTTTTACCTCAGGCTATAGTCTATGCTGTTCCCTCCTCTAGCATACGCCTCTAGTTCATTCAGCTTACAAGGTCACCAAGTATCAGATCTAAATGAACTGAGCCATCCAATCTATGGGGTGATCCTCCCTCAAACCTCTTTGGGCCACTTTTATATTCCTGTGATTTAGATCTCATCTCTTTTTTACTTTTTAATCAAGCAACAACACTAAATAGGCTTGTAAAGTACGTCTATTTTGTATACAGGTGAATGATTCTTTTGTTGTGTCTGTCTGCTAGACACAAGTTTATAAATCATCTCACGACTATTCTTTGGAGTGAAATGGTTTGTCCTTGCCCTCCTCTCTCTCTTTTTTTTTCCCCCAGAAAGATGCGTCATAGTAAGGTTGATAACATATTTTGGCTGAGAATAGATCTTGGCAAAATTGGAATTCTGGCTCATCCTTTGCATCTCGCTGAGGCTTTTTTGAACTTAATTGGTCTTTAGATAAGAGCTGAGGTCAGCAGGGGTAGACTTTATCATCTCCAAGATAAAGAGGGATCAGAGGCATCACATATAACGTAACCCATGAAATATCTTTATTAATATTAGCACTAATTAGTACTACTTAATTAGTAGCATAATTAAGAGGATAATGCATCTATTTTTGATAAACTGTAAGACATCCACTTTAATAGCATGTATTAGATAAAACAGCACAGGCAGATTGAGTTGTGTTGTGGAAAACAAGAGAATGCAAAGGAAAGGCTTAGAATTTCTAATTCTATGGTTGTGCAAAGACATGACACACTTCACATTTCAGTTAGGGAGGCAAAGGTGTGTGTCTCCCCAGGCCTTGTCAGAGGACATTTTATTCTGAAAACAGGAAGAATGCAGGTTAAATACAGAATATCAATTAAATCTGAATTTCAGATAACAGCAAATAAATTATATATAAATATTCCCCCAATATGACATGGGCTGTACTTGTGCTAAAAACATTACTCATTCATTGTTTATCTGAAATTCAAATTTAACGAGGCATCCTGTATATTTTTTGGCTAAATCTAGCAGCCCTATAAACGAGTCAGTTGATGCCAGAAAACAAAATATGTGTCGGTGTCCCTCTAAACAAAATGTGCCTTCCTGGAAGTCTGCAGTCGTCGTCATCATTTGTTGTTATAACCTAGATCTCAGGCGTGTCCAAAATACATCCAAAAAGCTTTCATAAACATAATCTATAAATAAGAGAAACTTACGTTTTCTCTTATAACATCTTTCCATTTCACAGACGAGGAAATGGATGTTTGTAATGGCCAAGAGATTAGCCCAAAGTCAAAACAGTCCTGAGAGATGAACCCCAACTACTATCCAGGTCTTTTAATTCTCGATCCGTATTTCCTGGTTGACACAATTAACAGGATGATAAATAATCCAGTTCATGTAGTCACATTGGTCCCAGTCACCAGCCCTGAGCAGGGATTTTGTGTCTTGGCTATGGCCACTCTGCTGTGAACTGAAAAGTGACCAGGTGAGCATCTCAAGCCAAAGGTGCCCAGGAGGCAAAGTGACCACGTGGGAGGCCTGACACTAAAGTGCACAACGTGGTCTAGATGCCGGTCGGTGACATTTCCCCACTATTTTTTGAGAAGTCTGGAACTTTCTATATTTATTACGTATTTCCATTTTCCCTCCAAGTGACAGTATAATTTGGTGTCAAGTAACGACTTGGCTGTTAAGAATAATTCACAGGCACGATTGGTTTTCCAGCCCTGGCCGGATGCGAGTCATTTCATGACACTTCCATTCACAGATCTGAATGGTAATGGAACAGGGTCTCCTATCTGACTGTATTTGCGGGCCTGGCTCTCACAGAAGCATAGATTTTTCATTTAAAATTCAGTCCTTCTGTGAGCTGCTGAGTGATGGCCTTGGAACCAGACAACATTGACCAGAATTTGTGAAAAGGTAATCAACTCTTCCTGCCGATGGAAACCAAGCGAGTATATGTACACACTGCTTGGAGAATCTGTTCTTTTTGTTACAGAACAGATGTCTGGGAGGTTTTGGCAGGCCCCACTCTGTCAAACAGTCCAGTTTTGACAGTTACTTGCTTGAGGGATGGCTGAAATGCAAAGTATTTCTGATCAGAATATCACATTCATCTGGATGTTAATTACTGTGTCTGCCTCGGTATAAATAATTAATTATGCAAAACCCGCACAGCTGCTGCTGGACGGAGTTAAGTGACTTGCTGTCAGTCTCACAGTTACGGAGAGAAAAGGGCGATTTACAAACCATGCTCTGCCATTGGGGAGAGAGAGGGCGTGCTTGTCAAGGTCCTTCTGTGGTCAGGCGAAAGAACATTGTAAAGTGGGGTGTGTGTGCGTGTGTATGTTTCAAATAATTAATATCCCCTGATTTATATTAGTTGGTCCCCAAAGCAATCCCTTTTTCCAGTTGTGTAGTAGCTTCTTTTTAGGCATCCAAACACTGCATTAGAGAATCATTGTAAATCTGACTCCTGAATCTCTCCCATCTTGTCATCACGTCCGTAAGTCTCAAGATGTCTCCTGGCGGGGGCGTGAGGGTCACAGTGAGTTGGGTGAACTTTTTTTTTTTTTTTTTTTAATTTCATGGAAGGCACTGGCAGTACAGGCTCATTTTGTTCATTTTTCAGACTTACGCAAGCATCACCAATCTGGTCAGTAATGAACATGTGAACATCTAGAGAAATTATAATGCATCCATTAAAAAAATTATCTCTACATTAATTGCCGCAAGTGCAAATGACTTCTTTACGTTGAAATATAACTAGATGTTTTACTGATATAAGTGCTAGCTTCATGTAACACTTTTTTGGCAAAACAGCATTGAGTGTAGCAAAAACGATGGGAAAAGAAAATGAGAAAAACCTCTAAAACCAAGAATTTATATATTTATCAGATGGTTTCATTTGTGCAACTATTCATATTACTGCAATGAAGCAAACAGCCAGAGTTTACAATGAATTTTGGTAAAGAACAGAGCTAAGTCCCCTTGGAGAAGGCAGCGAGACAGGTCACAGGGCCATCGGTCGTGGGTTCCAGGCTCTTTCACTTCTGAGCTGGATAACTTAGGACAAGTCACATGGCAGTTATAAACCTCTCTCTCCTTCTCTCACCCAGAGTTGGTGATGGAATTAAATGAGATAATCAAGACGAAAGCACACTGGAAGCTGGTATGCTATGTAAAAATGCAGACTATCATTCCAGCTTCAACTGTTAGCATGTGATGCTTCTACTGATACAGCCAGTTGGGCATCTTCCTTTGAAATCTCCCTCTTCATTTATTCTCCCAGCAAACTTCAGTTTCCTCCCGCTCTTCTGCGAGGCACTGATTTAGGCCTGGGGACTGCTGTGAATAAAAACACAAATAGTCCCTACCCTGTGGAGCTCAGAGTCCAGTGAGGGGAATACACACACACAGAAATACACTAATAAAATAATTACCCACAGTGTTAAGTGTTAAGAAGAGAACGAAATGAGATCGCAGAACAGGGTCTAAGTGTGCTCTCTTACACAGGGCAGTCAGCAAAAGCCTCTTGGGGACAGATTTGATACTGAAGCCGATGTCCAAATGAAAAGATGGGACCAGACAAGGTAAGAGCCCAGAGAAGAGGATGACAAGCAGATGCCAAGATCCCAGTGGGGACATACTTTGCCTGATGAAGGGCGGTGGGCACCTGTGGGCACGTGGCAGTGCCTCCTGAGAGGGCAGGAGACGGCAGCAAGTCCGCTCCCTTTTCTTCCCAGGTCACAAAACCAAACCCCAGCACATACCATCTCTGATTTTCACTCCTAGAAGACATGCTGTGTGGCTGTAATCGTTTCATTTTCTCGACAGAACAATTAGGCTGCTTTGCTTGGAGAAAATTGGGGTTGTACAGAAGAGGGGAAAAAAATCCCAGCACATGTGCCGTTAAGGAAATACAAGTCTGCAATATTTGTATTGATGGAGTTGTTTTCCCCCCTGTGGAACTTCGACCTAATGAGTTCCAAAGCCTTGTCACAGCTTCTAGAACAATCCATCAAAGATACATGGAAGGTGAAGGAAATGAGTTTCCTGTGACACCTGTAATGTGAGATCCAACACAATGTATATATCAGACCAGTTTTCACCCACACTGATAACTACCGTGTTTCCCCGAAAATAAGACCAGGTCTCATATTAATTTTTGCCCCAAAAGACGCATTAGGGCTTATGTTCAGGGGATGTCATCCTGAAAAATCATGCTAGGGCTTATTTTCTAGTTAGGTCTTATTTTCAGGGAAACACGGTAAGAGTTGTATTTAAATAAAGCACCCGTTGCAATGAGCCAGCACACCTAAGAAATTCTGGACTAAAACCTCTGTTCTGATGAAAAAAATAAATGGTGTCCTATTTCCCGACACCTACCCCCCCGCATGTGGGTAACTGGTGTTTGCTTTCCTGGATGTTGATAGCGGGGCTGCATTCTTGCCCAGATGTTCGAGCTGAACCTGGCTGGACAGCAGGATGGGGACCTGGAGGTCAGAGGACCGTGGTTCACTTTTCACCCCTGTTCAACAGGCCTTGAAAGCAAGAGTTGTTCATTATACCCAACCGCTGATCCAGGGACGTTCTCAGGCAGACCTGCCATTAATTCCACTACAGCCAGTGAAGAGACTCTGCCTCGTGTTTGGGACAATCACATTGGGACACTAAAGGTTAACGTGGCCTTAAAAACAGCTCAGTGTTGTCAATACATCAGTGTCAGTGGTGTCCGGTAGAAACAATTATTCAGCTAAGGACAGCAGATAGGTAAGAAGAGAGCACAGTTTAGTGCAAAATATTGCAAACTTGAACCAGAGGACCTGATGTCCTATATTTTTTCTTAATACTAAGAAAACCCCAAATGCATCCATTTCAATAGCAAATCGTAAAAGAGCTGTAACGATAAGCCACAATTCTCTGTTCCACGACTTCCAACTCCAGCCTCTCCTTAAAAAGCAGCCACATTTCACTGTATTTTATTTTAGTTCTGGTAGTTACCTTTACGTTAAATAATATTCTCAAAATATTAAATCAGATGGTGACTATTAACTTCTAGCTATGAAAGATGGGACTTTAGCTCACTTCATGTATTCATGTATTTATTTGACACTGATACCTCTTGAATTCCAGGTTCTGGGAATATAACAGTAACAAAGACATACAATAATGTTGCCTTGAGGGTGGTAACCTTCTAGCGGGCGAGATACAAAGAAACACACAATATAATTCTACATGGTGATCAGGTCTGTGAAAAACAATAACACAGAGCAAAGAAAAAAACAATGAAAGTTTCCCATTTTAGATAAGATGGCCAGGGAGGTCCTTTCTGATAAGATAACATTAGCAACATGAATGAGAAGGTAAACAATTAAAAATTGGGGGAGAAGAAACTTCTAGAAAGAAGAAAAAACATCCCAAATTGTAAGAGAGAGTTGCTTTGTCTTGTTCTTGGGGAAACTCTTGCAGGTGTAGAGTAGAAGAATAAAATACTATGCCTTATTATGGAACTATAACAAAAGCACAGAACTGCGCATAGATGGTAAGATGGTAAGATGGCAGCCGACACATTGTCATGAAGTGAACAGTACCCTGTTCCAGAAATAAAATTTAAGAGAACCACAGGTCCGTATTCGGGCTGCCTCCTGGCTACCACTCACCTTCTCCCCAAAGGCAGCCACAGTTCTGACTTCCATCAACATAGATTAGTTTTGCCTATTTTTGAATTTTATGTAAAAGGAATCACACAGTATGTGTCGACTATATTTATTTAAAATTTGAGTGTCATCTGTGTCATCGCATCTGGCAGTCATTCATCGGTTCAAGGTTAGAGAAGTTTGTGAAAATCTCCAGTGATTTTCTGTGGGTTTGCTGTTATCTCCTTTTAATTTGTCAACTGTTGCTTTGCATATTTTGAAACACGCACACATTTAGAACTGTCGTATCTTTCTATTGATTTGACTCCATTACCATTTTGGAATGTCTGCCTCACTTTCTAGTGGTGTTTCTTGACATAAAGTCTTCTATGTCTTTAATTAGGGAGGATGTACTGGCCTCTTTTGGTTATCTTTTCCATTTTTTTAGTTTTTACATTTATCTCTCCTTATATTTAAATACATGTCTTTAAAGCAATGTACAATTTTGAAACTTCAATTGCAATTGGAGTATTTATTGTGTTTTCATTAAATTTAATGAGTTTTTTTTGGTTTAAGCCTCCTTTAATTTTTCTCATTCGGGGCTATGAGCTAAAAGAGTGTTAAGATCAATATCATGAACTAGATGTTCTTCCGCTGTAACTTTTATACAACACTTAACTAGCTTGTGTGACTTTAAACACAAAGGCTACTTTCCAGAGGCAAACACATATAATCCTTATTTTTCCCAATTCTTACAGTAAGGTAGATAATATCACATACTTAAAAATTATAAAATACTGCTATGCTTATCGAATTGGAGAATGCATTTTGTATAATGTGTGGGGCAAATATTAGTTATTATGATGCTAATTTGGAGTGAAAAATTTAGTATAATTTGCCATTATTTCTGTTACATTTGATTACATTTTCTTTACATAGTGTATCATTGATCCGTGGCTTTGACAGATTTTTTCATTATAAAACAAATCCATGACCAACAAATTGATGGCCCCTGTTTCTGGAAAAAAACTAATTTGTCAGTGCAAAAAGTAGACAATGAAAACAAAGTTAACTTTCCCAGTGGGCATGAAATGAGAAACCTGTCATGTTCCTAACTGCAGAAATGGGACGTTAGTCTCACAGGCACTGTCTATCCACTGGCAACGCTCTTGTAAGGCAACCAAAAGAGTTGAGAATATATTCACTTGGTGACTTACATTGAACAAAACCCTATGTGGTTATGAACCAGTTGTCTTTGAGTTGTAATCCACAAAAATATAAAAGGATCAGGATCAAGAAAGTTATTAGTTGGCCCAAGCAATGGATGAACCAAATCATGTACAATTGATTTGTACATGATTTGGACTAGATGTTAGGACTAGAAGTTAGGAGCGCACTTAAGCCAAGAAGACCAATTATAGAACTGTGGGACAAGGGAGATTTGTCTTAGCGTCAGATCATCAGAACAAATTTTAGGAGTTTTAGATGGTCCCATAAAAATAAATATGTTTGAATACTGCAAATTGGTTTCCAAAGAAATCAGTATGCTCTGAGGCTGAATTATTCAAAGCATGGTGTGTGGAGGAGGGTATGTAGGGGCCGTTGGGCGATCAGATGTGAGGTTTCTCATAGACAATGTCACTCTGTGCCTTTCAGTCGCACCCACAGAGGACTGGCCAGCATGGTGAGAGAATTCAGTCCATCCCACATAAAAACTAGGTGAAGCCATGGAGCCTCTCAGTCTTGGAGGTGCAGGCACGAAGCTGAATGAGCATGTGTCATGAAAGAGTCAAGGCTCCCTAAGACCATTTGGGTGGGATGGGGGTAAGAGGCTGGATTTCATGACTTCTTATCTTTCTTTCCCACTGATACGTAGAGCCAAAGACTCAGGAGAATGTGTACATGCTCACTTCCATGAAGACTTTGTCTAAATAGCGACCTACTTTGTTAAACAGCATGAAAAGACAGTGTTCCAGAGATGTGGGTTTGTATCCAGGTCTTACCAATTAAAGGGCTTTGTCACTTTATGATTTGTCCCTCTCACATCAGTTTCCGCATTTGGAAAAATAAGGGTAATATTTCTTACATGGAAGATTTTTGTAAGAATTAAATGACCTAATGCATGTGTAATGAAGGTAACATTTCTACAAAATTACCTTCCGTTGAAAGCTTAGCTAGGAGGCTGGAATAGGTAAAGAAGACGACATTCTTGGGGGAAATGGTTAAAGATAAATAATGCCTGCCTTATCATAAGTGCCAATCAGAAAAAGTGCCTTATCATAAGTGCCAATTAGTGATTGAGAAACTAGACTGTGGAACTGACTGCTTTGATTTGATTCCTAGCTCCGCCACTTACAATGATCTGACCCCAGTTTACTCATCTGCAAAACAGAGGCCCTGTGCATTGGCAATGACGGCTAGCTCAGCTGAGGCGGGGTCTGGTGGGGCCTCCCTCATGTGGCTGAGGCCTCAGCTGGGACACTGACTGAGGGAGGAGGGATCTCTCCATGTCTTCCACCTTCCTCCAAGATGCTAGTCTATGCTCCCACACATGGCGGTGGAGGGGTCCCAGCAGGGAGGTTGGTAGCCCCTAACCTGCAAGCACTTTCTGAGTTTCTGGCTAGGTGACATTTGCTACTGTTCCCCTGACCAAAGCCAAAGTCGGAGTCAGTGAGAGGGAGCAATTGTAGGATGTGTGTATAGGGTGGGGATTATGGTGGCCATATTGCAAACCTATTACCAAAGGGATAATAACAGCTGCCTAATGGGTTTGCTTAGAGGATTAAGCAAATGAATATGCATAAAGCATTTAAAGCGGTGCCTTGAATACAGTGAATACTAAATAGGGGGTTGCCATTGTTGTTAACTCCTGAGGTTCCTCTCAGTCCTAATGGTTTTCTCTCTGTATCTTACTGGGGTTCTCTCACCAATGAGTGGAGTGACTTGGGCATGCAACTGACTTCTTCTGTTGGTTCTAGTTTCCTTTTAACTTGTACGTAATTTTTAGTGATACAAGTACTATACATAGTGAATACATAGTTATCATGGGTAAAATAAAAAAAGAATATAGAATAAAAAGTAGGTTACCTATACCCACCACTTTCTCTTCAAGCTCATGTCCATCCTTCTTAAAAGTTTATTACTTAACCTTCCTTAAAGTTATGTATATATGTGGGTGCGTGTGTGTATATATATGTATGTGTGTGTATATATATATATATATATATATATATAGTATATAAATATGCACTCCAGTTCATATGTGTAAAATATGTATAGAGATATAAATTTCACATACATGAAATCTATATATGTCTATATAGTACATAATTTATAAATTATATGGATTATTTTACATAAATATAAATATATACTCTGTCTAGTATAGTCTGAATTGCTTTTTTAAATTAATATGTATGTATTGGAGACCTTTTAATGATACAAATGATCTATTAGGTTGGTGCAAAAGTAATCACGGTTTAAAAAGTTAAAAACAATTGCAAAGACCTTCATTACTTTTGAACCAACCTAATATATCATTTAAAAAAACCCAAAAAACCACTTCTTGATGTTTTATGGTATAACTACACCTTAGTTTACTTAAATATTCTTTATTAAGAAACATTCAGGTTATTCCTATTTTTTCTTAATGCCAAGCAGTGCTGCACGCACCTTTGTCCGTATGAGAAGCATATATGTAGATATTTTTATAGTAGATGACTTGTTAGGTTGAAGCTATGCCTGTCTTACATTTCAGAGACTCTGCCAGATTTTACTTCTCTGTAAAAGGTGGTGTCAGTTTTTCTCAGTGGACTTGCATATCAAGTGGCAGGCTGGCAGGACCTCATTTCTAAATTATCTTCCAATTCCATAATTCCTAGGCTCCGATCAAGACGGTGGCCCCAGAGTAGTGTGGCCTTGGTCGACTGCCCTTTACTTCCATCACAGAGGTCAGCTGTAATTTGAAGCCAAATTCAGACAGCTGCCAAGTACAAATAGGTAAGAACTCATTTACTCGATGCTTTTAGTTTTTATTTTCTTCACTCTTCATGTTCTGGGTTAAGTGGGCAATGATCCCCCTCTCTCAGGAACCGTAGGTATGTCACGCGCCATCCTGCTTGCCGACGTGGGGTCATGGTGTGTGCACAGTCAGGCACCCTGTGTCCGTCTACACATTGTCACCGAGTGTCAACACAGGACGCCCGCCTGTCCTGCTTCACACGTTTTCTCCTAGGAACTTCAGTGTATGGTCTGGAGGGCCAGCATCATTCTGGGTAGTTTTAATAAGGTAGCATGTGCTAAAGTGTGACTGACAGAGATAATAAGCTGACATTTGGGAGAGAAACCTCAGTCCTGGAGCTGTTGTAGGCAGACGGCCAGCAGAAATTGTTTTGTGGATGAAAACTTTCCTAAAAATAGCTCTCCCAGTTCAGCCTAATGCAATTAAAGTTAGTGATGTACATAATAAGAAAACTGGGAGCTCTTCCTGCTAATAACCACTGTGGAACCACGGCAATCCATTCCATTAATTTAATATACACTTTCATAGTCCTCTGGTAATAGAAGTGTAATTAAAATGATAGGCTTTGATAGGCTTTTCTTTCCAAAATGAAAATTTGCAAGTATGGATTTCAAAAAAAATATATATTTCCCTGTAATTATTACTCATTGTACATTTATTTTGAACTCTCCTCCACTCCCCGCTTTTCACACATTTCTTTAAAGCTCGATTGCCCTCACAGTGATGCTGACATACTTCCTGATGCTGCAAGCTGGTTGACGGCGAGTTACTAAGAGCATCAGAATCAGCTGCAGGAAGCAGAAGTTTGGGAAGGACTTGGATTGAATTTGGATTTATTGTGAGATTTTCATTCTCCTGACATCCCCAAAGACTCAACTGAGCTGGCCGATTAAAAGAACATAAACCTTAGAAACCAAAAAGACTAAAAACATTTAAAACAGTGAAACAGAGAAAATGGACTCCCCTTCAATGAACAATTGGATAAGCTACCCTTTTATATAATTTTCTGACCATATGATTTTCAGAAACTTCTTGGAATTGATGTCATAGAGATTATTTTAATAAGAATACAGCTCTGCTCTGTTTGAGAGTCTTTGGGAAGTAAATTCTTTTTATTTATTTGAGTCTATTTTAAGTTAAATGAGGTTAGTCTATGACCCCAAATAGAAAGGATCTGAACATGGGTCTTTTTGATACAAAATTCAAGTTCTTAATTATCGTGACTTACTACTCAGAATCTTAAAATCATGAAACACTGTACTTGAGAAGGCAACAGAATCCTAAGGATTATAGAATTTAGTAGTTTTCAAATCTTTCTTCCTGTGGGAGTCTCTTCACTCGTTGCTCCGACCGTGAGATTCTGACCCCATCTCCACCTTTCACTGCTCAGTCTTCATCCATGCAATCGTTGTCTCCTGTCTTGACTATTAAAATAACGCTGGATGGGACTCTAGCGTCCACTCTTGCCTCCCTGTACAAGATTCTTGCCCAAGGAAGAGTTAGCTATGCCCCTTTATTCTCAAAATAAAGGATACTGTGTCAGCATCCATTCTCACCAAATCAAATGCCTCAAAGCTCTACGTGGCCACTCTCACTCTCCCCCGCCCACCGCCGCCCCCATCCTTTTAATCCCAGCCCCACTCTGCTCACACAGATCCAGATATGCAGGTTTCCTTGCAATTGCTCAGGAAACACTTTCCCCCTGATGTCTCACTGGCTTGTTCCTTCAAATTATTGTCTCTGCTCAAAATTTGCTTTTTGAAAAATGTCAATACAGAGCACCTTAAAAAAAAAAAAGCAATTTTACCACACCACATTTCTCTTCTGTAGCTTTATTTTTCTTACAGTCCGTAGCACACTTAGCATATTATGCATTACTTTTTTCTTACCTCTCCCCTCATTAAAATCTATGCTCCCTGAAAAAGGATATATTTCCTATCATGTATATAGTACTTAGAATGATGTCTTGTGTGTAGTAGCTACTAAATAAATACCAGTTGTGAACATTAATTTTCCTTTTTTCATTTCAATATTGTTTGATAATAAGATTTAGTGAATTCTAACAATTCAAAAAGTCCTATTCCATGAGAAGCCCATAATCCAGTTGATCACACACATTTTGAGGTATATTATCTCCACAATTTCATGGATTCACCATCAAGTTTAAAGATTATTCACATTTGGACTACGCATTCTTTACATTAGAATTTTCTTCATTAAAAACTGAAAATAAGGGTTGCAGATTATGCTCACCAAATTCAATATAAAAACAGTCATCATGAACATGATACAGTACATAATTCCCATACATATGAAATAGACTTGCTTTTTAAAATACAGTTTGAAAAAGGATTAATACAGCCTGACAAAGAATTTAGCCTTCTGCTAATTATGTCTTTTATTTTAATACTAACCTTAAATTAGCATGGATCTATTTTTTGGTTACTAATTTAGAAAAACTTTCTCAATGTAGAAGTATATTTTCTCTTGATTGAAAACAGTTCCAGAATTCTTGAATTAATTTGTGAAATGCCATTTATAGAACTAGAACCTTGAATATATATTTGTACCGTATGACGGATATATGCTTATATTCTTGGATATGTGCATCTTAAGAATGGCCACAGTGACAAACAACATGAAAATTACATTTTGGAGATACTCCATAGGTAAATGTGGAAGGAACCAGCCATTGTGCTTCAATTCGTGTGTAAATTACATGATTTGCACGTGCTGCCTAAAATTCTTACTTAGTAATTAATTAACCTTATTTAATCTACTGCAATATTATGATTTTATAGACTAATACTGCCATTGTTGTCTAGCTTCTTGTGTCCGTGTTTTACCTCAATAACTTGACTATAAGTTTCTCCATCACTGGAACCACATCGTGCCTACCGACATGGACAGAATGTGTGTTTTTCCCCCCAGTTCATATTTTCATAACCTAACCCCCAAGTGATGGTATTACCGTAGGAGATGGCACCTTTGGGAGATTAGGTCACGAGGGTAAAGCCCTCACGAATGGGACTGGAGTCTTAGAAGAGACCCCAGAGAGACCTCTCAGCCCTTCCACCATGTGAGGACACCGCGAGGGGACGCTGGCTGTGAGCCAGGAAATGGGCGCTCACCATGGACTTCCAGCCTCCAAAACTGTGGTCAGTAAGTTTCTGTTGTTTATAATAAGCCCCCCAGTCAATGATATTCTTTTATAGTAGCCCTCATGGACTGAGCCACCTACTTTATGTATTTCTGGGTTATCCAACGTAATGTTTGATACATGGTAGATACACAAAATATGTGTGGTGAGTCATTGATTGGTTCTAGAGGATAAAAAGGAAGATAAGATAATCAACTTGCAACTATGAGTAGATTGAAACAGGTCAGGAGCTGTGTCTGTTCATTTGTGCAGTCCTAGGATTTTGTACAATTCTTGGCCTCTAGCAGGTGTCCAAAAAAACAAACGTGTGTTCATCTGTAGTGTGGTGCCAGTATCCATTACTTATTCTCCAAGAGCACGACAAAATAGAATAGTACTCACTGAACACATACAGATAGTCATGCAATTTTTACAATGAAAACTTTGCAGAAAGGTCAGCTTAGGTCCTTTATGTTTCCCCCAAATGTTTCAGACAGGAATTCTGTAACTGTGGTGTGGGAACAGACTTGGGCAGTGGGAATAGATGTGTCTGAAATAGAAAGGAAACATCAGGTGGTAAATTGAAATTATTGCAAATGTGCATTTGTTAACAACAAAAATAACAATCACGTCATTTTAGACATAACCTTGACCTTGTACAAAAGCTTCATTTCCCCACTCAACCCTATAAAGTTCACAGATGAGAAAACTCAGATGAGATTTCCATTTCACAGATGAGAAAACTGAGTTTAACTTTGCATATTTCAATGGTCTCCTGGTCAGAGCTGATGATTGTTAAGTCCAGTGCTCTTTTCACTACATCAAACCTGTTTTTCAGTATGTCAGGGCCATGGGCGAGACGAGACAAATGCCATTGGTGGTTTATCCCTGCCCCTTCACTGGCTTTCTAGTGCATGAGACTCCACTCCACCTGGACGGCTGCTCAATTGCAATCAATTTGCTTTTTGCCTCCTCAGCATATATTTATGCATCACTAACCGCTAGATTTAGCACTTCTCAGAGAATCAGAGAGTTAAGAAAATGTAGAACAACTTGCAGTTGCTAACAGAAGAAATGTATGATCTGAGTCTGAGGTGCAAATGCCAATTACCGACAAGATTGACTGACAGGTGAAACACACCAGACAGTGCAGGAAAACATCTGCCTGTTAGCCTTTCATCAACAGTACTCAACTGCAGCTCTTTAGAAATATTGTGCTAACAGTCCGCCATAGCGTCAGCTAGTGTGGTTGTCACATTCGGATGATAATAGTTTGATGGAAAGAGGCCAACAGACACAGTTAGAAGGTGTAATGTTTCCTCAATGGCAAAGGATATGGAAACTTCAGACTGTAATTGCGGAATCAGGAGAGGACACAGCGCCCCCCCCCCACTGAGTTGGCTTCCCGGCTTTTCAGAGGTCCCTACGGGACAATGGGGCACTGTGGATGGTGCTACCCCTGTGGAGTGAGTATTTTGTCGGGTGAAAGGATGTTTGTCATTCTGAAGGCAGTGCTCATGTTTTCTTGACTGTTCTGGGGACTCGGCCTCTTCTGTGGAACCAGCGTGGAACTCACTTGGAACAATTTTGACAAAATCACGAGTACATTGTGCCCCCGACAACACTGGGGCACTGGAGGTGATTTCCGGGGGAGCCACCCTCAGCACGCCTAGGTGTTCGCTGTGTCTGAGGGCCGCTCCGGAAGCAGCATCATGGAATCATTTAAGGTGGCTAACCATGATGTCAACGTTGATTTGCATCTCAATTTGTTGCTTTCATTGTGTATTCAGAGGTTTGAGTTTTTGATGGCCTCTGTTCTAGACTGAATGTTGGTGTCCCTCAAAACTCATACGTTGAGAACCTAACCCCATGTGGTGATGTTTGGAGGAGGGACTTTGGGGCACCGATCACATCATGAGGGTGAGGCCCTTATAGAGGGGACCTTAGAGAGCTCGCTTGGCCTTCCCACCATGTCAGGTCATAACAAGAAGATGGCCACCTTTGAACCAGGAAGCAAACACTGGGTCTGCCAGCACCTTCATCTTGGACTTCCAGCCTCCAGACTGGGAGAAATAAATTTCTGCTGCTTATAAGCTAAGCTGTCCAGTCTGTGGTATTTTGTTATAGCAGCCTGAGATGACTAAGACAGTCTCTAAGAGTTTGTCAAATAACATAAAGGGAACATCAATGAGAGCATTAATGAGCAACGTTAAAATTTTTTAGGTCTGGGCAGAGGGATTTGTATCATGAATCTTGTTTGCTGCTGTCAAAATATCCATGAAAAGGGAGATCATTTGAATTTGGTGTCCTGCTCATGCCATGATAACAACATTAACCTTGTATTGAAGATTGATCACTGTTGATAATCAATAGTGGTGCGTTTGTGACAAGAGACCAGAAGGTTTCACTCAACTTTCTTCAGTTGAACAGTATTTCTTCCAGAAAACAGTGTCTGAGGCACTGAGGCCCAGTGAGTTCTGTGACTGACAGGGAGATGGGCCGTTGTGTACTGCCCAGTAGCACCGTAGTGTCACGTTTCAGACTTTGGTTCCTCAGCACTACACCACTCGCTGTGGGACCCTGCGACTTGACCAGGTGTGGTCTCAGACATAAAGTAATGATGACACAATTTCACTTGCGTCTGGTGAGGCTTGATCTGGTGACTTCTCAGGGTCCTTCTGGCTTTGATACCTAAAATTCTCTGAATGCAGATTTTAGTAACTTTTGGGGCAGGCTTTAATTGTATTTTTTTAATGTAGTTTTAAAATATTATTTTTAACCAAATATGTAATGTACCATTACTGTAGGACACACACACACACACATACACACACACACACACACACACACACACACACACACACACACACTGATTTATTTCAAGGAAGTGGCTCACAAGACTGAATGTTGGCAAGTCTAAAATCTGCATGAGTGGTCCACAGGCTGGAAATTCAGGCAAGAGCTGATGGCAGTTGGGGGACGGGATTTCTTCTTCTTTAGGAAGCCTCAGTTTTTGCTCGTCAGTCCTTTCAGTGGGATCGATGAAGCCCACTCACATTATGAAGGAAACTCTTTCACTTAGTCAACTGAGTATAGAATTGAACCCCATTGACGAGATACCTTCATTGCAACACCTAGACTGATGTTCGATTGAATGACTGGGTACCATGTTCTAGCCAAACTGACACACAAACTTAACCATCACTGAGTGTAAAAAAGAAATCTTGGACATAAATAGGATACACTTTAAAATGAATAAATTCTTTACTATAATACTAATCAGACTTTCTTGGACTTCTAATCACAAACAATCTGTATTGCTGTTTCAGGAGCTGGAAAGGGCACCAAACCAATCTCTGATAGGGGATTTTCTGGAAAAGTCTCTCTTTTCCTTCCAACCCTGTATTTTCCCATTACAGTGGACACTTTACTTCTAACGTGAAGTATGGGGTGGCAATCTGGTTGTTATCCTGCCCTGAGGTTTTTCTTAGAGCAGATAGAGCCCAGAAGACAGCCCAGGGCAGTGAGAGGTGAGGTTTTGCCTCAGTCTCCCAGTTGCACGTTGCTTCTGGGAAGGTCAGAAGCTAGAAGCAGAGTAGTAGAAGGAGCAAGAGTTTTTTTGTGTGTAAAACCTGCAGTCTCTGCTTGTTCTTTCTCTCACTCCCTTCTTTCCAAAACCAACCCCCAGGCGGCTCTGAGCTCTGGAGCTCCCGTTTCCTACACTGCTGGCTTGCTTCACTGTCTGAGATTCTACCAGCCATTTCCAGCTCCTAGTCCATTTTTTTGCTCCTCAGGTGTTTCCTCTAATAAAATCCTTGCATATTTATTCCCGTCTTGGCATCTGCTTCTCAGGCAACCAGTTGGTGACCTACCATCTCAGTGTGCTCTGGAGTGTCCCAGTTTTAACACTTTAAATCTCACATCTGGAGAAACCTCAGTCCCATGCAAATCAGGACAGTTGCTCACCTGGTACCAGGTATAACCCAAGGCAGGGGGACACCTTTCAAGTTCCTTGGGGTTGGAAGGGCAATTCCGGAGGAAGGGAGCAGGCGACATTGGATGGCACCTCTGCAGAAGTAGACGAGGGTTGGGGAAATAGAAATTGGATAAAAGGGAATTTGGAGCTTTTTTTAAAAAAAGATTTTCATTGTAAACCTCTCATTTTATCACCCATGTAGAATCTTCTATAGAGTCAGCACTGCTTGCTAATTTTTGTATATTGATTCTTTTTAGTAAATTCAGAGCAGTTGAGTTCTATGCCCAGGTTGCTGAGGTGTGAAAATAGACTGCTGTCTGTAATGTTTGCGTCAGTGAATGGCATGGGGCACGGGGAAGGGACATAAGTGACACCTAGTTTACAGGTAAATTCCCGATCTGGTGTGCAGCACCATTGGGGTACCTAACGCGTGGGTGGTCCATACAGCGACGATGACTCCCTCAGTCTTAGACGTATTTCTTCCTGCTGTGAACATTCATGAAACGCCTGCTATGTTCCAGGTATGTGCTAGGAACTAGGGATCCAGAGGTAAAAAAGACACAGTCACCCCCTTTGGGAGCCTAAGAGTTCAGTAGCATCAGACATACATGAAAACTGGGCTATTTAGCACTGTGACTGCTGTAATGAAGGTAGTGGGAGTGCTGCAGGTGACATGGGATTTATGGAAATCAGCCTGGAGACATCTGTGAGGTCATCAGAAACTTGAAATGAGGCATGAAAGGAAAATAGGAGTTTGTCGTTTATCAGGCAAATAAGTAGATATTTCCCGTAGGCAGAACTGGGAGCCTGCCGGATGAATTAAACAAACCACCAGGAGCCACACACGTTTGGAGGATGAAGAGGGAAGGGTGGCAAGTGCAGCTGGATAGATGTATGGAGCCTACTCTCGGACAGCCTTAGATGGTATGGATAGGACTTTAGCATCCCGCAGAGGACTGAATACCAATGAGCACTACTGAAAAAGGGAGTAGTAAAAAGGTTAAGGTTTGCATTCAGAAATCTGTATGGAGGACAACTGGGAGATAGGCCAGGCTTGAAACAGAGCTATAGAAGGGAAGTGATGGAAAAGGGCCAGGCAGATGAGAAAGGTAGGTTTGCAAAAGCTGTATGGAGGAGAAAAGGAAATGCATCTTTTGTTTTTGGTGAGGAGGAGTCATGAAAAGTCTAAATGTTGCTCTGTTTTCACAAAACACTATGTGTAAAAAGCACACAGTAGTATGTCTCTATTGATACATTCATTGCCGATTTTTTAACTACAGCTTGTTTTTAATTTTTTTTAATTGAATAAAGACCAGTGGCTAACTCAATTTTATGTTACTTAGAAGAAATTTTAAAATAAAGCCCTTATTTGCTTATTTATTTAAACAGGATCTTACTCTACCCATCACCAAGGAATCTCCAGTGTATGTGAAATATGCATTCATGTATTTTCTTCTTTCAGTGAAATTGCTAAAATCCTATGGGCAATATGCATCGTGTAGCTAACTAGTATTGTGCTCAGGGGTGTGCAGCTGCTGAAAGATGCAGACTGTGTGAGCCAGCCCATCTTTGTACAGTCCTCCCGCCAGACAAGCTGAAGAACAGCCCTTTTTCTTGCTGCTTCAGCACAGCCAGGGGGATGTTTCCCAATTGAAACCCACAGCATATTCACATTATTAGGGATGCATGCCATATTCCCATCAATATATCCCGAGTTCCTTTAACACGATGCCCCCTTTTGAGATTTCAGGTTCCTGTAAGAGTGTTAACACCTTACGATATGTCCTTTCCTCTACTTATTTAGGTTCCTCAAGTAGAAAAGCTATTATCCCCCCCACCCATTTTATAGCTTCAAAAATGAGGCCCAGATAAGGGCGGAAAATGTTTGTTAAGGGTCACAGAGAGGTTAAACTGCAGAGCCTAAATGAAATCAAACCGAAACCTAAGTTTTCGGCTGGTACTATAAACCTGCCAGGACCTGTCTTCCTGGTGCTCTACTGACCTGTAGAATGTGGAAGTTGAAACATTCAGTCAACAAATATTTGAATGTCTCTTAACTGTCAGGAAATGAGACATTTACAAAGTGAAGTTGAACAGAGAGAGATTATTGAGTTTTCCTTCTGGGCATAGAAGAAGGCTGCACTTCTCAGTCCCCTTGTTTCTAGGAGGGACTGTGATTAGTTCAGGAGGATGGAATGTTAGCTGCTTCTGCCACTATGTCCCTCACTCTCTCATAACCCTTTTTTTCCATCCAGATTATGGAAAGATCAAGGAGAGTCTATAGGACCATGGGGCCACTGAATGGAAGGCCTCATGCTTGAACCATCACCTAAAAACTGCCTGACAGAACTTTCATTGTGCTGCTGCAAATAATAAGCCTGCATTTCAATGATCCAATGACTATTTCGGAGTTATTTGTTTCAGCCTCTGAGTGTTACATAGCCTGACTAATACAGCTTAAATTGTTCTGCCACCATGTAGTTCTCGCTACTACGATCTCTCCTCTGAAATACTGAAATACCTGGAAACGGACCTTTCCTCATGCTCGCTTGCTCTCCAATCTATTTCCAACTGCATCAAAATTATTTTTCATTGCAAAACCTTGATAACCACATCATTGCTTTAAATCTTTGTGGCTTTCTAACGTTCTTAGGGTAAACTGTAGAATCTGGTTCCTACCCGTATCACCAGGCCCCATGGTCTCCTTTTCCCTCTGTATTTCTTTCACAATGCCTGCGTTTAGTTCTTCTATCGCACCATGATAAAAATGTATCTCCTACCCAACAGCGTTCTGATAAATGTTTAATTTAGTTCTCTGGGATCACATGCTCTTGTCCCCATGGGGACATATCCTCGAAAGCCTCTTTTCTGTGCTGACTCTCATCGCCATGTTTAAAGATGGCAGTCACTGTAAAGAGACAGCTGGCCCTGCCAGCATCAAATAACGTCATTTTGTGATTCTACGCTTGCTTGTTTGGGGCTGCACACCAAGTGTGAGGCCACGAGCAGGCCCTAAGGCAGCACAAGCATTGTCTATAGAACATTCAAAACGGTGATGAAGTTGGCTTTTAGTCTTTTCATTATCAACAGAGGCTAGCAATTCTAAGCAAAGTCAGTGGTAAAATGTGCCTCTCTGACAAATAGTATTTTGTCGGACTAAGTTGGGAGCAATTGTTCTGGTGACTGTTGAGTTTTAATAATATGTCTGTAAACTTCAAATTACCACATTTTTATGACTTATTTTTTAATACACATTGTATTCCAAGTGAAGCTAGTTTGGACAACCCCCAGCTCTGTGGTTCTATGGTTAGCTCGTCTCACATGGACTCACTTGGCTACACAGGCTTGTTTGGAGAGTCAGTTCTCAGTGTAGGAGAGTTGCTGGCATTCTCTTTAGGAATAGTTCCTCTCACCAACCCTGCGGTTTCTACACATTCCTGTATTTAAATGGAATGTTCCAGATAAACAATGACAGCTCAGTGGTTTGAAAGGTAAAGAAACAGAATTTGAGTTGCGTCAAATCCGTCCTAGATGATCACTGGGAGCTCTACGTTTGTGCCTGGAGTTTAAAACAGCGAAACACAAACTGAAAGGTGTCATATTTTGTTTGTAAATTCAAATTGGTGATCACATAAGAAATATTTCATTAAATTGGAATGATCTATTTAAAATGGGAATTTTTCACTTAATTTTTCATTGTTTTGAAACTAATGAACAAATCAAGAAAATAATGATTATAACTGATTATTGCCAAAAAATAGATTCATTATACAGAGGAAGTGTGTATTAGAAGAGGATGGATTGACCCGAAAAGCTGGCCATGTCCTTCTCTGGGCTGTATGGTTCCTGAAAGCAGGGACCATCTGTATATCCCTGGGACATAGCACAGTATTTGGCTCAAAGGAAGTGATACTTGTGGAATGAAGGAATCAATGAATAGCAGGGTTTATTCATTCAGCTAATATGATGGGCGCATTCTGTTTACCTGAAACTACTCTTAGTTCTGCATATACAGCTGAACAAGATATACAGGAAGGAAGAAAGGAAGGAAGGGAGAGAAGGAAGGAGGGAGGGAGGGAGGAAAGAAGGAAGGACAGAAGGGAGAGAGAGAAGAAGAAGGGGAGAAAGGAAAGGGTCCAACAGTGAAGAGCTTCTGTTCCAGCACCGACAGCTATAAGATAGCACCTGAAGTTGTGATATTACTGTGCAGACCCAGAAAAAGTTGGTGCCTGGCCCTTTGAAAACATCTGAAGACTGGTTTGCACTAAACTAGAATTGGCAAATTACACATAGAATTCAGCCAGCCTCAGAATTATTGCTAGTTTGAACCAAATATTACTTTCCTTTTTTCTGGGCAAGATGCATATCCTAACCTTAAAAGGCTAATAATTTAATTTGCAAACAATCCAAGCATTTTCTTAATAAAATCTGCTCTTTTGCAAATTAATTTATCGATGTAGTGTGCATGCACATAAATGCAGAACATATATTCTACTTCTATTAAATAAAATATTGACTTTTAAATAGAACTGAACTAATCTCCCCTTTTAGATTCCACTTTAATCTTGGAATGCATATACTTTCCTTATCTACAGGAAAGACCCAAGATTCCCAGGCCCCCAGTGGGAAATCCATACAGTGCTCGGTGAGCTGAGTTTCCTTTTAATTATGAATATATCTGATTATACTAGTAAAAGAATACATTTGCACATGTTAAAATTTCACATCTATGTGGAACAATGTTTGGAAACAGTTCACACCTTTTAATGTGCTTTAATGCTTTTCTTTTGTGTTGTAAAAATATTTTAATTATTCTAATTATGAACAATACTGTGTGTGTGTGTGTGTGTGTGTGTGTGTGGTGGGTGTGTGTATGAGTTGTGTGGTATGTTGTGTTGTGTGTTTGAGAGAGTTTTTGTGTGGGGTATATGGTGTGCGTGTGGTGTGAATGTGTGTGGTGTATGTATGTGATGCATGAGTGTGAGTGTTTATGAGAAACTATGTGCAGACACCATGGTTAGGTCACATGGGTTTAACTTGGACAAAGTGCCATCTAAACTTTTATCTTCATTCCTCATGCACTGCTCCTGTTTAGCACTCAGTTTAATTTACTTTATGCAGTGAGATTTTGAAAGAGATGCATAGAAGGCATTCTTTCAGATGCTCACAGGTTATTAAAGGGCATGTGTGCATGGTGGTGGAGAGGTGGTGCTCCTGGGTGCAGTGGGGAGGGGATGGACTCAGACCTGAGCAGTGGGGGGGATGGACTGAGACCTGAGCAGTGGGGGGGATGGACTGAGACCTGAGCAGTGTGGGG
This sequence comes from Rhinolophus ferrumequinum, assembly GCF_004115265.2. Lineage (NCBI taxonomy): Eukaryota > Metazoa > Chordata > Mammalia > Chiroptera > Rhinolophidae > Rhinolophus > Rhinolophus ferrumequinum. Next base: position 67,938,532 of record NC_046296.1, read on the forward strand.
GGGGGGGGATGGACTGAGACCTGAGCAGTGGGGGGGGGGGGGGGGATGGACTGAGACTTGAGCAGTGGGGGGGGATGGACTGAGACCTGAGCAGTGGGGGGGGATGGACTGAGACCTGAGCAGTGGGGGGGGATGCACTGAGACCTGAGCAGTGGGGGGGATGGACTGAGACCTGAGCAGTGGGGGGGGGGGATGGACTGAGACCTGAGCAGTGGGGGGGGGTGGACTGAGACCTGAGCAGTGGGGGGGGATGGACTGAGACCTGAGCAGTGGGGGGGGATGGACTGAGACCTGAGCAGTGGGGGGGGATGGACTGAGACCTGAGCAGTGGGGAGGGATGGACTCAGACCTGAGCAGTGGGGGGGATGGACTGAGACCTGAGCAGTGGGGGGGATGGACTGAGACCTGAGCAGGTGGGGGGGGGGGATGGACTGAGACCTGAGCAGGTGGGGGGGGGGATGGACTGAGACCTGAGCAGTGGGGGGGAATGGACTGAGACCTGAGCAGTGGGGGGGGATGGACTGAGACCTGAGCAGTGTGGGGGGGGGGATGGACTGAGACCTGAGCAGTGGGGGGGGATGGACTGAGACCTGAGCAGTGGGGGGGGATGGACTGAGAGACCTGAGCAGTGGGGGGGGATGCACTGAGACCTGAGCAGTGGGGGGGATGGACTGAGACCTGAGCAGTGGGGGGGGGATGGACTGAGACCTGAGCAGTGGGGGGGGATGGACTGAGACCTGAGCAGTGGGGGGGGATGGACTGAGACCTGAGCAGTGGGGGGGGGTGGACTGAGACCTGAGCAGTGGGGGGGGATGGACTGAGACCTGAGCAGTGGGGGGGGATGGACTGAGACCTGAGCAGTGGGGGGGGATGGACTGAGACCTGAGCAGTGGGGGGGATGGACTGAGACCTGAGCAGTGGGGGGGGGATGGACTGAGACCTGAGCAGTGGGGGGGGGATGGACTGAGACCTGAGCAGTGGGGGGGATGGACTGAGACCTGAGCAGTGGGGGGTGGACTGGACTGAGACCTGAGCAGTGGGGGGGGATGGACTGAGACCTGAGCAGTGGGGGGGATGGACTGAGACCTGAGCAGTGGGGGGGGATGGACTGAGACCATCGATGCAGCTGCAGGGCCATCTGTAGAGAGCACCAGAAACCTGACTGTGGGAGCCAGGATCACTCCATTCCCTCTTTTTAAAGCATCTGTGCTACATATACCTATGTGGAAGAGGAGATGGACCCTTCCTTATTGCAAAGTGATTGGTGGATTTTGGGGAGGAGAAGAAATGCTAATCCATGCCTCTGAGAAATTAGGCTGTGTCAATAGTGGGTCCTTTATATTCCACCAGGACACCCTTAGCTTTGGTCCTATTTTTAAGGCATTTGAACTCCACAGATTTTCAAAGACAGAAAATTGACATATTTGGATGACTTTCATTTAATTTCCTTTAAAAATCATGAGTCCCAAGATGGATTCCTTAAATATACATCAATAAATTTAATTGTTTTAAGGACAATCAAAAGAAAAATAGATCAATATAAATAACATACAGGAAATGGTCACTTCTCAGTAACATTTTTGTTTTAGAAAAATAGACACAGAATAAAAATAAGCCGTAAGTCACCATTTTCTTATTACAAATGTATAAAATTCAGTTCAAGAATGAAACCAAATCTGTGGATTTGTTATGATGTCACAGCTACAGAAAAGATTTCAGATCTCAGAAGTTGGCTGTGTCAATTTCTACCTGCCAAAGGGTTATTTATAATCCAGGAAGGACGATCAGAGCATTCCACTTTTGTTTCATACAATGTTCTCATTTGTTCGAAGCTGCTTAATATTGCTGAAAACCGGCAGAGGCTTATGAAAGCTCTGATGGTCTCCCGGAAATTCCAGGAACTGGAAACACTCACCGTGACAGTTGTTCTTCCCCTCAGCATCGCTGAGTCACACAAGCACAGACAGGCATCTCAGGGGCCAGGGAAGGGCACTGCTGTCTGGCGAGGCCTGGTCTGCAAGCTGCATTGATCAGAGCACTAAGACCACTGCACTGCGACTGCTAATCAGTACATATCAGCAGAAACCCTGCTCTAAATGCAGCCGGATTAATAAGTGTCTACATAGAACAATGGGCTGACATACATTGTCGTCTTTCAAGGAGCCTGAAAGGTGGGACTGTTTGCTATGGCAGATGCCTGCGGATCAGGGGCGCAGCACTGGACCTTCACCGAATGTGGCCCAGAGCGAGCTGGGCATGTAACGACTGTGTGCAGCTCATATGTTTCTGGGTCCCCCAAAGTCTGGTCTCTCTCTCTCTCTCTCTCTCTCTCTCTCTCTCTCTATCTTTCAGTGTATGTGTGTGTGTGTATGTGTGTGTGTGTGTGTTAGACAGCGTGTAAAACAGCCCATGGTTTTGTGCCTGAGACCTTTGGGTCTTGTGGGTTAGCCTTCTTATCCTCTTGTCATGTTTTGACACAAATAAAAACAAAAACATTTTAGATCAAATTACTTAATTCTGTGATGTACACTTTGATAATCAAATTGTCTTAGTGCATGAAAAATGGAACTCAAATGTTTTGATGTTTAGGTTTTCCAAGCATTTCCTTCCTTACAATCTCTGCTCACACCCTCTTCGTTCTTTTGACTCTTGGGTTTGATCCTGTTAACCTTGAGGCTAAGAAGTAGAAAAGAAGACCAGAGGGGAATATGTATCCCCAAGTATGGTTTTGATCACGTCCATGCTTAATGTGAGGATAAGGCATAGTATTGATTCCACAACCCAAAGGCAATGAGTCTTCTTATTAGGGCGACTCCCATGTTGTTTACACACAGTGCTGGGTGGACACACACTGGGAGGCCGGCCTCAAGTCTGGGGCCAGTACTCCTGGCGAGTAACCAAAGCGAGTAATTACCTTTTTTCTGTCTCTTTCACATCAGAATGAGGTGTGGTATTAGTGGCCTCTTTATCTTGAGAGGATTTCTTTGTGATCACAGATAAAAAGACCGCCAATTTTTAAAATTCTGGTAACCATATTTTTAATAAAAAATATTAGGGTATATTCTGGCAGTGGGATAAGCTGTTTTAAATCCGTTATATTCTGGAAAATCCTGATAGGAATAAATTCTAACTGATGGCAGAAAAGGGCCATTTGTTTGTCCATTTTGTATGAAAACATGCTCTTTATACGCAAGTCTGATCCTTTTTTGAGGTTAGTATTCACAACACGGTCCTCATTGCATTTTTAAGTATGCGTGAATCTAACAGATAACTAGTACTGCTTTATAGCTTTTGAATAAGGTTATAATTCTAGGGTTGTGATTTTGGGTCGTTTTCCTTTTATTTTTTCCAATAAAGAAGGATTTCATGTCTATAGGAAACTATCATTTTCAGTAATCTGAAATGCCAATTTTCTGTGGTGTACTCCAGCAAGAGTCAGGTGACATGAGGTTTGACCCCACAGAATGAAGTCTGGAGAATGGAAATAGGTAAATTGAGATCTTTTAAGAAAATATGCTCCTTGTTTTCTTTGGATTTCTTAACCATACTGGGTACATCGTTTCCCATTGAGCTCCTTCTGTTCTGTCACCTTGCCATTTTTTAGGCAGAGTTGAGCATTTGGAAATGAAAATAAAAGAGAAGTTGGAATAGATGAAACATATACAGAGTGTGTGACAATGGGGAAGTCCCTGAAATTCAAAGTCTATTGTATAAAACAGGTATAATATCGCATAGATTATTTTCTGAGTTAACTGAAATTGTTTAAGTACCTCACATCGCCTGGTATATTGTAAAGGTTCACTGATATTTTTATTACTATTACTATTACCTACACCATTAGGCATCATGGAGCCCCAACAATGATGCAAACCAAGGAAAAGACAGAAAGGTAGGGCCACAGTAGTCTAGAGAGTATAAAGCTAAATGGCTTGAGGAGCAAAGTTTCATTCACTTTCTGTGGTCAGCCAGGTCAGCTTCTCTGCCTGGGACCAGAGTGTCTGAGGAAGGTGACCGGGAGCTCAGGACTGACAGCTCACATGCTGGCGTTCCTTATCTGTTCTAACCTGAGTCTATACCTTGAATCAGTGGCTGCTCTTTGTCTCTAAGGGGCTCTGTCTTTCCTGGAGCATGTTTCTTCTTTTTGTGCTAAAGGCCCTCTGTGCTTATCTTCAGTAATATAGAACAGTAGGGAGCAGCCATGTTTCCCAGTTCTAGATGTCTTTCCTAATCCCACACGGCCCATACTTAGTCTCCTCCCCTTTGCCCAAAGTGTGTAAATAAGATGTGTTCATCCAAGGAATTTTGCATGAGGTCTGGCCTGTATTGGAAGTATTTGAATGCCAAAGAAAAGTGTGGTATTTTCTAATTGTAATTTTTAAAAATTTCTTTCTCAATCTTATTTTTCAAACAGCATAAAGACAGGCATCGTATTTAATTGTTCTTTCGTGTAAATCGGGAGCTTGACACACTTGATTACTCACACATTGTGGAAAGAGCGTCTCAGGAGAGAAGACGAAGAAGCAGGGAATCGTTACAAGGCTCTGCTCTTCCCTGCGTCTTTTTCTTCTGAATGTGATGTCCTTGAGATAAGATCTTTCAGGAAAAGCATGTGTTTACCCTTGGTTAGTAAGGCGACCTAGTCCGTTAACAGCACTGTTTTGTTTTTTCTCTCTTGATGACTTGTTTTTATCACACAATAGTATATACCACATTCTGACGTGACTCAATCAATGCACATGTCTACAGAGTAAACCCTCATCTTCCACTGACATTCCCCTTTCCTGTGTATTTTATTCTATTTTATGCATTTGCATATGGATACATTAAACACATATGCTGTAACACTAAGAGGATCATACTCAGTACACTTTTTTCTTCAAATTTGCTTTTTGACCTAATAATATGAATGCACTTTTTCAGGTCAGCACATACAGTGTTAACTCACCATTTTAATAACTTTGCAACTGCATTTGTTCCATGGTAGACAGTGCAATGATTTATTTTACCACTGTCCGATTGATTGACTTCATATTTAGTATTTACTATTATTCCAAATGTAGCAACAAATATTCTTAAACTTTATAGTAATGTTCTTAAAAAAGACTTTGCAGGGAATGCAATAACTAGATTAAATGGAATTCAAAGTTTTGATGGATACTGACAATTAGAACTCAATAAATGTTTCACCAACTTATGTTCCCATCAAAATTATATGATGTTGTCAGTTTCCCACACTCTTGTAACACTCAAAAACTTTTGCAATCTATTGAGTGAAAAAATTAATTATTGTTTTAGTTTTATTTACATGACTCTAATGATGCCAAGTTTCTTTTTATGTGTTAATTGGCCATAACATTTCTTTTCTGTGTCCTGCCTCTTCACTAGCTCTGCTCACTTTTCTATTGGCTTGTGAATATTTGCTTTTCTTGGTTTGTAGTCACTCTTTATATATTCTTAAATAAGTCCTTTTATCCTCTCCTTTTTTTTTCTTTATTAGTTTCAGGTGTACCTTTCCTTTTCTGACATATGCTACACAAAGGTTTTTTTTAATTTTTATTTTTAATATAATTTAAATCACATATTATAATAATATAAGCCCTATGGGAACACTGGCTTTTCCCGGGGATATCAGCTGTATGTCTTCAAGTGTATTTCTCTTTCCATTCTTAATTCTCAGTAGTGTCAAGTTTCTGTATTTGTTGTGGTTTGTTCTCATCCTACGACAAGGTGATTGGTGATGACGACACAAATGTCATTCAACTCTGCTTGGCAAGTGAGTTACCTGTGAAAGCAGAACACCTGAATACAGGTTGTCAGGTTCTAACAGGATTGAACCAGTTACATGGAACCACCAGGGGGAGGTGTCTGACCTTAACTGTGAGAGATGAAATTTAATCTCCTGGTCCTTAATTGACAGACAAATTGAAGGTAACTCATGCCCACGTGACTGCTATCCTTGGTTAACATTACACATTTTTCTCTCCCTTGCATCATCACAGGCACTAATTTAATAAAATAATTTAACAGATCCAAATGACTGCAGGACATGTTCTGAAATGTAAGTCACGTCATCTGTTGCCTCAATCGGTGTGATATCTGTCAATCTGAAGGACGTTGAAGGTGGATGGGGCAGAGTATGTTTGTGTATATGTCGATTTAATACCTCTTAAGCTGCCATTTCATTCTTATCTTCTCCAAATACCTGGACAAATGCAAAGAAAACATTCAGCTGAGTCAAAAGTGCAGAATTATTAATCAAGCCTTGCAAACAAATGAACTATTTGGCCCCTTTGGTGGGCTGAATTCTCAGAATGCAGAAATGAAGAATCGTGGTGATACAAGGGGCATTTGATTCTTGTCTGGCTGAGTTTATCTCAACTTCATGTTTATTCTTCATTCCCTTTGAGCAAAGGACAAAATTGCCATGGAAGGGGACAGCAGTTCCATCACGTGACGGTCTCCTAATTGCTGATACCATTCATTAATTAAAGGTGGAGAGCCAGGCTTGTGGCTCACCAGGGACAGAGCAGGTTTAGGCCACCTAGTTTATTATGCTAATGATGACTGACTCTACTAATATGCTAGTCAGAAAGGACTTTCTCTAATCTGTCCTAAGCGGTTGTGACACTCTGAACATACGGTGACATCTGTGAAGTCAGATGCTGCAGCCCAATTGGAGGGGCTTGGTGACTCTGTTTAGTGTCTCAGGAGGGAAGCAGAAGCCTGGAGGAGCAGAACAAGACAAGCTCTCACACTGGGGTCAGAAATGACAAGGCGCACATGTACCCTTCAGAGACTTTCACGAATAGTAAACCACGACAGCCCAAATCAACTTTTGTCTCAGCATCAAATCCTGCTGGGAGAGCAACCCAGATTTTAAAGGAAGATCAACATTAGATCAACGAAAACTTGAACTAGCCTTAGATTTTAGCAAACACTTAAAAAACATGCTCCTTCCAGAAGGCGCTGCCTTTGGTCCAGTGTTGTGTTCCAGAATGTTCCTTCACATGGATGGCAACTGAATTTACTCCTTCTTAATGCCTAATTCTTGAGAGCGCAGGCGTCCTCCGGGACGATTTAGCTGGGAGCACACCAGTTCAGGGGAGACCCTTGGTTTGGTTGAGGAATGAAAGCAGATGGTGACCTGGTCATGAGCATTCTAAACAGATCCTGATTTTGGTTGCTTCCCATACCCACTATTGAGGAAAATCTCTCCTCCTGTCTTTTACTAAAAACACAGCAAATAATTGTTTTTTGGGGGATGAGGAATTTGAAAGGGTTGTTCACTTTGCATGCGCCATTGCACAGGCAGGAGATGCATTAAGCATTTAGAGTAGAATGGACACTGTCGAGGTCCTGACAGCCTGGTGACGATTTGTTTGTGTTGGAGTAACCAGTAAGTCGGCCGTTAGTCTTTGAGTAATCACTGCTGTCAGCTTGTTAAACATTAAAAAACAAATTCACTGGAGAAAAGCCATGCCTCTTTTTAAGATAGGGAGTCATTTTTAGGACAGTTTTCATTGTGTGTGGTAATTGGTGGCCCTGGGGTTGTGGAGTTGTGTGTGTTACATTGACCACATCTGAGGCTGAGCGGGGAGAGACGTTGAACTTCTGACCTGGCAGCCATGTCCACCCTCCGGCTGGGTCTCTCGCTGGTCATATTTTTGGTCACTGATGTTACAGCACAGAAAACAATTTTCTTCCTGGCAGCTGCTCTGGTTATTCTGGTCATAAAAATCTCTAAAGGTTAGAGGAAGAGAGAGCCATTCAAGTGTGGTGAATAGTGTTTGGTCAGATCATTAAATTCTCAAAGCGCTTGGAAGTCATAGTCTAATCCAAACGTACTTGACTTTGTTTTCATTCTCCTGGTCTTCTCTCCTTTCTTTCTCCACTGTCCCTTCTCCTTCATGTCTTTTAAATTCTCTCTTTCCATCAATTCTATTTCCCTTTTCACCTACCTTTCTCTAAGTTTATGTCTTTTTTCCCATATCTGCCTGATGGAGCATACCTCTATTCTAATTTTAATTTACATCTGGGCGTGTTTCCCAAGGGTAACTAAGTCTTTGTAGGAGTCTATTTCAAAGAGTTTTTAAAATAAAATAACCCATCATTCTAATTCAATAAACACCTATTAATTACTTCTGTGGTAATCCCAAAAGTTATGAAAACTAAAGAGATATATACATATATTTTAAAGGAATTTTGGGGAATCTGTCAACTCCCTAAAGCTATTCTACACAGGTAAAGCCATGTTCTTTAGGCTGTTTTCCCTGCGAACATAAAGTGGACAGTGGCTTCCTTCTATGTATGACCACTTTGTTTTAGGTCTAAGTTCATCGAAATGAATGAGTTGGTGATCCATCTCTCACTTGCTATCCTTGTGACACCAGGGAGCAGGTTTTCACGTGTCACCAGGAAGATTATGGGCCAAAAGAGAGAGTCTTCATAGGAATAGTCTAGATTCCAAACGGAAGCTGGGTATTGGGCCATGTGACTTGCTGTCCTCTTGTCAGAGGGAAGGGAGGTCATGAGGAAAGCTGCCTCTGTACTTCTAGAAGGAGACACTCAACTCTCAGCCAGGCTGGAGAATTTCAAATACGCCTCTGGGCTGAGACTCAGCGACAGCCAGCCAGGACCCACCTCTAGAATTTTATTGAATGGACACTTTCTAAAACCTGTTTCTCTTTGTTGAACTGACTTCTAACCAAAACGTCACATTTAAAAGCCAGTTTCAATGATCAATCCATCATCAGGCTCAGACAGCAGATCCCAGAGTGCCTTTTCAGACCAACTAAGATAAATGCATGTGCCAGGGCCTGGTGATAGGGCTCGGGGAAAAGTCCAAACGAAGGGATAAAAGTCCCCAAACTGCATCTGTGAGATCAATGTCCAGGGGAAAGTCATGAAATCCAGCAAGAACAATCCCAGGTTCCCATATTTCAGGGTGTCCTTAGGGATTTCAAACAGGCTGGGAGTGTGGGGTCAGGGCTACGTGGGAAGACCTATAAAAATTGATGGGTAAGATAAGAAAAGGCCTATTTAAATGCAACAGCATATTCAAATGCAACACATCTGATTTTTTTTAAATGAAAGTTAGTGTCCAAACAGCCAGGAAATCATCATAGAAAGGGACTAATATGTACAGTATTTTAAAGTCAAACCTCTTCACTAGTTCCGTAATCTCTTTAAAACAATCCCCAAAGAAAATATGTCATAAGGTTGATTTTAGAACAACTGTATACATTGAGATTCTAACATCTGGAAACAAACAGAAAAAGGAGATAGTCATGTTGACAAATGGGAGACAGTTCCTTAAAATAATCATAATAAAAGGCACTGCAAGCTTCTAGTGTTTACACAACTCTCCGCTTTGAATCTCTGTACCTTCTAAGTTTAGATATTTGTGATAGAAAATAACCATCTTAATCACTTACCCACTTAACTCATTATAAAAGGAAACCTTTGTGTTAATGGGGTAAGAGCATAGCTGCCTTCGTGAAGAATATGCAGAGTTCTACGCCACAACCTCAGTTCACTCCTTCTACAGAAATGTTTCCTCCTTTGTGTGCAAATAGCATTTCCAAAGTATGTCTCCTAGAGCACTGCTCTCACTAGGTGTTTGGCGAAAAGAGGAGCCATATTTTTTTTTTTTTTTCTGTTGCTTGCAACCAACAGGATTTGGTAACTGGGAACAATCTGCCATAAAATGAGGGCAGATCTATGGGAAGGCGGTAGGGGCAGGGTGGTGAGGAATCTGTTTTTCTGGGCTGGACCAGAAAGTCATACAGACCTCTAGTCTGAGACGACCACTGATGCTTGAGTTATGAAGGGGACTTGGATGAAACGATCTCTGGGTTTTGGATGATATTGGCTACCTCTTGTAGTCATTAATAAGAACCTATCTAAAGAGGTAAGCTTAATGAGGAATAAAACAAACAAAAGCAACACTAAAAACAAGATGGTTTTCAAATTAAGACCATCTTGCCTATGAATGACAATTCAAATTTTTGAATCTGTTTTTATTGGAACCATTAAAATAATAACTACCGCAAAGGTAAATTTTGTGTAAATAGAGGCACTTTTTATGTCAATTACAGCTCTCACCGCATTGCCCTATTCACCACCCCTCCAATCCCGTTGTTTTTGTTTTCAAGGCCACTGATATCCATTGTGAACATGCATCTGAGATGTAGCCTGGGTTCAAGGGGCATATTTTTCCACTTGAGGCAGAGTTGTCAAAGTGGCTGTAGGCAGACGCCAAGGCAAAAATAGTAAATATTACACTGAGGCATCAAGGGATGGATAGTGAGCAGAGGTTGTTGTGAATAGACAGAAATGTCCAATGTCAAAATCTTGATCGGGCCCGTATTTTAGGTTATGGTCTAGGTCAGGGAATTGACACAAAGCAGCATGGACCTAGAGGACTGCCAAGACTTTAACAGAGATCTGTTGCCCTAGGAACCAGAAGCCTGGGACAAAGAGCCTGGGATTGCTTAACTCTAAGAAACCTGTCGCCTGCAAAACTACAACACTGGGAAAGTTCCCAGAAGAAACACCTTCCATTGCCATCTGAGATATGGCCACAGAAGCAATGTGAAAGGGAGCTTCGCCCTGGAAGCTGACCAAGTGCTCTCTGGCTAAGCATGGAGTCCTCGTTAGAATCACGCAGTGGTAAACGCTAGGGTTCAGTGGCCATGGTGGGCCAGTTCCCACTGTTCCCTTTCCACATAGGTTTTGGGTTGCTTTTTGAGCTATCTTGTTCTTTCCCCACCATGTATGTGGAATGTCTCAGTGACACATGATTCATTATAATCAGGGGTCTCTAGGCATTTGGACCTGGTAGAGGAGGAAAGCACATCACTGCAATGCCCTAGACTTGGAAATCGATCCAGTAGGCTAAGACTTTGGATGATCTTCATGCATTTTTATAGACGTAAGCATTTCTGAAAGGAAATGCATGCAAAATAGTGCATGTGTGAATGTTGTATGAATAACGAGGTAGATATTGTTAGCGGTATCTACTTGTCACACAGAATCCACTTCCTTTCTTCCTTCCAACCAGAATTTTGACTTGTTTTTAGTATCCACTCATTTTCCAAAGACCCCATATGTCCCAAAGGAAGATAAATCAACTTTCTCAGTTCCAGGAGTGAACTTCATTGAGTTAATGGTAATACCACTTCCCTGCTTACTAAGGAGAACAGCATGAGACCCAATGTGGACCATTGATGGACAATTAGGAAATTTACGGGTGTCCTTCTGGGTGTTTGCTCCTTATCATGTTAAGAATTTCTGGAAGTGACCTTTTCTGGGTTTCTAGGGGTGTTGCACTATGTAAATGAAGGCTAAGGACTTCTTCAGCTGTCTTGCTACCAGCCTATGGGAAAGCTGGCATAGAGAGAGGGACCATGATAAGACACATCTTCAGCCCCGAGTTAGTGGATTAAATTACTTATGAAACCCACCTTACCTCTTGATTTTATTTTACGGTGTATGGTGGTTTTTTATGGGAGAAGTCTGTTTGAGTTGGTTTTACTGTTACTTGGAGAAAAAAGCATTGCAAGTGATAATGGCTTTAGGAAAAGAAATTGTCCCTGTAGGAGCCACGGGTGGCGAGTAGCACGAGTGAGGGGAAGAGAGAAGAGGATTCAATTATATATTGTTTTACTGAACGATAGAACATTTTTATGTTGAATTTCTTAATGTAGCAAATTAAATCTTTAAGACCTACGTTAGCTAGCCCCAAAACTTCATGTTATTTACAATTTTCACTGGTTTGGGAAACTCCAGGATCTCAGTATGATGTGTCTAGATCAACATGTTTTAGTGATTGTGATGGTTGATTTGATTTGTCAACTGACTAGGCTATGGCGTCCTGTGGTTCATTCAAACACCAGTGTAAATTTTGAATGAAAGAGCTCTTTAGATGTGACTAACATTTAAATCTGTAGACCTTGAGGAAAGCAGATATACAAAGTGTGATCAAAAAATAGGGTGAATGTCTAAATTTAAAAAAGTATTTTAGTAAAAAGACACATTGCCATTAATTCCTCCTCAAAATACTCCCCCTTGCTTCAAACCACACTTATCCCATCATTCTTGCCACTTCCTGAAGCAATTCTGGAAGTCCTCTTTCATGAGTATCTTTAGTTGCGATGTCATGGCTGCCTATAAATATAGAGCTGATGCCTATAAAAAAAAGACTGAAACTTCAACCTTCTGCCATAATTTCCAACTTCTGGTCTCTGAATAGTCCAAATTTGGTTAGTCACATAATCACATAAAACCAGTGTGTGTGTGTGTGTGTGTGTGTAGTGATGGGATAAGTGTGTTTGAAGCAAGGGGAGTATTTTGACGGGGATTAATAGTAATGTGTCTTTTACTGGAATATTATTTATATATGTATATATATCCGTCTATTGGTTCTGTTTCTCTGGAGGAGTCTGACCAATACAGTAAATCTTGAATATTCATTCCATTAACTACTGCTGTCCAAGTCGTTAGCATGGGCAAAACTCTGTGTTAAGACAATTGGAATAGAAAAACAGTGTGTATTCTAGTAGGTGTGTTGATGGTGTCAACACAGGCAATGTAATATGATGAGGCCTTTAAAGAAGGTGAGGACAAAATTCTATTTAATACGAGACATAGGGGCCAGAGAAGTGAAGAATGCTTGATCAGAGGAGGTGCCTTAGAGCTAGGTTTTGAAGGATGAAAGGATGTTTATTAGACAGGGAAGGAAAGAAAATTCTTCTCTAGAATAAACGCATGTATATTAAACCTCTGCTGAAGTATCTGCCATGCAATCAGCCCTTCCCAGCTGCTGTCAGGCCAGCGACAGATAGCTCCAATTACAGGAAAGTTCCTTATCAGCTGTGCTGAGATGCTACCTCCCTGTGATGTCCCCCAACTTGGCTCTGGTCCTGTATTAGGGCTCCCTAAACATGTGGCTTTGGGGAGGTCATCTCTTTCTTCTGAGATTCACTATCTTCCTCTGTGAGTGGGAGTAATAATAATACTTAACCTTCTGAGCTATAGTGAATACTAAATCAGTTATTTTAAATGTTTAGAACATAGCAGGTATTTCACAAATGTTAGTTTATTTCACTTCTCTCTAGTGCCCCTTCTGAGGTCAGACAGGGCAAATTGAATCCAAGTCTACTGCGGAAGCTTTCACAAAATGATATACTCAGATTCAGAGGTGGGAAAATGAGTTAAAACCCAATGGAATATAACATTCATAATGTACCTAAAAATATAATATTTTAAATGAATGTGTTAACAAAATTTTCTGTGTGGATATATTACCACCAAGGATATGAGCCTGGTGACAGGATGAATTCATATAAAATTATGAAATCATTAAAATCAACAAGGAAAAAAGTACCTAATTTTCACATCTCAGGTCAATAAATAGTAACTGTTGGCAGATAAACATATTTTTCACTCAAAATCAAAAGCACTCATATTAGAGCCCTTCTAGTTTTATGCTGAGGAAGGAGGGTGTTTCCTTCTTTGCACTACAAAACATTTTCGTTTTAGAAAATAGTGATTTTTTTTTTTTTAGTGTTAGCAATCAATTATTCTAAAAGTCATAAATCTCTTAAACTATCTCTAATTCTGTTATGATGAAATGACTTAATTCTACAAAGTATGGTGTACATTACAGACAACACTCTGTAAAATTGGTTATTTTCACTTTTCTGAACAGGTTGAGGCCTCAGCAAATAAATGTAAACCACGTGAGGATTTTCTTCCAACCATTGCCTTTTCCTCAGCAGCATGTGTTCCATATGGAGGCATGTCCCCACTTGTCTCTCCCAGCCACTTCTTCTGAAGGCACTGGCAAATAATTGAGGTCGAGCTATTTCACTGGTTCCCCTCCACAACTGTGTCTGAGGATCACCTGGGGAACCTTTAAACCGTGACATGTGACACCAGTTTCTGCACCAGGACCTCCATGCACTTTTTCTGGAGTGGGGCTCTGCATCCCTCTTTTTTAAACTTCCTAGATGGTCTTATTATTCAGCTAGCATTCAGACACTCTGTATTAGTTGATAAAATATGGGAAGATAGGAAAAAAAGAGTAAGTGTAAACTGAAAAAGAGGTCAACTGGATTTTAATGGAGCACTAGTGAGGATGATAGCTTTTTGTTTGTGTTGTCTTTTTCACCGCCCCGCTGTTCACTTGTGTAGTAGCAGCAATATCTTTCATTACAACCTGTATTTGTCCAGAAAAGCGTGGCTGTGTCAGTATTTCCTGGGATCGGGGGTATGTAATATTTACAGAGCCTTTGCCTATTTTACCTAAACCCAGAGTGTTTGAGTAAAGCTAAGATGGTGATAAAAGCAGGTATTCCTCTTAACAATTTTCTCAGGGGGCAGTGCGTCTTCCCCTGCTCTCTGGCGTGGTCCTGAAACACACACACCAGAGGCTCTTGACTGTACATTTTCTAATGCCCTTCGGGAGAATTTGAAATTCAGTGTAAAATGTTTTAATTTTACATGCTAGACTTTTGGTAAATTCTTGAAGGTGTCTTAAAATTCAACCATATTATTTATCAATATAAAAAATATAAGTAAAGCAGAATTAAAATTTTACTGGCACTCTATTGATTAATTCTCTGAGTTTGAATTATACAGTTCAAGTGTATACGAGTGTATAACATATTATACACTCGTATACACTTGAACTGTATATGTTAAAAATAGACCCCAGGAAACTTCAACAAATTGCTGTTCATTTATATTTTCAAATCATAAAACTTTATATCAGCAACTTTTCCAATGTCACCCTTGGGATTTCTTTTTATTCTCACCCTTCACTGAGCAAAGGAGAACATTTTAAGTGCACGTTATACAATATGGATTTGCATTTGAATTTTTAAAAAGCTCTTTTAAAAAATGGAGCTGCATTGGAGGCTTTCAGCACTTTAACAGGTGATCGTGGTCAGTCTGCATCGTTTTGCATGGTTTAATTAGTTTCCAAGTCATAAATGTACACATTTTACTCAAGTGACTATTGCAAAAAACAAATCCTAGGGATTATCTAGACGAGTAATGTAAGCTAAACCATTTCTTTCAGTTTTCCATTTGTTTCACTGCTCTTAACATACTCGTTTGAAAGGATTTGATTGTTTTTCATAAATGTGAAATCATATTACTTTGTGAATCATGTTGCTTTGAATCCCAGAATATACACCTGATCAAACCTTTCACTGTTAAAACTTTCATTTAATATAGGAATGGTTTTATAAGGTATCTGGATATGGAGCTCTTTTTGTTTTGTAGTTAAACAAAACAAAATAAGACAAACAACAGCAATAAAGACTCCACCTGATTCCATAAAATCTAAACATCCATTGAGATTTTCTCAGAAAGCAGCACAACTGGTCTTTGTACTACTTTCTGAGGAAATCTCAATGGAGGCTTTGCAAGGTCACCTGTGCATTTCCTCAGCCAGAAGGGCGGTGATCCCCAGGCTACTGCTCTATCTCATTAGCATACACCAATTGGTAATTGCTAACCTGCAAACCTGGCACCACGTACCATTTCCAATGTTTTGAAACAACCTCCCAGTGTGTTCTGGTGAAGCACTCTGTATTCAAACTTAAAAACTAAATAAATAAATTTTATTTCTGCAGCAAAACCTATGAATATTCATATGAATGAAATCAATAAGGACTATTCATAGTCTCAGGTCAGCAGAGGTCAGGTTTTGCTGCCAAAGGAGTTACAAAAAGCACTTTAAATTTCAGGACTTTTTGAAGTTAGGCCATTGATAAAGAATTGAGCCTGGATACTCCCAACAGGACCTGGAACCTGAGATTTTGATATATAGGAAAAGGGTTCCTACCAAAATTTTTGATCAACATCATATTGAAGGGAGAGACTTTAGACATTTCTTTTAATTTAGAAACAAATCAAGAGTACTTGCTGCTGTTCAACAGTCTTCAAAATTTTAGCCAAATAATAAGACCCAAAATAAACATGATTAAAAATAAGTGAAAGCAAAGATAAAAATGGATTATTATTTGCAGGTGACATGATTATCTGTATAGAAAACCTGTGACGATAAATAATATCATTATAATCTATAAGTGTGATCAGAAAATTTGCCTGATATAAGATCGGCATACAAAATTCAAAAGCATTCCTCTTTAATGGTGATAGTAAACCAGAAATTACAATATCAGACCTTAGCCCATATGAAATAACAACAAAACATAAAATATCTAAAGATTAACAAGTAACGCACAAGATATTAATAGAATATTTTAAAAAATATTATAGGATAAAACAGCAGTAGACAAATAATATTTTCAAATAAGATTACATAGCATTATGAAAATGAAATTATTCCCAAATTAATATCTAAATTCAGTGCAAAAATTGTCAACATTTCAGCAGAATATAGAGGAATTTGATGAGCTGATCGTAAAATGTAAATGGAAGGACAGTAGCTTGAAAAAGAAAATCAAATGGAGGCAAACCACCCAAGACATTAATTATAAATAGTACAAAGCATCAGTTCAACACAGACACACCAATAACCAACAGTCTGATTTTGTGCAAGAACTTACTAATAGAACAAAACACACCAGAAATGGGAATGTGATGTCCGTGGCATCACAAATAACTGGCAAAACCATCAATTATTTAGTAAAATGGTGTTGAAAAACCTGGCTCGCCATATGGAGAAAAATAAAGTTACACTCCTTCTTTACATCTTTTTGTTAAACTCCAGAGAGATGAAAGTTTAAATTGAAAGATAAAATTGTAAAACAAATAAAAGACAATTGAGACTCTTTTTATGATCTCAGGGTGAAGAGGGATTTTCTAAGCTAGACCTGAAATGTATTAACCTTTGGGTCATGGGGGATGTATGGATATGGCTACGTTACAAAAAGAATGATTTTTGTTCAATAAAAGATAAGACAAAGTTAACCGAGTGGCAAAAAATATATTCCCATTGCTTAAACAAGCAAGGAACTCTATCTAGGATATCAAAGGGACTCCTTCAGATCCGGCAGCAGCAGCCGGAAGCCCAATGGGACCAGGAGGAGAGTGTATGAATAGGCTCTGCAGAAGAGGGCACCCAGCTGAGAAGTGTGTGAAGCCTGCTCAAGGTCCCTAGGAACCACAGAGATGCTAATGAAAACATTTCACTCCCGTTATGTTGGCACAAGTTAGCCAACTGGCCCTCTGCAAGTGGCTGGCTGTGGGAATGAGGGTCCCTCACTACATGTGGCAATGCAAACGGGAAGTTCCTCATGGACGTGGTGGGGTGGAGGGCGATAGTGACGAAGGTGAATTTAATAATAATAAAAGGAAGAAAAGCAGGAAAGCAGATTCTTGCAAAGCCCAGGATACTGTCCCTTGAACTGAGGGGAAGAAAAATTCAAGTGCATACCTGAAGTGTTGAGGGAGTGGAGGATTGAAAAGGAGAAGAAAAGCGCAGGCTTCAGAAGGCTTCTTCAGTTACTTAGGGAATGTGCTGATTGCAGAGCGTCACACATCTGTGCCTGCCAGTGTTTTGGATCGCCGTCTCTGAGAGAAAGGAGCCCACATAAAACACTACGTGGTGAGATGTGTCAGAATATCTGTTGTTAATGTCTCAGTCTCTTCAGGCTGTTGTGACAGAATGCCCCAGACGGGGTGGCTTTAGGCAACACCACTTCCTCTCCCACAGTTCTGGAGGCTGAAGTCCTGGATTAGGGTGCCAGCCTGGTTGGGTGAGGATCCTCTGCCTGACAGCAGATTTTCTGTATTCTCACCTGGTGGAAGGAGCAAGGGGGCATTCAGGGGCCATTTCTACAGGGACACGGAGCCCACTTGTGATCTAAGCACCTCCAAGACCCCACTTCCTAACACCACTGCACTGGGCATTAGGATTTCAGCACAGGAGTGCCCGGGAGACAGTCAGCCCAGACCATTGTCTGTTTCAGCCCAATGCCTCCCACACTAACAGAAAATCGAATTCTCACCAGACATCCAGGTTAAAGCTTCAGCAGTAAACAAATTCATTGTCCCAAATAACAGGAAGTTCACAGGTAAGAAGAAATCTAGTAACTGGCTCATCTCGTAGAACTCTGGTTGTATTTCTCTGCCAATCTCTTGGCTCATCCTTCAGAGTATGTAGATTTCACACTCAGCGAGTGGCTGCAGCAATTCTGGGTATCAGGCCACCGATAAGAACATCCATTTAGAGAGATATCAGCGACTTCTTCCTATGGCACATCTCCTCTTGGATTTGCCATGACTGGTTTATGTGCTCTTTACAGAACCAGTGCTGATGGCCTGAAGAATGTCATTCATGCAAAGGTTTAGCCTGGTTCCTGAGTCACTCACTAGCAAGGAGGGCTGAGACTACCAGGATAATGTTTAATCACCTCTTACAGCCTCTGCTGGAGTTGAGTCATTCCTCGAAGCACATGGCTGCAACACCTGGGGGAGGAGAAACCTATAAAATTCTCTACAAAGGGCCCGTGAGAAAACCAGGCACTCCAGCAACCACATCTGCAGCTGAGCAGGAATTCACAGTGGAGCTCTATATTAGGGAATCTTTAGTATGCTTTTGGTATAGAGTAAGAGGGCAGGTGTATGTGCACAGACCCCATGCAAAATTCACATTGACGGGGTCGGGTGGGAGGAAGGGGATGGTTGCAACGTGAAGTGAACATTATTCTTGGAAGGAAATGCCAAGGGTAAAAACATTTGTTCTAAAATCATGGGATAAAGACTTTCATCCTAGTCACGGGGCATACTTGTAAAAATTCAGATTCCTGGGTCCCCAGTCAGGCCTTTGCTGAGTCAAACCCACAGGAGGTAGAGCTCAGCCAGATATCTCTTTAACCAGACCCCCAAGTGAGCCTGAGGCAGGCAGAGGAAGAAGGTTTTCCCGCCCTACCAGCCCTTGGAAGAAGCACCCCTCCCTCCCTTACACCCTGTGAGTCCAGGAATGGGAGAGTATGCTTTTCCAAGTCCATTTCTGTCGTTGGTTTATGAACGCAGCACTAGTTCAAGTCTCTTTAGGCTCCAACCTTGTTTAAAATGGGCAAATTGATTTCTTCTTCCAGGAAAAGTACACATAAAAAGGGTCATATGGCTTCTTTGACATCAAATAGTTTTTTAACATAACAAACTGTTTTGATAAATTGAGTGCTCTAAATCAAAGCCATCTGGGCGGTGCTTGGACTCAAAGGCCAGAAGGAGCCTGGGTAATTGGCCGAGAGTTCAAACACTGGAGTAATTCTAGGAGGTACACAGCCAGATCCGCAGCGCCCAGCCAGCTCCTCTCTTCCCCTTGTCTGCAGATGCCATCCCTGACTCCATGGCTGTTCAATACTTTAGTGCTCATTAGGCAGACGACTAAAGCATAATGAGGTTAAAATGAAAATTCCGATGTTACTTGGAGAAGAACATTATGTTCATTCATAGGGAACTACCTAATAGGTCGGACATAGCTAATGTAGAAATTTAATATTTTAAAGAAAAAAGGAGAGGCCTCATCCTTCTTAGCACATGTGAAGCGTGCGAGAACTATGAAGTGGGTACAATGAACGGTGGGTGAATGTCACATGGGGAGGTCCCAGCGATCAAAGCTACTCAGGCTTTCAGCATCAGCAGAGCAACCGCTTCGCCTGTAATGCAAAATTTCAACCTGCCTGCAAAAATTGCATTTAAAAAAGTATCAAGTAATGTGCCATATTATGTTCACTATATTCTGTAGATTAACTTGTCATTGTGTGGCGCAGATATGACGTCTGCCGCCTTGGGGTGCCAGTGACTACTGGGCAATCTTGGGGAAATTCCTTCACTCTTTTAATTTCAATTGCTCATCTAAAACATGAAGATAATGTTTTAGAGCTCTCCTTATGCATAGAAAGTCATCAACAAACGATAGATACAGTTTCTAGTAAAACAATGAATGAAGTATATGCATATGCAAGAAAAACATATTTTATATTAGGAACAATTTGTGAGAGTTTTTCCTTTACTTTTACAAGAGACATTAGTTTTAAATTTTATTTTCATCATTAGATTTGCCTATGAATCCAAACAATTAGAAATTTCATATACTTTTAACCTTAATGTAGTTCCAAATTTTTCTCTCTCATTATACCATAGAGCAGTGGGTCTCTAACATTTTGGTCTCCAGAAACCTTTGTGTTTTGTTTATGAGGACTGTATCTATCAATATATAGCATATTAGAAATTAAAACTGAGTAATTAAAATATATTTCTGAATTTCTTTTAAAATAGCAGTATTAAATCTTTTACATGCAAATATAAACAGTATTTTTCAGTGAAAAATAACTTTTTCAAGACACCAGATTAGCAAGAAGAGTGACATTGTTTCACGTGTTCTGTATGTCTTTAATGCGTCTCTTCCTAGATGAGAACAGTATTCTTATATTTGCTTTTGCATTAAATCTGTTGCAATGTGCAGATATATAGTTAGAAAAGGGAAGACTATTTTAGTAATCTCTTCAGGTAAATGTGGGAAGTTTGATTTTGTGCAAATGTCCGTACTATTACACATTAAAATTCATTGGTCTGTCTTGCACTGTGAATGTATCTTTATCCCTGTTCATGGTTTTGTAACATCTTGCTTCGGTCATTGGAAAAATTGCAGACTCACTTGAATTATGCAGCCTTTGAACCTATTAACACGTTTCATTATACATTATCCAAAAAATATCATTTACTGTTTTTACCACCAATTTCATTTATTGGGAAGCTGTCAGTGGCAGATTTGAGTTTTCCAAAATTATAATTTTCTCTTGAGAGCTTGAACTTTATAATTGGCAACAAAAATTGCCAATTGATTTCCTTGAAGTGACAGGCTGATGGTGTTCATTTTTAAGAATATGTCTGCACCTCAAGCTGAGTAATCAAAGTTTGCCATCAGAGTTCCTTCCAACTAAATAGGCAGTTCCATGATAAAACTGGCTAGTTCAGCTGGCAACTCAAACAATCACAGGATGATTTCCTGGAGAAAAAAAACCTTTGCACCTTGTATGTAGCAGAAGTGGTTTATGATTACTTTCTAGTCCATCATAAAGAATATTTAGAAGACATGAAATCAAAGACAAAAATTTAATAAAATTAATAATTTCACTGATTAAACAAGAACATTCTTAGATAAAACTGGCTTTTTTTCCCCTGCTACTATTCTTCCATGACTACAGATATAGCATGCTGAAAATGCCTTAATTCATGCTGAAGTGCCCACAGGTTTGGGCACCACAGCTTTGAAACCACCAGTGCAAATGTTAACGTTGTGAAAAACGCACCTAACGTTCAGAGCCTCATGTTATCAAAGAGTGAGTGGGTGAGTAAGTAAATGAAGAAATGAATGAACAGACAAATAAAGGAACTCAGCTGTAGCTGCAGTATATTTCTTCCTGTTCTTCAAACAGGTAAAGATTGCTCCTATTTTTGGGAGTTTTGGTTACCATTTCCCACTGCCATAGTGTTCCTTCTGATATTTGAATGTCTGGGTCTTCTTATACAATCTCAACCGAAACTTCCCTGATTCCTCAAATTAAAATAGCTACCCGTCACTCCCCTATGTCCCCATATCCTACTTCTTTACAACACCCATATCACCATTGACTATATTTTTATTTTAGCACCCAGCATATGGTAGCCATTTAGTAAATATTTTAAAATGGATGGATGAATGAACAGAGCAGAGGATTCATCCAACAGACATTTATTAAACATCCACTGTGTGAAAGGCACTATTGATATAAAGTCTTTTCTCTCAGTGAACGTACTGTGTAGGGGGGGCAGACAATAAACAAGAAGCAATCAATGAAACGTGACAATTGTGTTGATTGTTTAAGGAGCAGTACATGTTGTTATGAAAGTACATTGGATGGGATGATGCCTTTTCAGGGTCTTTAGTGGTTTCCCCAAGGAAGTGTTGACTGAGCTAAAACCTCAAGGGTGAGTAGGCATTAACTACTGTGAAGAGATGGGGCCCATAACCCCTGCAAGGAGAAGTGTTGTGTCTTAAGGCTGGTGTACTGCTTTTTAGCTTTGCATGTCTTATTTCTCCAGACCTACTATCATCTTTTCTATCTTCCAAGGAAGTGGTCTGAGTCAAGTTTCTCTCTCGCATTGTGGTACCTTGTAGAGCACTGGGCAGAGATTAATTTAGGATTAACACAGCTGTACATGGCTTGGATTGTAGGCATCACAGTAGTGGCCCTGGCAATCTACCCATATCCATGTGATGGTGATTTGCATGATAGTGAATTTTCCCACCTTCTCCTTATTTTCAGATCAGGCCTGTGCGTATAACTTCCAAGGAGGCTTTTCTCAGAATCCACGATCTCCCTTCCCTTTTTTCTCCATTGCCTCCACTCCTCTCCAAATGTGCTGTAGAGCAAATCAATCTTTATTTCTTTACCATTATCCACCCACCCATAAATCAGTCTTGCCCACTCAGTAGTTAGCAAGACAAGGCCTCCAACTGTCCATTGTCTGCAAATGGTGTTTTTTTCTTTTTCCTTTTTTTTCTTTTTTAAACTCATCATTGCCAGCTGTTCCTGGAGCACTGCAGCCCCTGCGTTTTTGACAAGTGTCTCATCTGTAAAATTGTTTCTCTATTTTTTCCCCTTTCCTTTTCCTTGTTCCTGGCAGCCGCCCACAGAGCTGCACCCCAGGCATTTATCCGGAGTACACCCAGCACATGTTCATGGCTCTTAGGTAATAAAAGCCGGCTTTCAATAAATCATATCAGTAAGGAGATCCATAAATCCTCTTCTTGCCTTGAACACATCAATCCTTATTGTCATGAATATTGCAGGCATGAGTCACTTGGCCTGCACACTGATTTTGGACCCAATCACTGACTAACTGTCACTGAGTGGGGAGGATGTCTTGGAGGAGAGAGTGTGCTCTAGCAAATCGGTGTCTTCTGGACTAAAGGGTGACTTCGACTAAATTCAGAGAAATTGTAGAAACTCAGTGGGCCCCCTTCTGCCCCGCCCCCTATCCTGCTGTAATGTTGGATCCACTTGCTTCTATGGCTCAAAGGTTAGGCCAAGTTCAAAGTGTGCAAGAAAGGACACGTGAGGTTTGGAGGAAAGAATTGATTACAAAAACGACCTTTATTGTTTCACAGCACTTAGGACTTCACCACTAGTTGCCATCATCACAATGCAGCAGTGGTTTTGTAGTGTTCTAACAAAAGGACACAGGGCAGGCAAATCTGTCTTAGCGTCTTAGCACCAGCTCATCCCCCAGGCGCAGTTATTGCACCTGCAAAATGGCGGTTGGAAGCCTCCTTCCTAGTGTTATCTCAAGGGTGAAATATGCTAACCCTTCTGAGGCTCTGGGCGAGGGTTCTGGGATGTTGCCAGTATTTATACATGTTTGTTGCATGTCCGCCATTTCATACATATAATAGCCTGTTTGGTCAGATGGACAGATAGCCTGCTATGCTCTCCTGTGCGGTTGTCCTAATCACAGTGTGGCGGAGAGGACGGCACAGGTGAGGGGACAGTTTTAGGCAGTATCTGTCTTATTGTCCAGCCCTGCAGTCATTCACTTAACAAAGATGGGGCCATGGCTGACAGCAGAGGGTGGAAGCAGCAGAACTTGAAATAATGTGATGACATTGGAACCAAAATATGTTTCTTGTATGCAGAAATACCTCAACCAATCGATAGGGATTCCATCCTCATACCTCAAAAGGCCAGCGTCTCCTGGGGTGGGTGGAAGACTGAGGGGAGGCAGTGGCAATGGAGATAACTTTCAAATTGGGATACCCGGGCTGGCCTCTTCCCTTCACATCCGGTCCTCCCCACACTCTAGCCGCTGAGCCAGAGTCTTGCCATACACAGTCGAGCTAGAGCCCAGGGGTCCTCTCCTCTTGAATATCTGCTTCCAGCAACTGAATGGGTTACCCTTCCATCCCGTGTCTCTCTAGGGCCCAGAAGTGAATAAATAAGAAAGCTTTTTATGATAAGCGTATACACTTAGAGCACACGATCTGCCACCCTCTTTATTTTTGTTTCCCTTCGTCCTATGCTATTTTCCATGCGTCTCCTCTCTGCTTTAGCACCACAGAGTCCAGGCGGTGCAGCCCAGGACAGAGGGTGGGCATCTGGCCTGTTTTGGACCTAATATGAGCAATAATAAACTCCTGTCAATCCCAAGTTAAGATGTCGGGTTGGTTTGTTATCGTAGCATCGACTAAACGATCTGGATGTATGCCCCATTACAGAGGACTCTGTTTCTGGTCTACGAAACATAGTTACAGTCACATATGAGGAGAGAAGGTAGCAAATAAAAATATTGTTTATTTAGTGTTTAAGACACCTGGAAATATAAAGCATTAAATATTCACCACTCATTTATATGCTCCATGTGGAATCGAAAGGATTTACAAGTGCCAAGGAAAGCAGTGAAACCACGAGCTGCTCTGGCCTCTTCACGAGTCACCCCTATGTTTCTTCCTTAACCTTCCCCAGGTTCTCTGAGGGGCATGTCAGATACAAGATTATCTGTCTCCTCCAAATGTTATTTTCTTCACTGCTACAGTGTTCACTCTCAACTTCTCATTCTAAGCCGAAAAAGAAACTTTTAGATGTACTACACAATTTGGATTCATATTACTCTACTCTTGTTTTCATACATGTTATAGTTATGAGAGTATGTCTTTGTTTGCCATAACAAACTACCACCGGCTGGGCGGCTTACACACCACAAGTTTATTTTCTCAGTCCTGGAGGATGGAAGTCCAAGCCCAAAGTGTTGGCGGGGGTGGTTCCTCTGAGGCCTCTCCCCTTGGCGTGCTCATGGCCCCCTTCTCCCTCTGTCCTCACGTGGTCTCACTCTGTGCACGCGCAGCCCCTCATGTCTCTCTGTGTGTTCTTGTCTCATCCTCTTACAATGACACCCGGCAGAGTGGATTAGGGGCCACCACACAGGCCGTATTTTAACATAACTGCCTCTTTAAAGGCCCTGTTTCCAAATACAGTCACATTTGGAGGTCCTGGGGGTTAGCTATTCAACATATGAATTTTGGGGTGAGAGTCGCAATTCAGTCCATAACAGTGTAGTAGATTGACTGCAAACTTAGCCATGTGCGAAGTGTTCTTGGAGGGGGGCATATATTTTCCAATTTTACAAACCCGTGCCTGCATCCACACCCTTTATCATGCCATCAAAAGGTGGCTTCTCTCTCTCACTCATTGAATCTGGGCTGCCCTCGTGACTTGCTTTGGTCAGAAGGACGCAGCAGAGGTGACAGAGTGCTGGTTCTGAGCCTGACCTCTGGAGGCCTTGCCTGCTTCTGCTCACTGCCTTGAAAAGCCCCCACTGGCATGGAACCAAGTAGGACTTGTCTGCTGGTGGATGAAAGGTAACATGGAGAAGAGATGATTGCTCTCTGGAAACCAGGAAATACTGGCCGGCCAGCACGACCCCATGTTGGAGCTACCCCCGCCCCGTGGTGGAGCTGCCTGGTAACACACAATTGACTGCACATTCATGTGGGAACGCAGCTGAGAGCACAATGGCCCAGCCTACCTCAGAACTGTGAGCTAAGACCATGCTCATTGCCTTAAGCCCCTGGATGTTGGGGTGATTCTTTACCCCGATTGCAGTGGCCATGGATAACCAGTACAATGAGCATAATATAAAGCCATATTATCCAAAGGGATTTTCCATTTTGACTATCTTTACCTCTGTGATTTCATTTTCACAGGATTTCCACCAAGTAGGTTTTCAGTCATGCAACCATGGTGCCAAAAAAGAGTACTGAGTTTGGGCAGTTTCAGTTGCTTCGGAGACGTCACACATTAGTAAGTAACGCTCTGACTATGCTCTGAGCCAGGGTGGAGGATGCCTTCGGGGGAAGAGCGTGAGGTCCTTAGGGCTGCCCTGTGCCTCAGTCTCCTACCACAGTGCAGATGTCCCTGCAGTGTTGCAATCAGGTAGTCCCTTTAAGAGGAATTCCTCAGAAATCTCCCTGAATGATTAGGAAGAGCAAGCCTTCACTTTCAGGATGTGTCTTTTGTTTTGTTTGCACTTGTCAGAGAAGACCTGATAATCTCAAAAAATGGGGGTCGGGCTCATCCACAACTCCTTCCAGCTTTGGAAACTAAGTCAGAAAAGAGTGCGCTAAGTGTTCTTGGAGGGGGGCATATTTTTTTCCAGTATGAAGCAGGAAGTCCTTGAAACCTTCCTAGAGGACAAAGGCTTGTGGAGTATGAGTTCAATCAAGGCAGAGGGGATGTGGTTGCAAGGAGCAGACCTGGAGATGCATCACTTTCCTTTTATCAGGTATCCGTTCTCCTGGTCGGGCTTCAGCCTTGCAGAGCTGGAGGTGCTGTGATCTCAGGAGGCAGAAAAGTTAAGGATAATGAGGGGACACCTTCTTTGTGGGAGGAAAATTCATTTTCTGTGACATCTTCATACACACAGTTGTGCTGTCTGATTTTGAAAAAAACAATTCATCCAACATATTTCCACTTATGGTCAAAACATAGGTGCTACTGTTTTTGTCACCACTTTTTATCTATTTCTTTTTGCCTAGCTTTATTGAGAAGTAATTGACATAAAACACTGTATAAGCTTAAAGTATACTCTTTTTTTTCCAGTATCATTTCTTTTTCCTAGAATCTGGATACAATTAACTGTAGCAAGACAGTGCTTACTATTCCTTAAGCCTCATTTTAGGTCCTTTGAACTACCTCAGTATTTGTAATGTGAGAATCACATTCCAGTAACTGGAAAACTAAAATTGTCATACCAACAAATTTACTCAATATTGATGTAACTATATAAAATTTTATGCACAACATGTGGACTTTAATATTACAGGATTTGGCCTTTGTAAACTAGCTTACACATCAACAGTTACTCTTTGCTTATCTGTCCTATGAAGTGTTGCACCAATAGACCCCCTCCCGTAGCTTTTTACTGTGTAAACAAATGATTCCTCCCCTGAAGACAAGGTGAAAAAAACAAAGTTCCCACCCAGAAAATAATGTTAACCCCAAATGAGCAAGTTCTAAAGTTTCAGCAGATGTAACACCAGAAATAGGTTACGGGCGACTCTAAGTCTCTGACCTAAGTAGTACTATGGGAAGTTACAGTGGTGACCAGAAGAACACACACGTTTCTCATTAAACTTTGTTTTAATGGGTCTCAAAATCCTGTGACAGATTTTTGGTAAAGTTGTTTTCGTTAAAAAAGTACTGATTTTAAAAACTACTAATGTAAACACTGTCACACACACAAAATATGGTCCACAAAACATTCTCCTTTCCTTCTGATGGTTCTTTGATACACTGTCCTCATTAACCAGTCTTTTACTATTACACTTAAATGGCCAATTGAGACAAACAGTTCTGAGACCGTTCTTCCATCACTGATTAAGACTGGGGTGGCAGGTATTGGGGACAATACTCATTTAGCCTTCTGAGCTTTCTAGGTAGACATGGTGACCTTGCCAGCTCCGGCTGCCTTCTTATCCACTGCTTTGATGACACCCTCAACAACTGTCTGTCTCATGTCATGAACAGCAAAATGGCCAGGGGAGGGTCATCAGAGAAGCTCTCAACACACATGGGCTTGCAGGAACCATGTCAATGATGGCAGCATCACCAGATTTCAGAAACTTGGGCCATCTTCCAGTTGTTTCCCTGAATAATGATCAGTCTTCTCCTTCAGCTCGGTAAATTTGCAAGCAGCATGAGCTGTGTGACAGTCAAGCATGGGTGCGAATCTGGCACTGATTTGGCCTGGATGGTTCAGGATATTCACCTGAGCCATGCAGCCAGCTGACGCCATTGGTGGGTCATTTGTGCTGTCATCAGCCACATTGCCGTGACGAACATCTTCGACAGACACATTCTTGACATTGAAGCCCACATTGCCCCTGGGAAAAGCTTCACTCAGAGCTTCACTGCGCATTTCAACAGACTGTACTTCAGTTGTAACACTGACTGGAGCAAAGGTGACCACCAGCTGGGGTCTGAGAACACCAGTCTCCACCTGGCCCACAGGGCAGTACCAATACCACCAATTTTGCAGACATGCTGGAGGGACAGACGCAACTGACATCCTTGTCAGTCGGACGAACCGATGGCAGGATGCAATCCAGAGCTTCAAGCAGTGTGGCTCCACTGGCACTGCCATCTTTACGGGTGACTTTTCGTCCTTTGAACCCAGGCGTGTTAGCACTTGCTTCCAGCATGTTGTCACCATTCCAACCAGAAATTGGCACTAATGCTGCTGTGTCAGGGTTGTAGCCAATTTTCTTAATGTAGGTGCTGACTTCCTTAATGTTTTCCTCATATCTCTTCTGCTATGAGGCGGCTCAGCGGAATCCATTCTGTTGTTTCACACCCAGTGTATAAGGCAGAAGGGCGTGCTCCCGGGTCTGCCCGTTCTTGGGGACACCTGCTTCACATTCACCAATCCCAGCAGCAACAATCAGGACAGCACTGTCAGCCTGAGAGGTGCCTGTAATCGTGTTGTTGATAAAGTCTCCGAGTCCTGGGGCTTCAGTGATGGTCACATGATACTTTCTGGTCTCGAATTTCCACAGGGAGGTATCAATGGCGATCCCACGCTTGTGTTCAGCTTTCAGTTCATCCAAGACCCAGGCAGACTTAAAGAAGCCTTTTCCCATTTCAGCAACCTCCTCTCAAAATTTTCGATGGCTCTTTTGCCAATCCTACCATGTTTGTAAACCAGATGGTCAGTAGTGGTTGGCTTGCTGGCGTCTACGTGTCCGATGACAATGCTGTTGACGTGTGTATTTCCTTTCCCATTTTGGGTTAGATTCAGTGGTGGCTTTCACTACGCCTGTGTTCTGGTAGCAAACCCATTGCGGAAAAACTTAAGGTTTACTTTTAAAGTCAACAGTACTATCTGCCTTTAGATCAGTGAATCCAGTGTCAAATTTTTCTTTAAATAGTTTTTTGTTTCCGATTGATATAGTTTGAGACTTCCTGTGAGCATGAGACATGGTTTAAACATAAAAATTCTTAGTGAGGGACTAAGGATGCCTAGGAGTCCCATTGTCAAGAGATCAGTGTGGTTCACTGTAGTGAAAAAGCTTAGAACAGAAAACTTTAACTTCCTTCATGTTGATTTCGCATGCTGCTTTCTGGGTTAACTTGATCCCTTTCCTACTCTCCTAGTCTATCGTATCCATATTTAAATAGCCACCCATTTTTATCCTAATTCAACAGCGGTACTTTCTGAGCACCTGGAGTGATTTCAACACTAGAGAATTTATAATGGCTGATGGTGTTGCTAAGTACAGGAATAGACGCCATCATATACAACCCTTCTGTGTTTTACGGTGGAAGCAAGAGAACTTTCCTTTCACTGACATAAAAAAACCCTATAATTCTTCTAAAAAACCAAACAGCCAAACCCCAGAAAAGGCTGAATAGCTGAACACACCATTAAGAGCTCCTATTATTAACACTTCTCTTTCAAAAAAAATCTACTATAGTCCATGGTCTTACACACAGCGGGGTATAACCATGGCTAATGACAGCCAAGTGACACTTGACAAAACTGAAGTCCATTTTCCAAAAATTGTTGCTAGGTTTCAGCAGCCATTAATTTGCAGATCCAGGAAAATTATAAGGGCTACTTTTCTTAATTGAAATCAGCAATCGTTAGGTGTGTGGGGGAAATGGGACCACCATTTGCGTTTCTAATTCTGACTCAAGACACATATGGGCTTATAGCAATTTTTAGCAAAAGTGTGGGGCAGATGCTGGACATGTTGACTTTATCTGATATGGAGGTGGCACGGACGGCAGGGGGGACATGTGTCGTGGGTTACTTTCAAGGAGCATCAGTGCTCACTTTGATGAAGACGCACCAGAAAACTTGCTGAACAGTCTAAAGGCAACTCATGGCACACCTGTTCTAAACGACATCTGTAAGTTGTGCTGTGGCTTTAGACTACTGATTTCCCTCTATCATATTTATAGTACATAGGATATAAACATAGAAAATCGTTGGACAAACTGAAGATATTTATATGTCATTTGAAGGTTTCATAGGAGCACGTTTTATAGAAATTTACTATATAGGAATTTGGTCCTGTCTAGAGAAGGTAAAAGTCTATGTTTGGTAATAGTACATCAAGTAAAAGATTTCCAGATTTGGTCAAACCCCAGTCAAACTCTTCTTTCTATCTCCCTAGAGAAAGAGTCCAGAGGTTCCCAGTGGTGACAAAACCAGTAACCTAGACAATGATACCTTACATCTCAAAGGTCTTGTTATTGTGGAGAAATGAGTGGGGCCATTTATGCCTACCTTGGGCTTCTGCTACATCCTCTTCTTAGGTCACATAACGTAGTAGTCACATCAATGGGGATCATTAATTGTATGTGGCAGCGTGGCTAGACTATGGTGCCCGTTGTTTGGTCAAGCACTGGTCAGTAGACTCTGAGTAAAACAGATCAACCTCTGTAATGTAGATAGGCTTTATCTGATCAGCAGAAGGTCTTAAATAAAAATGACGGAAGTTCCCTGAGGAAGAGGGAATTCTGCCTCTGGAATGCCTTTGGACTTGAGCTGCAACATCAACCCTTCCATATCTCCCCAGTTTGCCTGTCTTAAAACATTCAGATTTGCCAGCCTCCAGAATTGTGTGAGCCAAATGCTCTATCTATCTATCTGTCTATCTATCTATCAATCTAATCTAATCTAATCTATATCTATCATCTGTCTAATCTATATTATCATCTATCTAATCTATCTATCCATCCATCTATCCATCCATCATCATCTACCTCTATTTTACATCTATTATATTTCTGTTTGTGTAAAGAATCCTAACCATTGCAATTATCTGTTATTATTCCTGATTTATAATTAAGGAAACTGAGGCTCAGAAATATAATGCTACTTGATGACAGAATGGAATCAATATTCAATTTAAAACTTCACTCCCAGTCCTCTGCTGGAGTTGGGATGCCAGAGCACTTTGGCTGTAATTTGTAGGAAGAGATCCAAGAAGAGAAGCTGTTGGCATCCCTGAGTATTATCTACAAAAAACAAGAATCAGGAAAGAGAAGCTGATTTGCAAGGAGTCTCTTCCTTTTAAAAGTAGTAGAGGGCTGTGGGACTCACACTAATAGCTCCACTGGATATAGAGGGAATGTTGGATTTATCAGAGGGAAATTAGGGTGCTGAGGGAATTTCTGGGGAAATGTGTGGAAATGGAATGAGTGCGACATGCCCTGGGAACCATGTGTGATTAAATAAAAATAGAAGTAATTTGAAAGTCAAGCCAAGAAGTCTATACTTGGTTCATGTATTTGTAAAATATTTGTGGAATACTTAGGCTCAGTGCGGAACTCCTTGAAGAAAAGGGTAAGCAGAATATGGAACTCATTTTCAAGTGGGAAAGATACACATCAAAGAAATAATTGCACTCATAATTATGTTATTCCAGATGTAATAAGTACTGTGATGACAGAGCTGCATAGGTTCAGGTGACCAGCTTGTCTGGAGTATCTGGAAAGGCATCTTGAAGGAAGTGGTATTTTATGGAGTAGGACAGTTGTTCTTGAACTGCTTCCTAGCCTGAGCTAGAGACTAGATATGCCCTACTGCTAATTTTACATGGCCTAGACATGCTCTGCTCTAAATGGGGGACTTCGATTCTTTTGTCCACCTGGCAGACACCAATGTCATGAATGGAATGGATTTCCTCACTTCTAAGTTTTTCCTTCCATAATATATTGTAATCATGGCACCTGTTACTATTTCTCTGCACTGGCAGATGGTCCTGGTTGAGAAGATGGAATTAAACATACAAATGTCACCGTGTTCTGCAACAGGCACTGAGCGCCAATGTGGGGAACCCCGTGGGTGGCAAGAGGGTGCCATGGCAGCCTTTTGTACAGGGAAGAAACAAAATAGGAAACCCTTGTATCTAACTCCCACATCCTCGGTGCTGGGACCTCCATTTGCATGAGCTTCTTGTCCTTCACAACCATGCAGTGAGGTCAGCGTCAGAATTATTCCTATTTGGAGATGAGGAAAGTGAGACTTAGAAAGTCTCGATGACTTGCCCAAGGTTATACCGTAGCATGTTTCAGAAAGTTTGCAATCAGGCATTTTATTCAAGATATCTATATTAATGAAATAAACAAAAAGAAAAAATCCAATTAAAATAATAAATACAATATAACATTTATAAATATTATACGTGTTTTATAAAATATAAATAAAAATATATTTTTGCAATCAAAATTTAATTTTTATGTTAATTACTTTTGTAAAACTTAATACATTTATGCTTTGCTGATCACTTGTTTACTACTAATACTTTTCATAATAATTCAATCGAACACATTTTTAAACATTTAGTACCTATTGTCATAGGAATGCACAAATATTAATTTTAATTCTCATATATATTTTTATTGAAATGAAATTATAAAAGGAAGTGTCAATAAAAGTCTGTCAAGCACAAAAGTGTATCATATTAATATAACATTTTTGTGAAAAGTGGAAAGAAAACAGTAGCTCCCGGGGAAATGGGGCTGGTAAATATTGGACTGATAAGGAAGGGCTTGTTGAGTACCAAATTTCTATGGGATTGAGATTCCATTAAATCCCTTTTAGTTGAGGTAATCATTTTATTTTAAAGTACCTATACTTCAATATACTAAAAACAGTGTCCTTTGCAATTCAATAACTCTTGATGACAAATTTAGATATAACTTAAAATATGTAACACATTATGTAGATTCTTAAAGCACTTTCAGTAGCATGTGAGCAAAAGTGTTGAGGAACGCTGTCCCATTGGGACTGCTCTTCCCCCTTTCAGCTCTCCTGCCAACCTCTCCATACCATGTCCCCCCATGTCCCATCATGCCACATGCTGCACCATGCCACACCAATGTCTCCATGACACGTCATACCACTTACCATATGCGCCATACAACACCACACTACACCACATCACAAGATGTCAGTGAAGGTCCATTCTTTACTGGTCGACTCCTGTGGATGTGTCAAGACTCAGCTGAGGCTGTGTGTCCTGACTGGCCCTGAGCACGCCCAGGCATGGCTGTGTGTGTTCTCCATAGCACATCCCTCTCTCCCGGAAGTGCTCACATTCTGTTTAGTTATCTCATTCTTGGTCTCCAGCTGGATTCTCATTTTACCAAAGTTATTTAGGAACAAATTCTTCCATTCTGAAATCTTTGAAACGCCTTCCAAGAACAAGGTGGGTGTTACCTTCTCTCTCCTGAGTGCTCTTCCAGTGCCTGGCCTGGAGGAGGTCTCAAAAAATAGACCTGTGCATCAATAAATAGAGCAAAACACATCAGAAGACAGACAGAGTCTTAGCACTGAGACCGGCCCTGAAGGTGACCTGTAGTGGCCGGACCCTCGTGCGAGGACATGCGGCCAGAGGAAGACAGCTACTTTTGTTCCATCGAGGCATCTTCAGGTGGGGAGCAGGGAGGGCAAGAAGGCCAATTTCTTTTATGAGACTACTGTCTTGATGCTATTTAACTAATATAGCTGAGGAGAGAGATGTACATTCTGCATCCTGTACCAAAATTTTTGTGAAAAAGTATTTTCAGCTTTCTCTCCAACATCTCAAGCAATAAAGAGCATGACCTTCTGTTAGTGGTACTGATTTAAGTGGGACAAAATGGAGGTCTGGGTTTTGAAACCAGGTAACAGTGTGAAGCTTGGTCCCGCCACTTAGTAACCTTAGGACACTGGCCCATTACTGAGCCGTAGTCAGTCTTGGTTCCTCATTCACTTCACAGAGCTGTGAGTAGATGAGATCAGATATGGAAAGAGCCCAGCATACAGTGGTGCCCAATAAATACTAATTCCTTTTTACTCACCCTCTTCTAAAAGTGAAGGAAGGTGAGAATGCTTTCTTGGAATGCATTTCAAAGATTTCAGAATTGAAGAATTGATTCCAGAATAACTTTTGTTTTGGTATGTGGTAGAATGAGAACCCAGTTGGATACCAAAGATCAAGTTTGTGGACTTTGGCTGACAAGGAAAACAGATTAATCTTCCCCTTGGACAGAACTGGCTGGTCTTCACAGCATCTTCCATTGTGTCTGGCTGTTCCTCTTTGCTTAGCGCCTGTGCAGTGGCTAAGACAGTTCTCAGAAACCCACTTCATTGATGTGAAAATGACTCAGAGGGAGACACAGCATGCCTCATGTCAAGCAGACCTCAAGTTTTGAGTTACCGCCCCAGACATAATTGGCAAACAAACACACCACTATTTCAAATGCATTCTCTCCTTTAATTTCCTTTAGTCAGAATAGACTTTAGGAAGACAAGTCAGGCATTTGTTCAGGTCATATGTTAACCTGGAGAACATCATATCATAATTCTATCAGAAACAAAAGCATTGAAAAAAATTTTGAAAGCTTTTCTTTTATTTGCTAATTGCTTGTTTTTGACTTTTCCTACATTCAACCTTATGAAAGGGTTGTTATAAAAAATGTGTGTCCAGGAAGAATGGTGTGCAATTTTTGTGGGTCATATATGTTTCTGACAGATGAGTTAACATTGTTTTTCTCTTGGACGGGGCCAAATGATTTAAGTCAATTGTGGACAAAGATGGAAGGTCTATTTCTTGAAAGGTCTTCATGGAAAGTGACTGATGGTGTTAAAAGGTGTCAACAAATCCTTTGACACTCGTCCCATTGAGAGGTGGGATCGATATCCCCTCCCCTTGAATCTGATGGCCACTGCTTGATTGATCCCATGTAAGAACAGCTTATGCAAATCCTTGTCACAATTTAGAGTAAAATAAAAAGACTAGTTTAAGTCATTACGTTTTGGGAGAAATTTATTACGAGACAATAGTAACTCAAATGGTGACTGTCAATTTCTTAGATATCATAGTAGACTTAAGTTTAAAACAGAGTTTCTGCTCACCTATTTGTGAATATGAACATAAATGTCTGCAGAATAACTATTTAAATGCAAAATAGGAATGTAAAATTTCATTAATTGCCACATTTGGATGCCTCTTCTCCTATCCATTATTTCTTCTTGTTTTTCATTGCAAACTAATTCCTGAGAGTCTTTTCACAGTATATCTAGGCAGCAGAAAGCTTCATTGAATAGAAGAACCACAGATATTTACCCTTAAATCAAATGGGACTATGAGTCTAGGGCTTTATTTTGGCTGAGTGTGGAGAATTGGGCTGAGGGGTTAGGAGTATGTTTTGCCTGAGTCTCCACTGTCATTAAGTGGCATCTTACTCCTTTCTCAATCCAGGAGGCTCAAAGGGATTCTCAACTGATTCTTTGAGCAATGTCATAGGAAACCCCTTGGGCTAGAAAACATGAGCTGAGAACATCAGCAATTCCTAGCTGTGTGGCTGAAAAGAGTTATAAGGACACATGTGCCATGCTGCGCATTAGGCTTTCTTTGCAAACATGAATAATAATTATGGAAAAACTATTATGAATAACTGGTTTTCTGTCCTGGAGGGAAAAATGGAAGTGTAGCTTTTCTAAATTATTCTCCATTCTGTGAAGATACGTATAAGCTGAATATTCACTACTGGTTCTTTGCTTGGCTACACGTAGCATTTCTGTATATTCAGCTGAGGTTCTCTCTCTCTCTCTTTAAAATGTCCTCCATATATATGAAGTATTTTTCATAATGATTTAGGAAAGAAACAAAACCATTCTGTTTTATTTGAATTAAATGTTCAATTTTTAAGACCCCTTTATGGAAAGTGGATAGGGGAGGTCATAAGATCCACATTATCCAGCTATCAATTGATTTATTATTTTTGCGACTTGTCAGAAGAGACAGTCTACCATAGCACTATGTAAGATGATAACATAAAGGCCGTGGCCAACTGGGAAACTAGCTGGTGTCTGTCTCTGAAATGGTTTGAATATAAACATTCCTTTCTGAGAGCATATGGTGGTCAATTTTCATTGCCCCTCCTCCTGAAATATGACACTCTACTGTCCCGACCACACTTAATTGATGTCAATATATTATTGAAGTGTTGCAATTTGCATGGTCAAAGCTGACTTACCAACACCTCATGCATGCTCCTGCAGGGAAACAGCAAGAAATTAGATTTTTCAGAAAGAGACACAGATGTTGCTCACATCACTTCTACTGGCATTCCATGGTACAAGTTTAATCATCTGGCTCAGAGCTTGGAAATGAGGTCTGTAGCGGGATGCTCGTTGCATTGCTGAAATGTGTAGGATTAAGTTACTAAGAAGAATAAAGAAAGAACAGATCATGGAGAACAATGAAGAAGCTCTGCTTTGATCATGAAGAATATGTCAGCAGTCTTAGACATAATACCGTGACACAAGAAAAGGACCCTGAGTCCCTGGACCTCCCCATGGAGCAAAGCCGCCCCTCTGTGACTCAGTCAGCTCAGGCTGCCACAGCAAAACACCATAGAATGGGCAGCTTAAGCAACAGAAATTTGTTTTCTCACAGTGCTGGAGGCTGGAGAGTCCAAGATCAAGGTCCAGGAGAATTCAGTTCTTGGTGAGGCCTCTCTTCCCGGCTTGCAGACAGCCAGCTTCTCATTGTGTCTTCACATGGTGGAGAGAGAAGGAACTCTGGCCTCTCTTTATCTTTTTATAAGGACTCTAATCCCACCATGGAAGCCCCACACTCATGACCTCATCCAAATCTAATTGCAGTGGCACCTCAGTTTTCGAACCTAATCCGTTCCGGAAGACCGTTAGAGTTCTGAAACGTTCGAAAACCGAGGCACGGTTTCCCCATAGAAAGTAATGCAAAATGGATTAATCCATTCCAGACCTTTAAAACCAACCCCTAAAACTGCAAATTTAGCATGAATTTTACTATCTAATGATACCATAGATCCATAAAATTTACAGCGTTAATAAACCAAAATGTTCATCAACAGAGATGTTCGAAAACCGAGGTACTACTGTACCTCCCAAAGGCCCCACTTCCAAATACATATTCAGGGGTAAGCTTTCAACATATAAATTTGGGGAAGGGGGCACAAACATTCATGCCATAACATTCTGACTTGTTATATGATGGAGAATAAACTTTTATTGTGTTTGAGATAGCATATGTTTGTATCTATTTGTTATAACAGCTTAACCTATTTTCTACAATACATGCTCCAAAGTGAACATATGACTCCTGATATGGTTTTCTCAGCATAGGACAGAGTGAGACCATTACCACTTGAGTTCTAAAAGCTAATCTACTATTGTTAACATCATATTAACTTTGTGCAGACAGTTATATCACCCTGTTGAACCCTTACTAAGCTTACTGTTGACTAAAATCCATAGGTCTGTCCATCAAAACTTACTACTTAATAAATCTTTCTCCACCGTAGTATTGTAGTGTTGGCTTCTTGAACTTCTGCAAATTAGATAATTCTCACATTAGTTGTTTTTAGAGTGGTTGGCTGTTTGGAAAGTTTTACTTGCTCCCTCTTTCCTGCTTCTCAAAGAAATGGGAAAACAAATGCATCCCATGATCTCATCGTTCACTCTAAAAATTATCTCTGGAACCACCTGATTGACACACACAGAGAAAAACAAATGCCCTTCACTAACTGTTGTGACTTCAGTTGCATTTTCTCAAAAGAGAGGTTCAAGCCCTCGGCCCCAGTACTTGTGAAAATGACCTCTTTGGAAATAGGGTGTTTGCACAAGTAATCATGTTAAGTTCACATGAAGTCACACTCAGTAAGGCTGGGCAGTAATCTGAGGACTGATATCCTCATCGAAGAGGAAAATGTCGACACACAGACACAGGGAGAATGCCATGTGATGGTGGAGGGAGAGATTGGAGTGATGCGTCTCCAACCCGAGCAACATCGAGGATTGCCGGCAAGACCAGAAGTTGGGAAGAGGCAAGGAAAGATCCTCCTCGACTGGTTTCAGAGGGCGCATCACCCTGCTGACCCTTTGATGTCAGACTTCTGGCCTCCAGAACTGTTGCAGAACAAATTTCTACAGCCTTCAGTTACCAAGTTGGTGGTAGTTTGTGATGGCAGCCCTAGGAGACAGATAAAGTAACTATGGGGCTTGGACAAGGCAGCCTCTCCAAACCTACTCTAGATTATCTCTGAAATGAGAATAAAGGTACATTGCCATTGTAAAGATTAAAGGAAATAACATATGTAGAGCTTCTCACACTATCCTTAACACATGGAGTCTGACTCAACGAGTGTTAATTCTCTCTCTGCAGCCCGTAGACTGTGGAAGTAGGAGACCGTAGAGAGGACTGTATTCCCATGTGTGGGTACAGGTTCCCTTCATGGGTTTACACCAGCCCACTCATCATCTGTGAAGATAATGGGGATAACAGCAACTGCCTCTATTTTTATAAACAAGGACATGGTAGTAAACTTCCTCTCTATTCTCAAATTTGCACGCCTTGTAGATTTCCCAGTAGTGTTTTATAACTGAAACACTCATGACAAGAATATATCTTCAGTTCTTTTTATTATATTTTGACATGAAGTAATTTTGATTTTCTGAAAAAGTCAGAGTACTTGCAAAAAGACTTTGTCTTCCTGAAAAGTATAGCATGCATGTGTATTTAATTAACTAAATCCTTTCTATAGATCAACCCCATGTTTGTTTCAAAAAATATTTTAATAACAGCTTTAATGTGGTTGTGTAGGCAGAGTCTACAGAAAAGGATAGAAAGAACTGCTTAGGAGCAATCCAACAACAGTCTGGCTTGTTTTATGGCAATGGCTTAATGAAACCTTTATTTATTTATTTATTTATTTATTTATTTATTTATTTATTTATTTATTTATTTATTTATTTGCATGGAGGCATTATGATAGTATGTGTCTTTGTGGGCAGAAAAATACAACATTAATACAGATATAAAAGAAAACTGTCACATCTCGGATCTCATGTACAGATACGGCTCAAAGAGTTTTGCATTTTTAACCCTGAACAGGTAAACATAATTTATATGTTTTACAATGCAGTAAACAGTAAAATACCAGAATTTAATTCAAATTTCCAACATTATTCATCTGGTATGGGGAAGAGCTAGAATTCAAACTCATGTCTTTCTGACTCATAGCTCTTTCCATCCTATGTTGCTACCAAAAGGATTTACTGTGATAGAGCTTACTAGATTTGATCCTCCTGAAAAAAGAAAGAGCTGGAAGAAAAGAGATGCTTTGCTTTCTCAGTATTGAGATTTATTTTTAAAAATATTGTTTCATTAGTTAATATTAATACTGACATATAGATTAATGAAACAAGATAGCCCGGCCACCACCCCCACCCCAAACTCATATAGAGTGATATTTAACAGAGCTGACATTGATAGAGAATGGGGAAATTATGAACTGTTCAACAAATAGTGCTGGGATAATTGGCTATTTATATGAATAATAAATAAGATTATATACCTACCTCAAACCACATACTGGGGGTGCCAAAAAAATGTACACATTTTAAGAGAGGTTATCTATGCATTACTTTTTGAAATTGAATTAAATTATGGTAGCAATGCGAGGTGTGACATTCATTCAAAAGATGACGTTAATCAAAGGAAAGCTACCGTGTTTCCCCGAAAATAAGACCCAGCCAGACAATCAGCTCCACTGCGTCTTTTGGAGCAAAAATTAATATAAGACCCGGTCTTACTTTACTATAAGACCAGGCCTTATGTAACATAATGTAATATAAGACCGGGTCTTATATTAATTTTTGCTCCAAAAGATGCATTAGAGCTGATTGTCTGGCTAGGTCTTATTTTGGGGGAAACACGATAGTGTCATTCATTGTATTCCAATTTTAATACAGTTTTTTCCTTTATAAAAATGTGTATACATTTTTTTGGCACCCTCTGTATATAAGCCAATTCCAGATGGATAAAAACCTTCAATGTGACAGGCAAAAGTGTTGTAACTTTTAGAGTATCTTTATGATATTAAGCCATAAAAGGAATAAAAGTATTTTACTAGATTAAAATTTGAAAATTTTGTTAATCAAAACACATGAAAGACAAGCTATTATTGTGGACAAAATGATTAGGATTATAAACCAAAATGTTTTACTATCAAAAGATGTATTTAAACTTTCTGTGAATTGATGAGAAAATGACAAAACATCAGAAAATAGGCAAAATATACAGACATTTCATATAAAAGTAAACACAAACTATGAATAAATGCATGAAAAGGCATTCAACCTCATTCGTAATTTTGAAAATGCTGATTAAAATCCTAAATGTGTTACTATTTAACCCCCAAGAGGTTGGAGGAAAATCCGAGTGTGACAGAATTAAGTGTTGGTGAGACACAGAGCAGCAGGAACTCTTCATGCCTTTCTAGGGAAGTATCACTTAGTCCTCTCACCAGTTACATAGCTGAAGATGTGCATATCTAATTAAGATCCAGAAATTTCACTTCTACATACAGAACCTAGAGAAACCTTAGCTCAGGAGAATGAAGGTATGTGAAAGCATATTCAAGGTACTGTTTTCAGGAGCAAAAAGTTGGAAAACAACTTCCCACGTGTCTGTCATATTTATCAGGTTGGTGCAAAAGTAATTGTGGCTTAAAAGGTTAAAAGTAATTGCAAAAACCGTAATTACTCTTGCACCAACCTAATAGAATAATAGTTCAGTAAGTTGTGGACTTTTGTATGATGAAATATAATCCAGAGTGGCAGTTACTCAGCTACTTCTGTGTGTACCAATATAGATGAATTGAGAAAATGTAATGTTACGTTAAAAAAAAAAAATCAAGAAAAGATCATGCATATAGTGTGATTCCATTTGTATAAAGACCGAAACTTTGAAAAATGAATATTATCATTATTATATTATTATCTGTGTGATAAATCTATATGGACACATGGGGAAGGATTAAGATAAAATCAAGGGTAGTAATTATTCCAGGTTATGCAAGATGGAGGAAAATTATGATAAGTACAAATAAGGGATTTCAAATCTTGGCAAATTTCTATTTCATAAGTTTGATGATGGGCTCATAGATATAGATTTGATCCTTAGTATGTAATGTTAAGTGTGTTTCTACACTTTTGTGTGGAATGTGTATTTTGCTAAAAGATCTTAAAATTTTTGGAAACCTGCAGAAGGAATACAGGCCTGCTGACACCTTGATTTTAGGCTTCTGACTTCAGGACTGTAAGGAAGAATTTGTTTTTTGCAAGTAAGTTTGTGGTTTCTGTTACAGCAGCAATAGGAAATAAAGCAAGGGCTTCCCCAAGCTTCTCTGGGGGTATATTTAGATGGGAGAACCACAGCAGTGGACATTTCAACCACGTCCCTCTCTTGCTTTAAACCCTTCTTTCTCCCCCAGTGGAATCCAACTGGGGGAGAAAGCAAAAGGAAGGGAATGAGGAGGAAAGGAGGAAAGGAAACAAAACCCGCCCACACACAAGACCATCCCGGCTCTGGCACCTTGCAAATTCCACCCCTCCGCTGGAAAAGCCCTCCTCATAACTCTTCACCTTGCAAATCTCCACCTAGTCATCAGGTTTTGCCATAAATGTCACATCTTCACAAACATTTCCTGATTCTCCACGCCCCTGAACACCGCCAGGAATATTTCCTCTCCGCACACACCCTGTGTTTTTCTCTTCTGCAGTATTAAAGAATTTGCAATTACGACTGTATTTTTACGTGCTCACTTCACATGCGACCCCGAGGAGGCCCCGCTCCCCGAAGGTAGCTGCACCGTGCATTCACGTGCTGCGGCCTCCACTTGGCTCTGCCCGGGGAGAGGCTGAGGACCCATCCTGGCATCCTGGCTCGCACACAGGCACGTGCATGGAGGGACCCAGACTGCGGCTGTGTCCCCGGTTCCCTGTCTCGTCTGGTGGACATCATGGCACGGGGTTTTCCTGAAGGAACTCTGCACTTTGCCTACAGCCTGCGCCTTCAGGCAGCGGGGGCTCTGGCTGGGCGTAAATGCAGTAGGTACCGTGCAAACTCAGAAGCGCCCTCGCCCTAGGGATATTGTATGCCTGGCTCTTCCTTCCGAATTGCTCGCCCAGGAGCTCTGCAGTCCTCGGCAGAAAAGCCTGCCTGAGCCTGTGTGCTTAGTCCCAGGCATGCTTGGTCACGTCCAAATCCCACTTCCTGTTACAAAAGGATTTCAGACACACTACGGCTAAAACACTGAGATGAGAACATTGAAATTCTCCAAGGGTGAGGTTTCGGTGGAAACCTTGAACTGATGCTCTTGCTCAGCAGTGAGGGATGTGTCCTTTAGAGAGCCAACCATCCTTGCAGGGACAGGAGTGTCCCCCAGCCGGAGGCATCCCCGAGCCCCCGCCTCCCTGCCGACCCCACCCGGGGAACAGACACTCGTTTTCTTTACAATAAACCAAGAATCAGCGGAGACAACAGAATATGCATCCTAGCGCAGGCCGAAACGTTACTTATTGCTTTAATAAATGTCTCTATTTTTGAGCGCACAGCAGGGAGAGGCATGGCGGCGGCGCCCCAACCCCCGCAGCGCTTTGAGTCATTCGCCTGATTTGTAGCCATTTTCTGCAGCTGTGTAATGACTATAAAACTGGAAAAAACATAAAACATGAAAGAAAGGTGTTGAAGTCAGCCTTAAGGTACTAAATTCCTGACAGCAGCTTGTAAAGCAGTCAGGAAATAGGTGCTGTGGGGTGCTGCTGATGGTCGGGAGGTGCTGGAAGGAGGTGCTGACACGGAGCGGCCCTGGGGGGCTGAAAGGAGGTGGCCCCCCAAACTGGCCGGGGTGTGCCTTCCCGCTGGGTCGAGCGCCCG
This sequence comes from Rhinolophus ferrumequinum, assembly GCF_004115265.2. Taxonomy (NCBI): domain Eukaryota; kingdom Metazoa; phylum Chordata; class Mammalia; order Chiroptera; family Rhinolophidae; genus Rhinolophus; species Rhinolophus ferrumequinum. Next base: position 67,981,319 of record NC_046296.1, read on the forward strand.
GCCCAGCTCACGTGGTGCGCGGAGAACAGAGAGCCTACTGGGCTGCTCACCCGGCACGCTATTAGTCTTCTCACCTCTTTTCTTTGGGGACTGGAATGGAAACGTGCATGGAAAGAAATATATTTAGGAGTTTTTTTTTTAATATGAACCATATGGTTGGTGTCGCTAACACAGAGCGTTTCTCCACCCCACACCGCCATGATTCGTAGAGCTCTGTGTAAAAGTGTTTTGACTGTATAAATACCAATTAGCTCTCTCAAAATTAAAAGCAGGGCAAGTTTATGAAAATATTTTTGTGTATAGTAAGTAAGCATTTGGGATGACATTTTTTTGTTTGTTTGTTTTGCAATACTCTCCACACATCATTATAAGTGCATGGTGTTCGCCCCAAAGCACCTCTAAGTCACCCTCCTAGTGGTAGCAAGACAGGTGTTTCTAGAAATTTCTAGATATTTTCTAGACTAGCTGGATGCATCATGGCACACAAGGTCTGATTTCCTCATGACCCCGGTTAAGGTCTGTAAGGGTGCGCTGGGGCAAACTGGGTCTTGCAATTGTCTGAGTCCTAATGGGAATCCAGGCTGTAATCACTTCTCACCCCCTGCCGACGGCACAGGTGCATCTTGCCCCCATGTTTCCATACTAGTTACTTGACTGTTTCTGGAGAATAGAATGTGAGTGGAAGTGGTCTGACCCCCGTCAGTGCTCTGTCTTCTGCCCTGATAATCCTGAGGCATAGACTGAGAATGGGGGACCCAGGCAAAGCAGCCCGGACCGCTGAGCCCTCACCCAGACAACTGCCTTGGGGGTGGCCCGAACCCAAATGCACTCTTATAAACCAGAAATAAGATGAAGTTTGGTAAGCAACCGAGGAGGGATTGTTAATACACACAACCTGCCCAATACGCTGAATGAAGAAACACTGAACCATATACAGAGCTTGGCAATGTAAGCCCGGGCCGGGCTGTTGAGAGCCCACGTGCAGTAGTGCTATTTAAAACTAAATAAGTTAGATTTCAGGAACTGCATTCACTGTCCCGAGATGGACTGTGTGGTAGCTATGGAGATGGCCCTCAGATCTTTGGGAAAACCTCCTGGAGGAGAAGAGCCAGAGGAGCGCCTCCAACCACTGTGCCCGGGGAGGCGGAGCCGTGCTCCTTCTAGGCTATTCCTGGCCACTGACGGAGCTCAGTAGGGCACTAGTGCTGACAGAGGCCTGCTGCAGCAACGTCCCTCTGATAGGCAAGGTATGCCTGGGCCCTCCGCTGGCCGGTTGAGATCTTGTCAGAGCTCTACTGTGTACCAGCCTCTCCCTACCCGGTCCTTCCTTCTTTCTTTCTTTTCACGGGTGGGGGACCAGCCTGAAGGTCTGAAGGTTGCCCCTGCCTGTTCCCTCCTGCTATACCCTTCGCAGGCAGTTTCCTCAGGAAACCTCCTGCCTGTGCAATCCCACCTTTACTGGTGCTCCTCGGACGACTCAAACCGGCACCTTGGTCAAACAGGCGAGTATGTGTTCTGATTCCCCGGAGACAAAGGGGGAAGGGCATAACAGTCAAGGTCGGCAGAGGGAAAGTCAAAGTCAGAAGAAATCTTACATCGGGGACTCAGTGACAACTGAGGAAAGCTTCATGTGGGCACCTGACACCCACTGGGAGAAGAGCCTGAGAGAGGAAGATTCCTTTCCCTGAATCTCGAACTGAAGCTCAAATTACATAAACAAAATATACTAGGATTTCAATCAGGAGTGGCCTCAAATTTGTGATTTCCTTATGCTACTCTTCAGGGTGGGAGCTTGCAAAGATCATGTAAATTAGAGAGAAATTTTTAAAAATGACCTTTTCCTTGGCACATCAAGATAGTTGAGGAAATCTGTAATATCTGCACAGGAGCTTAGAGAGGTAAGGAAGAACAGGGCATAGAGCTGCTGGGTGCCCAGGAAAGCATGCCTCCCCAGCTCCGCCCTCTCTCTAAGCAGTGGCATCTTTGTTTGCAGGCACCCATGGTCTATTTGCTGGCCCCCCTATGGAGGACCTTTCCCTCATTTCTGTCTCACCACAAGGCCATTCTCGGGCATGTGGAAGACACTTTTGGGTCCCTAATCAACATTTATTTCCTTGGCTTTACTTTCTACTGATAGAACTTCCTCCTGGGATTGAGGTTTAAGAGCTAGATTCTCCCCCCACCACACACACACAACTCTGCAACGAAGGGTGTCCATGGACCTGGTTCTGGTCAGTGATACAGGACAGAAATCGACAAGGGCTCTTTGAGAAAGATTTTTCTCCTTCATGAGGTGAACTCTGTGTCATGGAGTAAAATTGTGTGAAATTGTTGAAAGAGCTGAAATGGCTGAAATGATGATTCATTTTTCCAAACAAAGAATAAGATACATGGACTGACACAATGTGGTCTGCTGGACATAGAAACAAAGTGGAGGTAGGCACCTCACTAGAAGCTAAGATGGTCCCAGGGACAATAGACATTTGTCATTTTCATCGTCCAGCTGCAGCCTCAGGTGCTCTCATATTGTCACGGCTTCAGTTTTGTTCAATTTGCCTCAATCCCCCTCCTGACCTCGTTCCCGTCTCCAAAGTCACTGAATGTTGAAGTCTCTCTCTCTCAAAGTTTTGGCCTCATAGTAAATCTTTGACTTAGTGCAAAGTATTGTTATTTTGGCTTCCACCTTTGTAATAGTCTGTTTTCATTATCTTGATTACCTAATGTTAAGCTGCTCTTGATAAACGCCCTACCAGGTTCACCTGACCTTGTGAATGGGGGCCTGTGTGGTCAGAAATAGATGGCTGTCACACTTCGCTGAAGTGTGTGTATGTGAGGGAGGGGGCACACTGTGAGCATGTGGGAGAGCCAGCGATATGGGCACATAGCCCAGAGCAGGATTGGGGGTCAGAGGTACTCTCCCTAAAACTTTAGGAGAGTCTTGCATACACCAAAATATAACTGTTTCAAACAGGAAATGAGAGTGAAGTCACATGACATATATTTTGGGCATTAGTCTCATCTATCTTATTTGACTCAGTAAAGCTATTGGAAAACCAGCTTTTGACAACAACCAGACTAACATGACACAACTTTTGAAATGCTACATACCTTAGGTGGTAAATGCTAGAAGCATGACTTAATAAAGGAACACCGGTAAGCCACGTGATCAACTGATATCTCTAAAATCAGGCAATAAGATTTATCACTCAAGTTTATGATCCTGGGTGTGTAGGTTAATATTTGAAACCAGAAACTTGAGTTGGATGATATGATTTACATCAAATTGCATCCCATCACCATCTATCACTCAGGGTCTTACGGATTTCTACACTATTCCATTGAATTAAAGTATCTACTAAATTTACATACTATTAATGGGATATATAACAGAAGAACCTAGAAATTTAGAATTAAATAGCTTACCAAGACCTTACTTGAGTAATAAGACGGACATAAAGCTAAGTTTCTGAAAACAAATGAAAGATTTAGACATTTGTTATAATAATAAAATATATTAAAAGATCTGAAATAAGAACTGAATGGACTGACATAACTTAGAAACAATTTGTGTATGGGCACTGACCACAAATATATCTATTTACTGTTCTTTCCACTCAATGTACTTACATTTTGAAATAATATCTCTATGTCGATGCTTTCATAAAATTTGAAGAACTATCACATTTTGTATTTTCTAAAAAAAGGGTAATTTAGTGGTAAACTTTTAGCATGCTAGAGGAAACAAATTCAAAGTCAGCATGCTTACCAAGGACCTGTTAAGTACCAGCCGTGGTACTGGGCCCATCAGAGAGGTTGAGCACATGCCTCAACCTCTCTGAACCTCCCATTTCTTATATTTTCTTATATATACAGTGGGACAATGATCCGGAGTTTGCAACATTGTGGTGGCTCCACGTAGGATAAAGAATAAGTGAATAAATGAAGCACATTTTGTGTCTTCTCACTCAAGGGCGTTCCTTTTGATCATAATTAGCATATTTCTTTTCCCAAAACATCGTTTGAGAGTCCAAGACCTTTCAGAATGAATTTCTCCCTCTGTGTACAGGGTAGAATATATCCTCTGTGAAATCACCTCTGGTTCTGTCTTTGGCCCTGCATTTCCTCATTCTTGCCCTCGTTGAGTTCTGCCAGCCCTCTGGGTCTGAAGCCCCATTCTGTTCCCTCTCCAGGGCTCTCGGTCATGCTCTCGCTGCACCATTGGGGTGGGTTATTCTCTTTCATGTTATTTGAACAGTTTTTCCTCCCACTTCATCCTTCCCACAGCTGGGTGAGGCTCATTTTCATTTAATCTCCTCCTTAGATGGAGGCTCTCTCTTCATCTGTCACTACGTGTCTTTCGGTTTATACATTTTAATTCAATCTACCCTAATCTCTTGGAATCAGTCATCTCATCTTTGTCCAACAAGCCCCTTCCAGATCCAAGTGGCAGAGCCCCCTCCCAGCGGCTGCACTGTAAACACTTAGTTCTCTCCTTTGCTCCTCAAAAGACGTGACTCTACTCTTCACGCAGGCCCCTCATCCATGGAAGGTGCATCCAAGTCCTTCTTGCTGAGGGATGTGAACTCAGCGCCAGGCCTCCAACCCACAGCCCCCACCTAACCTATTCTTTTTCTGCTAACTCTCTGCCTGGGATCCTATCTTAGTCAGTTCGGGCTGCTATAACAAAACACCGTGGACTGGAAAGGTTATTCAACAGACATTATTTCTCACAGATATGGAGGCTGGAAGGCCAAAATCAAGGTGTCGGCAGGGCTGGTTTCTGGTAGAGTCCACTTCCTGCCTTGTAGACAGCCACCTTCTTGCTGAGTCCTCATATGGCCTTTTCTTGGCACTTTGCTGGGGAGAAAGAGAGAAGGATCTTTCTCACTTCCTTTTCTTATAAGGGCACTAGGCCCATCTCCAGTATCCCATCCTCAGGAGCTGATCTGACGCTGAGGACTTCCCAGAGCCCCTGCATCCCACACTATCACGTTGGGGGTTAGGACTTCACCCTATGAATTTGGGAGCACACCATCATTCAGTCTGTAAGAGAGTCCATGCTGGCTCCCTGCCCTGTGACCCAGGCTTTCATCCTGCCCCTGAAATTCCAGTGCCCTTTCCTCACTGCTCTGCAGTTGTAAGTTGTGTCTGCTCACCCCCAGTTCCAGGTCCAGACCCTATTCATGGGCCACATTCTCATACTGTCTACAACCACGAAAGGGGACCACTCAGTAAGAGCCTGCAATTTCTTAGGCTCCAACATCAGCTCAGGACAGGCCATAATACACAGCCCCACAGGGACAACTCCTAACGCCCAAGGTATTGTCACACCCGTGGGTGGTGATGGCAGCCAGGTGTCCAGGAAGCACTCCTGCGTCCCGGCTTTCTAGCATTTTGATTCTCCATCAGTCCAATGACCTCTTCAGTATCTGAGCCTTCCCTTTACCTGATGGTAGTTGACTTCTCTGCCACCGCTATCTGCCATCCCATGCGTCTCTCCTCTCCTGTGCTAGCTCCTACACTTGCCTTCCATCCAGCTGCAGAAGCTGTACATCCAGCCCCAGGATGCAGCAGGGGCTGACATGCACGTCTCAACGTGTACTTTAGTTCTAGGTGGTAACTGGGGAGCTAGCAGGCAGTGTTCGACTCACTTGGACCCTCATGCCCTGCTGGTCCAGGGTCTTTAAATTCAAACAGAGACCCTTGTAGGCAATTGTTGCAGATTTTCCAGTCCATCTGGTTTGAACCGATCCTTTGAGTTTTGATTCAACTGGGCAGGTGAAATCTCAGTGCTTCAATCACATATTGGCAGGGCCAGCTGGATGTTAGGGTGGAGCAAACATTGTCCCACGTGGTCCGATTTCAGGGGCACTGCAAAGGCCGAACGTCCCCCCTCGCTTCACCCCTGCCTTACCCACATGTCCATTATGATGCTATGTTCTGTGATTCTGCCTGAAGTTTTGTTATATAAGCTTTAGCCCTTCAGTTTAAGGATTCTTGAAAATGTATATCCCACTCATAAAACATACAACACTGGAGTGTTACCCACTCATAAAACATACAACACTGGAGTGCTCTGTACACCATCACGGGAATTAAGAACCTCTGGGCACTTCATTTCTACTTATTTACACATTGTCCCTTTTCCACATGGATTTGATGAAGCTACAATAAAATATAACACAGTGAAATAAGTATATTAAAAATGTAGCAAGTGATGAGGAAATTAAGAAAGACCAATCACATAAAGGAGGTTGCTGCCTGGAAAAAAAAAGCCTCTTTATGCTGTAATTTTAACTTTAAAATCTTATGTAATGATCAATAGGCTCAGGGAATTTAGATGTGTCCACACTGAGAATTGTCACAATTATTTTCATTTTACCAAAGAGGAAATTGAGTTTCTGAGAGCTCTAGTGAGTTGCCTTAAATCATCTATAAAGTATATGACAGCATCAGTATTGAAACCCACGTCTGTCTGGCTCCAAAATTCTTTCCTAAACACTATACCACTTGCTTTCAAAACATAGTCAAATTTGTCCCCTTTCACACTTTTGCCCAAAGCAAGCCCTGGGTATAGGTATTTAAAAAGGAGAAGGGGCTGGGCTAGGTTTGGGAGATATTTCGAGTTTATATTCTTTTTTTTTTAATTAAAATTTATTGGGGTGACAATGGTTAATAAAATTACATAGGTTTCAAGTGTACATTCTGTAATACATCATCTGTGTATCACATTGTATGTTCATCACCCAGAGTCAGTTCTCCATCCATCACCGTGTATTTGATCCCCCTTACCCTCATCTACCTCCCCGGCCGCGCTTACTCTGGTAACCACTGAACTATTGTCTGTGTCTATGAGTTTTTGTTTCTTTATTTGTTTGTCTTGTTCTTTTGTTACTTTCAGTTTTATATCCCACATATCAGTGAAATCATATGGTCCTCGACTTTTTATGTGTGACTTTTTTCGCTCAGCATATTAATCTCAAGATCCATCCATGTTGTCACAAGTGGCATTATTTCATTTTTTTTCTTATGGCAGAATAGTATTCCATCATGTATATATACTACATCTTCTTTATCTAGTCATCTATCGAAGGACACTTTGGTTGTTTCAATGTCTTGGCCACCGTAAATAAAGCTGCAATGAACATCAGAGCACATATATCTCTACAGATAAATGTTTTCAGATTTTTGGGGTGGATACCCAGGAGAGGGATTGCTGGGTCATATGGTAATTCTATTCATAATTTTTGGAGGAACCTCCACACTGCCTTCCATAAGGGCTGCACCAGTCTGCATTCCCACCAACAGTGTATGAGGGTTCCTTTTTCTCCACAGCCTCTCCAACACTTGTTGTTACTATTTATCTTGTTGATGATAGCCATTCTAACTGGGTGAGGTGATATCTCATTGTGGTTTTTATTTGCTTTTCTCTGATGATTAGTGATGTTGAGCATTTTTTCATTATGTCTATTTGCTATTTGTATGTCCTCTTTGGAGAAATGTCTCTTCAGTTCCTCTGCCCATTTTTGAATTGAGTTTATATTCTTAAAAGGAGTGCAGTCTCCCCTACACAGGTGCTGCCTGGGAATTAATCTTCATCAAAAGAAATAGCACGTGACTGAAGGGGAGCAGAGGTATGCTAATGCCTAGTGGAGCATGGCTTGTCATGCTCCAGCATTAGCCACATTTATGCTGTGTCTGATTTTTTATTCCCCCTAAAATGCCTCATTTAAATGCTGACAGATTGGTCGGCGTCGTGAATGTCTTTGATATGTAATCATAAAATGGTGTGACTTGTGAAAACGTGGTCTATAAAACTGCTGTTACTCAGACTGATTTCACGGTAGCATTTGATTGACAACGAGCACTTGTGCACAAAGTGTTATGTATTGAGAATGGAGGGGATCGCAGTGTGATACGTTGTTATTTAGATGGTATTTAAAACGCTTTGGCTTGTTGCGCTCTAAAAACCCAGAGAGTAGCCCATGAAAAGGAAGAAACAACCTATTTCCTGTATACCTTAATAAAAAAATAGAAAATACTTAAATGTCAAATATGTATTAATTTAAAAGATTATTTTTTGAATTCTTCCTTTCAACTAGCTTGTGTTGATTTTTTATCTCTCCATCTCCAAGTTAATTTTCATTTTTTTCCCAAAATATTTCTGCAATGCTGAATTTCGTACATCCAGAAAGAAAAGGTTATGAATACCCGTTCCCGCTCACCTGCAGTGCATGTTTCTTTTGTTTTGATGTTACAAAACTCAAATGCATATGGTGGTTTGGCAAAGGATATTGGGAAAACCATTTGCACACGTTTTCTCATTGTCTTTCTTGATTCCTAGGAGCTTGAAATCCTTTAGAGAGGAATTCCTGGGCTGGACAGGCAAGTGGCGACAGTTTCAGGGGAATATTTCCTTCCTCTTGGAAGATTTCAGCACATGTTTTGTGTCCTGGAGAGCTCTGTCCAAGGATGGGGCCCAGTGTGACTGTAATTTGGTGACTCTGGGTCCGCAGGGATCAGTGAGCTGGCTTGTGGCTCACCTGATCACGTGGTGGGTTCAGAACCTGCAGCTGCCGTTGGACATATTCCTGGTTATTACATGACAGAGCCCTAGCCTGTTTCCCTCTATTCACCTGAAAGCAACTGCCACTCAGTCCAGAAATGTCTGTATAATGAACACATCCCAGCCCTCTTGAGTGCAAGGAAAACCACCGTTCATTTAAAAGTAACTTAAAATAAAATGTGTCACCTCTAAATAAAATATAGAAATGGCCCTTGGTTGGTAACCAATAAATTAAGTGGATATGACCCTTATCCAAAAAGCCACTAAAGCTGCATTTGTCACCGTGTGTGTGTGTGTGTGTGTGTGTGTGTGTGTGTGTGTGTGTATGTTCTGGTTAAGTTGGTATTTCCTCCCTTTTCTAAAAGACTCTTATGATTTTAATCATAGCAATAAGATGGCATTACTTTTGTTTTTACTTCCATTTATTTAGAAAGGAGTCATGAAAATAACGAATGGCACTTCTCTGAGGTTATTATTTGACAGATAAATAAACATATCTCACCATTTTCCCACAAAACATCCAGGAACAGGGGTGTGAAGAAGGATAAATCTTTTCCTCCTAAGTGAAAACAGTTGTCACGTTAAAGCTACCACTTATTGGGTCCGTCAGTGCCAGCCTTGTTCGGCATGCAGTGGCTCTGACCCTTCTGGTAGCCACACGACATGCTGTCCTCCTTCCTCAGTAAGAGCAGGAGAATCAGCAAGTCCCACCAACTCGTCTGACGTCCACCACTGCTCACTGCAGAGTCTGGGCTGAAGACTGTGGTTTCCCACCTACAAGGCACCACTCGCCAATAGCTACCTCCTCGGGTATTGTGCTGAGTGTCACCTCCCTGTGAATCTGAATCATAGGTGACCTGTCAGTGAGCCTACATCTGTACACTTCACCTCAAAGAGGACTTTCAAATGCACAGGACACGGTTCTTGGCGCCTCCCTGATCTTAATATCTTAATTAAACAAGAGACTTAATTCAATTTGGAGGCGATTCACTGAAGGGATGAGTTTGATTCTGCTTTAAAATTCCTCACCATCTTTATTTGGGTTAAATGCGGAAACCGTGTGGATCACAGACCCACAGGGATAGAAAGAAGCACGAACTGGGTAACCTACAGCTCGTGGTGTTTAAACCGCTGCGTCTGTGGCTTTGACAATCATAAGTACTGGTGCCTTTTCTTTGCAATGGTCTCCTTTTGGCAGCAGTTAAGACTAACCTTCCCTGGGCTATGGACAACTACTTAATGTTGTTAGTCTTCTTCAGAAGGTGTTAAAAAGACAACTGTAGCCTTTCCCGCCCCTGTCTAGAGACAGCTATGTATAAACTTGATAAAAATGAAAAACTGTAAGTGAAACAATTCATGAAAAATGAAATCTGAAATAGCATACTTTTATCTACATAAAACATCTTTTGCAATATTTTGCAATATTGCACATATTTATTAGATGCATACCTTAATAAAAAATAGAAAACATTTAAATATCAAATATGTATTAATTTGAAATACTATTTTTAGATTTCTCCCCAGCATAGTGAAATAGAACATGGGTATTTGATTAAAACCTACTGGGCTTCAAATAGTGGCTGCAACAAAAACCAGCATTATAGCTCTCGGAACGTTACATAACTGATTCTAGACTCATTTTATCTAATTGTGAAAGGGGCACATTAGTACCTATTTCAAAGTGTCTTTTTTAATAAACATTCAAGAAAACAATAAAGAGCTCATGAAAATTCCAATCAAAATGACATACATTCATATGGGAAGTTTATGTCTACCATACTTCAAATACATAAACAATTATCTGTGTAATATGTGATATGATATGTGATATGTTATATATATAACAAAAAGTAATAACATATCTTTCCAACAAAAAACTAGGATGGAAAAACCACTGATAAGCTTGGTCTGGAGCTCTGGGGTTATTTGGCCCTGAGTGTGGAAACTAGAACCAGTCAGTGGCGTCCAGGAATTCAACTACAGCAGGTCTAAGGGTCTCGCAAATAAATTGCATATGTAACCTGCTCACTGTTCAACGGGTGGTGAATGGGTTTTTCCATTCCTCAATCAAGGCTGGAAATAGTTGTAACCATTAGTGGACTTGTTAATGAGCTGCTTGCTCAGTATGAAAGAAGAGTGTGAAGAGCTGCGCTGACTGCAACCAGGGCTCCTGCACACTCACTCACACACGTGACTTAAAGTATTTCTTACAGACGGGAGTCAGTCCCAAACTGCAATATGAAATTTAAACCTAAACTGGGAAGAGACTTTATAGGGAATGTTAAAATGGGAGTGAGAAAGAGAGGGACCTCCTCAAGTTACTCCTGCCAACAGAAGATCCAACATAGACAAAACAAAACAATAAAAAAATGAACAAACAACTACCAGTTTGCCAATTAAATGGCAGAACTCATTCTCGAAAATAATTAAGCAATCTGAAAATGACTTGAAAATAAGAATGCTGAAGATCCTCAAAATGATATTGGAAAAACATCCACCAAAAAGAACTGGAGTCACAAAGCAAGAATTGGTCACTGACCACAGGTTTTAGAAAGTATGGGATTAAAATATAGTCATTAGCACAATTCCTGATCCGTAATATTACACAAATTAATTGTGTGTTACTATGAATGATTGTAACATCACATTACTCTCTCTTTCCTTTTACTCCTAGTGAAAAGGGGAGGGGAGGAAGAAACAGGACAGATCCTGCCCGCTCACTTATTTCACCACATTGAATCATTCAAGATACAAGTCAGGAGCAAGATATATAGAACAGTGTTGTGAAAAGCTTCCTCTATGGACTCAATCCCCAGGGGGACAACCATAATTTATAAAAATTATATTTTAAATAGAGAACTTTCAAGTCATGGGAAGTTGCCCTAAAGGTATGCAGCAAATGAGGAAACATTTATTCCATAAAAGCTACCAAAGCTCGGTGAGAACAAAGGAAGCCTCGAACATGACTAGAACACGATGTTACACAATCAGAGCAAAGACCTCTGCAAAGTGCAAGATGGACCGATGAATTTTAATGTAGCAAAGTATGAAAAGTTTATTGATTTGGTTTCAGATTCTACATTGCAACTCACCTTTAAGAAGCTATTATTTGTCAAATCCAGGTGTGTTTCTAGAGAAGAATGTCCACAATTATCTGAAAAGACCATTATAATACTCCCTTCTTTCTACATATTGTATGAACCTGGATTTCCTTTATAGAACGAAAACCATCTATCCCAAGAAAATTAATACATATATGAAGATCATACAGTCTTCTACAAAGCCAGCCATTAAAGAGATTTGCAAAAATGTAACAATACTAATGTTTCCACCATTTTTTTATATTTTAAAAATATTTACTTTTTTTTAAAATACAGATGGTGCCAAAAAAAGGTATACACTTTTTAAGAAAGGAAAAAACTATTAAAATTGTAATAATATATACCAATAAGAAAAGATGAATACAAGTCACATTTGACTTCTGCAATTACAAGAGGTGCTCAAAGTGGTTCCCATCAGCGTCCAGACACTTCTGATTACGGTGAACTACTGCTTGAGCAACATTGACCAGTGTCCACTTTACACATGTTTTTGACACCCCCAGTATATATATCAGAGTTGAATTTTTTTTTCAGAGTTGAATTTTGATGAGCAAGAAAACTAGAAATTTGAGTACATAAACTTATTATTAAAGAAAACCCTAGTTCTGACAATATGACAGTACCATGGAGAGAATCAAAATCTGGTTCTAATGGTAATTTTTTTAGAACTTGGGTCTTAGCAATTGCAACCCTGAAAGTATCCAGTGTATGGACTTAGGACAATCCCCAGAAAATGATTCATTCTGTAGCCTCTGGATAATAAAAGGGATCGAATTGACTTTGAAGTGGTGAATCTTGTTATAAGCTGAATTCTTCTGATCAGGTAGCTTTTGGTCATTTAGAATTCACTTTGAATGTATCCTCCTGCAAGTTCTCATAAAATGCCAAACCCTGGATGATCACTGTCACCTCAGGAAAAAATTGTGCGCTGAATAAAATTGCTGATTTAGCAATTTTCCTCATTGTTTCACAATCACGGTCATATTACATGGAGACAGGCAGTGAACACCAACCTGGTCCATTTCTTCTTTCAGCTCTTCAATCAGGTTGGTCTTTTGGAAAACATCAGTTTTCTAGGAGGGGCCCTTCAAGAACTCATTCTATTCTGAAGATGCAGCCCCAGCTGGTGTTCACTCAATGTGTCTGTGAAACAAAATGTGAGAGGACGACAAGGGGCAGAAAAGGGAGCAGAAAAGACAGAAAACTTGGTGATTTAGGAAAATCCTTTCCGTTAAAAAGGACCACTGGAATCAAATTTGCTTTTCCATCGGCCTGCCAAACCCAGACGTCTATGTGAAATGTGCATTTCCCTTTCAATTTAGTGTCTACACCTAGTGAATGTAGAGTGTACAAAATTCCTGTGTAATTGGCACCTCATGCTTAATTTACACTATACTTTATATTCTTTTTATCAGTTAACTTTTGCTATTAAATAAGCCACCGTACAACTAAGTGGCTTCAAACTGCACTGTGTAATATTATTAGTGCTCATGGTTTGGTGCCTGTATCGACTATGGCAGGTCTAGAACGGGCGCAGCTGGGTACGTCGGCTGAGGCAGTGCTTCTCCAGGTGTTTTGAAATCACCCTCCTGAGATGAACAGAGTGGTCCAGGTGAATCCGTCTCCCGGGGATGACAGAAGGGTGAGAGGGCAAGTGGAAACACATGGGACTTCTTACAAGCTCCGCTTGGAACTGGCACACTGTCACTTCCTCCTCATTTTCTTGATCAAAGCAAGGCACAAGACACAGCCCCCAATCAAAGGGTAGGGAAAGATATTTCACTTTCAAGGGAGGAACTCCAAGTTACACATCAAAGAGCATAGATCCAGGAAGGGGTGAGAAATTAAATTAGTGTCAGTAACGAGATCTGGAATATTCTTATGAGCCCAAAAGCTACATGATCAGCAGAAAAGAACACTGCTAATAGACAGGTCTCCCACCTAAGGAAAGGTGTCCTAACACTGTGGAAAACCACATCGCAGTTCAGCTCACAAAGCCGCAGACAAGGTGGTGAGTGTGCGCATTCACACAGGATGTCAGTCTCTGACGTAGGTGCAGATTGCTTTGGGGGAAAGGAAAACAAAAACAAAATCAAAACAGAGCCCAGCCGCTGACCACACTTGTGACACTTCCAGGGAAAGATCTCATGCTTATTTTGTGAATGGCTGGTCAGTCATTGAGGCCATCAGGGCAGCTGGGGAAGAAAACTCACAATAAGTGACATCAGAGATCAGAAACGCTCATGGTCTTTACAGCAGGTGAGTGCAGCATTGCAAAAAGAAGTGGCGAGGCGAGCATAGGTGAAGATTCCAGGCAGGCAGGTGGGAGCTTCAGGAAAGTTGGCGGCTTTTGTTAATTGAGCACCTGCCATGTGCCAGGCATTTATACGCAACATGTCACCTCAAAAACACCGAGGTAGATATTTTTATTCCATTAAAAGTGATGAAGCAAAAGCCCATCGTGGAGCTGAGTAACTTAGAACCACTTAACTGTTAAGCTGTAACGCAAATGCAAATTCGTATGAATTTGAATCCAAGGGTCACCGTTGGATTCCTTGTTGGAACCCTAGAGCCAGAACAAGAGTGTCCAAGGCTGTGGTCTGAATGTCTGTGTCCCCCATTTCCCGTGGTGACATCCTCTTTCCCAACGTGATGGTGTTAGGAGAGAGGGCCTTTGGGAGGTGGCTGGGTCATGAAGGTGGAGCCCATGAACAGGGTCCGTGCTCTTACCAAAGAACCCAGAGAGTTCCATCTCCCCTTTTACCCTGTGAGAGGACAGACAGAAATCTGTGACCCAGATGTGGGCCCACCCGCCCGTGCTGGCGGCTAATCTCAGACTTGCAGCCTCCACAACTGTGAGAAATACATATTTGTCCTTGACACGCCACGCGGTGGCGTACTTTGTTCTAGCAGCCGGAACGGACTCAGACAGCCATGCTGAGGCTGGTCATCAACCCAGTGGTGCCAGACTTAGAGCAGCAGTCAAGCAAAATGGACTGGAAACCAGGCCGTAAGCCTGGAATTTGGTTTCAGTAACATACTCCAGAGACTAAAGATGATTTCCTACATTCCACTCTGATTGGGGGTTGTGGGACTGGACGCTCAGCGTACTGGGCTGCAGGGTCTAGAAGCTTCTATGGGTATGTAGAGGGCAGATGGGCATCGGAGCCTGGGGGAGGTCATCCAGCCCCTCTAATGCAGACAGGACTATGTGGGGGCAGAGACCCAGGAAGGCCACTCTTCCCCAGAGGCAGTCATAGAGGGCTGGAAAGAAAGTCAGTTGGTCTTCAGGTCTTTGGCTGAATAATTGTGGTGTCTTTGGCTGCTTTTCCTTTCTATGTACCTCTTAGCCACCTGAAGAAGGGAGGGAGTGTTGGATGTGAAGAATCCATGCAAGGCCATTTCGGCCAATCTATGCTCCTTTTCTTTCCCGTTAAATCTAGTTCAAACTCAAGTCATCTCCAGGAAGCGTTTCAGTATTGATGGCATATGAGTCACTTCTCTGCTGTGAATTCAATTAATATAATTTATTGGGCGCACATGGTGATAGGTACTCTAGTAAGTGCTTTAAATTCTTCTAATCCTCATCATAAGCTTGAATTGGGTGGTGTTATATCAACTGTAGGATGAGGCCATCATGGCTCAGACAAGCTGTCCCAGATCACATAGCTCGTTGGGGGCAGAGCCAAGAATTCAAGGGCCTGTCCAATTAGAAATGCATGGCTTTTACATATTAAGATTTTTCCTTTTCTTTTGTGGAAAAAGTCAGTGGGCCAGGTTTCGACAGATTTGTAAAGCTTACAAAACCATTAAGATCTTCACAGTGGAATGTGTCGGTCCCTTTTTTCCATGGAGAATGTTCAGCATTTTGTAGTGCCTACAAGAGAAGTTTGTGCGATTTTTACCTCAGTTCCTCTTGTAGCAGTAAAATGATTAAGGCCATCAATTTCTATTATTAAATCAGCACTAATTACTTACCAAGTCATTACAAAGAAGCTTTCATATAGGATCAGTTCATAAAGAATTCAAGAATCCTCTACCTCTATAGAAAACAAAACAAAACGAAACAACAACAAAACCAGGGCAATAAAAGTAACCCCCAAACAAAACCAGAGCGAAACTTGCATGTAATGTAAATATGGACATGACATTACAGGAGAATTTTATTTGTTGCTAATCATGCAATTAACACTGACCTAACTTTCTGAAAACCACGTATAAGCACCAGAAATAGTGTAAACACAAACTAAGTTATGGATCTGCTCATCATTTTCTTGTTGCTGGCTGGAATATCCAAAAAAATGGGTGGTTGATTCTGGTATAAAATATTACTTGATTTTAAGAAAAAGACTAGTGAACAAAGGCTAAGGACACTGAGTTCCAAGTGCCGGATATGCCATTGACTCCTGAGGAACTTTAGAAAATAATTCTATCGTTCTAGAATTCCCTAATCTATAAATATAGAGTGGACTTTATATAGTTTCCAAGGTTTCTTTTGTCTCAAATTTAAACAAAAGGGAAGACATATACGTATATTTACAATACTTTTGGTAGTGAAAATTGTTCCCAACCAGTGAATTGTTAATTTTCCTTTAATTTTAAATAATATCATCAAGAAAAATACCGTTAGCTCGAGTAAGATAAAACACAATATCAGAATAACATGGTGGTTCCAAGGAGACAGGTGTTGTACTTGAAAATCTAAGAGGGAGGATTTTCAGGTTTTCTTGTTAGCATTTTTTTTTGCAAACACAGATGCTTTTTATCAAGTGCCTACCTGGTAATGTGTGGTTGTCTCCCTTAGGGCAAGCGGGTACACATTCTGTGTGAAAAAAGAGGGTACGATGGTTGGTTGGGCAACAGAAGTGGTGGACTGGGGTGATTGTTGGTTGGACAACAGAAGTGGTGGACTGGGGTGATTGTTGGTTGGACAACAGAAGTGGTGGACTGGGGTGATTGTTGGTTGGACAACAGAAGTGGTGGACTGGGGTGATTGTTGGTTGGACAACAGAAGTGGTGGACTGGGGTGATTGTTGGTTGGACAACAGAAGTGGTGGACTGGGGTGATTGTTGGTTGGACAACAGAAGTGGTGGACTGGGGTGATTGTTGGTTGGACAACAGAAGTGGTGGACTGGGGTGATTGTTGGTTGGACAACAGAAGTGGTGGACTGGGGTGATTGTTGGTTGGACAACAGAAGTGGTGGACTGGGGTGATTGTTGTCCGTCCTTCCAAGTCTGTCTTTAAGTACCTTGTTGGAACGGGACACTGTGAGAGTAACCACGGAGGAGAGTAACCCAGTTGTCCCCAGTGTCATGGGCTGCCATTTCTTCTTCGGTCTGCCCTCTTTTAGGGGAGGAAGGATAGCTCTATGGAGTATATGTCCTGGTTTATTTATGTAGTTTGCCTGATTTTAGACTTAGCTGAATAGTCTTTATAGATGAATCATATTTCTAATTTCACAAGTAATTTTTTATCATAGCTGTTGAATTTATTAACTACATGGTCAGCATCTAATGAATGAATCATAACCTTTTCCCCCTTATTGTATAAATGCTGAGAATTATGCTGATAGGCTTATGTTATATTAAAGCCCACTTATATTCGTGGGATGACTCCTACCGGAATTACGCTCTAGTACATCTTAAACACCTTATTGCCAGATTTGGTTTACTGATGGTTTATTATGGGTTTGCATATCTGTTTTCATAATTGAAATGAACCAAAATTTTCTTTCGTGGTGTTACCTGACGGTTTTAAAATCAAGCTTATCTCATTTTTACTCTTTTGCTATTTTCTTGAACATTGTGTTTAAAACAGGAATGAAATTTTGGCTAAAGTTTGGTAGTAATCTTTTGCAAGTCTGGGGCTTTTGAGAGATGGGTTTGTTTGTTTTTTAACCATTTCTATTTCTTTACTACTTCTTTTTTATTCATGTGTTTTATTTCCTACTGCTCTGATTTTCAATGATACCGAGGCATAATTTATGTAAATAAAAATTACACATTTTAGTGCGCAATTTGATGGTCTTTGATAAAGCATATGCTTGTGTAAACACTGCCACAGTCAACGTACAGACAATAGTCATTGTTCCTTCCATCCAGGATTAGGATCCAAAGAGTGAAGGGACTTGCTAATCAAAGACAGAACTGTCTCTGGACTCCTGCCACTGTCCTTGTCCTATGTCTGGGAGCTCTGGTGTAGCATAATCAGGCTAAACTACCGTGTTTCCCCGAAAATAAGACCTAGCCGGACAATCAGCTCTGATGTGTCTTTTGGAGCAAAAATTAATATAAGACCTGGTATTATATTATATTATATTATATTATATTATATTATATTAAAGACCCGGTCTTACATTATAGTAAAATAAGACCGGGTCTTATATTAATTTTTGCTCCAAAAGACACATCAGAGCTGATTGTCCGGCGAGGTCTTATTCTCGGGGACACACGGTATTCATTTGCTTGACACTTATCATTATAGCCCTTTACTGTTAGTTATCCATCATGCACGCACCCCTCAGCTGTACCAGAAGCTTTCTTGAAGCTAAGGATATTCTTGTTTTCTCTTCTCTGCAATGTACCAATCTAT
The DNA here is from genome assembly GCF_004115265.2 of Rhinolophus ferrumequinum. NCBI lineage: Eukaryota > Metazoa > Chordata > Mammalia > Chiroptera > Rhinolophidae > Rhinolophus > Rhinolophus ferrumequinum. Next base: position 67,999,579 of record NC_046296.1, read on the forward strand.
AGGAGAGCTTCTTAGTCCCTTCTGGGGTCCTTCCAGCTTTCAGAAAGATTTGAATTTGCTTCCCAGCAGGATACTTACTTGGACAAATTATTTACGCTTTTGAGTTCTAGTTTCCTCATCTGTGAAATAGAGATGATAATAATAATAATAACTTTATTTATTTGTTCATTCTTGCAAATGACATCATATATGTAAAGTTCATGGTTCAATGCCTGACACTCCATACCTGGTCACTGGTTGGCAGGGAATTTTGTTGCTGCCATTTAATCACTTTCTTTGCTCATTCAATTTCTTTCATATAAAATGCCCTCATGTTCCCCAGTTATTTTGTGATTAAGACCTGACATTCTTCTGCCCAGTCCTCCTGGTCACAATTAATAATGACCTCTCACACCCCATTTTTCTTGAACTTTGTTAATTCACAGAGTTTATGCTGTTTTATCTGTGTCAGCTCTCTAGACTTAATTGTGAACAATTCAAAGTCAGAACATATAAATTACGCATCTCAGTATTACTTCAGCATCTATCTAATATTTTACCCAAAACAAGTGTCAGCTAAATATTTCCATATATAATTTATTCCTTCAGAAACCAAAAAACATTTTCTGAACACCTACATTGTTTCACTGTGTGTACTATTGCTTAGCATAGACTTATTAACATAAACGGATCCTGATTAACTTTTTAAAATAAATCAGTGATAGAATTAATAGCAAAGCCAAATTATATAGGTCCAATTTGGTGGCTAAATATCAAGCTCAGCTCCTGGTCTGAAAGGTGGCAGTGCTTCAAGTTTCTGAAGGAATCTGAATTCAACACCTCACCTGCACCACCAGGGAGCTTGCCAGTGACTGAAGAACAGACAAAGCACACCCCACCTCCCTGGAATGAGAAGTGAAACACAAGAACGAAGAAGGCCCTTCACAGCGAGTTCAAGTCATTGCCACGATCAGGGGAAGTAAGCTAGTGACTGCCCTTGCAATGGTCCAGACTCTTCTCACCACGGCAGAGCACCCCATTGTCCGTGTGAGTCTATTTGGAAGGTTTTATGAACATTAAAGTGGTCTCCCTCTGTAAATACTAAATCCTCCTGGCTGGAGAGAAAAGTCATAAATCATCCAAATGAACCAGGGGATAGAAGAAAAAGAGAAAGACCCCTCCTTTTAGTGTCTTAAAACACCTTCTTGTATTTCACCTCTGCGGTCTGTTTCTGCTTTGACTCCATCTTGGATTATAGACTAGTGATGTATTGGTTTCACTGTTTTTGCTAGGGCCCTGTGTCAACCTCGACCATTCTGGCCCAGACATCCGCATGACTGAAGTAGAGACTGGGTCTGGCAAGCATATCATCAACTTTGAGTCAAGAATAAGGATGAAGGGGGGCAGCCTTATCCAAAGGGAGTCTCTCTTAGCTGCCTAAGGAAGTCAACCCAGAAGAGACTCTTCTACATCTGTGCAGACTCTTTTCCTCTGTTTATCTTACTTCCCACTTTTTGTTACATGACTTTCTCACAGCTTTTTTATGATGGGCATATGTGTATATTTAAAATGTGCTAACGCATACTTAAACACCCCAATGTGTTACATTGTGACATGCATTCAGAGCTTCGTTAAAATAGCGACAACAAAAGGCTAACTACTAAAAAAAAGCCCCAAATTCAGAAATAGCTAGGTTCAGTTGAACTAGAGTTCTCTTCTGGTTCTGCTCACTAGCAAGAAAATTTCCAGGCAAATATTAATGCTTGCAGGGACTTCTCCTGTCAGCTGAATGGGCCTTGCCTTTGTTCCACTGATTTATAGACACTAAAGATGAAGGACACGTTTCAAGGCACACAATTCATAAGCGCACCCACGATGGGGCTTTGCCACAGAAAGTCTTTCTAGATTAAGTCTAGGTCACACTGTTCCCTCTGTGTGTGTGTGTGTGTATACGTCGGACTTCCTCGGAAAGCAGTGAAGGGCGCATTGTCAGGCTGACCTTGGCCTTCCTTTGTCTTTGAATCCTTGTCAATCAGCTAATTCTTCATTCCCAATTGCTGAGCTGAGGTCAGGGAACAAAATGGCAAGCCTGAGAGGAAAACCTTTTGTCTGCTTTTGTTCAGAAGAGGCAGGGAAGAAATTAACTTCCTCGATTGTAGCATGAAATGATAATGGAGACTTACATCAGAGCCTTGTTGTGAACAATAACTAGGAAAGGATTGCAAAGTCAATGAGAAATGTTTATTAATTAAATGATAACAAATGTTGCTTAGAAACTGGCAATTTTTCCTAGGTTGGCAGGACAATGGGGCCATTTTTTTCTCCTCTTGGTTTTGCAAGATTCATTGCCAGCAAGGAAATATGTGACTTCTTTTGTCCACTTATTTTTCTAGCCCCATGAAATGCAGCTCTCGATGACAGGGGCTAACGACATAGCCGAACTTGTCACGCGTGGAAGGAGGTCCTTCAATGCCAAGAACAAGCATGCAGTGCTGCATGGGGACCCAGAGGCCGCCAGAGGGTAGAGGACTGGCCTCCATAGTCCTTGTCATGGCATTCATGGCAGGGAGCCATCTGTTCCCTGTATTTCATGGGCAAAGTACCACCCTTCTCTTATTTGGTAGCTGGAAAATGGAAGGTCACAGAATGTAAGATTTCATTGCAATTTCTTTATAATAGACCTTACCCATTTGTCTGATGCTGGTATTATCAATAATATTGAATCAGGGAGAGACAATTTTCATTTACAAAAAAACTCCCAAAACGTAGACCTACCTGACTCTGAGGTGTGGAGCCGGCTTCCCAGTCAGCACCCGGGGTCCCCAGAGAGCAAAAGTCACTGGGTAGCATGGAGTGTTTCCGGGGTAGAGGCCCAGCCCCCAGGTAGACCTCTTGTACAGCATTGTGCTCTCGGCAACATCCCCTTATTCATTGACTTGGCTTCAGTGTGTCCCCGCCTGAACCACTCTGGACCAGACCCTCTGTACTAGGGCCTTCTAGGAGTCAGGCACTGCACTGGCTTCAGAGGATATTGCAGCTACATTGGCAGAGTGGGCTGGTCCTCTTTGATTTGTGCCACTCACTTGCTTCATTCATGTCATTCCCCCATCACCTCTCCATTGTCCCACCTTCTCCAGCTCTTATGCCTGATTGATTGACTGATTGATTGAATAATTGACTGATTGATTGATTTGGCTTCTGACGAATGACCCTCAGTTTCCTAAATTTGGCCCTTACTTTCTTGTTTGATGCAAACATGGAGAATAGCAACCTGTAGAGCTTCCCCAGCCATCAGAGACCAGGATGGAAGGTGGTAATTCACTGGCCACCCTGAGCGACTGAGGCTGGGGGCAGTTTATCTCCCAGAACACTCACCCCATAATTTTTCTAAGAAATCCACTGTGGGTACCAGAGAGTTTCACCCAGGACTCCTTCACGTGACGAGCTCTGAGTTTTCAGGAACCATACTTTGCAATTTTTCCGTCTAGTTCCCTGAAACATTCAGCAATGTTCAGGTTCTGGATAGCAGCAGGAAAGCCGGAAGTCTAATGGACGTGATTCCATAGGAACACAGATACGACTCCTGGGAGGCAGGATAGCGGGGTGGGAAGGTAGGGCAGGGTGAGGAAATTATGGAAAGAGGACTTTTTTTTTTTATCATAACTGAGAAATAAAACTGCATTCTTTATCGCTGCCTGAAAAGGCAGCAAGGCAATGGAAAGAGCACAGACAGAAGCATTAGACCAGTGTTCAAACCTGACACATCAGTTCCAGAGTTCTCTGAGCTTAACGCTCTTTCCCTTGGAGTCTGGATGTGGGTATGGACCCCCGCGACACTGCCATATAAAATCAGGTCATTGGTGTGAGGCCTCTGACTCACTGCTGACCCTCAGGGCAGTCGTGGTCTCATCTTCCTCCTTCCATTCTGATAAGATTGTTCTTCAGATTGTCTGTCTCTCCATTTTGTTTTGTTTTTTTCATCACCTGCTCTATGTATTTGGTCTGAACTTTGGGTTTAAACTTTTATTTTTTGCCAGTCTTTTCTCCCCTAAACAAACACATCATTAAGGAATAAATGCTCAGTGGTTTTAGAGTGGTTATTAATAAAAGTAGAATATCCACGTGTGGGTGAAGAGGGATTAGCGTGCTCCTGACGCTGATCTCCACTTGATTACCCATTATGCATCCTTGCCAGAGATAAAGGGGACCCAGGGAAATCCCTCCTCTCCCTTGGGAAGTTTATTAAAATGATGAATGAGGTTTTGGTGGTAGTTAAGCAACTATAAAGTATTCTCTGTGGACAAAAATCCACCCTCGCTTGTTAGGGGAACTGGCACGAGGAGAGCAAGCGTTCGCACCGGCGCATCAGAACCGGTTGTCAAGGTTACCCAGACTCCGGGATTCCTGGACACAGGATATTCCAAAACTACCACTGCATAGATCATAAATATTCGACATTCTGAATCCTCCTTCTGCATGGATCATTTTCTTGGAATTCATCTCAAGAGAGATAGTCAATGTATTAATTTTCCTAATGGAGCTCAGCTCTGACAAGGAGTAACGACGAGGCTTCGTAATGGCCTCATTTTCCATCTGTCCCAGGCACCATCGGCCATACCCACTGTGTATTAGGTGGATGCGTACTAGGAAGCAGTACACTTCCCTGCATTGTCACCTCATCGAAAAGCAGGTAGGTTTTGTGGAGAATTCAGTGTCCTAATCACAACCTCATGGTTTGTATATTCCTTTTGGCAGCTCCCTGGTCTCTTCGGTCTTGGTATGTTGCAAAACATAGAGAACAGACATCCTCTTTCTCTGTCCTGTAGCACGCGGCCAGTGTCCCCAGCATTAAATCAGAGGTCAATGTCTGGTCACTTTGTATGTAGTGAGGTGAGGCTATTTTCGTGTGCTCACCCTTATGCTTCCCACATACAGCCCTCTGAAAGAAAGCTAAGGATTTTGTGTGCCGTTGTCAAGCTTTCATATCATTAAATGGAATCTCTGAGCATATCGTACAATATAATAGAAAACGATAATAAAATTTACCTCCAGGCTTGTTGGGAACATTACAATACGCCGTAGTATGTAAAAAGGCTGGTGCGGTTGCTGGAACGGTATAGCTGTTCACAGCTTGTATTTTAGTTACAAAATTGTAACCACAGAGGCTTCCTCACTTTCTAGTTCGTGTAATTGAACAGAAATCGCTGTTGAGAGGAGGGTCTGGGTGTCTCAGATAAAGGGACATTTTTATCTATTGACACGTGAAATACTCCACCATATGTGATGGTGGTGGGAGGTGGAGAGATACAGTAGGCGACAAGGAAGCTCGAAGGAGAATATATTGGTGAGAGATTTCAGAGCAGCTACAGGACCCCTGAGAGCTAACCAGACTCAGACATTATGATATTGTTTCCAGTGTTCAAAGGTCTCAACAATTGACCCAAATTTCCTTATTAGCTGCAGACCTTGAGGTGGATTTAAACAGTGGTGTTATTATCTGCATAATTTCTCCTGTTTGGAATCTACTCCTATACCCATCGCACTGTGCCAAATTCCTGCTATCTAAATATTCACCGGGAGCTGCTCAAATGTTTTTCCTCTATGTAGCTATCCTGATCACATCTGGAAATCAACTCTCTACTATAAGCTTGTCTAAAGGCTCAAGCAGGCACATATGTGTGTGTATGTGTGTGTGCATGCGTGTGTGTGAGTGCGTGTGCTGCTTTTAAAGGATACTTACCCTATAATGCCTAGTACTGTAATTTACCTGCAAAATCTCGTGTAGTAGACAGCAATCCCTTAAATGTGTATGATGTAAAGATTTGATTAGTCATTAGAAAGACATAACGTGGGAGAAAAAAAGAAAACTTTACAAACAAAACTGGGTCCAAGTGGAGTAATCTGTTTGGAAAAGCCATAACCGTGTAACCCAGGGTTCAAACTCCAGTTCCTTCTTTAGAAACAAACAAACTAAAACACTGCTATGTGTTATCTCTTTGAGACTGAATTTCCTCATATGTATTATAATAATGTAAAAATATATGTCTTGCTGGATGATTGCAAGAATTATATAAGGTGATGCATATAAAGCCCTTGGGAACTGGGACACCGTATGAAAGGCGGCTGTTCTCATTCCCCTTCCTGAGGCATGGCCTGGGGGTCAGTTCCTGTCAAGTGTGGACCCTGTCCTAGGCATTTTACAGGTTTGCTCTTGTCATTATCCTGGGATTTCATTTTGCAGGTGAGAAGCCTGCATCCCACAAAAAGGAAATAATACGTCCAAAGTCAGCCATGCCGTGACTTGCCAACGACAGAATGGGTCCCTGGGAGTGGGCCTCATCTCTGCCTCTGTGCCTGTTCCCCCTCTGGGAAGTGTTAGTATCCAGTCGGGGGCATAAGAGGAGAAGGTTCCTGATGCACCAAAAACACCCCCGAAATCAAGCACACTTTCATTTTGGCCAGTCACAGATGCTCACGAATCACATGTGTTCTTCTTTCCAACAAGCTACAAAGCCTAGAACCTGTGAGGATTTTAACGAAATAGCATGTTGCATGTAGGCGCAGTAACGTTCTAGAGTCCACAACAGGGGTACCAAATGATCACTTCCATTGTTTGTATCTAATAAGTTAACCCTTTAAGCCACTCACAGAACATTTATCACAGAGTATTTGTATAACAAAGGATTTAAGAAACAGAGTTCATTGTTGTTACAGGTTGAATTGTGTCCCCCCACCCCCGAGTTCATAAGTTGAAATCCTAAGTCCTAGAACCCCAGAATGTGGCTGTATTTGGAGAGAGGGCCATTACACAGGTGCTGAAGTAAAAATGAGTTATGCTGGTGGGCCCTGATCCGATCGAACCGGTGTCTGTGTAAAAAGGGGGAATTTGGAGACAGATGCACAGAGAGAAGAGGATGTGAAGACACAGGGAGAAAAAAGCCACCTACAAGCCAAGGAGAGAGACCTCAGAAGAAAGCACCCTGCTGACACACTGGATGTTGGACTTCCAGCCTCCAGAACTGGGACATGATAAATGCCTGTTGTGGAAGTCCTCCAGTTTGTGGCACTTTGTAGCGGCCACCCAGGAAACTGAAACAATTGTGCACCAGACAGTGTGGTCCAGTCATGTGACATCATTTAAAGTTGCATGATGAGTGATATCCACTTTGAATTGTGTCATGCATTCTTGTGACTGTTTGTCACTGAAATTCACTCAGAAGTCTAAATGTTAGAGAGCACGAGAACATGGAGAACACGAAAACTACTGCAAGTCCATCTGACACAATTCTGAATCATGAGCTTCAGAGACAGTCACGCTGGCTTCGAGCAGAAGGGAGCCCCGGGTCACCGCTGTCACTGCACTTACTCACCCCACACTAGGAGACCTTCTCTGGACTAGTTGACAGTTTGCAGGTCGGCCTCTAGTACGTGTTTATTCTTACCTAAATCCAATTCTTCAGTACATCAGATCACATATAAGTAGAGTCACGAAACCTAAGTTTTTATTTAAGATCAGCTGCATGGCCATGGGTGACGTGATGGCCTGAACGTTTGTGTCTGCCCAAAATGTGTATATTAAAATCCTAACCCCCAAGGTGATGGTGTTAGGAAGTGGGGCCTTTGGGAGGTGATGTGGGCAGGAGGGCACAGCCCCATCGATGGGATGAGAGCCCACCTCCTATGAGGACACAGGGAGAAAAGGAGGAAGGGCGCTCCTAGAAAACGCCCATCGATGAGGCAATGGGAGCCCACCAATCACTAAACCTGCTGGTATCGTGATCTTGGACTGTAAGCCTCCAGAACTGGGGCAACTGAATGTCTATTGTTTATTGCCCCACCCCCAGTCTGGTGTTTCTGTTTGTTTGTTTGTTTAACAGCAGCCATAAGGGACTAAGACAGGTGAGCTCAACTTCTGCACATCTTTTCTCCTCCATCTGTGTGAGGGCTTATGGCTCCCCGCACCCAAGCTCGTCCCTGCACCATGTGAGACCAAAGTTGCCAGCTCTGTGAAAAGGCTGCCCTCTTTGGAAGAATTCAGAGTTCATTTATGGCCTGCAGACTTTGGGACTTTGTAAAGCAAGTATTTTTGTGTTTCTGGATATCTATTGTGGAAACTCTTCAAAAGAAGCAAAGTTGGTGGAAACCCAAAATGTCCAGGTTCTAACCCGAGCAGAAGGCTCGCAGGCAGTGCCATCTGAGAACAAAGCAGCCGGCATCCTCCCTCTAGAGACAACACATTACTTCTGTGACATGCTCAGCCTCCATCTGCTCAGGGAAGAGGAGTGAATCTCCCATATGCCTTACCGCTAGGCCGGGCCTGCTCATGAACTTCGCTCTTCCTACCACGCAGAACTGAATGTTAAGTAACTGAAGGATGCTCTGATGGAAATAGCATATGGGTCCTAAATGAATGAAAACAAATGAACACCTTGATTATTGTGCTCTATTTCTGGGTTAATAAAAGCAACTGCCACTAATCACTGATTAGTTTCTAACAATTTTTGTAAATCTGTTACTCATTTTTTTTCTGAAGAATTCTCAAGCAATACCCATCATACTCATTGTTGAAATTATATATTCATGAAAAAAACTTTAAATGTCCCCAATTATGTGATATGGTCATATTTTCCACATAAACATAGGCATTTATTTCCTCTAGCAGTACCCAGAGCCAGTGCGGTATGTAATTTGCGAGGCTATTTGGCAACTAAGAATGATTAAGACCCTGCTGTTTGCAGTTAATATTGTGCATAACTTGAGTTTGAGGCCAGAAAAGGAAGTAGGGCTGATACTGAACTGTTCCTTTGTTTGTGAGAGTGAACGTTTTCTGGGACATTGTGCTGAGTTTAAAGGAAAAAAGAGAAAGAGTTGACTTAATGTTTGCATTTCTATTCTTAATTGTAATAGTCAACCGCAAAGTTACCATTATAAGGAAAAACCTGGGGCTCCTTGGGTAGCAGACTTGATGGAGAGACAAGCAGAGGGACATCCAGACATGTGCCTCAGGGGCACACGCCGTGTCATGACCACAGACGATACCCTTCATCCTGCAGAGCGGTGCTGGAAATGCTTATTGTGTGGTGAAGAAGAGTCAGTGAGCTAGTGTCAGGATCGAGGCAAACTCTTTTAGGAAAATGAGCTAGAAGCAAATGAAAAATTACAGAAGTCAGACCATGTAGGGAGCATTTAAAAGTGTTTGTAGAACAAATAAATGGGAGACATTGTTTTTCTTCTTCTTCTTCTTTATCTTCTGGAAGAGGAGTTGCATAGCCTTTCAGATGGAATTATTGAGGAAGAGAAAGTATTGATGGGAACAAGACGAGACTTCAGAGAAAGGCGATTTCCGGGAGGTACTCCCTCCCTCCTCTGCGGGATTTACTGTAGGAGCTTTGCTCATTGTCCCTGCAAACTCCAGCATGGAGAGAGGGGATCAGGGCTCAGTCCTCCAAGCTGACCATAGAGAAAGAGAATGGGTGGAACAGCTGATGAGATGACCCCTGTGCAGCTGTGGCAGGAAGATAACTGGCATGGTGTGACCCGGGGGTTCATGGGCCCTGGTCTGGAGTGTGGAGTCCCTTAGGAGAACAGGATTTCTGGCCAGGCATGAGCAGACATTGACCAACATGAGGCAAAAGTGGTTAGAAATCTTGGGGGAACCTGAAGCTTGTGCACTCATGTCCTATTCTCTAAATACAGAGTAGGATGAAATCAAAATAAATGCATGGTTTTACTTACCAGTTGAACATTTGTCTCCAATTCTTAGGATAATGCATAGAAACAACTATGCAACAGGAAAGAGAGAGAAAGAAAGACGGAAGGTAGACAGTGGCTCTCGCTGTTAAGGCAGAGGGAGCTGGATCTGAGAATTAGGAACAAAATGAGGACAGAGGGAATGGAGGGGTTCCCACAGCCAGGACGCCAATCAACTCCGTGGCCCTGTGGTCATGGTTACTGCCATTCAAAGTAAGCCTGGCGGTCTCAGTGCCATGCAGGCAGGAATGGACGCGACATGGAGCTCTAGTCCCTAACATACCATAGGTTAGCTCCACTTCAAACTATTTCAATCGGGGGTCAATTGGATACCCATCTGGAAGGTTCTCGGGGACATCTGAGGATATAGACACCCTGACCCGACCATGGGAGCCCCCTTTAAGGTGTCCGCTTCAGGTGAAGTCACCTTGTAACCTTGAAATCCTCAGCTGCCGCATACCTCTCACCTTTGTCCTGTCTCTGTATTCAGCCAGTCAGTGCACTAAACCCACTGGGTTCCATTACTCTGTACCTGAGTCAGCTTCGTTTGCTGTAATTTTGAGGTGACCCAAAGCGCAGAAAAGAAAGTGTCTCTGAGACAATGGGCCATGGGAATGCAGGAAGTTTCTCTTAGAAGACAGTGTGGAGAGCATTGTTAGAAAGCTTGACCACATCGATTTTCTTTGGGATCAGGGCTGCCACTGCCTCCAAAGATCCATTGTCACAGAGGCAGGTGGCTCCTCAGGGTGGCTGCTGTAGGATGTGACCCAGCCTCACATGCAGAGGCTGTGGAGGAGGTGGCATTTGAGGTCCTTCACAACTCTAAGATTTTATAATCTGTGGTATCGCATTCAAGAATTTTTTCTCTTTTCTTTTTCCTACCCTCTTACTGGGTTTTGATAGCAGCTCAAGATCCAGAGCATAGCCCTGGGCTATTGCCCCACTTGCTTGCTTGCCTAGGCTCTGCTTGCTTACCTCAGGGTAAGAGAGGATGCTGGACTCGGCACAGGGATCGTGGGTCGGGTTGCAGCGTCCACTGAGGTTAGACAGAGACCTTGACAGTCAGCAAGCCACGGGGCTGATACTTCTGAGGCCCAGTGTCTTTCCACTGCCTCATCCTTACACGTCATATGAGAACGGTGATGGTTGCAGTGACTCTGATGGTTACTCTTCACAGATGTTTCTGTGCTGGGACAGGGTGGGATGTGCAGGAACCATCCCGCAGGCCACACGTGGAGTTAACTGAAAGCCTCGCAGAGATGCCCTGATAGGAAGACGCCCTGCTCCTCTGGTGACATGTGGGAAACTTAGGTTGTTGAGCCAGGTTCTGAGAGATGACGACTTTGAAAATCTTTATCCTTGAGGCAATGGGAATCCGAAACGTCCATTCCCTCCTATTCTGGGCTCTCTCCAAAGTCCCTGTTCGGCAAAGAGCAAGGCTCTGTCCTCCGATCCATCTCTTTAGGCTGTCAGGCTTGGGACGGACATTTCACTTATCTGACTGAACAGTCTTTTTTGTACAGGCTTCTAGGTAGGAGTAGGCTGTATAATTCTTGTTTTTGTTTTGTCTTTTTTACAATTCAGCATTCTAAAAGAATCTCATTAAGAGAAATTAGTGATTCACATTTGTGGGGGTTTGCATTCTGAAGAAGGCTGGAGACAGGTATTCTGGGGTGGCAGTCACGGAACCAGCATGAGTCTCCCTGTGGAGCCGGCCGTGGCGGGACGATGCCCAGCCTAGGCTCCCAGCTGGGCCACACGAGGCCTCCTGCAGGCAGGGCTGGATCCTAACTGTGTGAGGCTGGTGTCTTGGTGGGTAAAACCCACATTTCTCTTAGGCATGGGAAAAGACAAGGGGAATATTTTTCTGTATTCTCTGCAAATATCTTGTGCTTTTTCAATGTAAGAAATTGACTTCTGTTAAATCAATGTAAACATCACCCTGAGTCAATTTCATGGCTCACTTTATTTAACTTTATTTAACAACTAGTTCAAGATGTTGAAACATGCAAACTCCAGATATAATAAGATTTATATGCAACTCTGATTAATCATTTCTCAACATAACTCAATTCTCCAGCTGCTAACCACAGAAAAACCAAGAACTTGGGTCCTGAGAATGGAGTGTGAAGGCTTCTTTGTGGTCTTAGCTCCGGTGCCTGGTAACTGTGCCTGTGCCTGGGTTGGTACAGCTGCAGTTTTCTGAGTGTCCTGCTGTCACTCGGGCACCGAACAGAAATAAAGACGGGTTAGGGGTGCTACAAAGCTCACGTCCCCATCAGAATAACGCCCTCCGATTTTCTTTGACCTCTACCAAAGCTGAACACAGCTGAACAAAGTGGAAAGGACAGATTGTAAGCAGTGATATCCTATTGCAATGGGGGAAACGGCCCAGCATGAACTGAATTCCACTTACATGGGTGGACAGGTGATTGGGCATTTTAAAGGGAGGATTGGGGAGTAGGGGGATAAGTAGGGGCTCCAGCAGAGTCAGGGAAGTGAAAAACTACAAAAATTGGACTTTGGGTCGGAAACACACCATGCAATACACAGATGATGTAGTCTAGAATTGTACACTTGAAACCTATGTAATTTTATTAACCAATGTCACCCCAATACATTGGATAACATTTTTGAAAAGTAGGGACAGGGGCTCCGTCCCTGTGAACCCACCTGGGTTTGCTAACTGGAACGTGTGGAGATAGGCTCCTGCCCTCCCACAGAAGCTGGGACAAAGGGGACCCATTCCATTTTAGGTGGTGGCTGGAAATAGTCAAGCCTTTTGCTAACCTCTAGTTTTCTCAGGCACTTTAAGATGGGCCAGGCTCATGGTAGGGAGGTGGCCTTGAGCTGTTAGAAACCACGTTAGTGTTTGCTCATGTCTTCCTAGGCCAAGAGTGAAGTCCAATTAGGAAGACGCCTCAGAGGAGCCAGGCGAGACTTTGGTCAGGGAGGAGTCTTTGTCTCCTCTCGTGAAAAAAGGTTTTTTCTAGGGAATTTTTTTTTTTATTCTTGTTTCTCTCTCTCTCTCTTTCTTTCTCTCTCTCTCTCTCTCTCTCTCTCTCTCTTGCTTGCTCTCGTTCTCTCTCTCGCTCTCTCTCGCTCTCTCTCTCTCCCTCCCTCCCTCCTCTTATTTTATTTGTAGGTGTTACTTCTCCATCTTGCCATCTGCCATTCTCCTTGCATCTTCCCAGAATCTTTAAATCTTTTCATTTAGGCAGAGACATAACTGCTTTAATAGTTATGTCTTTACCTGCAGTTCTAATTCACCAGATAGACTGATGTTAGAAAGAGCTGAGTTTAGAGAAGATTCTCATTTCATTAGGATAGATTTTTGTAAATGGAAGAGAAGTTGGTGGTTGAAATAATATGTAACACTGCATTTCTTCATAGGGTACAGTGGTTATTTGTGATCACAACACTCTGAAGTAGAAAGGCCTTAGGGACCAACCGTTACCTTTTACAGAGGAAGAAACTGAGGGCAAGAGATACACACATTTCCTTCGGGATGTTCATCATGGCCTGCATCTTAATGTGGAGGAAATTCGCAAGGGTTCCGTAAGACCCGCTGACATAACCGTTTCCATGCTGATACCTTGCCACCTCTGTGGGACTCAGCTCAGGCGTGGAGGCATGAGTCCTCTCTCCCTGGATCCTCCTGTGGATTCTGTCAGAGTCTTGAATCTCAGCTTTATGAAAGTTTCTCTTTCTTCCCAGCATGTATTTTATTTTTATTTTTTCTCTACTTTCCAAGTTCCTTCCTTCCCACACTCCCTTCTAATCCAGGACTATGCTTTTGGAATTTTAATGCCAATGTGGTGACGGCTTTCAGTCTTGGAGATTCTGCTTTGACATGTTACTGTGTCCCCACGAAATTTACATGCTGATGTTCTCACCCCTAGGACCTCACAATATGATCTTAGCTGGAGGTAGGATATTTGTAGATGTAATAAATTAAAATGAGGTCATTAGGGAATGCCCTAACCCGATGTGACTGGTGACCTTATAAGAAGAAGAAGAAGAAGCAGAGACACACACAGAGGGAAGACAATGGGAAGACACAGGGAGGAGACAGCCATCTATGAGCCAAGAAATACTCACGGCTCCAGAAGCTGGGGAGAGGCCTGGAGCAGATTCTCCCTCCCAGCCTCAGAAGGAACCAGCCCTGCCGACACCTTGATCTTGGACTTCTGGCCTCCAGACTGGGAGACGATAAAGTTCTGTTGTCCAGGCAGCTCAGTCCATGGTACGTTGTTATGGCCATCTTAGCTGACTGACACACATGTCGTCTTGGTGTGTGAATGTCCATTGCATGAGACAACGGGATGGCTGGACCATCCTGGTTAGTAAGATGGTATTTCAGCCCAAGTACAATGTACTGAAGTTGGAATCCTACAATCTGCCACCTCAGCCTCCCTTGCCCACTTGCTAGTGTGCAGGTTGTCTCTGACAAGACTTCGTGAAACCTCAGGATTCCTCAGAGCATGATTAGGGGAAAAAACAAGGATGGCCTTTTGCAAACGAGGACACTAGTTCTATGGAGGCTCTTATGTGTCAGTAAAACCTTTGTTTAAAGGAAATACAGTTGGTTTTTACTCGAAGAGGTTTTGCATGTCTGCTGATCTTTCTTTTCAAATAACTGTACTTATTGGTAGAAAACAAAATTGGTGAAGATAGGCAAACGGATGCTGAGTGGAGAAGTGGAAATGCAACTTTATAAAGGTCAGCCATGTATAATGAGATCATATGGTATTTGTCTTTCTCTGTCTGACTTATTTCACTTAGCATAATGTTCTCTCAGTCCGTCCATGTCATTGCAAATGGTAAGATTTCATTCTTCTTTATGGCTGACTATTACTCCATTGTATAAATGTACCACAGTTTCTTTAGCCAATTGTCTACCGATGGGCATTTTGGTTGTTTCCAAGTTTTAGCTATTGTAAATAGCGCTGCAATAAACATAGGGGTGCATACATTTATTCGAATTAGCTTTTTGGATTTCTCTGTATACATACCAAAGAGTGGAATTGCTGGGTCATAAGGTAGTTCCATGTCCAGTTTTTTGAGATACCTCCATACGGATTTCCATAGTGGCTGCACCAATCTGCAAACCCACCAGCAGTGCACGAGGGTTCCCTTTTCTCCACATACTCGCCAGCACTTGTTTGTTGATTTATTGATGATAGCCGTTCTGGAGTACAGCATAGGGAATAGAGTCAGTGGAATTGTAACAGCTATATACGATATCAGAGGGGTAATAGATTGAGGGGAGGTGGTTATCACTTTGTGAAGGGTGTAAATGTCTAACTATTACATTGTTTTGTACGCCTGAAGCTAATAAAAAAAAGAAAAAGGTCAGCCTTGAAGTAAAAGAATTGATTGCTAGAGTAGAATTTCAGTTTTTTAGGTCTATATTTATTTTATAAAAATAGAGATACCAAATAGATTCCAAGAATCACGTGAAAATGAGCAAACGTTCTGGCATGCCTCCTGCAGTCCGTCTGGTGGGTGAAAAGGAGAACGAGACCGTAGTTCCTTGTCCTTTGGCCTTTTCCTCTGGTTAGTTTTCAAATTATGGAAAAATATGGCAAAATGAGTTCAGGACAAAAGTTCTGATGGCTGTGACATCAAGGTTGATAATCATTCGTTATCTCATTTGGTCCTAAAATTAACCTTAAGAAGGTCAAGTTTATGTTTTCAGAATATGGATGAGGAAACTGAGGCTCAGAGAAGAGCAATGAATCAATGACATTACTGAGGGAGGGAGTGGCTGCCCACGCTGGAACTCCGCTTTCAGACCTCAGAGTAAGAGGCAGACGCGTGTCCACGAGAGCAGGCAGGGCTGGCTTCAGAGCTGTGGGCTGTGCAGTCACACACAGCCCCACACTCAGCCATCCGTTTTAATGCTCTGCTCTCACTGTCTTGAAAAGTCTAATAACTTTCGAACAAGGGCCTTGCATTTTCATTTTGCATTGGGCTCTGCTAATTATTTAGAGGGTCCTGGTTACAAGCTGTAGAATTTTGGGGGTTGACATTAAACAAACGGCATAAATGTTTCTGCAACAATTTCAGTTGTATTACTCACTTTGAAATGACTCAAACCTCTGAGTGATCACTGGGATATAACTAGATCATTGGGAGATTTCCCAGTAAAGGTCCATGCGTTCCTTCTGTAGCTAAATCTTTAGGCTCCTCCAAGAAAAGCAGTGATGATGTGTTTGACCGTGATGGGTGGGCCTGGAGATTCTCAGAAATAAGGAAACCTGGAGCTCTGCTATCCCTTTGAGGCATATCAACATTTTACCACCATTGAAAGTTGAGAAAATAGAAAGTTAAATATTTCATCAAAAAGTGAATATCAAAGACAGCACTTTTTTATTAAAAATCAAAATAAACATATTTACTTTCTCTATGCTTAACTATAGAGGCAAATGTTGCTTTTCATAGAAAGGCAGGGCAGTTTAGAGGAGAAGCAGGAATCTTTGAGTCAGAGAGACCTGGGTTCAAACTTGAGCTCTGCAATTCATTAGCACATCACTAAGACTCCCAAACCTCATCTTCTAACCTATAAAAGAAAAATCGTCAGAATTTTTGTAGAAACATTTTGCCCTTTAGATGACAGATGGCTACAGAGTATGTAGGGAATTGACTGGCACCTACTATCTATTTTAAAAGTGTTGTTTTCTTCCTTTTCTCTCGTGGAGCCATTTCTCAAATGTTTGATGATATGACTAAACGTAAGAATGTTTAATACAAAGGATTAACCATTAAGCTTTCCATAAAGAAGTTGAAACCATGATGGTACCTGAGGTATACTCTTAGATGATATGCTTTGGAGAAAATAACAGCAAAAGAAATTCAGCTGACTAAATGTTGGTGACCTGTGACTAGGATACCACAAGCCAAAGTAATTTGAGACCTACCCCAGCTCAAGAGCTCTCTGTGTGACAAGGTAAAGAATTGAGGGCTATGAAAACAATTGAAAAATTATCAAAACAAATTATTAAATAGTATATCGGTCAAAATAGTGACCAGTTTGAGACTGGATCCTCTCTTTCCGTTTGTATGAAATCCTTCATCTTGCCCTGGCAGTATCTTTTCACCAGTGGCTGGTAGGTCCCAAGTGTATTGTCATTATCATCTAGATAAAGGCCAGGACCATAGGCCAACATAAATGTTATTTATTGTACATCATGTGTAAGGATCTTACTTCAGAATTATCTATACAGGACTCTGAAATATTGTCAAATGTTAACCAAAACAAAATACAGGGACTCACAAAACTGCCCTGTTTTGATAATCAGACTGTGGAATAATATTGTTTAAACCAGAAGCTATTTGCAGAGTTCGCTGGGCAGAGGGTTAACACTTTAATTGCCAGCATCCATATTCAGGGAAAACACCGGTGTTGTTTTGGGCCTGCAGGAGATTCTTTTCTCCAATCACAGAATAGGCATCCAGGCATTAAGTTTCAAAGATCCTACCTGCCTCAGTGTAGGCCTCAGGTTTTGTCACCTGTAGTGTCCCAGTGCTCTTCTGGCTGGTCTCCAGGCTTCTATCCCTCTCCCACCACACCACCCTCCACAAAGTGAAGGTATTTCTAAAACACGAAACCCATGACATCATTTCATCACTTAGACTTTTCCCTTCCCCAGCCTTCTCATTGGCAATGAAGTTCCACCCCCTTAGCACAGCACACAGGCCCCTGTGGGGTGTCAGCCTGCCTTTACATCGGGTCTCCTGCAGGCCATGCACTCTCACGTCGCTGCGTATGTGTAGTTTTCCTAACACACTATGCTTCTAAGCTGTTACTCACATGGTTCCCTCTGCCTACATCGCCTTACTTGTTCATCTGGCAAAATCTTGTTCTTCAGAAAATCCTAATCCTGATAAGCCCT
This sequence comes from Rhinolophus ferrumequinum, assembly GCF_004115265.2. Lineage (NCBI taxonomy): Eukaryota > Metazoa > Chordata > Mammalia > Chiroptera > Rhinolophidae > Rhinolophus > Rhinolophus ferrumequinum. The sequence continues at coordinate 68,017,206 of NC_046296.1, forward strand.
GTGATTCTTTCACTGACTCTTTGCCACGCCACCCACCCGAGGCAGAAAAAACCAACCCCTCTTCTTTGAGCGTAGTGCTTTTGTGCACGTAATGCATCGTTATTCTTCGGTTCTTGTGACTCTGTTTCCCTATCGGACTGGCGCCTGTCAACTGTCTCCTTTTGACTCTCATATCCTTCCACGGCGCATCAGAGAGTCTCACGTGAATTGACAAAATGATATTTTAATCAAACTGATCCCACAAATGCAAACAGTTTTCCAATATGCATGAACTTTAGAGGAAACGATTGGTTTCCATGATTTATTATGGTTTAATTTCTTATTTTATGTGAACATGTCAGGAATACATGGATATACCTTATGAAAACGCCTCATGCATTTTAAGCACCACACAAGAAAAGTGCTATATACCAGAATCAGTGAGGGATACACAGATTATATAAAACAAAACAATTGACAGCACGCACAACAAAATACGTACCTGTTAACGTCTTGCAGAAAACAAAGGCAAACAAGTAAAAACAAAGCCTTGCATCCAGAAGTGCATGTATTCAAAACCACCAGCCCACAGAAGACCACAGCCTTCCGTGCTCGGCTCTGCCAAAGTGCTGCAGCGCTGATGGTCACTCAGGCAGCACGTGCTGCTGGGCACTTGGTCCCGTGGCCCTGGGCAAGTCTGGAGCCAGTGAGTCAAGGCCTGTCAGTGTTGTGGGCTAAGTCAGCAGTAGCACAGGTTTCCGGGGAACCCCTTTCTGTATCCTGGAGGAAATGCCTCTATAATTCTCAAGGGACAAGAAGAGGGGGTCCAAGGGGATCCAGAAAGGCCTTTGAGCAACTCATGCAAAGGGCCTGAGGCAGGAGATTCCTTGAGACCCTAGACCCGGGCCCAGTGTTTTTGTTGCTGCTGAAATCTATCATCACTTGATACCAGAAATGATTCTGAAATGTATTAGAATAAACGACGTGCTCTGCAGGCATCTGTACTTACCATCTGCATGCCTGAGCTAGCATGTTTTTGATGTCTTAGTCATTTAATCCTTAAGAAGGCAAGTGTGCTTCTCAGTTGACGTCGGACAGTGGCTGCAACATAGTGAATCTGAGAAATTCACCAGGCATCATTCAATTAGGCAGTGACAGGACTCAAATGCACCAGGATCAGAACCCTCGAACCCAGAGAGGCGGGTTTCAGGTGGCCGCAGGCTGGGCTCTTCTGTGTGATCCCTGCTGGCTCTGGCTGGGTACTTTTCTGGTGCTTGGTGGGTCTTCAAATACGTGAAGTGTTTTCATAGGACGTGTATATATTTATTCCCTGGCATGCTCATACATTAGGTTGGTGCAAAAGTAATTGCAGTTTTTGCAATTATTAACCTTGTAAACCGCAATTATTTTTGCACCAATCTAATAGGATAAGCAACTAAAGTCTAATAATCTTCTGCTTTAACCTTTGTGCATATCAGATAATGTGCTACAAACAAAATAGAGCCTCGAATCCGCTACAGTTTCTCTTACTTCTTCCCGTCTTCAGGAGAGATGCCTGAATTCTCCTCCAGGTGGCTCCGGGACTCCCGAGGGAGCATTGGTGGCAGTTCCCTGATGTTGGCTGAGTTCTGACGTTAAGCTGTTTGGCCTTTGGCAGGTGTGTCTTGTGTCCTTCAAGTGCTTGGGGTCCCCATTCGCTCTGCACCAAATCCTCCTGTAGCTGGGCCTCACCTGCAGAGCATGGCTGCCCTTACGTCCCCCCAAATTGGGGTCTGGACCCCACTTCTGCTGTGGCAGGTATGCTGCTTCACTCTTGGCCGAAGTCACTGAAACGTGAGCCAGTGTGTCTAGCTGCTTCTAGGTCTCTCTGCTTTGGAGCTCAGGAGCTAAACCTGGCTTCCATCTCCTGGTCCACCCACCTTGTCCTTGTTCCTGGGCAGCCTGCAGAGATGGAGGGCTGCCAGGAAAACGCAGCTGACCCTAGATGAAGACAGGAGTTTCCAAAGAGCAGTCAGTGATCGGCTCCTGCCTGCCCGGCTAAGTGACTTCTCCCAGAGCAAAGGGAGAGCTGGTCTCAATAGTAACCTAGGGTTCCAACGACACAGGTCAAAGGACATGAAATATTTTTAGCAGTCACTTTTGCAGCCTGAAGGCAATCCCAGGGCCCAATCAACACGCAGCATTCAGATAGGGACATCACGTTTATTCTCACAACAGCCTTTTACTATCGTGGGTCAGGGACCTGAAGCTCAGAGAATTTAAATAATTTCCCCAGATTGCACAGCTGGTGAGCATGAGTGCTCCCCTGTAAACCGGGTCCCACACCCCTTCCCCTTCGGCCCTTTTGTGGTAACACTCAGCCACCCTGCTGCTCCCAGCTGTGTGTTCTTGGGCACATTTAACCTCTTTCTGCTTTAATTCAAGGGGCAATCTTTCATGACACGTCCTGCTCAAGTCTTGTAACATCCTGTAAGAACTGTCACAGACTTAACCAAGTGACAATGGAAACCTCAGGGCTCAAATATAAAGTGTGTTTGCAAAAGAAAGAAGCACTCCTTCTGAAAGATTGCAGCTTCGGGAGAGGGGGACAGCGGCCCCCACTCCTAGCTCTCTTACCTCTAAAAACTTAGAATTGAGTTTTTCCTTTCTTTGGCTTGTATGTTTGTTTTCACTTGGCTCTCATTTCCATGTGACTCCTTGAAAAGTGCCAGATGGAATAACATGGCTCACAAAACTCCACCTAGACTCCATGCTTGCGAAAAACCACAACAGAAAAAGCTGTTGAAATCCTTGTTAGAAGGGTGGCCATCTGCCTTAACCAGCTCTCTCACCTTTCAAATGGCTGTAGATAAGGTGGAATAGGGTTCCTTCCCTATCTCTGGCTGATGCTTGAGGGAATCTGAGACCCCTGGAACTGGGCAGCGCTTTCAAATATAAAACGAAGACTTAACTCTTAAACGGCCAGTAGCCTTGTCTTTATTCTCCTGCCTTATTTTAAAGTGTGCTTTGTCACCCACCTGAGGTAGCATGGAGGAGTGTGCACCGCCGGGTGTTTTTGGAAAGGTGTTTCTTGTAGCTGTTTTGTCCTTAAAAGAAAAAACAAACGAAAAAACAAAAACAAGCTCACATTGAATTAGCTTGAGAGGCAGAGAGAGTGAGAGAGAAAGAGAGAGGTGGGGAGGTAGAGAAAGAGAAAAGAGAGAGAGGGAGGGAGAGGGTGAGAGGGAGGGAGGGAGAGAGGGAGGGAGAAAAGGTAGGAACACCTGATCTCACTCAAGTTTTGGAGGCATATTTAGTGGAGCAGGGAGGGCTGACCTGTTTCATCTTCCAGGACTGTAAAGATTCATGTTTACGGTCAGTCTGTTTCTGCTACATCACGTGTGGCGGCATAGGATATCAAAGGAAGAGGTTCTCTAGGACTGCCACCATCTTAAATGAAAAATGCCTCTTCTCCTCAAGCATGGCATCTTAATGTGGCACAGATGGGAACGCGTGCTTTGCTGTTTCACTGTTTCTGTACATTACACAGGCAATAAATACTGGCCAAATCAAGCTGTAATTTCTAAGGTTCCACATAACCTATTTTACCAGTATCAGCTGCCACAGTTTATGGGTCCCCCAGAGAACACTGCCCAGGTTCCCAGGTTTTATAGGCCATTTCAAGGAGACCTCACAAATAAAATGGATGGAAAGCATGGTCCATATTTTTAATATCCATGCAGTTAATGCTGCATTTGCTTGTTGCAGTGGACACACTTCAATCATGTGTTAAGCAGACTCTCTCCTCTTCAGACTCATATTTATTCATATTTTCCTTGTTTAAAATTATTTCTCAGTTGTCATGAGACCTTTTGTCTACTGTCCGTGGTGGGTGCACACTGGGTGAGAGGCAGGAGAAAGAATTGTTTTGTGGCGGAGGGGCTGCTTCACCCCAGTACTCAGAGAAGTTCTGATGGACTCTGAGCGCAGGGAACTGGGCTCCTGGGGGAAAAAAGACAGATAGCCCTCGATCTGTTCATGCAATTCCAGGAAGAAAAGAGACAAACAAAGGGGTGTGTGTGTTTAAAAGGGGTGTGTGTGTTCAAATCTGACCCAGCAGCAGGTCCGAGGGGCGAATATGTCGCATGCCTTTATGAGCAAGACCTTAGGGATTCTCTAAGGATCCTCTGATTTAATCAGAGCAAACCACACATTGGATGTTACTATTTCCACTTCACAGATAAAGAAACTGCACTTCAGAACTGCTGATGGCCTGCAAGGTGACATCAGGGATGGTCAGCACCCAAGTCCATGTTTTTTATTTTACTTAAATGCTGCCCAGTACAGTGTGTTTCTGACAACGGAATAAGCCCTCGTGTGGCTGCCAAAGGTGGGTCTTCATGCATTTCAGCACGGTGTGTGTCTTTGTTGGCCACACTGTGCTGTGGCCCAGGGAACTGCTGTCTTTAATGTGGGGCTCCTACTGGACGGGTGGCCGTCCCCCTCTCTGCTCCCTGGGGCCTCGGAGCAAAACATCAACAATGTGGAGATGGACACCGGAAGAGCCGGGGCTGTGGATAAGGTAGACTTTCTGTCTGAGATGGCAGGAGGGGCGGCCTCCCCGCTCACAGGTCAGCTGAGGCCCTACAAGTGGGCCCTTCCTGGCTGAATTTGAACCACCTTTTAAAATGACCTTGCACTTGCAACAAACCCTTCCCACGTGGGTGCCAGTGTAGATTTCATTTTCACTGGGACATTAGGACTGTTGGGCCTACACTTTGAATTCCTTGAAGAAAAAGTCTCCAACTTATTTATTTTTTTTTTGGGGGGGGGGGTGGCGAGGAGTAAGCTCCCAGCATATATGTAGGAAGGGCTTGATTTCTCCTTGGGAAATTACTAGTTTCCAATAGGTGTGAGACTGGCACAGACCTTCACTTAAGAAATTCTTCCTTTTCTAAATAGCACTATGAAGAAAATTATTTAAATTGTATGGAGAGCGTTTCTAAAGATATGTTTCTGAATGTTGCAGTGGCGACTCTCTTCCCCGCATGCATCCTGTCACAAGCCCGCCTGGGACCCCTTCTCCACGGGAGCCTGTGGCTGGCTGTTTGACAGACTCCGTCCTGGGACACACTGGGGCTGGGGTCCTCAGAGCCTTGCTGCACTCAGCCTGGACTTGGCCCGGCGTGTCTTTGGTGTGCACAGCCCAGTCTGGGCAGGGTCCTGCTATGTCATCCCCTCTTCTGCCACAGCCGCTCATGTTCCTCGTCGTCCCTCCATGTCTGAGCCCGGGGCTGCCTGCAGCAGGAACACTGTCAGGCCATCCTAGCAAGGTCCCCTCACCCTCAGGGCTGCGAGACCCCTCGCTCCACTCCTCCCCCGCGAATCCCCAGCAGCCTTTGCTGCATTGGGAGCTGAGCCTGATGGTAACTGTCCTGAATAAAGTCTTTCTTACCCTCTTAGTAAGTGTCAGGATAATTTTTTCTTAACATGTGTCCTCATCAGATATCCTGTTTCTCATAAAACAAATTAGTTTTCATTTTGTGAATAAGCCACGTTATGCTTTACTCCACTTCTGTATCTTTTTACACATGATTCCTTTTGAAACGCTCCTTCCTGCCTTCTAACTCAGGAAAACTCTTGTTCTCTATGTGAGACTCAGCTCAAATGTCACCCCCTTCGAGTCCCAGCGCACTTTGAATTCACGTATATTCCTCTTCTTATCACATTGTATTTGAGTTAGCGACCTGCTCATCTGTCTCTTCCATTTCACCGTGAGCATGTAGTGTGGTTTTCACGCCTTAATATTAGGTCGGTGCAAAAGTAATTGCGCTTTAAAAGGTTAAAAAAAAATTGCAAAAGAAACACAATTACTTTTGTACCAACCTAATAACTTTTGTTAGAAACTTTCCCTCCCCTCCCAGTACTGCCCAGGGTAGCACCTCACTTCTAATAGAGAATTACAAATGCTGATGGCACGAGTGGCTGCCGCGTGACAGAAACGTACCCGTCCAAGAAACTGTCCTTCCCTTTTCTTTAAAGCAATTACAGGAGATCGCCTCTGGGCGACTCTGCGCATGCATCAAAAACACAAGATTTTCTTTTTCTTAAAAAGAATAATCCCTATTTAAGATCCGTCACCAATGTATACTGGCTTTTCCAAACAACTGTTCCGTTTATTTTTCCCTTTATGGAAGGTGTACCTCTGTGTTCCAAACAACTGTTCCGTTTATTTTTCCCTTTATGGAAGGTGTACCTCTGTGTTCTGCTGTGAGATGGAGAGCCCCGTTTTTCTGTGCATGCTGACCTAAGTCGCCTGTTTCCTCTGGACCCCGAAGGGCAGATCCATACGACATCCTTTCCCACCTTTGTAACTGTTCTTGTTTTCCGTTCTGTTTCATGTCAGAGTTCTGTATACTTGGTGAAACAATTTTTTGGCAGGCCCCATTCATAGAATTTCCCGAAGATGCATTTCTTGGTCACTTTGTGCCGAAGGCTGATGATGTCATTCCTATTCAGATGGCTATTATCTATAGTAACTCCTAAAAATGCGAGATTGACTCCATTCTCTCTTTTGAAGTCTTATTTTGAATTGAGGATAAATGCCGAGATAGCCATTCATTTCAGGTTCACTGGGAAAAACTCTTGATAGCAATCATTTTAAAATTCTTTCTTTGTATCAGACACTTAGTTACATAATCTCTTAATGGACTCAACAGCCCACCATGCATTAATTATGTTATAAATTTCTATCTTTCATTTGAGGGAAGTAAGGTGGCTGATTTGTCCTGTAACGTGTGGCCAGGAAGGCCCATCCAGGGACCCCCGAGCAGGCCAGCACGGTTCCCACCAGGCCTGTCCCCAGCTCCACCTGTCCTCTACCTAAGCTGATGGGCTGAATTTGTTCCTTATAACTTTACATAACTTTAGTTCTCCTTTAAGTCATTCAGCGATAAGCCTTTTGCAAATAGTTCTGTACTGATACACAAAGTATAAAAATGCTTTTGGTTTCCTCTAGCACTAATTCAGTAAGGAGGCGTCATGGGCATGGGTGTGTGGTTGCGTCCAGTGGAGCCACCATTGGGCCAGCTCACACCGAGGCCTTCCTTACATGTTTGGAAAGGAAGAGCACCAGGCATGGACGAAAGAGAGCTGGGGTCACACGTTAGGGCCACAGAGCTCTAACCTGTGTGGCAAGAGGAAAGGTGGTGGTGAGCATTGAAGCCAGGTCACCAGAGGTCTCACCCCCGTCATCCCCCACTAGGTGTGTAGATTTGATCAAGTTATCTGAACTGTCAGCACTCCAGCCTCCTGGTCTGGGGTCTGTAGTACCTGTCGTGTGGCGGCGTTTGGAAGGAACCACGGAAGGTGCTGGCACGTACCGATACACCACAAAGCTGCCTTCTTGGGCTAATCATTAGCTTTATAACCTTATGGCAGTTTCTTAAGTTTTCTATGGTGGGCTTTCTGCTTGTCAAATAGCAATATTAATGCCCGTTTTATCTACACTGAGAAGTTTTTACAAGGGTCAAATGAGATAATAGACTTGAAAGCACTTGGAAAATATCCACATGTTAGAGGCTGTGATTAATGACCGCGATGGCCATTCCAACTACATCAGAGAGGGGATACTGGGCAACAGTCTTGCTGACGTTTTCCTCCAGGCTCAGCGGTTTTTACAGTGGTGGTTACGTGTTAAAACCATTAAGTTGGTGCAAAAGTAATTGTGGCTTAAAAGGTTAAAAATAATTACAAAAACCGCAACGACTTTTGCACCAACCTAATAGTTTTTCTTTATATTTTTCAATATAGGTATAATGTAGGAAATGTGTAGATTTTTTTTCCCCTAACTCCAGATGAACTTTTTTTCTCTATCATACAATATAGAATTCTCCTCTTGTTTTGCTACACAACTTTGGTAATAAAATTGCATACATTTTACTTTTTAAACCTATCTTGATTTTAATATTAAACTGGATATATGTTTATTGATGTGTCACTCACCCTGTGAGAATGTCAGCATATCACATGAAGAAAAATCTAATTTACTCTTCAGAGTGCATTAGGCTTAAATGAATTTATCTTTCCTAAATTTATGTGCATATGTACACACATTCCTATAAGATTTCCCCAAACTTCTATAGCATTCTTATGGAGCAACAAATGACTAGGGCATTTTAAATTTTGGGCACAGATGTCTCTGTCAAAATGAACTATAGGGATTCTCCATGGATTAAAGACCGATTCCCTGAAGAATTTAGCCCACCAGCTGTGGGATTGTGATTACAGCAGAAAAACAGAAAGTTGAAAGCCGTGTGTGGGAAGGCAAAGAATCAGAAATACCCAGGGATGCAATCGGCCTAAATGTAATCAGATGGAGTCAGAGACCATATGCAGGACACCTCTGAGTGCTCAGCAGTGTCGCCTTCCATCAAACACACATAAAGAAGCAAAGCAAGATTCTGCGAGCTAAATCCCAGGAATGTACCAAGATCTTCCCCCCCCAGCCCCCATTTGAAAGTGATCCTGCTATCTCTTAAAATCCCTGAGCAGCTCCACCATGTTCCATACATGCCCTTTAATTCATCATCTTTGAGTAGATCAAACCCTGACCGGCCGTTCTCTCTAGGACTGGAGAACATGTGTTGCCTCCTTGAGAGCCCATCCAAGCTCAGTGGTGTGGCCTTTTCACATTGAACTTAAACCATTTGGTATGTAAGTTCTTTTGGTCGTGGCCAAACATGACTTCCTGTTTCTGAGGAGAAAGGCTTAAAAAGTCTCATAAAAAGACTCAAAGGGCTTCTTGGATATCAAAGGGCCCTTACAAAACATTGTTTGACGAGTTAAGTGTATGAAATAAGAAACACACGGAATTCATTTCCTTTAAAGTGCACATGGGATTAAGAATTATGGAGAAAAGGGCTTAGGAAAATACATTTGTGTTTTTATCAAACTTAACTTAAAATGTGTAAAACATAACTTGAATTGCATTAAATATATAAATCATGGCTACATTTATCTCTTAAAATGTGCAACTGTTTATACATAAATACATTCGTACAGAAGATGAACCTATAAAATGATGTGATGGATTTTTATGATTCATAATAGAAATTTTACATCCAAATGAATATTCATTTAAAAATAGACAACTTGCTAGGCCCTTGTACAATGTCAAGATACTGCATCTCTCTGCCTCCCACCCCAGCACCCCCAACTACACGACTCGTGCCTCTTTGTTTCAGAGTTCTCTTTAGGGTTTAGAAAACATTGTTTTGCCTATGCAGTCTTCATTTTATGGCTATATTTGGGGGAAAAATTCACTTAGAGTCAAGTCTCAGGTCTAAATTAAGTGGTGAATCTGGGAATTCTAATTTAGGCTTAAGAAAATCCAGTGTGATTTCATTCTGGGTCTCTTAAACTGATTCTCTGACAAGTCACCACAGAGGAAATCCAAACATATCTAGAGCGATGAAATCATTCATTCTTAGAAGAAATATTCAGACTCATCAGATGATTATTTCAAAGGATGATGTCTATCTATATGGATATATTTTGCGATACATGTTCTGAGTGGATCTCTTTATAATGACTATTTGCCGTGATATGGGTGTATGTGTGTTAACATATAAAAGATAAGACGGAAAACATAGAAATATTGACAAGCGGAATCTCCAAATGGTAGGATAATGGGTGATTTTTATCTTATTTTTTGTGCTTATCAATCATTGATGTTTTTTCAATTCTGTTATGACCACTCTGTCTTATGCTAGTAAGTGTTTAACAGCTGAATCTCCAGGGGGAAAAAAAGCAAATTCTGATCTGTAGCGTCTGCCAATTTCCTTGGTGCAAATACTCCCACTGTGGCTATCGATTCCAACACACCTCTGAAGTACCTGTTCCTTTCATAACCTAGAGGCTATTTTGCATGATAAATGAGAATATAAGCCTTGTACATAAAGTAAGACCCTAGGCTTCTTAATGTACTTTGTTTACATGGGTAGAATTACATTAAAATATTAAAAAATGGCTATCTCTGTGTCATGATATTAGAATAAGAGAAGACATGTGGTGCTTTGCATCTTATTAATTAGCTAGTATTAGTTATCCTAGATGACCACCTAATCTACTGTCTAGACTCTGACTACTTGACGAGTGCAAAGAGGCACTATTATTAATTTTTCAGGGAAACACATAAACTGAAACTCTCCCTAGAAAACCAGGAAGTGTGGTCATCCTACTGATTCTTAGCATTTTGAGAAACCCTAGCATGAACCTGACCCTTAGCTTGGTGTTGATGTTGGTTCCATGCACTGAATCTTTATCTTGTGATTTCTGGTCTGTTCAGTGTGCACTAAGCACCTAATGTGTGATAAGCGCATGACAGGTGGTGGGGGTGAAGAGCCTGAACCACTGTGATGCCCTAGTTTGCTCGGTGCAGTACTAGACACGGTACAATACTAAGGCACGGAGGGCGGGCAGGAAGCCTGACACTTCGGAGTGCACGCTGCGGATGACATGGACTCATATCCCTGCAGTGAGATATGTGTCCTCCCACTATTTCCCACTTCACCTCAAGACAGGTCATTCGTTCTACATTATTTAGTAAGAAGAGAAAAAAACACGCTGGATTTCGGGCTTGAAACTTTCCTTGCATTCGTGTGGTTAAACCAGGAATATCGGCACCATCGCCTTCCTGTCCATAGAAAGTCTATGGAAACCCTACGCATCACTCCAGGATGGAGTCAAACCCGTTATTTAAGCCTCACCTCGTCCTCATTCCCCTCCCGAGACCTTTGTTGACGCACGTTGATCTGCATACCTCTCTCTCTAAAGGATTCCTGTAGTGTCTGTTGGTGCTACTATCCTATAGCTATACCCTGTTGGAGGTTTACGAGCCTATGGTCGAGCATTTGTCCTAGGTGGAACTTCGTATATATTCTCTTGTATTTAGTCACTTCCTCTATGTATTGTATTTTCTCAACTAAACCCAAAATTAAAAGCTCTGTGTAAACCGTAACTTTAATCCACTACCTTCTTTTACAAACTACCTAGAAACTTATTTTACACATAGTAATAGCTAAATAATCTTTGTGAATGAAGTAAAAATCACTTTGAAATATCTGTATTAAGCACGATATAGGTTAATGAATACCTGTTAATACTCAGAATGTCTTAATATAAGCAAGACATTAAATAACTTAGATCTAATTCTATACAACCAAGTGACAGCTAGGACGAATCAGAGGGCAGTGGGAAACGTAATGGAGCAAAAAGCAGACGAAGCCTTGGATTCTGTCTCCGAAAACGTGCCTCTCCGTATATTTGAAAAATGTAGTCACAGTCATATAGCTGTGTTTGATGTGGGTGCTGTTTGGGTAGTAAGTTTTCTATTAATATTTCACATGAATATGATGCAGGAACATAAGTTCAGGATAAGGAGTCCAGGGTTCCAGAGCCAGCCCCTGTCTGTCACCAACTGTCCAGGACCCGGGTCCCACTATAGGCCAGGTGCGGCTTGGCCTTGTCCCCTGGGCCATCGGCTCTGCACCTGGTCTGTGGCTCCAGGCTGACGCTCAGTTATGCTGCTTGGCTCAGCTCCCCCCATAACCTGACAATGGGAAAATTGTCACGTACGGTACTGAGCAACCCTCCTCAGGATAAAAAGTCTGCTGACTCAACCTTGTATCTGAACTGGAAGGAACGATGCATGAGCTGTGATTGCTGGATACTTATATGAAGGTCTGAACTTGTTGCAACAACGTTGCTGACCTTTTTTTGATATCAGAGAGATTATTCGTTATGAATTTTAACAACTGGACAGAAAGTTAACCAACTTTTACTATTTGGAAGTGCTGAAAAGGCAGCGTGAAAAAGTGAGACGATCTGAACTTTTCGCCAACAATTCATGGCTCTTGCATCACAACAATGCGCCAGCTCACACGGCACTGTCTGTGAGGGAGTTTTTAGCCAGTAAACAAGTAACTGTATTGGAACACCCTCCCCACTCACCTGATCTGGCCCCCAATGACTTCTTTCTTTACCCGAAGATAAAGGAAATATTGAAAGGAAGACATTTTGATGACATTCAGGACATCAAGGGCAATACGACGACAGCTCTGATGGCCATTCCAGAAAAGGAGTTCCAAAATTGCTTTGAAGGGTGGACTAGGCGCTGGCGTCGGTGCACAGCTTCCCAAGGGCAGTACTGCAAAGGTGACCATAGTGATATTCAGCATGAGGTATGTAGCACTTTTTCTAGGATGAGTTCGCGAACTTTATTATCAGACCTCACATGTATTTGGATAGCACATACATTTATATATGAACATAAATATTTTTAAACTCTAGGCCATAACAACTTTTTAAAAACTCCAAAGGCCTGCACCTTCCTCGTTCCTCATGACCGTTTTTGGCAGAGCTAAAGAAATGCTCTCCGGCTGATGCTGGGCTGGTGGAGGCCAGTGAGTGAGAAGGCACCAGATCCCTGAATGAACGGAGGTTTGTTGATGAAAGTCCTGTAATAACACTCGGAACCATGCTGGAGGTGGCACTGGCTGGAAGGATCAACGTAATCAGGAACATGTGACAAACTCTTAGCTATCTCTCACCATGATGGCAATAAGTAGCAAGAGATGATTCAAATTTCATCACATCTACTAGATGCTCAATTAAACAGAAATGTCGACAAAGGTGAAGAGGTCCATGGCATGAGGAAGCTCCACAGTCTCCAATGACCACGTGTTCGCTGAGCAGCTCACAGCCGGGTCCAGGCATCTAACTAACAAACCCATCGTGCTCCGAGGAAACTTTTGTGCTCAGAAATCACAACTTATTTGCCTTTTCAAAGGTGGCACAGTATTCGAAAACAGCACCCCATCCAGCCAAGATACAGGAAGACGTGTTTCTCGGCTCCCCAGTTCAGCCTCCTTCAAAATGATTTAGAACATGTGTTATGTGTAAAACTCTTACGACGTGTCAGGAAATAGAAAATGAGGGAAAATGGAGGAAAGGAGGGATCAGAAGGAAAGGAAGTTGGGGTTATTACGGTTTGAGACACCCTGCTCAAATGTTTTCTCTGCCAAGGCCTGCTCTTTTATTCAGCTATTTTTTGCAAAGAATTTCCTAGGGAGGCAGCTCCAAAGAGACTCAGGATTTTAAAGCATGAAAAGATCAGAGGGAATTCAGATGAGTTGAGAGGAAAAAGTGGCCTCAATCATTTGAAGAGTTGGGGCCTCCAGCAAAGCAATGTTGGACATCCATGAAACAGCAGGTATTACTGAAACATCAAGGGGGAGGAGAAGAGAGGGAGGAAGAGGAAGTGGGCTAGCAAATAAAGAAGGGTGGAAAACAGGGGTAAGAAGAAGGAGATGAAGATGGTGTCAGAAATGGAAAGAAAAGAAAAGCTGATTGAACCAGAGCAGGGGGCAGAAAAGAACAGAGGTGGATGAGCAAAGGGAGGAACTGAGGAATGAGGAGGAAGGAGAATGAAGGGAGGGAATCCAGCCACTGCCTATTCTGAATATTAAACCTTTAAAACCAAGGCAAAGATCTCCTCCCTAGATTGTCTGGGGGCTTTGTCTGGAGGCGAAGGTGTCAGATTACAAGGAAAGATTCAGCACTGGCTATCAATTTATCAAAGAATTGTGCTTGACGAAATCATGAATCAGAGAGCTATTTATGACATTTTTTTGAAAAAAAATATCTTGCGACAATTTATTAGTGCTTTAAGGAACTGGAATTCTGCAGGATTTCTCCAAGTACCACATGCTTTCCTTAGCAGGGATCCAGGCTCAGTAAACCCAACACAGGAGAACACCTGTAACCACAGTCCTGTCATAACTAGCCTGCTATTCTTTCTCACAGTGAAATTGAACCCGTGATCACAGGTCATATATTTTCAAGGTTTTCCTCTCCGTGTCCCATATTGGCCTGTATTCAATCATGAATCCCAATAGGATAACATCATTGAACTCTTTTAGAATGAAGTGTCCAGGGTATGTGATCCCAAATTCAGTAACCCCAGCCTCTGATTGGCTGGATTAGTTTCTTTAACCCACAGACAAGATAGATACATACACCAGGAAAACACACGAGACTAGAGCCCATCCAATGAGCCCGGGCAGGCACGGGGTGGCAAGACCACTCTCCCATCACTTCTTGGATCCTCTCCCTTGGTCCTTGGGAGCAGCTGGAGTGGAGCAGGGGCCCAGCGCTGTCTTCTGAATGTACACGCATGGGGTGGGAGCTTGTGTATATTGATGTTGCGAACAGATTTCACCGAACAGCTCCAGAATCGCTTGCTTTGCGGAGTACATCCCAGTTCAGTGTGTGAGGGGGCTCCAGCACCCTACAAGCACACACTGGTTGGAAGAAAATTATGAGTTCAGACCCCCCTCTTCAGTCAGCCACTGCAACCCTTGTGCCAGCCCTTCCCTAAAGCAGTTGAAAATTGCCAGTGAAGAATGCTCCGGAATATTTGTCAAAAGATGCTTCCTTATGCAGATCAGCAGTGGAGACTTGAAAATACATATCATGTCAGAGCCCCATTGTGTCAAGGATCCATTTCTTCAAAACAGTTCTTGCAGAGGAGTTTAGAATTCAACAGACTGCATCAGCTTCAAGGAAGTACTCCAGGGTGGTGATTAAATATCATATACTTTTCAAAACTAGCTGTTTATGTGACAAAGAGTAGCACTCCAGTCAATTATCTAAATACAGATTTCTTAAAAATTCAGCAAGTGCAGATGTTAATAGTCTGTCCCGTAGCTGTGAAATAAATTAGGATATCAGCCATGTGAAAAGCTTCTCGCTGAGAAATGCTCCCTCAAACTTAGTTCTTAGAGAACAGAGTGCAGAGTTTTCACGACAGTTGTCCAGATGGTGGTCGGGAAACGGAGAGCTTCTGATGTGTGTGGGGCTCCCTGCACTTGTAGGCTTCCCATCCATCCATGTCTGCTCCATGCCAAATGGAAAAGGGGCTGTGAGGGCGCCAGCCATGCATGACTCCCTTCTCTCCCTTCATTCTCCTTCCATCTGGCCTGGGACTTGCCCTGACACATGGGTTACCTTCTAGCCCTCCCCAAAAATTATGCCACCAGCTGGCAGAGGAGCTGAGCTGGCAGGAAGTAGGCAGCAGTGTGGACCACGGCCAGCCATCACCACTCCACTCAACGTCTTTCCTCTCTTTTCCTCTTTTGCTCTCCTGGCTTCTCATTCCTATCCTGAATGTTCTTAACAGAATGAAGCTAAAAAAAATAAATATGCTAAAGTAAGGCTGACAGTAACAGTCAAGTTTCCAGAGCTCTCTATCTTTTCAAGACATTTCTGATGCTTTCTGGAGTTTGGTCAAATTCCATGGTGCTTTATTTCCCCCACAAAATGCATTCTAGGAGGACAAAAATGGGACAGATAAATTTATATGGTAAGTCACTTACTGTACTCACAACACACCACACTTTTGCTGTTTTCCCCAAACTGGCCCGATAGCACCCCAGTCCTCTCACCCCCACTTTTTCTTATGCAGCCGAAACGCTGCATCTCCTTGACAAATTCTTGGCAAGCTGAGGAGATCGCTCCCTGTTGGGAGTTTACGGGGTTGACACTGACAAAGCTTGCCAATATTGTGGTGATCTTTCTGCCACCTTTGCTTTGTCTTTATGATTGGATTACCAACTACTGTAGAAGAAGCCACAGGCACCGGGAAAAGGAGTGGTCCCTGCCATTCCTGCAGGTGGAAGAAAAAAGAGAGCACAGTCAGAGCATCTAAGTATCAAAGTCCCTTCCAGAAACTCAGTTCCATGTAGGCAGGGAGTAGACCTCGTTGGTTAGTGTCAGAAAATCTCAGTGTCTCAGCGTTTTCAGTTACCAGTTGTATGGTCTGGGGCAAGTTATATGATTGCATAAATATCAGTTTCTTAATTTGTAAAGTGGGGAAAATAATACCATTTACAAAATATAAGGCTTTGGTGGTTTACAAAAACATATTCTGTAATAAGTGCTTAGGCTACTGTCTGGAGTAGAGCAGTTTTGGTATTTTTTTAGGTATTCTTCTTAGTTTCATTTTAGTACTGTATCATTATCATGTCTGATCCCATGGTCTCCAGCTTTGTATTTCATATAGATGATATAGGTATAGATATAGATGATATAGATATAGGTGTAGGCATATATATATCTATATATATATTTGTTGTTTCTTAATTTCTTTGATTAGCGTTTGTTTGATATTTGAAAACACATATATTTAAATTTAGACATTTAAGAAGTACAAAAGAATTCACACTGAACATCAAGCCTCCTAGCCCTACTCTCCAAATCACTCCCCATTGGCAATCCCCATTACCAATTATTTATGTGCCTACCAAAAATATTTGTGTGTATGCAGGCATATATGTGTCTGTGTGTGCATGTATATTCCTTTATAAAAAAATACTGCTGAAACTGTCTTTATACCCCTCTGATGTCCCATACTTGCCTTCCCACCAGAGGTGATCACTATCTTAAATTTAATGTCTATTCACCTTGTTTTCCTTTTCATAGCTTTACCGTACATAACTGTAAATACTATGTTTCCCCGAAAATAAGACCTAGCCGGACAATCAGCTCTAACGCGTCTTTTGGAGCAAAAATTAATGTAAGACCTGGTCTTATTTTACTATAATATAAGACCAAGTCTTATATCATATCATATCACATCATAATATCATAATAAACGAATCTTATATTCATTTTTGCTCCAAAAGAAGCATTAGAGCTGATTGTCTGGCTAAATCTTATTTTTTGGGAAACACGGTAATATTCTTAGTTATGCATATTTTAAGCTTTGCAAAATGCTATCATTCACCTCTTTTTATTTATTTTTTAATGGACAAGAGCATATTATACATATTTTTCAGCCCTTTCTCCACTTAACAATATTCATTGATTTTTTTGAAGTATTTGTGTCAATTGTTTGATCGGGAAAACCCTCATCACTGAAAATTATGATGATGGAAATAAGATTAATTTTTAAAACCAACAATATCTAAAAACAGTATCATTTTGGTGTATCTTCCAAAACATTTCTTTCCTCCTTATGTCTCCAACATCCTTGGGAACCAGAGTGTTAAACGTTGACACTACTTCACAATGACACAGGTAGTGGGTGGAAATAAGAGCTGGAATGCACACTCACGTTCTCAGTGGCAGAATGGCCACAAGCCACGCTGGGGCTGGCGGTCCCATCACACCATCCATTAGAGCTCCAGATATATTCACTATTTGGATAATAGCTTAATAATGACTCTCAGCAGAGGAGTGTTGTTGGATGACCCTAAAATGAAATTAATAGTTTTGTTTCTAATCTTTCTACTTAGTCCTTCCAGTTATTATTATAACCGGCAGAATGTTGATGGTGTATATATATATATATTGGCTGCTAAGAACTAGCTTTGGGCACTTTCCGTGCAAACACGACTAGATGGGCAGTGCTGTAGATTTGGGAGCACAGACGCTAAACTTGTGGCACTTGCACTTCAGTATGACAACGAGTTAATTATGAGCCTTCTGTGGTCATCTGAAAATCACCAAGGAATGGTGCGTGAGCAAACAAGGCAGCTTAAAGTTAGCACCTAGGGGCCCTGTTGTAAATGTAGACATTTCTGAGTGCTTTTGTCACTGGGGACAATCTGGAGGCAATGGATAGATCAACTCTATAAAAATACAATTTTTATGGTTTGCATACATTCATTTTACCAAATTGCTTTGCATTTAGTATTCAACTTGCTTCACACTTCCCTGGGAAAAAGAGAAAATATCTCACTTAAGAACATCTCGATAAATGCAACCAAAGCAATGAGATGAGACGTTTTCCTTGATAGGTAGGCCAAGCTAAGAGATCGCACAGTCTCAGTTTGCTGACTGGTTCATTGCTTTGTTTTAATCCTACCATCCGTCCTCCCTCTGCCTCGCTCTCCTCATCGTTTCACCCTGATTAGAAAGCTACCACATGCCAGGCTGAATACATGCCCTTGTTAAGTTCTGGAGCAACAAATTGGTTACGGTCACTACTTGAGTTCAGAGTAACAAAAAAAAAAAAAAAAAACAAAACCAAAAACAAATAATTTTTGGTCATTTTGAATGTGTATATTTATAATGGGAGGGTGGGTTTGGGGGAGAAAGGGGTGAAATCAATGACATGTAGGAAATAACGTAAGTATTTGAGTGTGACTAGAACTTCATCTACTCATACACTCCATCTTCTGCTGGCTCTATTGATAAAATGTCTCCAGAAATATTAGGAGGCAAATTAAACTGAGAGAAATCCCTTTCATGATGGACAAAATACCTCTGTATTCTACATATAACCTATAAAAGGGGATTGAGGAAATATGAGCATCGTTTTACTAGTAAATAGAGAGAATATCAGAGTGTTTCCCATCTAGGAAATATGACTTCCAATAGATTTTAATTTCCCTCTTCTTTCTCCCTTCTACCACATGGCAATATGCCATGGCATTAACAGACTCAGTGGACTTACACAAGCCCGGGTAAGTCATTAGATCCTGACGTTGCTCATATGTTTTTCTTCTTTCAGAAAGATAAGAATAACCAAAATCATTGAAGTAGGTAAGAAGTTATACTGGAAATACCGTCTGTGCTTGATATGCTGGTTCTATTTGTCTACGTACCAAGAAGACACAATATTAGCTAATCTTGAAAAGATTATGCTAAATGAAAGAACTCAATATCAAGACCATACATTGTATTATGCTACATATATGGAGAGTCGTAGGCAAAGCCACAGAGATACCAGTATGTTAGTGGCGGGCCTGCAGGGTGGGGAGCAGGAAAGGAGAATGACCAAACATGATGTGGGGATTCTTTCTGGGTGATGAAAATATCCTAGCATTTGATGTGGTGATAGTTGCACAGCACTGAACTTTGCACTTCCAACTGATGGGTGTTGTGGTAACATGAATTATATCATAATAAAGAGTAAGAAAAGGAGACGAGTAATTCTAGGATTAGGGTCTTTTCCAGCCCCTAACAGCTAAGAAGCCTCCCAAGTCCATTTTCTTTCTTGACATATACCAGAGACTGTCTTCCTCCTCAGAAATGAGTTGATGGGACTCAGAGCAGCAGCGTTTGGTTCCGTAGAGAGTGTGTGACATTCACTCTGGAGTCACCGTTCACCTTTTTTTTGGTTTGTTTTTTGGTGTTTTCAGGTACAGAGGTTTGGTTCACTGTCATCACTGATTTGTGCAAAAGCCCTTGTTTTAAATTTCCTTCTCTGTTCTCACTTTTGCAACCACCTCAATGTGGTTCTTGCATGTCATTTTGTTTGTATGTGCTCTTACAAAATGAGAGAATGTACTTTAAATCCATGTAAATAGTATTTGTTATGAACGTATTGTTCTAATTTTTTTAGTCTCTTTACTATTTAGCACCATCAAATTATGTTGGAATATCACCTAACAAGTGATTTGGATATTTATTTAATGCAACTATATAAAATAATATCAATTATATAAAACGAATTATGATACTTTAAGCTCCTTGAGGGGGAACATATGTGCTTTGTAAATGCTCTTTGTACATTACAAGAAAGTAAGAATGGGGGGAGCGGGGGAAACAACAGAAACGAGGAAGGGAAGGAGAAGAGAAAGGCAATGCCTGAGCTCTTTCATATCCATCCTCCTTAATCGCCAGTTCTTATTAGCTCTGCCTCTACTTTGTACCTCGTATACTATGGCCGTCTTTACTTTTGTGACCGTCCTTTCTTCTGACCTGAGCATTCAGTTGTGTTGTTGAATAATAGCAAACATTTCCCATCACAGCCTATCTTTATTGATACAGTCAACACTCACAGTGTTCACAAACAGATTGGTCAGGCAGAAGCCAAGTGTTTGTGGAAGGCACATTCATCCCAGATGCTCAGCCTGTTAGCCTTTCTACTTGATGCTACGTCCCACAGATTCTGTACCAAGGCGCATTTTGTGTCAACATCAAACAGCTTCCAGGAGCTCTGGTGATGGTCGGACAGACTTTGGCTTGTTGGATATTTAAAATAAAAATGATGGTATGTCAAGTTCAGCCTTAGTCTGAGGCTTTGCCGAAAGGGAACGTTCATAGAGTTCAGTTTCAGTCTTGCCAGTTCTAAATTGAAGGGTGTATCCAAATTTGAAGTCATGAATTGAATGATCTCAGTATTGATTAAAAGAGTCAGAGACTCAAAATCATTGCTACAAGGAGCTAGAACTGCAGTTTCAGAGGTAGTGCAGTGTGGGTTTGTTGTTTCTACCGCTTCTCTAGACGGTCACGTGATTTCAAGGTGAAATTCATGCTTTCACAGCCTTAATGCACGCTCCCTCAGTCCATTAGCTTACAGTGGTCCTTCCTTCATAGTGATGTGTCCCTCTACTCAATTCCTATAGTTCTAGTTTTCGATGGTCCTCACTCGGTATTCAGGAGGTGATACTACCTTTATATAATAAGGCATTTTGATATTAAAAAATTTCTGACTTATGTGTGGTTTTCCAGAAAACTGACTTTGAAGGAAAGATTTGCATGTGAGGGATTGGGGTTTGGGGGGGGTGTGCCCTCAGGGATGTAGTGAAGCAAGTTGGATAGGAGGAACCATTGAGCTGTGATGCACAAGAGACCGCAGCTAATGAGTTAGGGAGCTCTGGAACTGAGCCAAGGAAAGGGACCAGACACCTGTACCCAGGGACCAGTCACTGGACACAGCCTGCTCCTAGGGAGCAGCTATAACCTTCAGGAGACAACGCCTTTGGGCCAAGGCAGTCCCTGAACATGTGCTTACCTGGTGGCGATGAGCCGCCAGCTTCCTAGCAGCTGGGGAACATGTGTGCCTTCATCTTGGAGATCTGCATGACAAACAAAAGAAACCTAAGAAAAAAAAAAAAAAAAAAAAAGAAAGAAAGAAAGAAAAAGAAAAAACAGAAGACTACAATGAGGAAGAACTATACTTAAAAATCCTATTATTTTATATAAATACCCTACAGAGAACATCATGTGCAAAGGGGTATTTCTTAGGCCAGCTCTGATTTCATGGTGGTGAATATTTCACTCAATTATATGAGTTAAAAGCTACAACATCTTTATTTGCTACGTATGGAAACTTTTTTTTATTGTTTTGCGTTTATGGTTGTCATTCCTATATCATTTTCCTATCTTTCTTTTACTATACATCCAATAATTAAAAAGATCCTCTTTGATTATTGTTTGCCTTTGGATGAAAATTGTTTTTCCTGGATGAGCAGTCCTTAAGAGTCATGTTGGGCAGGAGGAGGTGGATAAGAGACCATTGAGCAGGCACTGGACAGCTGCAGACAGCATCACACTTCCTGTGTCAGCACAGACTTACCTGCCCTGCGAAGATCTCCATCAGGAACGGGAGTTTCATCCTGGGTGGGAGTTCAAAGAGTAAAAGCCTGTGATCGTTTCCAAATAAACAAATTAGGGGCCTTTTGCCAGCATCAAAAAGACTCATTCTTCACCCAACTGTAAAAGCCTAATTACCCGGCACTGGATGACCTGGTTCTGAAAGGTCTAAGAACAAGGTTGGCCATTGCAAGTCCCTCAGGCTTCGAATGAGGTCTGTTTAAATACTCTTAAAAGAAGAAATAACACTTTCAGAAGAGATGTGACAAGGCTCTGGTTGCCATGAGAGGAGGATCTCAAGAAGGTGTTGGGTGTTGCCTTAGCATGGACTCAGACACATACTGTAATCTCAAAGAAAGCTCCATGAGCTCCACTCCTGTGCCCTTCTAACAGTCTATTGCAATAAAAAATTATAGTTTCCCTGTAGACATGAAGTAAACACTCCCATCTCAAAGAAAGAAATCTACTTCACATGGGAAGAATGAGGGTGTTGTCATGACAACTATGACGACTGTTTTATTGGATGGGTGAGCCGAACGCCTTACAGAGCTCCTGGACTCTGTGGTCTTAGCTGAAATTCTTGAAACCAGTCTTGTGTCTCATATCCTTAAAATCATAGAAAATGTGGCTACTCTGACCCCTAAAGTGAAAATGTCACTGCTGTGATGACCTAGTGAGACACACTCCCTTTCTCTATAATCCTGGAGTCCATTTCAAAACTGATGAACATTAATATACACATAGAAGCTTGTGTGATGCCACCCGTGTGATGCCACTCCCTTGGATACTGTGCCAGTTGTTGGAGCCTGTTAAAGCCCCTCATTTTATGTGATGTCTTGACGATGTATGCTTCATGCTGAAAGGCCAGAGGGCACCTACACAGGACCTACAGTTTCCACAAGAAGAAAGGTAGATTCTATCTGGACAGAGAATCACATCCAAATTTTGTTGGTGATTTCAAATTACTTACCTCAAAAATCTCTTTTTCTTTTGTCCAAATTCTTCTCTTCTGTAGTTGGAATCCAGTTTTAAGTTGGTCTTTATGTGTGTTTAAAAGCTACTCGAGCAAAAATCTTTTCTCCAATACTTCGCTCAGTCCCACCTGCTCCAATTTTTATTTAATCATGAATATTTTATTCTTGCTTTGAAGGAATTATTAAAAATACATACCCTAAACATGCCACACTAACCTATATCCAACTGACTTTAGTAAAAAAAAAATAAATCTCAAAATCAGCTAATTTCGATTATCCACAAAGAACTTGCATAAGGACAGTAGGAAACATCAAGCACTTTGTACAAATTGTGTCATTCATTTTCGGAACACTAACTAAATGGTCGCTTAATACAGTATGATCTGAGCCAAGAGCCGAGCACAACACGTGGCACATGGTAGCCTCTCAGGTACCATTTTTGGATGAATCTGACCCTCACTTTGCTTGTATCTGTTGTGAGTTACAGAACCAAAGTCTGGACTCATGTAGTTGGATTTCAGAGGCAGCACTTTGATCCACTGGGCCACGCTGTCTTCTGAGGGCTCTGATTTAACTAGGATTGTGTTTTGCGTTGCATTCCTGTGAGCTGTTGACTTGTCTCCCTTCTCTGCTAATTGTGAAGCTTTTAGGCGATAGAGACAATAGTCTGTGGATTTGCAAAGTCCCTGTCTCCAGTAGCTGGGCCAGGTGTGATGGGAGAACAGGTGGGTTTTAGACTCAGACCACATATGAATTTCCCAGGGGAGACTGTTAGGGGCTCAACTGTGTCCCCTGAACAAAACCCCTATTGCCTCAGAATGTGATTCTCTTTGGAGGTGGAGCCTTTAGAGAGGTAATTAAGTTAAAATGAGGCTGGTAGAGTGAGTTCTAATCTAATAAGGCTGGTGTCCTTATAAGAAGAGGAAGACACATGGGGGTAGGGGTGTGAGCACACCGGGAAGACCATATGCAGACACAGCAAGAAGGTGGCCGTCTGCAAGACAAGGAGAGAGGCCTCAGGAGAAGCAGCCCAGCCGACACTTGGTCTTCGACCTCCATCCTTCAGAAAAGTGAGACAGTCAGGCTCTCTTGTTCAAGCTGCTCAGTTTGTGGTACTTTGTTGTGACAGCCCAAGCACACTCAGGCAGTATGTAGTCTACTACTAATGCTGGGCTCTCAGACCAGTTACTAAACCACTCTGTGCCACAAGTTTCACATCTGTGGGCTTAGGGGTCATGGTGCACTCCAAATGTAGTTGTGAGGGAGGCTGGAAATCTTTAGAGATGGCACGTGAAAAGCATGTGGCACAGTGCCTGACGTACATAGTTGTTTCAAAATGGTACCTGTTATTATTGTTGTCATGTGACTGTTGTCATTAAAGTATTGCGTTTTACCAGAGAAAACAGAGCTAATAGCATCGCAAGTAGGAAAACCACCCCTCTGTGTGTTGAAGCGAAGGATACACGGCACATTCTCACACAGGGAGATGAGCCATATCAGGTCACTGTTACAGATAACTATTTTACTATTTTATGTATGAATTAATATGTCTTATGTACTATGTGGGGCTTTTACTATTTTCCTGTTTTCTAGGAACACATGACAGTGGGGCTCATCTCCATAGCTGGTTTATGCAAATGTCTTGACTGGCAAAATGACAAACCCGCCGCCGTTAACAGGTGGACACATTGCTGCTCCTGAACCACAGGTAGCATCTATTTTTCCCCCATGCATTGGCCTTTTCAGAGTTTGTTCTCCAACCTCAGTTGGTTGCTAGTTTGTCACACCTTTAAGCTGGCCCTGGTCGATGCCACAAAAACGATAGTGACCCACGCCTCTTCTGGCACGTATTTCCCATTGTTAATGGGAAGCTCAAGGTGCTGCTGCTGAAGTCCAGATGGGACTAGGAGCTGGTTCTTTCTCTGTCACTTTAACAAACATCATAAACAGCAAGGATTTGCATCCCGGGTTCCTGGGACGGTTCCAGCACCCACATGTTGTCCTGGAGTAATTATTAACAGCACACCCTCCCACTGTCCGTATGCTCCCTACAAATAGGCCATCCTCCCTGTCTTCACATCCACGTCATCTGTAAGCACATCGTCAGTGATCCTACACATTCTACATCGAAGGCTAGCGTCTGGGAACACTACAGATGTTGAGTAGACACTAGTGGATTTCTTTCCTCATATTCCTATGGCACAAAGAGGGAGGCAAAGATCGGAACAGGAGAAAAACAAATGTATTCCTGGTAATGCTAATCCAGGACGTGAATAGTCTGCCTTTCCCAAACTTCCTTGGATGATAGCTCTTACCTGGATGATCTCTAAGCTCAGCTATATGACCTTCATCAGTTGTCCCTTGTTCCAAGAATTAGGCTGGCCAGTGCTTTGCTGGGGTTCCAAATTCACTGAGTTCCCTTTGGAAGATTATGGAACAGAACCAGAGATCCCAAGCTCTGGTCAATTTTACATCTCTTTGGGGATACATGTAAAATGCTATAATGTTGGTGCTCTTGTCCTTTACAGAGGAGATTGTAAAAGAAAGAGGTGAGTCCTGCAAAATAAAGAATGTTGGGCCAGAGGGAGGAACAAAGCTGAAACCCGTGAAGGCACACTAAGGTTCACACTGCTAAGAGAAGGGGCCGGATGGTCAGACAGGGAAAGACAAGTACTGCATGATCTCACATTTGTAGAATCTAGTAAAACAACAAACTCATAGAAACAGAGAACAGATTGGTGGTTGATAGAGGCGGAGGTGGGCATGGGAGACATTGGGAGAAGGTGGTCAGAATGTACAAACTTCCAGTTACAAGATAAAGAAGTCCTGGCATATAATGCCCACAAGATGAGTCTAGTTAACACTGCTGTGTGGTATGTTTGAAAGTTGCTAAGGGAGAAGATTCTAAAAGTTCTCATTGCAAGGAAAAAATGTCTGTAATGATACAAAGTGATGTATATTAATTAAACTTATTGTGGTAATCATTTTGCAATATTGTATGTCAAGTCATGCTTCACGCCTTAAACTTAGAGTGTTGCCTGTCAATTATTTCTCAAGAAAACCAGAAGAAGAAAAAAAGAAAAACAAATAAATAAATGAGTAAAGATGACTGCCTAATTCAGGGTTGAAGACAAGGAATGGAGCCAAGAGTATTACCAGGAAGACAAAAGCAAACTAGATGTGGACAGGATGAAACCAAGAAGAGGGTGGCTTTGTGTGACTTGTCTGTCTCAATTTTAGCATCTTCTTGGGAACATAACCGATGGATGGGCACGTCAGCCCCCATCAGAGGAAGCAGTAGAAAAGGGTAAGAAGTGGAACTTGAGGCGAGTAAGAGTAAGAGTGGCCACACGTACATGTCCTGCAAGGACAAGCGAGGGGACCTAAGCAAACGAGATTTTGCTTAGGGTGTATTAACCACAGTAAATGGCTTTTATAGACGTTCTTTCTGGTCTGCCTGGACTTGAAGCAGGCTGAGTCTATTATACATTGAGAGAGGTCTGATTGAAATGATTTACTCTTGAGATCCAAGGTGACTCAGCCAATGCAATTCTTCTTTTGTCTTACAAAAGTGTCCCTCTCGTACACAATAATTGGCTAGTTTCTCCAGCTAGACTCTTCATTCATTATGGCCAGCCCTCTCATTTTACCATTATTACATTCTTGTTCTTCTACACTGAAGCCCTCCTGCTGCCCAAATCAGAGCATCTCCGTGTTTACAATAATGCATTGAGTTTTATTCATTTCACGGTAATATAGCCCAGAAGAAACTCTTTGTATCACTGAAGTGCTATCTGGCAGTACCACCATAAGAAAGGAAAAAATGGAGGCTTGTTGTTATCTGTGCAGCCTGAAACAATGCCTTGTGTTGTGACTTGAAAGGCAGCTGGCTTCCAGGGATACCTTTTCCCAGGAAGAGCTTTTACTCTTTTCTGAAAGTGAAGGCCACAAAGATCTTTTAGGCCCTGACACTGTGATCAAAGACACAATACACCAGTGTCTTATAGCCTCGGACATAAAGGCAGGCTCAAATTAAGAAGACTCAGCAATCTAGTAACGTTGTCCACGTTCATACACGCACATCCTCCACATTCTGGGCAGACGAGATTCATTTGTAACTCAGAGAGAGACTGGCTTTCCAGAGACTTAGATATTTGTGTTTTATAGAATTTCTCATTATTTAGAAAGCACGAGTTGTGCTTTGCATCTAAGCGATTGGAATTTTGTGCTGATTATTAGAGAGTGCATCCAAAAATAGCCATCACATTTCAGTTCAAGAGCAGTTCTTTTCCATTCTAGTTTTTCTCCATGATGCTTCGTAGAGATGTGGTGAAGTCCTTGTCGCATGGTGTCAGCAACGTCTTGAATTTAAAGAACTGAAATTGAAGGATCTTCACATCCTACCTAAAAGAGACAATGACTTTTCAAATTGTAAATGTTTGAATATAGGTTCCAGATATATGGAGATGTGAATTGTTTTACTTCACCTGCATTAAAGGATTCTATTCTATGCACTTTTTTTTTTTTGCTTTTCTTAAGTATTTAATGTCCGAGTCGCCACTTCTTTCTACAAAGCTTAAAAGCATTTTCTGTCCTCTAACCCGAGAGACATCTTTCCATTCTTCTTATCTCCAGCTAGTCACCTTAAAAAAAGAAAAAAATCATCAAATTTCCCCAACCCATGGCTCACACATAGATTACATGTGATTTTAGAATGAATTCTCTGAAATAGGACTTTTACCCACTGATGACTGCAGAGGATAACACTGCATTTTGCACAGCGAGTTGTTCAGAGACACGCAGGTGCATAGTGTCTGCGTTCTCCAGGCATTAACGATGGATGACTTGCCAAGTCAAATGGCTTTTCTTGGTTCTTCCAAGAGCATTGGGTCGTGCCCTGGAGCCCACTCTTCCTTTAAGCAATTGTATTGGTTTTGTTTGATGATTTACTCCTTTGAATGGTGTTCCAAGTCACGCCAAGGATCAGATATCACCAAACTCCTCCAGTGCTTCTTCTCAGATCTTTTTGTTTTTTTTCTACAACAACTAACTATAACATCTACTGGTGGCAAACTCCAACTCTATCTTTAGATAATTTTGGGTGAGTGTCAATATCACATCGCCACCTATTTATTTATTGGCAATTTCCACTGAATGCACCTTTCCCTCCCAAACGCCCCCACACTTGCCAATACACACACACACACACACACACACACACAACACATTCTACATCATTGAGCTCTGCCAGTGGTAGTATCATTCTCCCAGCAGCTCAAACTTAAATTCTTGAAGTAATTTTTGTCCTTTTTACATCCCCCACATCTATAATTTTTTAAAGTCTATTTAATGTAATCAAACACCCATGTCTCCCAGTTAAGACTTATTTCAATCTGATCATCTGTTATCTTTTAAAGAAGTTATTTGCAAATGTTGCATTTTTGTCAATCAAAAATAAATTCTATATTTGGTTTAATAAATACTTGTACCACTTCATGACAAAAGATACTAATAAAAATCATAACTCTGAGAGCTATGCCAATGCCAAAATACCACAAAAATAATTGAAATTATATGGAACATCAATATTAATTATTACCTCTATTGTATATGATATGCTTTTGCATTGGGATGTTGATTGTCAAGGACATTTTTAGATATAAAAATAGTACAGAGATTGAATTAGAACAATTCAAGTTTTGGACTCAACACTTGTATTAATCTGCTACAGCTGCCATAACAAAATACCACAGACTGGGTGACTTAAACAAAAATGAAACAACAGAAATGTATTTCTCACATTTCTGGAAGTTGGAAGTTCACGCTAAGGTGCCGGCCGGGTAGGGTTCATTCTGAAGCCTCTCCTCTTGGCTTGCAGGCAGCCACCATGTTTCTCTGTGCTCACATGATCTCCTTGGGTGTCTGCAGAGAGAGAACAATCCTTGGTGTCTTTTTTTATAAGGATATTCATCCTATCTGATCAGGCCCCAACCCTTATCATCTCATGTAATCTTAACTCTTTCTCAGAGGCTCCCTCTCCAAATGCAGCCACACCAGAGTTGGGTTTCAACATAGGAGTTTTGCGAGGACACAGATATTCAGTCCGTGACAACACTAGTAGCAGAATGTTGGGACACGTGCTGTGAAATGCAGGCATGTGGAGGTAAATAGAACACTAGTATTTCACTATAGCTATTTCTCTCAGGAAAAGCAGACTCAACGTGGGTTGGAGGGCGGAAGCTGTAGCTGCTGATGGTGATAACCCCACGTACACGTAGGAATGAAACGTGCGTGTGTCCGCCTCCTTTGTCCATACACACACTCATTTGGGTAGATGCATGAAATTCCTTTCTCTTGCTGTCCTGCTGGATCTCTAGCCAATGAGCATTTCCTGAATGCAGACACTGCAGCTCATAAAAATTAACTGAAAATTGATCCCATCATTAGATGAAAGAACTAAAACAGTAAAACTTTTGCAAGAAAATGGCGGAATCTTCAAGCTGTTGGGTTCAGCAAAGTTCTCTTAGATGCTATACCAAAAGTATAGTCCATAAAAGAAAAATAAAAAAGACAAACAAACAATAAATTAGACGTCATCAAAATTGCAAAGAAATTGCACTTCAAAAGACATCATTAGGAAAATAAAATGCAATCAATGGATGGAGGAAAAAATTCTCTTAATACGATTAACAGATTATATTTTTACTCTAATGAAAGTATTTATACCGTCCTTTCTCACGCAGGTATAATGCGAACATTTTAGCCTAGTAATAATGAATGTTATTTCTACTTGTCCCTCCGACTGCCATTAATTCTTACCATTCATTAATCTAATCCTTCATTGTTCTCACACACCATTCATTTAAACAAAAAAGTCCACTCACTACTCTCTGCTAGTGTTTACTACAGCATGAGAACATTTGTTTTTCCACCACGGATTCTTTGCTTATGTTTCCCTTTCAGCAGGAATGGCTTCTATTCTTCAGCCTTCTTGAATAGGTTCTAAACCAAACTAAAATGCCATTGCCCTATGAAATCCCCTTTATCCTACTCAGGAGTCATCTTTTCTCCTATAAACTGGAACTTTGGCTTTTACTATTCTTGGGGAATATTTAAACTGGCCCAGTTGTATACATCTTCACATACCTATCTTATCTTTATTAAGAGCTCATAAACTCATTAGACAAGGGCAACTTTGTCTAATATGCAACTCTTCATCTTCTGCAGAGCCTTATACACTGCTTTTCTTTGCAAAAGTATTTGGTCAGAGGTACGACTCAAAGGTGTAAGAAGAAAGAGAGTTCAGGAGGTACCATGATGAAAACCAAACAAGGGGGGAATAGTCCAAGTTTGGTCGTTGGGCTCCAGGCTGGTTATATGAGAGTGGGGGATGCACCTGAGGGATGGTCAGTGGAGCTGGGTACACCGCAGGTATGCCCGTCCAAGGTGCCCCACTTGACGCAGACTATGGAGGTGGTTTTTCTTTGTAGGAGTTGACATTTAGGAAAGGTAAAGAACTTACAGGGAAAATGATGCATTTAAAATTTTTAAAAATATGTTATTCCTAAATTATTTTCAAAGAGATATCCAAGGTCTCACTTCTAGATGAGAAAGCATATGGCATTAGGTACTAAGTTAGAAGTCAGGCCTGAAGATGAGAACTGGAGGTGAAGCCTAGAGGTCCTCGTTCCAGACTTTGGGGTCCATCATTTAGTAATAACATGACTCTTCCCTGAGGACCCCATTCTCAAATTTTTAACATCTTCCTGCATCTTCTTTTCATTTGTCCCTCCAAACCATGCCTAATATATGCATGCTCTTTAATAAGAGATATCCCTTGCTTTGCACCATATCTGTGACAACTCTCTGAACCTCCAGGATCCTATAATGAGACTGGCAGACACAAAGTCTACCCTGTGAATGCTGACTTGTGCAGAGTGAAGTCGTGGAATGCTGGGCCTATCAGGAACCCAATAAGCTCTCAGGTTTCCCCCTCTTGGGGAAACCTGCAGCATTCTTTATTGCTCTGCTCCAAGTCTGCACACAGTCTGTTGTGTAGAACAACCTGCCTCCCCTAGAATGCGTGAGCTTCTGGAATGGAGGGATGGTGTGTGATCCAGCTTTGCATCCCCAGTGCAGGCGCACTTCCTGGTCAATAGAACTTTCTGATGTCAGGTAGACAATGTGTTGGATATGTGGGGACAAGTAGCCTCATTGGTGCTTTGAGTGCTTTCTGGTCTGATTGTGGTTTGGTTGTCTATTATTGGGTGCACCATGAGAAGTAAAATATTATTTGTTCAGTGATAATTGCCATTTCTGATAGGCAAAACATAACCAGGACAGGGGAATAAGTAATCTCTGAGTTCTATCTCACCAAAATTAGAACATGCATGTTAAAAAAGATTAGCTAGTGGAGTGAGATACTGAGTGGAGGGGCCTGTGCCATATCCAGCTGATCTGTGCAGCTAGATGTCAAAAACACAAGCTCAGCTGGGAGAGTTAAGTCTGAGAGTAAGCAGGAAACTGGTCGAATTTGAAACCATGAGAAGAGGCAAATTGTGGACTGGAGAATGAATTGCATAAGTATACAAAGAGGGTCAAAGATAGAAGCCTGTGAGACTTCTCATGTTCAAGAAATAGTCGATGGAAGAAGAAGGGAGTGAAAGTGAATAAAAAGGTGTGTGAAGACCCAGGAGGAAGTCCTGGGGGCAGGGGGTGGGGCAAGAGAGAAAATAATTCCAAGAAGAAGGACTAATCATCATGTAGAATCAAGAACAAAAACTGACCTTCATGTTCAGAAAAAAAGCGTTCAGAAGGAATCATTTATTGCTTATTTCTGGATGAAGAGAAGAGGAACAGAAGGGTACATGAGGAGGTCTCATGGTGGCAAATATTTTTTTGAAGAAACCTCCATGGCCACAACACCTAAAGGATTTAGAAACATGGGAGGACAGAGTTCTCAATATAGTAAGAAATGGAAATGCTACAACACTTCAGGGTGTCAGCCAAGAGGCCTGATGTGAAGAATCCTGGAAACAAAAGAGTCCAGGAGAGCTAAATGCACTTTAATCAGACAGATCTGTGGGCCCCGGAACAAAGTTGGCTCCACAGAGGACGGGCAGGAAGTGTAAGGGGATGCGGGTGTGTGAGCCCTGGATCGTCCAGACATGCGAAAGCACACGGGAGTGATCCCCGAAAGGCAGCAATCAGGCCCCCCACCCAGACGGACTTAAAGAATTGACTCCATTGTAAAGGGAAAAGATCAAGCCACCGAAAGAAGAAAGGAGATACAACATAGAAACGGCAGCGGAGCCAGCGGAAAAACATCCTTGACAGATAGGCTGACAAGAGATGGTTGTGAAGGGCAGATTTATGTTTGGAGTGTTGTTGTGCTCATTCAAACCCTATCTTTACAAAAAAGACAAGTCCGACAGGGATGCGGTAACTAGACAGAAGGCCCCTGCGATCAGTGCAGGTGGAAAAAGAAACTAAAAGAGATGAGAAAGGGTGAAGGAGAGCTGAAAACCGTGGGGGTATTTGGGGAAAGGGCTGGGGAGATGGTGTAGAAGACTGCACAGGCAAAACCAAGAATACAAGCCATCCCTGGCTACCGCGATGCTGACAGTTGCTCTTGAATGAGGGTGAGTGCGGGGCGGGAGCACATCTTTTTGACCAGGTAGTCTCAGTGCCTGCTGTAGGGAATGTGAAAATAATGAACATGCTGTTTCGCGAAGTCCAAAAGGCAGACAGTGGGAAGGACCAGGGCTGAGCTGAGGTGTTCAAAGGGCACATAAGGGCCCGGGCATCGCAGGGAAGAGTCAGCTACGATTGAGGAAAGCTGTTCACCACTGTCCGCAGGAGCAGAAAGCCTGGTGAGTTTCTGACGCTTTCCCTTCACCCTCTTTGGCTGGAGAGCCGAAGGGAGATGTGAGACACGGCCAGCCGGCATCACGCACGTTCACATTCAGCAAAAGCAACTAGCGCTTCGATGTCCCCATAAAAACCTGGGAAACAAGTGGCTGCTCTCTCATGTCTGATGCCAAAGAAAATCTGGTTAATCAGACAGAGTCTGAAATCAATTAACTTCTGAAACACATCAATCCTTTTAATTTTCAAAATAATGCCCAATCCAACAATCTCCAGGAGGCCAGAGACGAGTTGACACAAAGGGAATTTGTGAGGTGTCTGTTTTGATGTTTAAGAATGTTGTTGTTTATTGTGTGTATTCATGTGTGACTTTCTTGGTTCATACAATCATAAATCCTAACCCCAGTCTAAAAGTATACAATAAAACAGCTGATTATTCCTAGATATTTTCAAATAACTCAAAAGGGTCAGATGTGATTTTTAGTCTGAAAATTGCCTTGTTTTTGTTTGAGGACAGAGCCTGAGAAGATTCCAACATGAACAGAGACAGCCATCTTGATCTTCTTTTATACT
This sequence comes from Rhinolophus ferrumequinum, assembly GCF_004115265.2. Lineage (NCBI taxonomy): Eukaryota > Metazoa > Chordata > Mammalia > Chiroptera > Rhinolophidae > Rhinolophus > Rhinolophus ferrumequinum. The sequence continues at coordinate 68,049,965 of NC_046296.1, forward strand.
CTTTTACATTATTTTCTGCTTACGTTATCCACCACCTCTTAGTTTTCTACCATTTCAACATCTTCTTGCCTGCAGTTTATAAGAGTGTACAAAAAGAATGGCTGAATGAATTTAGTCTCGTGGATAGGCTGGATAAAGTTACCTGCACACTAGGATAAAGCCTGGATAATCATCGAATCCTAGCTGCCATTCCACCCTCAACCAGTGGAAAGATGACTTCAGATCAAAAGGTAGTCCACAGAAGCAGAGTAATGCCAGGTCCAGGTCTAAAATACTCACTCCTGTCTCTGGGCGGTTTGGGTTGGCTAGCATCACCCTGGGGCCCAGGGCTGTAAATTCCCAAGTGGACGTACACCCAAGAGACTGCTCTCTTTCTGCAGAATGAGTCATTCTGTAGGAATTTCAATATCATGCATGGGATTATGGACAGGAGTTGTGACCATTTGCTCTTGTCCCCCACTGGTGGAAGTTGTCCCAGGAGGTTGAAACCACCCCCTCACATTCAGGCCCTTCATGCTTGGGGGTGGTCACAGAAGGCTTAAAGCAGAAAGACCCACTTGAGGTAGACACCGAGTTTGCATAGAACTGTTCACTTTACCTGCGGCTGAATGATAAGGGGCAAGACACTGGGTGGGGGTCTGATAAAGGCGTGTTATTTTTCCATAAATTCTTAGAATTCAGTGAACCTTTTCTGTACACTGAGGGAGCTCTCGTTTTTATTTCCTTATGCAAGTTTTCAATTACAGCTTTGACTCTCACCTCATTTCTTCCTTTCCTAGCTTTCAGTCCGAGAACTTCAGTTCTTAGATTAGATCTCCAACCTCCATCTCCACATCTATTGTATTACTTCTCAGCATCTTCCTCACTGTGTCTTTTCTCTTCATTTGAAGGGAGGGTACCCAGTGTGTCCTCTAAGTCTATGATTCAGTTCTCTGCAATTTGACTCCTTAGAGTCCAGCCACGGTTTTAATTCTCATACTTTTATGCTTTTCTTACTGACTCATCACCTTATTTTGCATGATAGCCTACTTTCCTTTCCTTAAGGCCTCGGATTTCAATTTCAAAGGAAAGCTCTGTGTTTGCTTCATGTTCTGAAAAAGAGATTGCTTCCTGCATCAAATTATTTTTATATGTGTGAACTTCCTCTGAGCCTGTAGGATAATGTTCTTTTTCTTATTTCCTGATTATTTGTTAACAAATAAGATCTTTGCAAATTACATACTTTTATAAGAACAGAAATGTTCATGGTAACACTATTTAAAATGGCAAGAGAATGTTAGCAATGAATCCAAGTCCTTTACAGGAATGTTCTGTGCATTGCACAATTTTAATACAATTAAATAATTCATGCATATCCCAAATGTGAAGTCTATAAAAATATGAGACCTATTTGTGGCACACAGGTTTGTGAAAAATAAAAGATACAAAGAGATATGCCATTATCCATGGAAATGCAGAAGATAAAGAGTTCTGCTAGTCTCGTGGGGAGACGTGCACATCAGGATTATTTCCTTATATTTTTCTGTAATATGGTTTATATTTCACTGTTAGTCATGTTTCAAAAGCACATTTCTGAAAGCTAAATACTATCAACGAGTCTCAACTTTGTAGTCGATTTCAGTTAATTACTGTGAACGTGGTAGCTCTGGAGAGGGAGGTTTGGCTCTTTCAGACTTGGATTAGGTAGCTTTTAATTCACCCCGACTCTAGGAAATTCACACACAGCCCCTGACTTGATCCCCTCCACATTTTCTCTTTACTTACCGAAAGAAAAGTAAACTGAACCGCTGGTTCAATGATGACTTTGTCTCAGAGATATTCAACTAATCATATATCTATCACAAGTATTGTGATTTTGCATTTCTCTCATTTATTGGTGTACCAACAAGATTTAGTGAATCTCAGCAAACAAAACTTAGCTCTAATTTTCCCACTGGTCCCCGTTACCATATCTATTAAAAAGAATACTGGTGTTCTCCTAGATCCCCAAGACTTCTACTAATTCTTGCGTTCTGTGAATCTAATCACTAAATTTTTAATTACCAATAATTGAAATAAATGATAGAATAAACAGGGGAAGATAGAATTGAAGTTGAATTTCAAAAGTTTGATAGAATTTTGACAGGTAAAGACTGAAGGAAATATAGTGATGTTTAATATATAAAATGAAGTTTAAATGCAAAGTAGTTTGAGTAAAGAGAGTAAGTAGACATGCGTGTATATTTTATATAGCCAAAACACTTTAAAGAATAATTCCTAAATGTATATGTGATAAAATGTGAAGCTTCATTTTTATTTGTATGTAGTTTCTTCTATGCAGTTTGTCAGTGGAAACAAAAAGGAAAATGGATAAATTATTTTAATTGAATTTATCATTTAACTAATTATTCTCTCCTTGAAAACTACAACATAAGGATAATCACTTCTTTCCATAGACACTGCTTTCTTTCCTATAAGATGCATCAGTTTGATAATTTTATAAATTGGAATATTAAGTAGGTAAACAAGGAAAGTCAATGTTTGCAACATTTAAGTAGTTAAAAAAAAAGTTGACCCCACAATTACCATCATATTAGTAGTAAAACTCTTTGAAAGTAAGCACAATGATTTGAGTCATTTCAATAATTAAATAAGCATAAAAATAGAATTCTGAAACATGAAGACCTAGTCTTCCCACTTCTTTAAATTTTAATAGAAATCCATCCTATGTGGTCAGACTTTCAAAACAAACAAACAAATCAACAAATAAACAAACATCTCAAGCTGATTGAATCCTTTGTTTTATCATTTTAAAACATCCAGCAATTAGCATAAAATGCATTTGAGATTCATCCATGCTGGCAATTTGAAAATATTTAGACTGTGTCCTGATTTTGGCAATTATGCATATACCACTATTCATGGACAGATTCATGCAAGAAATCTTGTTAAAATCTGATTGAAATTGTACTGATTCTATAGACAAGTTTGGAGAGATTTGACAATATTGAGTATTCTGATCTATGACATGGCATGTATCTCCATTTAAACGGATTTTCTTTTATTTTTTACACCAATGTTTTTAAAAAATAGTATGTAGATTTTGTATAAGTTTTAGAAGTTTTATAAGTAACTATTTCAAGTTTTTGGTGCTATTATAAATGATACTATTTTTCATTTTCATTTTCAACATTTCATTATTAGCATATAGAAATATCATCATTACTTTTTTAGATTGACATTCTGTCCTTTGGTCTTGCCAAACATACTTATTAATTTTGTATCCTATTTGTAGATTCTTTTGAATTATTAGATATCACGTCATCTGTGGATAATGACAGTTTTATTTCTTCCTTTCCAATTTGCATGCCTTTTATTTATTTTTATTGCCGTATGGAACTGGCTAGATTGTTATTCCAGTGTCTACTAGGAGTAGTGAGAGTGGCTACACTTGCCGTGCTCCTGATCTTTGGGAAAAAGTATTCAATATTACTACATGTATTGAGATAACCCTGTGGTTTTCTTTTTTAGTTTGCTAAGAGGTGAATTGTACTGATGGTCTGGTTTTGGTGTCAGTGTAATGTTGACATCATAAAACAAGTTGAGAAGTATTCTTTCATCTTCAGTATTCCAGAAGAATTTTGTAGAATTACTATGATTTCTTCCTAAAAAGTTTAATAGAATTCACCGGTGAATCCATTCGTGTCTTGGGTTTCCTTTGGTGGAAGACTAAATAAATGAAGTCTTCTCCTTAGAGAACACATTACTGTCTACATTAGAGAATACTTTCCCTCTCAGGCTCTTTATCTTCCTGAAAAGCAACCTACCTACACTGCTGTATTGAAAATACTATCTCCAAAGCCCCAGAGAGATGCATGGATTTAGTCCAATAGGTTTCATGATCCCTCAGACCAAGGTCTCTCTCTGCCATTGATACTGATCCAAAGTGGAGTGTCCCTTGTCCCTTTTATTTTATATTAGGACAAGCAGAGCAGAGACTAGGGTGAGGCCAGAGATGTGCCCAGGACACAAAAGTTAATTAAGGAGGTACTTACGTTCTGGGTCCTGTAAGCACAAGCAGTACTTAAAGGAAACTTAAGAATGACTTTCACTTCAAATCTGTATCCTGGGTGCTCCGATTGCCTCACCTACTAGTCCTGACCTTTTTAGTTTTATGACTTCTTTGAGTGCTCTAAAACTTTTAAATTCTTGTCAGTACTTAATCAGAAGTATTTTAAGCATCATTTCCAAAGAAGTGAATGGAAAACCTTCATCACTACTCCAACCAAGCCTTGCAAATCACTTTCAGCGGCAGTATGGAGACACTTTCAAAAATTATGCAGGTCTTATAAGTATAAAAAAATGCCACAGTTCCCAATTTTTTCCTTCGTTTCCTCCCGCCACCCCCACCCCACCAAATCACGTATGTGAGGACACTTTCATTTGCCCCACTTACTCTGTTTAGGATTGTTCTGGAATATGTACATTTCACACATTGCTGTCTAGAACCCCATCCCTTTCTTTTCCATTCAAGAAGCTTATGACAATGTCAGTAACGAATGCTGTCTTAGGCATACATTTAATCATTTTCTAATTTATTTTTTAACCATTTGTAAACTTTTTTAAAACTATTTTTGTAGCAATTATTTTTTTTAGATCAATTCACTAACGATCACAACACATACGACAGACAGATTTACAACTACTATTCTACTCCACACTTCGCATCCAACACACAATACTGCCAAAGACTTAGAATGTTGGTGAGCAGTTCCAGGAAGCAAGGGACTTTTGGCTAGTGGGTGAATCAGAGAGAGGGTCCCATCATTTCTCGTCAAAGATTGCCACCTCTTCTGTGTCAGTGGGCCATGACATTTCTCTGATCTGACCTTAGGATGACCCCTTTTTATGGTGGAATAAGGTTATTAAGCAAGGTCATTCTCTCTGGAGCCATAAAAGATTGACAAGGGAAGATTGAACACTGCTTTGTTTCGAGCAGGGCTGCTGCGTGTCCATGGTGCTCCCTGAGCGTGTATCCAGGCCCTGGCCATTCTAACAGTGCTGTCTGTTACAGCCACTGTTTGGCTGTCTTCATACCCTTGCCTTTTTAAATTATAAAACTCTTTATTACCTCATTGACTCAATTCAAATGCGAACAGCAAAACAGCAACTGTATATCAGCTTTAGAAACTGAGAATTGACCTGGGAACGTCCATGCTCCCTCATTTCTTATTTTGAATGCTTTATTGACACTTTCTTTTAAATATTTTATACCTTAAAACTCACTATTTTTCTTATATATGGTGATGGAAAGAGAACTGACTCTGGGTGGTGAACACACAATGTGAGATACAGATAATGTATTACAGAATTGTACACCTGAAATCTATGTAACTTTACTAACAATTGTCATCCCAATAAACTTTAAAAAAACAAAAAACCAAAGCAAAACAAAAAATCTCACTAATTGGCTCTATGTCATTTGACCAGTATCTCTAATGAGTATAGCCAGTTTTAGTAAAATAGTATAGCAACATAGATTCTAGAAGTGCAAGTTCACACATTTGATATTAACTTTAATTCAATACTTTCCATTTCTTCATTGCTTCAGACTCAGGAGCTTAAAATATTTACATGCGTCTGTTAAAGAGGTTATGCTATTGTCAAAATGACATGCCATGTGCTCAATAATATCCCTCATTACTGCTTACAGCATCCAATTAGTTAGATAATAAAATGTCCATTTTTCAAATGAACAACGCAAGGATTAGTGAGGAAAAGTGGCTTGTCTAAAGTCACAGAACCTAGCAAATGGGAGAACCAGTGTTGAAATGGTAAAAAGCCATGCGGAGGCCCTGCTCAAAACAAAGCACTGTTCAATCTTCCCTCGTCAAGGTCTTACTCCAAAATTTACGGTGTTTTGTTTTGGTTTGTTTTTTCCCAAATCCTGCTTCTCCTTCTAGGACTTGCTATGGCATTCAACATCGTTCTCAACGTTTACCTTTCCTTTCTACCCCTAAGATGTTAAACAATTTTCACATATTTAACTTCTTACTAATTAATCAGTGAGGCACCCTGGAGAATGCAAGCAAAAAAAAATAATAATAATAATAAAATTTTAAAAATGAAGCAATCCCAACAATTTAAATGTTTTAATAAGTATTAAAAAGTTGTCAGTATCATTACATACAACCAGTGTCACCACTGGCATGCCTGTCAGTTCATTGTTCTGACTTTCTTCTGTGTTAGCTGGCATCCCCTGGGACTTGGGTTCCTCCGTGATGCTGACAGTGGGGCTCCCTGAACCCTCCTGCTCCCTGAGACCTCTGCCTTCACTCACTCCATGTATAGTATGGCGCGCTTCACACCAGACTTTTGTAAGAAATCTAAGTCTCTCCCAAAGGCAAGACCTGGAAAAAGCATTCGAGTCCCCCGTAATCATGTCCTTAGTCTTTCACCAAATCCTGAGAATAGGTTTGTAAAATTAATATGCATTTCAATAAGATACACTTGCAGAGGGTGTAGCTACATATACCAAGCTTGTATGTTTCTTCTGAGAAAGCTAAAAGGCGCTTATATGTGTGGCATGATTTCCACTTCTTTTTCAGCAGCTATCTCATGCCAAATCCCACCTGGCAATTCAAATTATTAAGGCCACCAAAGACTGTCCCTATGCACAGTCTTTGCTTAACTAGAAGGCTCAGTTAATTAGCAGATCAAAATGTGTCCGGAATTTGCTTTGCAAACTGCTAAACAGTTTAACTGGGTTATAGAGAAAGACTCTGTATGACATTAAATGACCTTCCTAAATGCCTATTTCTCTCCCAACTGCTCATATTGGAATCAATTTCAAGAGTCATTCAAAATGAGCGGTTTATTAGCTTCCTAAGTGCGTTTACTACATGCCAGATGTCCATTTCACACCAGTCTGCTGTTTGTCTTTTCCCAATCCCTTCAGTGATGCTACCTCCTTGGATCCATCATGCGGGAAACTCATGTCAGGAGCCGTGTGCTTGACATGCTGGGACCCAAGGAGAAAGAAGTCACCACCCAGGTGTGGGCAGAGGGGATGAGATCATAAGGCAAGGTTGTAATGATGACAAGACTAGATTTTTCCATGTTGAATTTAGACATGCATTGTTTTCTCAGAACTGTCAGTGTGTTTCAAACATTTAAACTTCCTTTGATTAGATCCAAATTGATTAGAAATTAACATGAAAAATCCCCTTGCCAGTTTTAGGGCTATTCTATGGCTGCTTTGAACCCAATTTTTTTTTTTTAAATGTCTTATTAACTCAAAATATTCTGCATAAGAGATTTGCAAGTCTTTGTTTTTTTCACTTATATGATGAGGTCATCATCATCCACTGTGTGTGTCTCACTCTGAACAATATATAAGTTAATCACAAAATGATTTCTACATTTGAACATGACATATTGATAAAAAGGCATGGCATAAATAGTACTTCTCATTAACCGAGTAGCTCAACTCTTTAAGTCTTTAACTAATAGAACTAGGAAACTGTTTCACAGATTTGCATAAAACAAAAAGAACCCATTACTGGTTTTCTCCATGTTGCCTTTTCTACGCTCATGTACAAGTGACAGCACATCATTGTTCAGAAGATGGTCTCCTAAAAGTTCTAGTTGACAAGGACACAGCAATCCCCCCAATATTTTTTTAAATGTATATGCAACAGTATAAACAAAACTAAAACAAATAAAAAATAATTATGGACCATCGAATATTTACTATACAAATACATTTAAATATGTTGGAAAATATTGATAAAATATAATTTTGGAGTAAATGCTTTACTTGTATTTTCCTCATTTTATTTCTATTTTAAGAACCATGAATTGTGAAATACACTTTTATTACGTGGAAATACATAGTAAAAGGGATAAGGTAGGCAATTACTCACCCCCACCCCCCACCCCGTGGGTATTTATGGTCATCTGCATTCCCTGTTGGTCACACTGGAAATCTTCTGACTCTGACGTTGGGGGTCCCATGAAGAACCGTAACAAAAATTTGAAGAGTCTGTTTTCTGTCTCTAGAGTGAAGGTGCTAGAAGATCCAATTTCCCCCACCTACCACCCCATGGTAACATTTCATAAGAATTTAACACGTTTCTAATGAATTTGGTGACCTTATTAATGGGGATAAAGTCTTGACATCAGTATGGTTAGCGATCTGTAAGATTTGTGACCCAGTTGTTTTGTTTTTGTTTGTTTGTTTGTTTGTTTGTTTGTTTGTTTTTTAAGGTTCTCCCCCATTTCATGTGCCCTGAGGCTAAGAGTGCTCTCTCCAATGGTGACTCTCATTCTGGTTGCTGTAATTTTCCATTCTTCAGTTTTTTCCTGAATTCTAGACCTCTCACCCTTAGCATAGCAACAGATTGGAAGTTTGAGCCAACGCTTAGTGGCCTGTGGTATTCTGGCCAGTGACTCAGTGTGACACAGCCCATCCGACATGATAAATGCTGTTATGAAACCTCAATATGTTCACAAGCCTTGGTGTGACTGACAAAGCCATGTGGCCTCACGGAGAGGGCGCTGATGTAGCCATTTCTTCAGTGATGCACAAGAAGTTAATTGTATTTTAGAATGAGCTTTCCTTACATTTCCACTTAACTGAGCATAAAGAGTCAAGTTATTTTAAAAGGTACAGGTTACGTTTTTTTGATGTTGCTTATGCCCACTGCAAAAAAGTCACCTTTAGATATGAAACTATTAAAATGTAAATTTTGAAAACAATATAAATGGCAGACGAATGCACATGAGGAGTACATCTGCCCATTGCCTCCTTGGAGAGTGGGTAGGTCAGAGTTAGAAGGGTCAGGGGGCCCCGTGAATCCCCCTTCCTCATGGTCTCTGGTTCCTGCCAAATGACATGTGGACGAGGAAACTGAATTTTACACTTTATTCAATTTTAATGAATTTAAATTTAAAAGCCAAATGATGAGCAGAGCCTGTAGCAGTGGACAGAACAGTCCTACTGCTTCCAGGGCCACACCCAGTGTCAGCAATTTGCAGTCCTCTCCTCCCCAGGCGAACCCCCATCCCGCCTCCCACACCCTCGTCACTACATTAACTTGCTTGGCTTTTTGAAAATCCCAACAAAACTGAAGAGCCTGCGGGAATTGGCAAGAATGTTGGCAAAGGATGAGAAAAGCAGAGTGAGGTGGAAGAACGAGGAAAGGGCTAAAGAAGAACACCGGCAACTGTAGACATCTGAGAATAAGAAGAGGAGAAATGTTGGGCAATTCAAACAGTTTCATAAATGAATTAAAGGCATATGGGAATTAGAGTGATTAGCAAAATGAGGGGATCAGTCAGTGAAATCACATTTGAATTGGTAACGAAAGTGCTTGGCGGGGTCCAGGAGACTGGGTGAGTGAGGATGCACATGAAAGAGCCTAAAAGTGAACGGAGAGGGGGCTTGAGTGAGAAATGGGAGAGGCCAGATGGTGGGAGGCTGTAGGAGGACACGTGCCACACGATGACCACCCCACGCTCCTCGTAAAATAGTTGAGTTTGCCAAAATATACGCAACATCTCTTACATTTTCCTCTTAAAACTGCTTTATGGCATGATACATGTTTTCATCACTTCTCTTAAATGAAAAATGGTGAATGAAAGCACAGAACAGTATGGCTGTAAAAACGGGTTTTCTTGTACGTGCGCCTAAGGAGATGTGACACCAATTACGCCCCATTGTAAGTAGGAGCAGATCCCACAAGGAATACAAAGAACAATGAAATAACATCAAAGTCTGCACAGGAGGAAAGTGATGGCAGGAAGCAACTGTATTATTTAAAGTTTAAATATACTGTATTAAGAACTGGAAAGGTACAAAGAGAGCTTTAAAAAGCCACCCATCAGCGTGTCACAAGTTGCAGCACTTGAGGACACAGTACCAAGATGAGTACCTGTAGAGGGACAGCCTGGAGATCAGCTTGAATACTGCGGCTCCCAAAGCCCCTCAGTTTTTCCTCCCAAGTAAATGAACACCCATCCAACTGCTGAACGAGCTCTGGTTTGGTGTATTCAAAATTCTGGAAGGGGAAATCTTTCATGCAGAATTTGATTTCCTGCCAGCAGGTGTCCTTCTCCATCAAATCAAAGTCAAAAGAACCCAGGCTCACTCTCTTTCATGGTTCCCATTTTCAGAGCCTTGGTTCTTGGGTGGGGAGGGGCTTCACAGTTGGGGGTGGGAGTGGGTCTGGCTTGTGGCCAACGCAGCTGCCAAAGGTCTCTATCCTTGGCTTGGATGCTAATGGAGTTCTTGACCACCAGGCTTAATGGTGTCCAGCTGACATGTCAGAACTGCCTGGGGCCATCAAGGAGGAAGCGGTAGTGGGGTGCCAGAGAGAGAAGGACCACCAGCTTTCACTCTCAGAGCCTGAGAGTGGGGCCGAAGGAGGGTGGCCCCCCGGTCTGATGTGGTGTGGATCTGGTCATCTTATTTCACTAAGTCACTGAGGATCATTTCTGAGGATCATTGCCTTCCAGCCAGCGTACAGAGGACCCGGTTCTGGACCAAACAGGCAGATGGAGGCAGCTGGCCCTGGGCGCCCAACACTCTTGGACAGAGGCCCATGTTGGTTAGATGTGCCTTCCCTCAGGCACCTCGCCCAGCCTCTTAGAAGCTCTGGGAGGACCATATAGGTGATGAAGGGTCAGGAGAAAGAAGCTGATGTGGAAATTCCCTCTGGCCTGGCACAAGTCTCCACTGTTATAATGTGAACTACTGCAGTCAAACTTCATTGCAAATCACAGGCAGGGCTTAGTCACATCTGGGAAAGGGTCTTCCACAGGTATGTACTGTTGCCCACATTGGTAAATTCTCTCCTTTAGTGAAAGAATTTTGTTTGTTATCAAGTATCTTTTATGTTAATTTGAAACTGAAGAAAAGTGTAGATAGGAGAAAAATTCATACCCTATACTCAAAAAACTGTGACGTGTGATTATGTAAGAAGTTGGAATAAACAGGGGTGGTGTAGAGTAATCAACACTGAGTACCTACCATGTGCCAGACACTACCCTAAGCAAATTGATACATCCCTTCTTCGTTAATGTCCCCTAACGTCCTGTAAGATTGCCATCATCATCCTTGTTTTGTGGATTCAGAAGCTGAGCTAATAAATGAGGGATACAGTATTTGAACATGTCTGAATCTACCTCATAAAAATAAAGACCTCTGCTCTACCCCAGGCCTGAAACGTGTCTTCTCTAATTCTTTGATTATTTAATCTCCAGCCATCCTTCAACTGTCAGCCTATATAGGCCCCTTCCTTAGATCTACCTTCTCTAGTTCCCCTGAATACCTTCTTTATTTCCCTCTTTGCAGTTGTGTATTTTGGTTAGCATTTGCTGGTGACTATGTGATTCTGTTATTATTATATTCTTAGTGTCTAGCCCATAACACATAAGCATTTCCTGGAATGAACGAACGAACGAATGAATGAATGAATGACAAATATGTAGCATTCATGACCTAAAGCCCATGTTTTGTCTTCATAATTCCACTGGGCATTTCCAGAATGGTTATGACTCTTAAACAAGTCAGGCTTTGTCTTTTACCCTGTCCTGGAAAAACAAAATCCAGCACTGAAATTGCCTGGACATATTTCTGAAAACATCTAGTATACATACCATCCGTAAGACATTTACGAGGCTGAAATTCTCACTCATCTTCAGTCCTCACTGAACAGCAATTTGTATATGATCGGGTATTAGTAATAAACACCCAAAGTATTATTTATGTAGCTGGACAATCTGTCATATTATTTATATAACAGAATTGCAATGGCATAAATGTTACTTAATAACAATGCATTATTAGTACTGAACACTTATACTTGCAAAATGATAAATTATGCAGGAGCCTCTGAATTCTTGAATGTAATATTGTATTAGATGGAATCTATCAAAGGTTTATGTATTTCATTCACAGAAGACTCTCAACACTTCTACTTTGGACAGGTCCAATCGTCTTACTCCAACCGATGATTAAAGCAGACTTTGTGTTGCACAGATTTAGGTGAAGTCTTTGCCAATTGCTGGGGACACCACGATTTTTCACAGAATGTCCCACCCCCTCTGCGCTCACAGAGCACTCACTTTGACGCGTACGTGAATTCCACTTCTAGGCTTCTCACAGATAGTGGAAAGTCCTGCTCACTTGCAAATGAGAATTTGCCAGATGACCACGGCATACGTTGCAGTGATTCCCACAATCTGGAAATATGTTTTCATATCGCAGAACAATTTCAAATGGCTCGGTCCTCCAAGTCAAGATTGGTTGTTTGGTACCACAGAATGCATTTCTCAGATTGAAATTTTGGAGAGGGGGCATCTAATGGTTTTCGAGCACTTACTACCTGCTCTATATTTTACTTCTTGTTTTCTTTAATCTCTGCAACAACCCTGAGGTGCAAGCATTATTACACATACTAGCCCTTATTTTAAAACTAAATGAACAATTTTAGAGTCATCGATTAATTTGCTCAAGGTCTAGGTAGGTGACAAAGTAGGGATTTGAACCCAGATCTACCTTAGGTCAAAATTTATTTTCTTTTTATTACGTGCCAAGCCCACCTGAGGCAACTCAGATTATATCTTTGTCATTCTTCCTCCTTGGGAGTATTCTACATGCTGTTTTTATTCAAGCACAAATACTAAATCACACTTCTGTTCTGGCTGATTACTGCACAGTGCTTGAGGAATAAACCATGGTGAGCAATTAAGATTCAATCTCTTCTTCCATGAACCTTATAGGATTAAAAAAAAATTTAGGTCTACTTAATATTATTCTTATGTCTTAAGGTAAAGCGGGAACTGATTGGTTTGGGCTCTGTCTCCTTAAATCCTTCGGGCCTGAGGCTGAGCCCTGCCTCCTGACCTTGGAGCACCATTCCTACCATTTTACTGAAATTGCTTTTCCCAAGGCATCCAGACCCTCAATGTAAAATGCTCAGACCTGGTCTTCTAAACCTCAGTGCTGCTTTGCTGAGTGGTAACATTTCTGTTTCCCTGTTTGGTTTACCAACTCTCTGGGATTTGCTAAGGGTCTCCTTGAATTTTCCATAAACTTTCTGCTGCAAAGGCCAATGACATCCCCGGGACCTCTAGGAGGACAGCATGCAAAGCCTATCTGCCACCTTGTGGCTGGAGCAGGAACTTCTCCCTCCTGGAATTCTGGGCCTGGGGACAACCGCCAGTGACTGGATTGGATTGGATGGTTTATTTGACTTAATTGTAACGAATTTTATTTTTTAATTTTGTTTATTCGCTTTTATTTTCTGTTATTTGTCCTCAACAAGGTGGCATTTCTTCCAACCTTCTGATCTTTTAGAAAGCCTCAGGGTCTAGGTTAGTTTAGGTCTGTTGAGGCAGTTCAAGGCTGGAGTTCTCAGTCCTCCCGTCTCTGGGCTTCCACCTACTTCTCCCACTTTGCTTCACGATAGTCCCTTAGGGAAATGCGAATTCACCTTTAGGATCAAAATGGATTCTTATAGGTAGATTTAGAAATGGAAGTCTTTAGGAAACTAAAAAACAGAGGTGCAAGTTTGGAAAATACATCTCTGTCTTCATACTTGGGATTCACCTGACTGACTGAATGCACACTGCCAATATTTAGAGCTTGTTCCAACTTATTTCTGTCTTCCTTTCTCTAAATCAGTGGTCCTCAAATTTGACTGTATTTTGGAATCCCTTGATAATTGTCATGGATAGCCAAGTTTAAGAACTACTGTCTGCCCAGAATGCCAATAAATAAATAAATAAATAATCCTATACTAAAAGGCAAGACTGTTCACTTTGATGCCCCTCCTTTTTTTGAGAGAAGACTATTAAGTAGAATAAAAAATGGAATGAAAAGATTCAAACAGGGCTATTAACCTTAGGTTAATTATTCAATAGATCTTTATACCTACTGACCGAAGCATTGTAATTCTCAGAGTTCAGCACTAGCATTTTTGTATTTCTGGAAGTTTGTGTGAGAAGAAAACTAGAGCATGTAATGGAAAAGACCTTCAGCTCTACCCAAAGTTCTCACTGAAATAGGTCTGGTGTTTGCAAGTAGAAAGAATAAAAATGGACGGCAATTCAGCAGAAGCATTGGAGTTTGGACAGGTAGACAGTGCCCTGATCTAGCTTTTGGCACCGTTGTAACATCTACGGTCTTTGTGTCCTTAACAAGCTTTGTAAGACTTGAGTGACTACAGACACTTGGCTTTTCATTTTATTGCATTTTTCAATTGAACAAACAATATGAAAAATAGATACTTATTTTGAACATTGTTTGCGTGATGGACACAAAATTGTGTGTATTGATACACGTCAGGGACACTTTCCTCCTCAAGACATCCAGGAAGTAAAGATAATGCCCGTGAGCCCCCAAATTCAGCCATAAATATAAATGATACCTATGTTTATATATGTCCACCTTTTTTACAAAGAGGACTTCATAGAGTTTGTAATATTAAATACATGCAAAATAGGAAACAGATGCTGAATCTGAAGAGTTTCTACAGTTAATGGTGACAACCAAAGAGATGGCCCCAGGTCTGGGGTCAGTAGATGGTATGCGCAAGTTAATGCAAATTGATTAACCAAAAATATGACGAATAGTACTTTTAAAACAATGCCTTAACTAAATAAACAAAACACAAATAAAAAAAGAAGTGTGGCTTTCCTCATAATGATCCAGTATATCCACGACGATTTCTGTTGAATTTTGCTCTGAAACCTGGGCAATTTAGTCATTCCATCCCAGATGCAGCATTTTGAAGACGACTGATGCTTGTTTTAGTCAGCAGGTAATTAGAATGAGATTCAATAGTTGCCCAGGCCACTCTGGGGTCTTGTGGACCCACCTATTTTTTTTCCAGAGATGAGAACTAGCTGGATCCTTCCCACTTGGTTACCTGAGAAGAGAAAGCCATGCATTTGTTTTCATTTTTAAATTTGATTTTCTGGAGAAGCAAACAGTAGAACTAAATTTTAAATTTCACCAATTTCTATGAGAACAGACAAACAGGAAAAAAAATTATAAAAGTCATAGATTATAATGTCATAGACATTTTCTGTTCTTCATTCTAGGGGATGAGGAAGGGATAGAGAAATGGACAGAAACTAAAATTTCTTGAGCACCTGATATGTTATAGTCTCTGTTCCTTGTAAGTTCCTTATATTCAGAAACTAAAATTTCTTGAGCACCTGATAGGTTCTATTCTCTGTTCCTTATAAGTTTCTTATATTCACCGTTTCATTGTACATCAACGCTTTGAAGAAAGTTGTATCATCTGTCTCCTAGATCAGGGGGTTGAATCTCAGAGAGGTTAAATAATTGCCGAATGCCCAATAGTCAGAATGTATAGCACCTTTGATTTGAAGCCAGATCTGGAGCCCCAGCCCACACTGCATTGTCTAAGCTAAACTTGACAATGGGAGATTGCCAGAATAAGACAGTGACCACGGTCCCCGCTTAAGTCTCTGCTTGTCTCAAACACTGGTGGGTCCCGAGCCGCTCCATACTGGACATGTGGCTTCTTTCTCTGTGGGGGCACACATCCTGTGCGAATCATTCCTGGGACAGGAAACCATGATCGTTTCATATTCTACCTCCGAAAACGGCCCTGCCAGGCACAGCTCAGCAGGCAAGGAGCACAGCCAGGAGGTTTGTCATCAGCCTCACTCCCTTCCAGGATAGACATATTTTCTTGTAAACCTGAGGTGTCATTATTGCTTCAGTTCCTGAAGAGCTGAAACCCATGGCAGGTGAGCTCCCATAGCAGCTCAGGTGCTTCCTCTTCCCACTCTTCGGTGACACTGAAAGGAGAGCAAGTGGAGAAAATTAGAGACTGACCTTCCTATCATTGACATGGCATTATCACTGCTTTGTTTCTACCTTAGTTCCTGCTTAACGTAACCCTCTGCTTCCCCCCCAGTGCTGTGTTTACAGATGAGTTGAGCAGAGAGAACCACATTTTCACCCTCTGCATTTTCCGTTGAGAAAAAATGATAATGAAATATTATATCTAAGTATTCCCACGAAGAATAAGGTCAGGTGAACCTGGTGAAAGAACTTCATGGAGGGAAAGGGACCTGATGGGTGTTGGCCCTACACCATGGGTAGACAGTGCTGTGTGCAGAGGGCACCCACCTCCCACGTGGGAGTGCGCAGCAGGGCACCAGCGGGAGTCTGGGCCATACAGTGTTCAGACGCTCTGAACCCAAACTAAGAGTACATAGTCTAGTAAGTTTTAGGTAATTTTCTTTTAATTTCAGAAAGGCAGTACTTTTTAAAGATTCTATTCATTACCTTTTTATTAAATTTATTGGAGCAACATTGATTAATAACATTATATGTCGTTGTACAGCATACATCAGGTATACAGCATTATAATATGAGCCGTCTATACTTGATTGCGTGCTCATCACTCAAAGTCTAGTTTCCTTCCATTATCATGCATTTGACTCCCTTTACTCACTTTGTTCTCCTCCATGCCCCATCCCCTCTGGCAACCACCATTCCATTATCTGTATCTAGCAGGTTTTTCTGTTTGGTTGTTCCTTCGTTGCTTTTTGTTTTATATCCCACATATGAATGGGTTCTTGCTCTTCTCTATCTGACTTATTTCACTTAGCTAATACTTTCAAGATCCATCCATGTTGTCAAATGCTGTGTTTCATCTTTTTGTGGCTGAGTTTACTCCACTGTATATGTATGTACCACTTCTCTATCCATCCATCCATCGGAGGACACTTAGGTTGTTTTCACGTCTTGGTTATTGTACATGACACTGCAATGAATGTAGGGGTACATATATCTTTACAAATCAGTGTATTCATATTTTTCAGATAATTACTCAGAACAGCAATTTCTGGGTCATATGGTAGCTCTATTCTTAATTGTTTGAGGAACCTCCGTTCACTGCTTGTGGGAATGTAAATTGGTGCAGCCACTATGGAAAATATTTTATTTTTTTAGAGGAGTTGTGGCTTCACAGCAAAATTGAGAGGTGGGTACAGTGGTTTCCTATACAGCTCTTGATCCCCCACATGCATAGGCCCCCATTATCAACATTTCCTGCCAGAGTGGCACATTTGTAACAATTGACAAATCTACATTGATAAGTCATTGTCACCCAACGCCCACAGTTTACCGTTGGGATCACTGTTGTAGTTGTATATCTTATAGCTTTGGACCAATGTGAAGACATGCGTCTACCGCCATGGTCTCGTACAGAGTGATCTCCCTGTCCTCACACGCTCTGTGCTCCATCTATTCATCCTCTACCTAACTCCTGGCGACCACTGATCATTTTCCTGTCCCCACAGCTTTGCTTTAATTTGCTGTTATTTTCACTAAGCCATGTAATGTCATTCATCTTTGGAACTCCCCTCCTTCTTGGCTCCCTGTCGCTTTTAGAATAAAGTTCAAATCCTTAGTCCACAATGCTCTTCACAGCCTCACTTCTTATTACTTTTCCAGTCTCTTCTCCTGGAATTTCTGCACGTGCTTGGACCATAAGGAAGCATTCTAAATATAAAAGAATTTTCTTACATCTTACTTTTTTTATGTGTTCTCCCGTGAACAAAAGCATGAAACGCAAATCAGCCTGCACCCATGTAATGAATGCCTTGCCCCATTATTACGCAACACTTGGTTTATTCTTCACGGAGCCCGGGTGCATTTTTCCTCTGGATGTGACCAAGTAATAAAACCACAGTGGTTTTTGTCTTCTTGGGAGATTTGGATGGACAGCGACAGGTTTTAGATCTGAGTAAACAGTGACTTTTGCAAATACACATTCTGAATTATAAATTGTTCTAGACTGGGATAGGACAACAGAATTGATAGACTTGGATTTCCCCTGTCTCTTTCTTTTTCTTTTAAAATTTTGCTAACTCATTTTTTCCCCCTAAGCTTGTGTACATGTAAGCTCTTTCGGGAAGCTTTCCCTTGCATGTCCCATGGGATTGAGATGCTCATCAGGTAGCATGCAGAACATTCTGTGCAATCTCCGTTATAGAACTTAGCATCCCATAGAGAACACACTGGTTTCCTTGTTAGATTCTCCCATAGTCGGAAAGTATGTGTAGAGTTTTTCTAGTTCCTGCCAAATCCTGGCACACCGAAAACATTCAATAAAATGTTTATTGAATTGAATGTTGATATAAAGATTATCTTGGGTGGGTTTCATTGGATTTGTCAGAAAAGAGGTCAAACTTAATGTAAGAATTTTAAAGATATTTTGGAAACATTTCCCACTTTCCTAAGTTTATAATATTACGTTACTATGTTGCTTGCTTCCCTATAAAAGCAAAAATTATGTGCAAACTCGTTTGACTTTAAGTGCTGGAATATTTAGCTTTCCCTTGGGAGAAGCTAGGAGATTAGAATTGAGAAATATGTTTTGAAAAGAAGGAGTCCTGGGACCATCGGTGTCTGAGAGGCAGCCCACTGACCTTGTCAGTCTGCCCTTTGTTGGAGAGGGCGGCCTGGTACTTGACTCAGAATTTACTCAGGCTGACTCCCTCCACAGTGACCTTTTTGGAGAAAGAATCTCTGTGATGACCATTGACTTTGTCCAGGTTCTCGAACTTGATAAATGTGGGTAAGAATGTGGCTGATCAATGAGTGTTGAACAAAAGGCAATGGATTATTCAAGACTGTGATTATTCAAGATTGTGATTGATAAGATTTGGCTACTTCTTAAATTTAAAAAGGTATCAAATAATTGTAATCAAAAGGAGAATTGTACAGCAGATTTATTTAAATTCCTGATTTTCTTAAAGTTCCACTGGAGTTGGATACAAAGAAAAGTCACGGATTATTTGGTATTGAGCTTACAGAGAGTTAAACATTCCTTTTTTTTTTTTTAACTGCACTGTCTGCGTAAACTGCCCTTAACAAGATCATTTTTGTACATGAAATTTTGCGCCTCATTACCCCTAATTACATCCTTTAGAAGACATTCTTTCAAAATGCATGGTGAACAATGTGGACTAGAAAATACTTATCTTTCTTCTGTTCCTGTTAATTGTTGAGTCTTATTCTTGCATCTGACTTCAGCGTTTATCTCTTTGTATTCCAAATGAAACATTTTATTTTCTCACCTAAACTTCAGAGACTTTTCTTATGGGGAACAAGGAGAAAAACATACCATTTTAATGAATACTCAAGACACGGTTTTCTTTCTACTTCTGTGGCGCGTCTTTCTGCCTTGCTTACAGCACTTAACATATTCTACTGTATCATCTTACCTATTTTGGCTGAAACAATACATTTCCTAAGAACAGAAACAATACCTTAGATTTCTTGAATCCTTATAGTAGCTAAATTGGTGCTTTGAGAAGAAAAGACATCCAACAAATCTTTGTTGAGTAGAATGACAACAAACAAGTTTCATGTCTTGCCAAGCATCCTATTTTAGCTTCAATATTAACAAGTGTAAGAAATGCTCGTCTACTTTGAGATCATTCTGCTCCTTTTCTCCTCTAGCTGATCATTTACTACATTAAGCCATTTACAGTGTGTAACCATTGCCCATGTCAGTCTAACAAATATTTGAAGATAATTATATTATGCTTCTGAATATTTTTCTATACCCTTATCCTCTCCGCCAGTTTCTTCATTTTTCTCTTAAATTAAATTATCCTGGTTGCTCTTCTCTGAGCATGCTCTTGTATATATCTGTTAAATATATCTTAATAAGTAGAAGTCAAAATTGGATGTACTTCTCTGAAGTTATTCATTCAGCTAAAGTAAATAGAAGTATCATTGATATTACTCTGATACAATTTTTCTGCTAATGCTACTAATACTATCCATACATATTTGGCTACTTTGAAACCACACCACTGTGGTAAATTAAAATGATTTTATTTTTAATAGAAACCCTACCTTCGCTTGGTCACCACGATTTTATTTTTGTAGTAAGGGGAGACACCAAATATAGGATTTTATAATATGTTCTTTATTATATAAATATTATAATATAATATTTATAATAGATTATAAAGTCATATATATATGCTAATAATTTGGGGATGCTTATTTTGCAACAGGTATTTTACATGTATTACCTAATCCTCACAGCCATCTTATAATGCAAATGCTAGTATTGCTCTCATTCCACAAATGAGGATATTAAGGCTTAGGGAGATGAGCCCGCAGTTGGCATCTGAATCCTGGGCCCTTGACAACTTCTTCCCAGTCAGCTCTCGGCCTGATGAAATGTTCTTAGAGTCAAGCTGTGTCCTCCTTTCACCGCTTATCTCATAAACATCATGGCACCAGGAACATGGTTAGTTGAACTAGATACACTCGGTCCGGAAGGCTTCCAGACGGATGTGAGTGTGTTCTGTAGCAAAAGCTGTGCCACTGGGGTGAGGGAGGGGCTCCTCCTTTTCTCTCCTGTTAATATAGAGCGTCTTCTGGTGGCAATCTCCTCTGTTCCTGAATCTACTGTAACTCTTAGCATTTTTATTCCTAAGAGGAAAAGTCTAAGCCGAGACCCACATCTCGGTACGAATAGCTGTGGACAGGCGGGATCTTGAATGTTTTCTCAAAACTAGGCATTTGGTAGTTACCCTTTACATTCAAAGGTAGGGAGAGCCTGTGCTAATGCCACATGGTGTCCCCTTCTTGGGTGGAAAGCACTGTGTTTAGATCATCTTGCGAAGAGTGCTGATTCACATATCTTACACTTTTTGTGAGGTATCAAGGGTGCTCCCATTCCTTGATCATTTGCAAAGTATTAAATAAAATCCATTGGGAAATATACTCGTAGAACAGGGTTGGATTCACGCTATTTAGAAACTGGAGCTGTAAACGGAGGATTGACCATTAGCACGGTGTTGGGTAAGAATAAAGGGCATCCCCTCATGCTCAGACCACGTGGCCATGATGGTCAGTCCACCTTTCCATTGAAGTTTCATTCCTAGTATCTTCAGAGGTATCAGGCTCCGTGTCCAAAGTCCCCAGAGCTCCGGACTTAAATCCTAAATGCCCACGTCCCTTGTCTTGCGTATCTGTCATAAAGGAGTGTACCTGCTTTGTAAGGTTGGTTCTGACGAGCCCTTTCACTTCTGATGCCCAATCAGTCAGTTCCTACCAGGTGCCAAGAACTGGGTTTATGTTCTAATCACAGACTTCAGCTCACCCTCTCTCAACTCTAACACTCAGAATGGTCCTTTAACTTCTCCATCAAGCGGGGAGAACAAACAAGCACATTTCTCATAACCAGTTTCTTTACCATTCTACTCGCAGCTAAAATCTCCTTCTCTGTGGGGAGAGAGAGAGAGAGAGAGAGAGAGAGAGAGAGTTTGTGTGTGTGTGTGTGTGTGTGTGTGTGTGTGTATTTGAAAATGAAAAGGAAATGTCAGAGGAAGGAACTGTGAGTTGACCAGTGGCCCAGATACCGAATGTACACAAAGGATTTAAGAAAGTGCTGAGGCTTAGGCAAGAGAAATCATCCTAACGATGTGCATTTCTCCTGCACAAATGAATTAGGCTGGAGCCGGAGCCCCGTGGTGAGTGACCCCGGGTCATGCCCATGACCTCACGTCCCTCCCACGGTCCATGTGCCGGCCTGGCTGAGGCTTTACCAAACACCTGGAGACTTTCAATTCCTCATTTCTAGCTTGTGTGATTTATTAACAGCTCCGCTAATGCCTATAGAATGCAACCCCAAATTACAGCAGTGGATGGGGCTGAGTGCTGCACAGCCCACGCTATTCATGGTGCAGCATATCTTCAACTGACTTGATCATTTTTGAATCATCAGCTCCATCTTTATGTTAAATTAACAATTTAACAGCTGCTTTCATCAAAGTTCTTTTGTGTCTATCAACACGATAGTGTCTTTTTTTTTTCTTAAATGCAATTTCCAAGATCATTTCTGTGTCTTTTCAGTCTCAGATTACTGATTTGCATGTTTGCTCAATTTGTATACGAATGTTCAGGCATTTATACACCATTTAGGGAGCATGAAACACCCTCCAAGCTCTGGAGGATAATTTGATCCATCTTACCATTCACTTACTAAAATTTCTTTTTCATTAAGGACAGGTGATGAATGAATGCAATAAAATATGACTGAGAATAGGTATACTGGTTCCCAAATAAGAAACATTCTAAAGCAAAAGAACAACCAAGGGTTTCATTTTCACATGATTCTAAAAAAGTGGGAATACTGAAAATGTGGTCAGACTTTTCAAAGTAGGTACTTTTTTCATCTTTTATATTAGTCAGGTCAGGCTGTTATAACAAAACGCCACAGAATAGGCACTTAAATAGCAGAAATCTATTTCTCACAGTTCTGGAGGCTGGGAAGTCCAAGATCAAAGTGCCATCTAATTTGGTTCCTGGTGAGGGCCCTTCTTCTGGCTTGTAGCTGACCACCTTCTTGCATGTCCTCACATGTCTTTCCTCTATTTGTGCACCTACACACACACACACACACACACACACACACACACACACACACACGGGAGCAGGCAAGAAAGAGAGACAACTCTCCAGTGTTTCTTTCCCCCCCCCAGTGTTTCTTTTTTAATCCCTGCAGGAAAGCTCCACATTCATGATTTCATCTGAACCTCATTATTTCCCAAAGGCTCAATCTCCAAACACTATTTTAGGGCTTCAGCATATGAATTTTAGGGGGGCACGATTTAGTCTACGGCACCTCTCATATATGAAGGAATATTTTAGCTTTACATACAATGCACATAAAATTTTCATTATATTCTAGAACTGCAACATAGAATAATACGACCTGAATATCATGGCTTCAAAAGAAAGAGTGCCAGTCTAGCCCTTTAAGCAATCTGCTAAGCAGGAGCTGTTCACACTTGACTATTGCTGGAATTCTGGGACCAGACATTGCAAGAAGAGCCGGGAAGATGGAAGGAGAGGAGGAACAGAATTCCCAGCATCGTCCCTGAGGGATGAACTGGAGGCACGGGGCAGGGAGCAGGGGTACCAAAAGCTGACAGCAATCCCAAAAGACCAAGGCAAGTTGATCAGCGGGGGATACGTGGGGACAAACTTGAAATGAGAACAGGCCTGAGACCCTAAATAGCTTTTGGCCAACCATAGCTTGATTTATCAACTACTGATGCTAGATAAGGACAAACTTGTTCATCTGACTTAAAGCATCTGAAGCAGTGTGGACTCAACAGATCCCCAAGGGGTAAGAAAGCCAGCGACGTGGGTGACAAAACACAATGGCTCTCAGAGCTTTGGATAGTGAAGTTCACCATAGGACCTGTATTGGTTTCTATTTCTCACCACAGTGTTGCAAGCTTTTTAGAACAGGGCTTTGTCATACCGTTTTCTGTCCAGTCCCCTGCATAGTACATGTTGGTGCATAATAAATATCCAATGTGTGTCCACGTTTCTTGTACATGTTCTTGTAAGTCTAAGTCAGGTTCACAAGTGAACTTTACTAAGAAATGTAGCATTTTAAGTAATTCTCAAGGTCTCATATCAAGGGGCCAATAAGTTTCAGTCCTTTCTTTAGAATCACTTTTTTTAATTTATTTATTTTTAAGATTTTTTTTTTTTTTATTGGGGAAGGGGAACAGAACTTTATTGGGGAACAGGGTGTACTTCCAGGACTTTCTTTTTTCCAAGTCAAGTTGTTGTTCTTTCAATCTTAGTTGTGGAGGGTGCCGTTCAGCTTCAAGTTGTTGTCCTTTCAGTCTTAGTTGTGAAGGGCGCAGCTCAGCTCCAGGTCCAGTTGCCATTTTCTAGTTGCAGGGGGCGCAGCCCACCATCCCTTGGGGGACTCGAGGAATTGAACTGGCAACCTTGTGGTTGAGAGCCCATGTGGGAATCGAACCGGCAGCCTTCGGAGTTAGGAGCATGGAGCTCTATCAGCCTGAGCCACCGGGCCGGCCCTAGAATCACTTTTGATTCCAGGAGGGAATAAGCTAGTCCAGCTCTGGGCTCCTCGGGGAGAGGCCTTGAATGGAAAGAGGAAGGCACAGGTGGTTCCAAATATATATATATATATATATATATATATATATATATATATATATATATATATTTTTTTTTTTTTTTTTTAAGATGCAAAGAAAGCAGAGGCCGATGATAGACCTTTCCTATTGTCCAAGTCTTGGCAAGGTTCAACTGGCATTTTATTAGCAATTCAGACACTGATTTTTGTTTCAGAAGAGTCCATTTGGGGATAATGAGCTTTGCCAAAATTTTTGCATCGATCTAATATCACTAGTCCTCCTGTCAGAAACAATTAGAAGAATAAAGAAGCCATTGAGGGAACAAAGGAAATTAACACGTATTTTGGAGACAACACAATTTCTGGACAGTGATGGGGTTTTATATAGATCTCTGGGGTTGGATGGAGCAGGTAGATTGGCCTGACAGCTGCCGGCCGACACTGGGTGTTTCTCTTCATATAGGCTGGCAGGCACGTGGCATGCTCTCTCTGAGACATCTGCAAGTCCGGGATGAGGAAAGTGTGTGTAACTGTTACTGCATTTCAGACAAAAGCTGACATGAAGGTCCTGGTAGTTAAAAGAGGGACTATTTGATTTCCAAAGTCTGAGCTAACCCATTTCTCCAATCTGTCAGTATTCCAGGAGCCAGAGATCACCAGTTCCCCAAATGGTAACTATTGACGGGCTCCATCAGAATCATTGGGTCCACCCAGCCCAACCAAATCACTCTCACCAGGGTGGACCTATTTTACCAGGTTGTCCAGGTGAGTCCAGTGCACACCCAGGTTTAGAGAAAACTGTTACACAACCTAACCTGCCTGGCAACTTCAGAACTGTGGTTCTACAACTTTGCTTCCTAGTAGAATCATCTGGGGAGCTTTTAAAGAGCCTGATATCCAGCCCACACTCGGTACCAATTAAATTGGAATCTAAGAGGTTGGGACCAACTCATCACCATTTTTAGATCCTAGCAGGTGTTCCAATGTGCAGCGAGTATAAGAACCACTTTTCCGTTGGAGTAAAATGTGCAAGGCTAAGGGTGCTTCCTGGCTGCACTTAAGAAGCTGGATAGAAGTGTAATCTCACAGCTCTGCACTCCAGAAAACTCCCCAGGGATGGCTTTGCAGCAGCTGATCTTGCTCATGCCATTCAAACTGGCAAAAGACCACCTGGCACCAAATGGAAATTATTAATCTATGAAAAAAATATTGCAGAGGCAGCAGGGGATGCTGTGAAGTGTGCCAGGTTCAGGGTCTGGAGGGCTGACTCTGTTGTGTGTCACCTGGAACAATCCTGAACAAGTGATGTGATTACTCTGAACTGTAGCTTCCTTACCTGTGAAGTGGGCGTGACAAGCCCAGCCTGGCTGCATCGTTGCTATTTCGTCCTGTTGAAGGAACTGACCTATTCAAACGTACACAGTGCTTCTAATTAGAATTGAGGGACTATTTGGAATTCCCTACTTAAATCTGGAGTCAAATCTTCATTGATTAACACTTCTCAAAGCCTTTAGAAGGCCAGTGGTGCTAAACATGTTCTTTTGTGTTAGAATAATTTTGCATCACTTTTTCATAACTGGCCCACAGATTCTATGGCATTGGTACTTGTTTTGTTTTCTTTTCTGTTGCTGCTGGTTATTAGGGAAAAGGAGGACCTTTGTTGCCTAGGTATCGGATAAAGTCCAGATCCATCTGGAAACCATTTGGAGTTCACGGGCAAATGAAGTAGGTCATAAAATACTAAGAACTCAAGAGAAAAAAAAATAAACTACGAAGGTTGAATTAGGAGTTAAGGTCTCAGCTCTTATCTTTCTTAATAATGCCTCCTCTGCTTGTCATGGCAACCACATGTGATGTGAATTGTTATGGCAAAGGGAGAGGACTGTAAAATACGGCGGTGGAAGCAGGTATTTTTGTGACTTGTGAAAACATGAACCAGAAGGTGTCTGCAAGATCACTGGTGTGAGTCAGAGGTATCCGGGTCCACTCAGATTTTGGAGGCATGCTGCTCCTTAGACCCAAAATTGTTGGTGTCTCAAAAGGGGAGTTCTGGTGTTGGTGACTAAAAAGGCACTTACCCTGGTCCCTGACATATTCTGTGTCCCTTAGCTAAATATGAACAATATGAATGAGCATATACACTCCAGGAGAAAAATACTACTTAAAAAAATAAGCAAGAAAAGGAAGCTTCCCTGATCAGTAGAGAAAGAGAGCAACGGGAGTCGGATCCTTTTTCAAGGGCACCTGCTCTGCTGTCATTCGATGGTGGCACGTTTTCCTCTTGTAATAACCCCTGGGTCTTCCTAGGTGATTACAAATACAAGGGTGATCCGTTTGCACAGACTAAGACCTCATTTAATTGTTGAAAAATTAGCAAAAGTTGAAATTCCAGGACTCATAGCAACCTGATGACTTGTCAAAGGGCTATTTTTTTTTTGCTTGTTACCTTGATCCTTGGCTTGAAAACATGGGCACCTGAGTTCAGTTTTTCTCACATTAACTTCAGCTTTCTTTTCAATTGTGTGATTTCAGCCCTCCTTCTGCTGGTGAGATGAATTCTCTCAAAATCCAGACTATCTGCACATTCCACTTAACTAGGGGAGGAACGGTAGACGCAGGAATTTTCCCAGCACTAGGTTATTTTCATGAAGAGCCAGGGGCAGGTTTCTCACCCATTTCAATTTCTCTGAGGACTGAAGAGGTAGGCTGTGACGCGGTCCGGCTAGGCTGTGGCCAGCTCCAGGCTGATGGCCTCACTTCGTCATCCCCCATGGTGATGCTACTCTATTCTGTGATAATGGACATGAAACAGCACACTGACACGAAGTAAGGCAGACGTTGCTCATAGAAGCTTGACAAGCAATGCACATTCTACTTGCAGCGGTCTGTGAAAACAACC
The DNA here is from genome assembly GCF_004115265.2 of Rhinolophus ferrumequinum. Taxonomy (NCBI): domain Eukaryota; kingdom Metazoa; phylum Chordata; class Mammalia; order Chiroptera; family Rhinolophidae; genus Rhinolophus; species Rhinolophus ferrumequinum. Next base: position 68,076,827 of record NC_046296.1, read on the forward strand.
TAGGAAATGTCCACCAGATCTGAGTGTGATTCTCTTGAGTTCAGTAGCAAAATCACAACTTGTAAATTCCTTGAAAGAGAGGAACTATAGATACGTGCATGGCCGGTTAGGAGGCTTTAGGCCTGTTAAGAATTTAATAATGGGTCTTCCATTGGTCTTTTGGTTGGTGTTGCCCAGATTCCATCACCTAAATCTCCCTTTATGAGGTTTGAGCACCTATGTCATTTAGACAATCTCAATGAGGACAGGAATTTATTGGGAGTTTTAGCCCCAGTAGCCGTTGGGTGTAGAAGTCAGGCTTGTTTTCATCAACGTCCTGGTGTCTTTGAATTGAGGCTAAGCTCTTAGCACTGGGGTGGCACCTGTCCTGCTGCCATAGTCCATGAGCTTGGAACCAAGCTTTGTTTTCTGCCCTTTTGTCTGGGGCCACTAAATCTTAGTGTTTTGATCATTTTTTTCTGATGTCTACATCTAGCTTTTATGTTGCTGTGAATGGAGGTACTTTCAAATGCACATGCCACCCCATACAAGTTTGAATATCGCCTCTTCCTTGTATGCCCTCGGTCCTACCCCATCAGTCGGGATGGATCCAATGAGACACACAGACCTGCTGCCTTAGCCCCACCTTGCTGCCCCCTGGGGAGTGTGGTCAACAGATGGCCCCAGCTCTACCCTCAGGGTTGGCTTCATCTGAGGAGAGCCTCCTTCTCTGCGTCCTGTCCTTCCCAGGGCAGCCCACAGCCAGTGGTTGAACAGTCAGGTGTGAAGGTCCAGGTAGTCCAGCAAAATGGGGACCCTTGTCCAGTGCTCCCTGTGGGCCTGTCCAATGCTGTGCTGAGTTACGTGGGGTTCACTCTCCTCAGCCTGGGTCTGCTCCTGCCCTTCCTTTTCACACGTGATGATCCCTAATAAATACCTTGTACTCCAAACAACTCTGTTGCTTCCAGAACACAGCGTGTGCTAGCATTCTTCTCATATTGATTCTGTGTCCAAGCCAGGCCTTCTCGTCCTCAGAACGTTAGTCACAGGATTCTAGTTCTTTCTCAGGGACCCGTGGCTAGCAGGAGCAGCTTCTCCAGAGTCTCCTACATCAGGGCCAGGGGTGAAGCCCATGCGGGGGTTGCAGGTACCCTTGTCTACCTGGGCCCAGGCAGCAGTACCTCCCCTCTCAACCCGAACAACAGCCCGCCCAGCCACGACAGACCCTCCATGCAGCACAAAGGGCCTTGCCCTAACTTATTCTGTTCTTACTTTCTGTCATAACATACACCACCTTTTCATGAAACTAACAGAGAGAAAGGGTCATCTTTTATGCACACAGGAAATTCCACCTCTTCTTTGTTCCTAAATTATGAATTTTTGGACAGAATTTACCAACATTTGACTAGAGTCCTGGATGTACCACGTATCCCTTGAGTAACATTTCTTTTTCTCTCAGGTTTTCATCTCGAAAATGAAACAATCATAGCTAACTTACCTCCTTAATGGGCTGCTGTGCGAGGCACTATTTAACAGAGAATGAAGAAAAGCATGCACAAACATTTTACAAGCTGAGACATGTTATAACCGGGAAAAAGTATGGCGATGATGGTTAATATTTCATAATTATTGTGTAGTTGTTGCTTAGACACTATTGGAAACTAGTCTCGTTTTCTTTTCCAGTTCCATTTGTGGCTGGTGGCTGACATTTACAAGATGGCTGTGACAGGGTGCAGCTTTTGCTGGCGGACTGAGCTCTGAGCCAGCCCCGGCTTAAGTGGCTCATATGGTGATTGATCCCTTGACCTTGGGCTCGTTAACTTCATCCTCTGGTGAAAGGGAGAAACCAGCTATAAGGCACCCTTTGTTAGCACACTTTTCTTTGTATTTCTGAGGGTCAGAAGCACTGGTGCCCAACTTGCGAGTATAATCTGAAGTATATTCTCTTTGCTGGGTGGTTTCCAGGGGGTCCACAAAATTCAGTTTTACAAGTAAGTAAAGTGACAGCAGGACAGAAACGTGAGGCAAGCATGATAATTCTTCTTAGTTGATGAGACCAGGTTAATACAAATAAGAAGCATGATGCTTCCCGACTCTGAAAGAAGCAAATTACATGACTGTACGTCTAATCCCATAACCAAACAGGCGTCTTCCTCCAATGTCAGGGGCCTGGAGACTTCTAAGTAGTACGGTTCTCGCTATTCTTCAAGCTAGAACTTTACAAACATTTCTAGGTTCAGGTGGCAACGTTATCCTTCTGTTCTGGGCGAGCCATTATGAAATGCGAGGGAAATGCGGAGGTTGCAGCGAAGAGTGGTGGCTTTTCTTGTTTTGGTGAAACCTAAGATTCTTTTTAAGAAACACATAGGGAACACCTACTCTGCCGGCGCCCTGGGGACACAGACATGAACTCGTTCACGCGTTTTCCCCCCAGACTGCATCCGATATCAGTTTTCTAGGGGACAGTGTTTGCTGAGGGCGGTGGGGTCACCCGTTCCATCACCCCGCACATCTGGGCAGGCACTTTACTCACAGGGCAAAGGGCATTGTCAGAAAGAGGTGGTCGGAGGGTCATGGAAAGACAGATTCCCTGGGCTTCTGGTTGGCTTTTTTCCTGGATGGACTGTTTTGGACACGCAGGTTCCCGTCCCCCTCCGGCCCTTGTTCTCCTGCACAGCGTCCTCTGTCTGGACTGTCTGATCAAATACACGGCTCTCATCACCCGGCTTCCCGGCGGATCTGCAATGAGGAACCAGAAACGTGTATGTTTCAGTCTTCCATTTATTTCTTTTTTATTTCCAATCTCTGTACATAGGCATTATTGGTAAAATACAATCAAAATGGAATGTATTGAAAATTCAGATTTAGATACAACGACAAAGCACAAGCTCTGTCGTCATCCTTACCCTGATTATTATTGGATTTAAGGGACAAATTCATCTGGTTCCGTACTTCCTGCGGACCCCCTGCCCTTGCAGCCGAGGCCCCGCCCCACGCGGCCAGCGCCGGTCCTGGGCCAGAGCACATGCCTTCCACTGTTCACACTTACCCTTCCTTCCTGACAACCTTTGGTCTCTGAGTAGTTTGCCCAGCAGAGGAGGAGGGAAGAAGTGTGAGGCAGTGGAGAGCATATGGACAGTTCAGACTCAGTAAAGATCGAATATCGTGCAATCGCCAGGGAAATAGAAGTTCTGGCAGGGGTTGCTGCAGGTCTGAGAGAAACGTGTAGGAGACATCCTGTGAAAGCTCCAAATGTCAGGGCGACATTCTCTTTGCTCTGAATTTGGAAGCATTGGTGAGATTAAACATTGTTTTCCTGAATATGAATTGAATACGTACTATGACAGCAAATGTGGAAAAACTCAGACAGGGGTAAATAAAAATCCCTTATAAGAACACCATCAAGAGACATAAATTATTTGGAGAATTTCCCTTTAGGTCCTATATTCCATGATGTTTTAAAATACTTGGTAGCACATGTAATACATACGATTTTTCAACTTCTCTGTTAAAAGTGTAAAATAAATGATTCCCTGTGTTATTAGTTTGTCCTTTTAACCATATTTTAATGAGTAAATATCGTTACAGTCATCTATGAATCACAAATTACTTAATCGTTACCTCATTTGTGTGATATTTACATGATTTCCACTTTACTCAAGTGCATCACCTTGGACAAATATTTCCCTTTTTTTGGTGTGTTTCTTTACGGGAATAATAAAGGTTTGGACTAGAATAGTATTTTCCAAATAGAGTTCTACAGAATAGAAAATTTTAAAGAAAGTAACAGCTATGTTGTGACAAAGAATTTGTATACGTAAATTTAGGAAGTGATTAACACTACCTTTTAAAGATACACAATAAAGATTCTGATAATCTTTCTGAACATAATGTAAACCCATCATAGGCCTTCTTTAAAAGTCACAGAAGACTTTATTACTCAGTCACCTACTAACCTCATATAAAACTCAATGAGGGGAACGTGGAACTAAATGGTTTATGAAACGTCTTCCTGCTCTAAGGTTCTGTGATGTTGAAGTACATCGTGAAGCTCTTACCACCCTTCAACATCTCTTTAATTATTTACTAAATCTGTGTATAGCCTTCCATATCTGAAACTGAGTGAAGGAAGCTTACGACAAAAGGCCTTTAAATAAGGCTAAATATCAACAACAGACTAATTTATCTCTGAACATGAATTAGAATGTCAATTTTTTTGGCCAGTCAGCTAGTTAACTACTAAAGCTCTGGGCCAATAGAGCCAACTGAGTTTGGAGAGAAAGGCTGAAGTCACATGAGACCTGTCACTGGGCGTGGAGGTGGGAAGAGGGGTGGTTGGAGGGAGTTGGCACAAGAGACTCCCCAGGTGGCAGAGAGCATGAGCCCCTGCAGGGTACTCTGAAAGGAAGCAGAGGGTGCCAAGCGGGAGGGACAGCCGACTTCCAGCCTCCTCGACAACTTTGCTTGGGGCTGGCTTTGTATGTGTGTAAATCATTCAGATAATTGCTGTAATTCTGTGCTTAGCTTGGCTGCTAAGACCCTTGGTTCATGAATATTCATGACATCTATCCACACTCCACTATTACTTAGATTTTCCTAGACAGCTTTCATGCTGAGAGTGCCAGCGTGTTTGTGCTGGGGATGGTGATGGTAATGATGTCTTGTCTGGGTTCAAACTGCCCTGTGCTCACTCATCCAGGTGATGACAGGAAAAGGCACTCTTGCATAAGCCGGCCTTGCTTCTCCATAGATCTGGGTCTTAAACTTTGATTATTTCATTTATTGTTTACTGTGCACTTTACCAGGTGCTGGGGCTCTGGCACAGGAGACAGGTGAGTACCAATCTCTAAATGGTTGCATGATCTGGCCAGCAAGATCGGCTTATGGAGAGAGCATGAAAGAGTAACGAGAGCTACTAAGGGGCTGCGCTCAGAGCACTATAGCTATGAAGAGTTTAGAAGAAGTGCATGAAACCCAGTTTGGGAGTGGGGAAAATCAAGATGGGAAAGAAGTGGCTTCTCACAGGATTCGAAGACCTAAGTTGAGCCTTAGAATTACATCATGTAACTAGTATACACTCATTGCAGAAAACATGTATAATAAAATGGAAAGGAAAATTATCTGCAAATTTTCACCGTTTTGTCATATGTACTTGCAAACTTTTCACTGAGTGTATTTCTGTTTAACAACAACAAAAAAATCATGAAGTACATAGAGTTTTATAACCTACTATTTTCAACTAAGCAAATATTTGAACTAAATCATGAAGAGTGAGTAAGAAGTTCCCGGATAAAGGAGGGTCAGGGTGTTGTTGGTTTACGCAGAGGAAGCAGCAGAGGGTGCTGACCTGTGAGCCTCACAGGTCTTGGGTCTGAATGAAGCCCAGAGCTCCAGGTGAGGGAGACCTGGACAGGAGGTGGGGGGCAGGACAGTGCGTTGTGTACCTGGCTAAAGGCTGAGAAGTGGGGGCTTCATCCTGAGGGGAGGGGCAGCCACTGAAGGGTGGTAAGGGGGAGCAGAGCGATCTGGAAAATCATTCTAAGCATGGCAGTGGAAGGCTTGTGACTGAGGCCACAGAGAGGACGATGAAGCCCTGAGCACAGCCAGGCGGGGCAGGAGCCAGTCACACACAGACAAAGCACGTGCTCGTGTGGGGGTTGGTGCCTGGGCTTTCTAAGTACGGCTTCTCCTCCACCTTCCCCAACAGATGAGACTTTAAACATCTTAGCACCTCACAGTTCAGCACAGAGATCCATTTGGTTTGTGAAGCTCAAATCTCAAGACTAAAAAGGCAAACCAGTTAAAAACTGTGTATCCATCGAAGCCACAATTCAAATTATTCTACAAGGACCATCTTGCCCACCATTATCATTGGGACACTCTCTCGGGCTATTACACTCATGCCTGTTGGGCATTACAATGAACATTTATGGGGGGGAAAACATATAGTAAACTTGGTATTAAGTCTGGGGCCAAAGTCGGGGGGTAGGTTAGATCATTTCTGCTTAGTTTCATCCACACTCCACTGTTTGAGAAGGAGTAGGCATGCATTTCTAATAAAAGAATAACAGTATCGTCAAGGGTTTTTTTTTTTTTTTCACTTTTCTTTCTTTCTTTTTTAACCCAGAAAATGATCATTTTGATTTGGGACACACTTAGATGGAACAATGTACAAGGCATAGTACCTGATTGGCTATGACAGGGAGGTAAAGGGAAAAGCATATGGGTGACTCCTTGGTTTCTGTGCTCCACAGGGGTGTCAGTTGTAATGGGGAATGTGAGAAGAGGAGATGCAGAAGGCAGCAGGAACCTGGGATGAACTTGAAGTGTCTTCACATATCTGAGTTGGAGATGCAGAGACGTTATAGGGTGTCTTTGTCTGGATTCCAGACGAAAGAATGTGTTGGAAATTTTCATGTACTGGCCATATGTTGTCATTGAAGTTCTGGGGAAGGACACAATCCTGCAGAGAATAGAGTGCCAAAAGCAGAGAGCACCTAGGATTGAGACTTAGGAAAACCAATATTTAAAGGGCAGATAAAGAACAATTAACTGGTCAAAAGGAAAAGCAGTGGTGGGGGCTGAGACCAGGAAGCCACTTTTTAGACAAAGGAGTGTTTCCGGAAGGATGAACAGTCAGCTGTGGGTCAAACTTCAGCCATGGGTCAAGTCGGCCCACTGTTTGTTTTTGTACATAAAGTTTTATTGAGACAAAGCCACATTTGTTATTAGGTTGGTGCAAAAGTAATTGTGGTTTAAAAGGTTAAAAGTAATTGTGAAAACCGCAATTACTTTTGCACCAACCTAATAGTTTATGTACTGTCTATGATGGTTTTCTAGTTACAAATAAACAGTTGTGATATAGACTATGGCTTCAAAGCCTAAAGAGTCCCTATCCAACCCTTTACAAACTTCTGTATTATAAAGATAAAAATCAGCCCTTAATTTGTTTGTGTGTCTGTTAGGTGCTTGTTACAAATTAGCAGCGATACCTTGGTAGAAGTCAGGCTAACCTGCTATATGCCAGAGGCAGCTGTTTTCCTAAAGGCATACAGGTACCAAACTCCACACATAGCAACATTCCTATGGCACAGGTTTTGCTTGTAATGAGGAGACGTGTATTCTAGTTTACGCTACGCCCCACCCCATTCTGTGTATTGATGAAGCATGAAAATCCAGTAAACTCTTTCCATCAGAGCCACTCATTGACAAGGTGGATGAGCCTTTGGGAAAACTCTCAGTACAATACAAATGCCCCAGTCCATAATCGGTTTCGTGTGGTGAGCTTTTCCAAGGCCCATTTCCCTCACTGTGAATGGACTTCCCTACTGGGCATCGAATTTCACAGAGCTCTACCATGTAAGAGGTGAATCAGTCCAAAAAAAAAAAAAAAAAATCAGAGCTTGTTAAAATTGCAGCTTTCTGGGACCACCTCCCCTCCTCCCAGATTTGTTGGACTGTTTGGAATGAACCAGGAAATCTTGTGTGTGCGGTAGGGGAGTGGGGAGCAAAAGCTAGTGATTCTGATGCAGATCTCTAATCCATATTTTAAGAAACACTGATCCATAGAATTATTTTTACCCAGGAAGCTTCACAGCTCTGTGAACACTTGACTTGCTTTGCAATCCTCTTCTCAAATCATTCTTGGTGCTTCTATTTCTCTGTCTTTCATAGCTGGAGAGTATTCAAGCAGTGTGAGATTCAGTGTTGAAAAGGATTTAGACCAGTTGAAATTTGTGTTATTATATTTGTTTCATGCATTTAATTCCTGTTGGGACTGTACGTACGGCAGCTGGATTTCTATTCCAGGTGCTATGCCTCACAAATTGTTGACATCTTTTTTCTCTGTTAGACACCAGAGCCCAGCTGCACCGGAACTAACAAACCCACCACCTACATTAGACGCCCGTTTGCCCAGATGACCACCACTGAAGGTGCGAGGGCCCAACATCGGGGCAGTGCTTGCTGTCCTGGGCTCTGGCACGCATTCGCTTGGCTAACTAAAGTACCTGAGCAGTGGTTTCTTCCAGATTAGACACAGTACATGTTGAGAATTATTTCTTTGGAGAGAGAAGTGGCAGCACAAAAATTTAATGAGCTATAAAATGTCTTGTCAGGAAACCCTTGAGGTTTGTTATGAGCATGGATACTCCGCCCCCATGTAGCTTTGCCAATAGGGGTCTCACCCAAGTATAGTGTTTAAAGGATAGCTCAGTGACTACTGACTGCAGAAAATGCTCTCTAATATCTGTCCCACCTAATTAAATCTTCCCAACTCTAAATTGCATTGCTTTAGTACCTTTAACATTCATGTAACCCATGTTGATTAACTGGTTTTTAGTTATAGAATATCAGAGTCAGCATGCAGAGGGTTCAGAAATTAAGCAGATCCCCACTTTCCAGGAGCTTGTGAGTATAAGCATGCACTTAAAGATGAAATAGCTGATCCAGTGGGACAGGGACACACATTTTAGTCTCCCCATGGATTGAAAACCAGAGATGAGGAAGCACCTGTGTCTTGGTATTTTTGTTTCTGCCATGGTCCTTGTCATTTCCCCCAGTCAAGAACATGGGCACAGCACATGATGCATCAAATTGTGTTGACTCCTGTTTAACCCTCTCCTTTTAAAGGATCAGGTAACAGCCATAAGCATCTAAGTTTTCCCATTAGAAAATCAGCTGTTTTAGGTAAGTCTCGTTGTCCACGATTCTCAGTGTTTTGCCACATTGGAACTCAGGCTCAGCTCCAGGTAAAAATGGGAAGGAATTTGGGCTGGTTCCCTCCACCACAGCAATGTTCTCAAGCTTTCACCCAAGGCATTAGGAACACTTGCAGCCCAGTGTGTTCTACCCACTGATGTTTTCCTCTCTAACTTCCTGTTCAATAAGCTTTTGTCCTGTGACCATTTTTTTTTCAGAACTCACTCAGTGAATGGTCAGGGAATATGACTAATTGATGATAGGAAAATCTAATGAGAAGAGTGTAGTCCTCCAACAGAATAGATTTTGATAGCAACCTTTGAAAACAAAAGGCCTTTAGCAAATAAACAGTGAAAGAAAAACACAAAAGTCACAGATTTCAGGACAGTAAGAAAGACATTTTCAGGTAGTTATGTTTCTGCTTTTTATGTGCGTACTTTTACATCACTCTGCCTGTTCTTACATGGGATTAGAATGCCTCAACACCTGCTTTGAAAGGTAGAATTTAGCATTTTAGTTAAATTTATCCTTTAAAAAAATAATGTCCATAGCTTTTTACCTTGAGAGCCTTCCTTATCTATAGGATAGTATTATATCCTATCCTATATAATACTTAGTATGTGGTCTCAAAAGAGTCTAAGTTAAACTTTCATAAATCAGATCATATTTTTTTTTTATTTTGTTATTTGGTTTTAGAAATGTTTCCTCAGAAATAAATCTCACTCCAAAAACACAACATTTTGAAATGTGGTAAACATTACACATTACATGATTAATAGAAAAAATGATATATAGTAAAAATTTAATATGCAATAGATTCAATAAATGCATCCCATTCTTTTTTTTTTTTTTTTTTTTTACAATTCTTATGGGATGCAGTGGAACACACACATTCAATTTTAGAACTGGGAGAGCTGCACTGAATTTCAGACAGCACTGAATTTCTAGGTGAACAGCCTCACTTTCTTAGATACAAAGAGGTTTCCCAAGAAACCACCGGGGCAGATTTCAGGTCTCCTGGCTCATGACCCAATCTTCAAGCTCCCAGGAGGGCAAGAAAATGTTTTGAGTTGGCAGAGTGAGACCTGAGGCACACGATGGGGTGGGACAGAGTAGAAAGCCATGTGTGGGATGTAGGCTTCCCAGACGCTGGGTGTGGGCTCCCATTTCCTAGTGCCCTCACTTTAGAAAGGGCTGAGACCCTCTCCACCTCAATTTCTTTTTCTGTAAATGTACATAATGCATGGATAGCCGCCTTGGAAACCATTGCAACATTGGGCAGGTGAAAGCTAATCCTATTACTACTCTGATAATTATGTGTATTTAATGTTAATCAGTAGTTGCTGGCCCCGGTGGACATTGTTGTGTATCCTCTCTGAGTGGGCAAAGCTCTCAGCAGATGTCACCCCTGTCATGCTCACACATCCTTTCCAGGAGTAATAGTGGCAAGAGATTATCAATCTCATTTTACAGACGGGGAAACCAGAGCTGTGCCTTTCCACTTGACTGTGCTGACTTAGCAGCTTGTTAATGCCGGGTCAGTGCCTCCCGCTTTAAATCACAGAGGGAGAGCCAGGGAGCCCCAAACCCATCATGCCATGTTTTATTTTTTTTAACAGCTACTATGGAATTGTGTGCTCATGGAGGTTCTGCAGACATGATGCTTAGTTCAGGAAAGAGGGAGAACTTTATATTTCTATATCATGTATCAAATCAAAACTGATTTTTGGAGGAATAATATCCCAGATCCTGGTCAAAGCACAGGGTTCTCATTAAATAAGAACCCAGTGGATTAAGGATAGCTAATGGCGTATTCTTTAATTAAATAGGAAGGTAGTTGGTTCAGAGAGTAGGAGAGACTTCTCAAGAGCAATCTTCACCTCACTCAGGTACAGATTCCAGCCACATTGATGCACGTGTATATAACTTTCCACTTGTAAAAACAACAACAACAACAACAACAACAACAACAACAAAAACCCCATGATGTTTAGTGTTTCTGCCTTTTCTCTGGCTGCAGTGCGCTTGCAGGGACTCTCTCCAGGAGCACTGTGAGGCCAGAGGGGCAGCGAGCCCCAGGCTCATGGATAAATGAAAGGGCAGAGCAGCAGTGCAGTCAGGGGCTTTCTCCCAGGCCATGCGTGCAGTGGGTGTCACAGAGAGACTTTCTGACCCCCCAGCCGCCATGCTTCGGGTTTTCCCACAGACTGCAGCTTAAACCCCGATTGATCGGCTCCCGAATGAGAACCCAGAGGGGCTCCTGAGCATGCCTGCCTTCTGTGTGGCTCCACATGGCCGTGAAGTGCTGCTGCTGCCTGCAGCATGACCTGGAGCACACATCCGGTCCATCCCCCACTCCGCATGCCCGTCAGGAAATCAGACCAGGGGGTGGCCGCTCACCTTTCAAACTGCATTGTGAACCCTTGGTAATCAAAATTTGAATGAGTTGCAGGGCTTTGGCTAGTCCCCAAGGGGGTGTTTTCTGCACCATAAATCCTCAGCACCTCCTTCATTAAACGCAGGCACTGCTTTCCAGAGGGATGCCCACATGAGCCGCTCAAGGGGCTGAATGATTACTGGCTCCTTAGTGCAGGTGGTCTCCCAGTCTCAGAAGGGAGGCTCCCACTGAGCCCGTAGGAGCCCCGCTGGTCGCTGGTCCGGAGGGGACAGTGGCTAAATTTCAGATCACCCCTCAGCTCCACACAGACCCCAGCTGCCCAGATGGAAGTGTCACCCAAAAGGGAACATCTCTGGACTCTGGCTTTAAGAAACATTTTTATTAGATATGTGCTCTGTGCCCTATCTTCATTTCTATGTATTTCTTTATTTCCAAGAAATAATCAGTTTGAGATTCATCAACACCATAAAACCCAAAGAGACAGCCAGAGGCAGATTCAATTCTGGGGAAATATAGGAAAGACCGATTATCACGCAAACCCTCAATTTGCATTTTGCTCTCCTCGTAAATAAGTCGTAATACCAGGAAGCTAATGCAACCCCCTGAAAGAAGCTTTTTCTATCTAATGACAAGGCTATATGCCTCCAGGGTGGTGAGATTATGTATTTTTCCTCACTCATCTGAAATGGCGGCTCTTCTCTCCTCTGGTGGGCGGGGAGACCCATTTTCTGTGGAAGTGACCCCGTCATGATGTCTGCCCAGTAGAGAGATCTATGGTGGCTGCTCCCTGATTTCTCCTGGCAAGAGATGCTCCCAGACACATCTCCAGGCTGTAAGCCCTGGTGATGGCGAGTGCCCACCAAAGCACACACAGCCTGGCTCCTGCACCCTCAGACCGCTACCTCCCCAGGACCCAGGGACATGGGTGCTACCTGCCTAGGTGTGTGTGCCGTGCCCTCCCAGACTGCTCCTCTTGATATTAAAATGCATTCTGAGGAGCATCCCCCAAGTGTTCTGAGCTGTGTTCATTTCTCCCCCTGTTTTGAAGACAGTCACAGCGTTATGGCATCCAGTCTCCGCAAACAGCCGAGCAAGCAGGAGGGGACCCCGCCGCTCCAGGCTCCGCAGACTACTGCCAGCTGCACGGCTAATCACGGCCGTCTCCCTCTCTCCCCCTCTCTCTTTAAAATCTCAGCTTTCCAAAGAAAAGATAAGAAATTCTTTAGAGTAATTAGAGACTGCTGAGCGCTTCTGGTAATAATGAAGGAAAGCATTCTGACTGATTTACAGCAGGAAGAGGCAGGGAGAAGAGCTATGCAAGTTGGAAAAAAAATAATTACAATCAGCTTTGCCACTCTCTTGACTGAGCTGCCAGTCAGCCTGAGAGAGAAAAGAAATGCTAATGAAATATTAATATGCTGCCTTGGATTTTATGTAACAGCCTTTGTTCCCAGGTACTGTTCCAGTTCATCAGTCAAAGGGGTCAGGTGTGAGGGATGCAGGAAACAGGGTGTGAGGGAAATGAGAACCTGTGGCCCGAAGGGCTCGGCCGCAGGGAGGTTACTGGACCATCAAGGTGGACAGGATGGTGAGTCCCTCCCTGACAGCCAGAGCCTCGGCTTCGCCAGCTGGAGAAATTCTAGAGGGGCAGAGCCTTTTTCTTCCCTTTCCTCATCCTTTTAACCCCCGGTTGACAGACACTAAATGTCAGCAACCATCATGACACAATCAGAGCTGGTTTTATAATATCTGTAAGTGGTTTCAAGTCTGCAGATGCCCGACAGTTTCAAAATCTCAGGGAAACTGTGTCTCTTAGGTAGACTTCAGACGAGACGGAGCCCCACATGTTGTTCACTTCATCAAATACGTCACTTGGAGAGAGATTGCAGAATAGATGACACAGTGCGGAAATGATGCGGATGTGTGTGCACGTGCACGTGTGTGCACAGCATGTGACCTCTGCGTGTGCACACCTGTGTGTATGCATGTGCTGTGTGAGTGCACATGTGTGCACACCTGTGTGTGTGTGCGTACTGTGTTGTGTGTGTGTCTGTGTGAGCTGTGTGTGCTTGTGGTCCGTTGGCGTGTGCATGTCTGAAATCACTCTCGTATGACGCGGTCCCCAGGTACCTGCACCACAGCATGTACGGAGTGATTTGGATATAACTTCCAAGCCCGAGAGCTGCAGATTCTAATTGTCCAATAGACACAGAGAGAAAAGCACAAAGAGAAAGGTCAAAAGGCACCCCCAGGAACCACCAGCAGCCTCGTACACAAAGCCATACAGTGTCACTCTGTGTGTCACTTTCTGCATAAACCCATTGAAAGTTTGGTGTGGCAAGAGGGTGGACAGGGAACAAACACCAGGTGAGTAGACTCGGGTCCAGAAAGAGGCAGAGAGGAGAGGCCTCAGAAGGAAGAGTCCTGGGGTCTGGGCTTAATCCTGATGCTGATGTGAACTCTAGGCAAGTAACATAAACCCTCTGACCTCATTTCCTGTAACTGAGAAGTGAGGAAGGGCCAGGGATCCCAAGCTCCCCTTTGGGTCTATGGTTTGAATGGAAGGCATTAAGAAAGGGATGTGGGATAAGAGTCACGGTCCTTTCTGCCCAGGATATGGTTTCTGGCTTTTGTAAGACAACTCAATTGTCTTCCATGATTAAAACCTTAAAAATTATAGCTGGAGGGAGAACATCTCTTGCCTTCAAACAAATAGAAAAACAAGTAAAGTAGAATAGCAACGATTTCATTGATCAGTGATCCACTTGTCTGAGGAATTACTTTCTTTGGGATTACCTTAAAGCTCCTATGGGGTAAATATCATCATCCCTTAGTGATCAGTTTCCCAATGGAGGTTTCCCAGGGAGCCAAAGGCAGAGAGCCAGGTCCCCACCTGGTCTGTGGCTCTGAAGCCTGGGGTCTTTGTTCCAAGGTGGAACTTCCAGATACAGGAGGGATTCGCCTGATAAATTACCAAAAGCAATCATAGGTGTTGTGTTTGTGTGTTTCGTTTTTTGTTTTTAATTTAATTCTAAGATCAATCCTATGGATGTTCAGATTTGGAACTTTGCCAGGTAGCCAAGTGAGTGGGTGGGAGAGCCTGGGCCTCAGTTTACCGTACAGCAGACCCTTCCCTCCCCAATCCCATTTAGGTGACGAAAACCTGGCCTGTGGAGTTGACACACAGGTTTCATCTTCAATTCTAGAGCTTAGAGGCTGCATGACTGAGTAAATTTCACACTATCCCTGGACCTTGCTGTCTGCCCTTGAAATGGGCTCATATTGCATAACTTTGGATGAATATTGTGGGAGTCAAATGGAAATAATAACATAGAGTACTTAGCATAGGGCCCCTTACTCATACAAAAAGTGACCAGACCTGAGATTTACTGAGCATGTGCATTGTGCAGGTATGGTGCTTGTAACAGGTAAGCAGGACGAGTGAGACAGAGCCCTGCCCTCCAGGAGGCAGTATTCTGGACTCAGTGTTCACGGGCGACCTGAGTACTCGCTGAGTCTGCGCAGCGTTGTGGAAGCGTAGACGCAAATCTCACCTACGAGACCATGCCCAGCTCTGAATTCTGAAGTCCCCAGACTTTTTTGATCATGCAGCTCAGTTAGCAAAAAGGGAACGCGATTCATGCTTTGTACACAAACCCAGGCATTCTTTCTTTCTCTACACATACCTTTGCCCATCTGCACGAGAATGACCAGCAGAGCTCCATTTGTTTTCTCGTGTGTGAGATGAGCAGGTAAATCCATATAGAAATCCTGTTGCTTTCTCCCAGCATGTCAGCTCCAGGTCCTACGCATTCTGTTTAGAAATCCATTCCTTAGCCAGTGAGGAAATGTACCTGCTTAGACAACACGTGTATGTAAACCTGACTTTTGTTGTTTTCCGCTCATCTTCATCTTTTGATGTGATGTCAAAGGTTGTTTCTTTGTGTTAAACGGCTATAAAAAACCTAAGCACAGATGCTGATGGGAAACAAAGAAATGCATGTAGAGGTATAAAAAACTAATAACTGCTAGCTCCCCCTCCAAAATGAGTTATTGCTAAGCTAACACTTATTGAGTCCTTGATGTTGAACATAAAAGGGGCAAATTTGCTCCAGCCTTTCCTGACTCTGATGGCTTCATTCTTAAAAGTTGTGTGCGGCCCAGGTAGAGACTAAATCATATCACAGAATTAGGACATTGTGCCCAGACTTTCAAGGTCATGGAGTCCAACTAATCAGTAGCCCTGTGTTTGGAGTCACTGAGATCCCATTAATCTTTCGCCCTCCTCTATGGGCACCGCTTTGGGCTGCAGCTTCTCTCTCTCTGTTAGAGGCTCACTTGTGTTCCGCCCCCAAAATTCACGTGTTGTAGTCCTGACCCCCAGTAACTCAGAATGTGACAATATTTTGGAAAAGTGTCTTTAAAGAGGTAATTAAGTTAAAATGGGGTCATTGGGGTGAGCCCCAATTGAATACAACTGGGGTCCTTATAAGAAGAGATTAGGTCAGACACACACACAGAGAAGACCATTGAGGTCACAGAGAGAAAACGGCCATCTACACACCAAGGAGAGAGGCCTCAGGAGACACTGACACTGGCCACACCTTGATTTCAGACTTCCAGCCTCCAGGACTGGGACACAATGCATAGCTGCTGTTGAAGCCGCCACCTTTACCCCCGCGCAGACAATGGTACTCTGTCACTGCAGCCCTAGCAGAACACTACACTGTCTCTCCCACTGTCTCTGCCCTCCCCCCAACCCCAGGGGCCTCTTCCCTCCAATCTTCAAACCTGCTCATGTTATTCATGACTCCTCTGTCCATGGCTCTCCGCAGCTCCCACTGAGCCTTAAGAACCGAGCTCTGTGGTACACACGCCCCACCCACCGCAAGGAGGCCATCGAACCCAGCCCCGCTGAAGCCAAAGGTCACTGCTAACCCCACGGTAGTGGCTGCCTGGTCTCGTGGCAGAGGGGAGCCCTGTCTCATTGTGCAGTTTGTGGACAGAATAGAACGTTTGCGGGACCCCTGACGCTGAGTGACCCAGTCATAACGATGGCTGTCCCACCCCATGGTGTCTCTGACACTGTGTGACCTCCTGCACCCTTTTTGACCCAAGGTTGTCTGACTCATGTTGGTGGAAAAATCTCTCAAATAAAGGGGGCAAGTAATAGAGATTTATTTATTTATTTTTTAAAGCACATGAATTTGAGACTGGAGCTGCTCTGTGGCCTAATCTTTTTTCTTTCTAAATGCGTTACTTTGGGTGTGCTGTTGAACTGAAGCTAACCTCACTTTGCTCATCTAATTTCTGTGGTGTGAGTATAATAACATCTCCTTTGCAGAGTTACTGTGAATACAAAATGAGACAATATAAGCAAAGCATCCAACACTTTGCCTGCCACATAAAGACTAACTATATATTGAAAGATGGCTGATAGATTCCTTGAGGGGCAGAATGGATCTGGACAGCAACACAAACGGGAAAAGATGGTCTCAGGTAAACTGGAGGGATAGCATATATGCAGAGAGGATAGTCACGACTCTGTCAAATGCGTTGCCTTTCAATGGGATGCCGTGTTTAGTTATTCTAGTGGAGAACTGTGGAGGCCTCCACGTGAGAGGGTGTCAGTGTCCATCCTCTCGAGGGTCAGGCAAAGGGAACCACATGAGCCCTTGCCACGCGGAGCCTGGTCACAGAGTTCATGAGAATGACCTGCTTGTGCAGAAGGGGAGGAGAGGGGCCTCCGGGCCGGCGCTAACTTCCATAGCTGTCCTACCTTGTATTTTTCCTCTCACCGAACAATTGTCTGTTTTGAATACTAAGCCAGATATGAAGTTTCAAAAGTTAAAATCATTTTATGGATAATTGGAATGAGAGGTTTGTGAATGCTAACACCCTAAAAGTGGGGCTCCACCTTCTTCCACATTGGTTTCTCTGATTCGATTGATTTTTCCACTGTTGTTACTACTATTTTTGGTAAGCTAGAGTACTGCAGAGTTTAAATAAAATAATTAAATAGGGGGCTAGGAGCTCTGCAGACCGAAGGCGAGGCCAAACCTCAAAAAGTGCTTTAAGAATTGGGAGGAGGCCATGTTGGGAGAAAGTGCCCACAAAGGCACTTGTGAGGCTCCAGGGGAGGGGGTTCACGATGAGTGTAGGGCCCCTGTGATCTAGAACAGGCTCCAGAATGGTGGCAGAGGGGCTCTGTGCAATGTCTGTCGGATGGCAGAGGAGTCCTACTGCCCCTGCATATTAGCCAAGGGGCCTCTTTTGGCAACAGCCAAGGTCAAACTGATGTTTTGACGTCCTCTGTGGAATACCAACAAAGAGCCAGGAGGTTCTGCCCGGGCGCTGGCTTCCTAGACGTTCTAGAGGAAGTTGCATAAGGCACGGCCTCTGCCCATGAGGCCAGGTGAGTGAGTGCCAGGTGTATGTACCCTGTTCTCCTATGGGGCGAGGAGAAAGAGAACTCACATTCCAAAAGAATTTGCAGAGGATCAAGAGCCCCACAGACTTGTATTTAATTCTTGCGGTTGTCCTGTAAAGGACTCACCACCCTGCAAGGAAAATACTTATCAGTAAGAAAACTGAGGCGCGGGAAGATGAGGAAACGTGCCCCCACCTCTTAGGTAGAAGTCAGCAGAGCGGGGAGTTGATCCCAGGTCAAGTTTAGCGGAGAGTATCCTAGTGTCTGAAACGTTTCCTGGATCTGCCAGTAAAACTGAATGCATTTCCTAATGTCGTGTTTAAATTTCACATCTTTCTGCTATAACATGGTTTGCCTTACTGAAAAATCTCATTGTACAAAACTGTTCAGTAAAAATGACAGGGTTTATGTTGCTGTTGCTGTCCCAACATTCGGCACCCATGCCACTTCAAGGGGCTAAACATTTTTAAACATTCAGTTATTTTTTAAAAAGCAACTCCAGCAATCTTAGTAAAGACACACAATTATGTCCCCATTGGGGTTTTCACTGTGTAGCACGGTCAGTGGGCCCTTTTCAACTCGGACGGTCCATTGTGGCCACTTTTGAGATTCTCATCCTTCAGCATATTCATCTCTAACAGAGCCCAGTTTCAGTAAAATTAAAGTCTGATGCAGGGCTAGTCTTCCTCACTGATCGTTTTTTTATAAATAAAAAACAATACCTTTGTTTTTGGGAAATACCTTTGCAGCTTTACTAGATGGACGACAATGTGGAAAGCGGAGCGGTGCTTGAAGCCAGGCAACCACCTGCCGTTTGCACCAAATGGAGATGTTTGTAGAGGACTTTGAGCCTATCCCTTAGTCTTCATATACTGCAGAGGCTTTCTCTCTAATTGTAAGTTTTCCCCCAGGCCCTATATCACCACAAGCTTTAATAGTATACGAACCAAAGAAATTTCCAAATCACGCTGATATTATCCCTCCATTAACCAGCTGTGTGTGAGCTAACGTACAACATGGAAATGAATGTTGTCTTGGCACAAGGTAGATGCTGTTATATTTTATTTGCTGGTCCACTTTCCTCGCCTGCTGGAAATTGCTGTCCTGTATGGCAGCCACCAGCCACGTGAAGCGCTTCAGTGTGGGTAGCTCACCTGACATGTGCTGTAGTGTGAAATACACACCACATGTATAAGGCTTGGTATGAAAACATAATGCAGAATATCTCACTGATATTTTTATATTGATGTCACGTTGAAATCACATTGGGGGTCTATTGGGTTAAAATACATGGATTATTGAAATTATTGCACTCGCTTGTTACCTCTTCATTGTAGGTGCTAATACATTTCAAATTACGCGTTGGCTTGCTTTCCACGTCTAAGGGACGGCACTGAGGTTGGCCCCAAGCTCATGGAGAGCAGGGTCTATGATTTATTGATTTCACAGCAATGGAAGCAGCACACTGTCTGGCACAGGGCAGGACCTTAAACACCAGTCTTTGAAAAGACAATGAGGTGTGTCTAGCTCAAAGCTGATATTCTTTCCACCGCTCGATGCTTCTTTGCCTGGTGGTTCCAAAGGGAGGCCGCTGGGTGGGCACAGCTGCACAAAGCAAAGCCATGGGCCTGCGCGAGGCCTGACTTGTGGTGCACGTGTGGTCAGCCTCCCAGGGTGGAGAACAGAGAGTCTGTAGGGCAGAAGATATCTAGCACACAATCCCTTTCCTTGAGATTTTTGGGGAGAGATTTCCCAGCACCATGCATTTCCTGTTATCACTCTCTCAGTCACATTTGATTTACTGAATACTTGGGATGAATTCACCATCACGCTGTATGAAATTCTCTGTGTGCAAAGATCTCTGGCAATATAGTAAGAATCCCACACTAACAAATAGAAAACACCAGAAAATGCCATACGGTGCGGCCTATAGTTTATTATAGAAATGCGGTGTCTGGATTTTGGCCGTGCTACATAATAGTCACATGACGTGGGGACCCTGTCGCTCTCCCACGAAGCTGCAGTTTTCCCATCTGTAAATTATGAAAGAAATACCATTTTCGTAATATTTCGCTGGGGTTAAATGAGATGCTAACTTGTAATGTAAGGTGCTTGGCATAAAAGAAGATAAAATTTGACACAAGAGAAGATATTTAATCAATGAAAGTACTGTTGGATTAGAGACAGCTTGACAAATGGCAAGAGGATGGGTTTTACCGTCAAATCCATTCGGCTTCAAATCCTTACTGTGCCACTTGGCAAGCTAGTTAACCTTTCTAAACTTCAATTTCTTCACCCATAACATTGTAATAATGTCACTTACCTTTCTATTTTTAAGGATTAAATTAAGTAAAGCCTGAAAACCCTAGTACGGTGGCTGGTATCTAGTGGTGATTCTGAAACATTATTTTTACCTAATTCTGAGTGAGACACCTCATTTCTTGTCTCAGGTGGGCCACTCAGGTAGGAATGATAGCTTTGGTAAGTCACTGAACTACTAAAAAGACTTACATTTGGTGGTAATCATATGCGTCTCACTTAAATTAGCAAGTGATTATAAATAAAACTTCAGCTAATGTTCATGAAAGCCCTTTGTGAATTGTACATGGACAGAGATGGAAAAGTTTCTGAGGTCCTGGGTTACATTGGGTCACAAAAGTAGAGTATTTAATGCTGAAATCTACTTCACATGAGATCAATGCCACTGGTTCCTCATTGGGTCTTTGAGCTCTTAGCATCAATGACAAAACGAGAGAGAAAAACGTTAAACATTCTTGCCTTTGACATAAATTATATTAATTTCATGTAACACAATTAACTCTTGGAAAACACAAACAAAATAATTTACTGAATAATTGTATTTGTTTGGTATTAAAACCATATTTCAAAATACAATTTTCGTGGGGAAAAGAAAGAAAGGAGGCCCTGGAACTACAAGTCTTGCTACTCTTCTCACTTTTAAACAGAATTACTATATAGAGAGGAGCTGTGTGCCCAGTATCACACTTACAGCAGCAATGAGATGCGGCCAGAATTCAGTTCTCCACTGCCACCAGACTACCATGTCTCCCTGTTGCCTCTTCCACTCCTGCCCTCCTGAGTGCCATGGGAGGTTGCCACTGCACCTTCCATGGACGACTGTTCCCTTCTACTACGTTTGCTGATGGGGCACCCTAAAATATCCAGTGCGGAGCTGGGCGTTTATGCACTTGTAATCCCACCATCTTTGCCTTAGCTCTCATCAGAGCATGAAGATAGGATAGAATAGAAACTGTACCCAAGATGAGGAAGTGTCCTTGTGTATGCAGGGGCACTCAGGAGACACAGGAGCAATTATGAAAGGGGGTGGGGAGAACGTAAGAAAAATAAACTGAGCAGAAAATATAGGGCGACAGTAATTTGGGGTTTATTTACAGTATAAATTGTATAATGATAGCATTTCCTTTCGTCTCCGCCACAGCTTGACTGCAATATCTGCTTGGTGTTGACTGTGTACTTATTTTGTCTGTGACTTTCTTATCCTCAAACTGTGTTTAGTCACAAAATCAGGGATGCCTCCAGGTAAAATGGAAAAGGGTATTTTATCAACTTTGTTGATTGTGTTACTTGCGGAGGAGCTACTTAGAAAGAACTGATTTCTTTTTCCCCACACCCATGGTTTTTTCAGTGACAGAGCTAATGCATGAAACATATACCCATCCTTCTGTGGTTCTGTCGGTTAACTCAGTAGGCATTAAGAGAACATGCTTCCGACACAGAGCTCACCAATGTAGTCATTACAGCACAGGGGCCTGAACCCGACCGTCTAATCAAAGCACAGCACCTTCCAGCAGTGTGAATATGACCAAGTTGCCTGACGTTTCTGTCTCATGATAATCGTACCTACTACACACATTGAATCCTAGGCTGCAAGCGTTTCTTGTCTCTGGCCCTATTATGGCCATATGAGTTGGTAAAGTGTCCTCCCA
Source organism: Rhinolophus ferrumequinum (assembly GCF_004115265.2). Lineage (NCBI taxonomy): Eukaryota > Metazoa > Chordata > Mammalia > Chiroptera > Rhinolophidae > Rhinolophus > Rhinolophus ferrumequinum. The sequence continues at coordinate 68,098,302 of NC_046296.1, forward strand.
GTATAAAACAACTAGACCTTGAATCAAACTTGCTTTCAAATAGATTATCGGACTTGCAAAAAATAAGTAAAGTTTCTACGTGTTTCCCCTCTTCCTCCTGTAAAAGGGAACCTAGGATAGATGTAGACGCTCTCTAGCGAGAAGCATTGAGCAGAAAGTGAAACAGGTGGTACTGCAGACAAGTGCCAGTGTCAGACTCAGGCTGCCACAGACTATTGGACCCGCAGACAGACAGCTATGTCACAATTGGGATTCTTACATTGAGTCTGGGAGCTGGAAGTAGGCTGAAGTCATCTTAGGACAGCAGTGCCTCTGGTGTTCGGGTGGGAGGGACGAACTGAAAGAAGGGCCCATGCCCCTGGCATTGGCAGGTGCCCAGAACAAGGTCTCGTTTGCTCTTGTGGAGAAGTTGCTGCATCAGGATGGGCTTGACCTGATGGAGCGTGTGTGCTGCCTGGCCCACACTTGGACGCAGGAAACCATCACAGCCTGAGGCTCTTTCCTCCCAGAGACCTGGTCAACCTGAGGATTCCTTGGCCATCTCTTGGGCTTCTGCCAAATACCCCATTTGTCGTATCAACTATATGGAGACTATTTGAAACTTTTCCAATCTTCCTCAACATTATCTTGTTTGATGTATTTCTTCTACTTAGTTATCTTAAGAGAACTGAGGTGTCTCAAGCCATTGTCATACCTATTTCTCTCACAGGAAATAAGCCGCCTTTGATAGTAGCAGGCGACACTTTCAAGTACTTTGCACTGAATTTCGCCTTGCGTTCTACGGATACCCAGAAATTTGCATGCACTGCTATTTCGCCTGCTTTGGAAATCTTCTCCGTTTTCTTTACAGGGTAAATTCCCTTTAAGTCAGGTAATTGGGGAAATTTTATTTTTCCTTCTTGATGCCTTTCTGAGAAGATCTGAAATTTCCAGTGGAGGGCTTGCTCCTACTTTTCTGTTTTCATTTTCTAACTACAATGAAGCTTTCTTGGTTTGAGACTTTTTATGTGATCCTTAAGAGTGTTGGTTATTTTGTCTCCAGTTAACAGTATACATTTGGTTTCTCTCTCCTTCAAAAGTTTTAAAACAAATATTTAATTCAACTGCGTCAATCAGTTTCTTTGAAATTCCTTTGATTCATCTTCTAGGAGGCCTCTATTTTCTGGAACATTGATCATGTCTATTTATAAGTTCCCACCATCTATGTTGTCTTTTCTAAGAATAGCAGCCCAAAGTCTCTTTTTCTTTTCTTTAGCAAGGATCCATCCAAAGACTCAATCTGACTTTCTTCAGAGTTTTCTAATGGATTTTTTTCAGTATAATAACTTAATTAACTCTCTTTCCCATCCTTCAGCTTCTTGTGAAAGCAGTTTTAGACTTCCCAGAATATTGGAATTTTCCTCCAAAGTATTTTTTTAGTGTTGTCTGAAATTGTTCTTCATTTATCAGGTAGAAACAAATTTTAAAATGTCAATATTTATAATTTAATCAGCAAAGTAAATTGACGAAACCAGCTGGTTAAAATATATTTTTAGACTTCCAATTGTATAAGCAATCCAATTGTTTGTTATTTATAAGAAAAATACATGGAAACTTTGAAAGAAAAATAATATAAAAAATGTTTATGTCAGACAAATAAAAACAAAAGAAATATGGGGTAATTTTATTAAAGTCAGAACAAATAGGCCTTAAGAACAACAACAACAAAATTTTCAAAGGGGTAACAAGTGAGTGTATGATAATACAAGCTTCTTTAATTAGGAAGCTGTAATAATCGTAGAATGCGCTTCAAAAAAGTCTTAAATATAAACATTTTCAAAAATGGATAGAACTATAATAATTATTTGACAAAACCGTATTTAGAAATGTACACACTTACTTTAATTTATCTATGAGGCAAGCAGACAAAATATTAGTAATATTATGGAAAATATGAGCAATGCAGTTATCAAACTTTATTGAATGGGCATATGTAAAACTCTGCATCTCAAATTAAATGCCAAGAAATAATGCTCGAAAAGGACACAGCTAGCATCGGGCACATGGTAAGAACATAAAAAATGTCAGATGCATATATTTAGCTACCAGATTACAAAAATTAACAGTAATATGTTGTCCTTGCTTTCAGAAACTCACAGGCAGTTCAAGAAGGTGAACCAGAAAGCAATATCGTAAATAAGTCTCTAAAACTAACTTTAGTCATTTGTCCTAACTCCTGCTGGCCCTTCTGTGCTGATGCCTGTCTGTTTGTTGTGTGCTCATTGAATATGGTGGCTACATGGAACATGAACTCACTTAGGCCAACTCAGAAACAAGGCTGTTTGAAATGGGAAGTTTAGTATTCATCCCTGAGTACCTGTGTACACGTGCACCGAATTCTATCAGGATCTGAGGGAACTGCAGCACTGGCTACTCTCATTTCCTCTCAGGGTTTTCCCAGTCTCTGTTCATGGAGTGGCACTAGTCTCCAAGATGGCACCGAATGAGTCTTGGCTCTTGGTGTTCATGCCCTTGAATATTCCCATCCTACATTGAATACACCCAACCTGTGCAATCAGGGACAGTGTGAAAAAGATGGAGTATGTCTTCCGAGGGAAAGTCCCAAAGAGAATTGTGGCTCCTGCGTTGTGCTCTCTCTTGGGGAAACCCGTTGCCGTATCCCTGGATGTTCAAATAGCCCTACGGAGAAGTCCACAGGATGAAGAGCTGAAGCTTTCTGCCCACAGTCAGCATCAACTTACCAGGCATGTGAATAAGCCCTCTCGCCAGCACCTCCTCCTGCCTCAGTCAAGTCTTCAAATTCCTGAGCCATAGAATCTGGATGTTTATAACTGTGCCTTGTAGGCTGAAGCCACTGAGGTTTGGAGTAATTAATTCATTATGAAGGGATAGATAACTAATACACCTGGTGTTTCACTTCTCTTGTACATCTTCATTTTTCTCACACTCTTTCATGGCTGAACTCATGTACTTTTCCTTGGAAATTGCAAAAGAAGATTGGCTGGCTGCGCTGCTTTCCGATGGTCACTCACACTGTACCCCTCGTGTCCGTCCACCCCATGGTTTGTGAGTCAATTGGTGGAGCAGTGGTCTTCAGGTCAGGCACCCACCCATGGAGAAATCCAAGGTCCGTGTGGGTTAAGAAACTCTTATTACTGCTCCCATGACACAGTGCCTCTACCCAAGATTATTTTAACTCACAGTGGCCTACGGTGGGGGTTCCTCTGCTGATATGCCCACTACATGGTACTGGCCAAGTGCCCTCACAACTACACAAAATAAAACAAATCAAAAAACAACCTTTAAATAATGTCAACCCAAATGAAGTTTTTGATAGCACTTGTTAATTTGATGAATAACATTAATATGAATCTAAGTTTCTAAGTTATACTGTTTTGCATCTCCCAACCGAGTTAAATTTTCAGCCTGTTCTCAAATTAGGTAATGGATTTCTGTATTTGATCCCAGTTTAAAAGACTAATACCCATGAAAATGTGAGATAGTCTGTACCAGACTTTGATAGAGTGTAAAAAAATGTGGGCTTCAGTTTAGGGTCTTTGTCCTACCAGCTCGATAGCAATAACCACCTCACGTAGCACCTCTGAGGCTCAGTTGTCACGTCTCTAAAACGGGCATGAGGAAAGGTTCTCCTGTAAAGTTACTGGGAGGATTCAATGTGATAAAGTATATAATAACAAAACAAGCAGTGCCATTCACATCAAAGGCTTTCAATATATGACCCTTATTCATTCGTCTGAATATTTATGGACTACCTCCCACAACGAGGGCTGTTACAGGAATAACGGAGAAACAAGACAACAGTCAGTTCTCTTAAGGAGTTCAGGTTTCAGTTAAGTAAATAAAATACAATAAAAAATACACCAGTTAAAACAAAAGAAAAGCATACTGGGTACTAAATGGACCCGGGAAGTAGGTGGCAGGAAACTGGGGAAGGCCTGGCTCCTGAGGGTGATCTGGGGTAGAAGTTGCCAGACAGACATGGGTCCATGTAGGGAAGCAGAAAGAAAGCACTAGAAAGCACTGAGGCTCAGCGTGGGAGGAGGCTGGAGGTAAGCAGGCGCCACACCAGGAAGGGCTTGTGTGATACCCTTTGCAAGAATTTCAAGGAGAGAATGAAGGACGAACTTTGATTTTTAGAAATGTGATTGTCAGCAAAATAAAGTACAGATTTGGTGAGGCTGGGTAAAGAGAATGACGATATATATCTTGGGGGCAATTATAGTGAAACCTGAGAAAGAAAAGGGGGACGGATGGTGGGGAGAGGCAGGCAAAGGGGGAGCAGGAGAAAGTGTCAGATATTCAGGAAGTGGAGGCGCAAAGACTTACCCTCTGCCAGTGGTCAAGGACAGGTCAAGGACAGGTCAAGGACAGGTGTGGATGCTTCCCAAACATTTGACCTGGGCAACTGAGATGGCGATGAAACAATGCTGGCGAGGTGGCCCTTTGAAGGCAAGCTTTCTTAGCGTCCACCCAGTGTTAGGCCTGCTGAGGCGGGGGGGGGGGGGGGGGGGGGGGGGGGGGGCAGTCCAAGAGGCTGATCCAGCGAGACGAGGTGAAAAGCCAAGCAGAGTCCTGGCCTGCAGGGGTGGCAAAGCCCTCAAGAGCACTTATGATACAACTGGTTTTCCCCAAATCTGGGAGGGAATTACTAAGGAAAGTGCAGTCGAGGGCAATGAACAAGAACGCAGCTGCGGGCGTTTCCAGGCCGGAAGGCCGCATGTGGGCCCACCAGTCATGCCCAGCCCCACTCACTCATGCGCAGGGAACTTTCTGTTCACAGTTGTCTTTAGTATTCACATCGACTGTATTGCTTATGAAGCTAATGCGTTGGAAATAATTTTACACCTCTGTTTAATATTCCTGAATCAGCACCCTCGTCATTAAAAGAAAAAAGGTGCTAGGGGGAAATGTAGGACAGCCTTCCGTTTCAGGGGTCCCTTCTTCTCAACTGAGTGACTTGTGTTTATAAAATGTGAACTGGGTAAACAAAGGATGCAAATCACTGAAATATCAAAATACATCAAGGCAAATGGAACAAAGAAGAAAAAGAAAACAAATCATTAAAGCAAAGGAGGGTTATTGGCACAATGGAGTAGATTAGAGAGGCGAGCAGTGATTCACAGCCACACCTGAAGGTAACGCTCAAAGCACTTAAATAGCAATACTCATTAACGTGATAAATAGACTCCAAGTTATGAGAGGCTAATGTTTTAGCTATCTTGGAAACAACTGCCTCCTACTTTTAAATCACCTAAATCCCTTTCATACCTGATTGCTCAACAGTCTGAGTCTAAAATAAAATTCTAACTAAGAAATTAATTTCCTCTTGAAGGAGAGAGGTAAGCTTACTTTGCAGGCAAGGCTGATTTCTGAGTCACAGATTGGGGAGATAAAGGAGACCTAACATCTAAAAACTGTGCCCAGTGACTGTTTTGAGCACACCCCGTTGAATTCCCACAGTGTCCTGGGGAGGTATTGCTACCTGTTTTATAAAGAAGAAAATGGAGGTTCAGAGAAGTTAAACAAGGAAAGAGCAAAGGAAGAAGCCTAGGCTGCAAGCAGGTTCTGGTGTCTCTGCCCAAGCCCCTTCCCCATCCGTTGGGTTTTCCATTATCTAAGAGGAGCTGGTTCAGAGTCAGGTTCACCAGCAGGATAAGGACTACGAGGGCAGAATAGCTGTAGATTAGAGGAGCTGGGAAGATGGACCTCGAAGGGCTCCACTCCCGTTTATGGAGAATGCGCGTCCAGAGATGCTCTTCGAAAGGAATCCCATTTTTTGCTTATTTTTAATGCAGAGACTGAAATGCTCCTGCCTCATTATCTCCTGAGGGAGTGGGGTGTGGCCCCACTCTGATGCACCCAGGCCCAGCTTGTGTGGGGCTTCCTCCTCCGGCCCCTCCAAGACCAGGCCTGGGACTGGCCCTCTTGCTCCCCACACCCACAGCTCCACAACCACAGTGCCCATGAAAATTTCATGCCTCCAGGTGCTGCATGGATTATTCATGAAGGCTTCTGAGCTGTCACCATCACCGCCAATTGGCTGAGGTGCTTTTAGCATATTAATGACCTACCCTGATTGAGTCCAGGGTGGGGATGCCACCTGGATTGGCAGTCAGTGGGACTTGATCAACTTTTCCGTTTGCAGAATGGTTGTTTGTTATTTCTTCCAGAAGGGCCCAGGAGTAATATTTACCTAATTGACTAATCCAGGCAAGCTGGAGGCCCCCACCCCTGGAGCCTCAAAGGCCTCCGCCCCCCTGGCTGGTCTCTCTGGGAGGCTGGTCTCAGGTCACAGCCTCCTCCCTTCCTCTCCCTTCCTGCCTGGGCTGCCAGGCCAGCAGGCACCCTGAGGGGTAAGACATTACATCAGAAAGGCTGAGTAACCAAGACCAGATTGCAGGGCAGACCTGGCTGTGGAGGCAGCTTCACTGCACTGGTGGGCACTGGCTGGTAGATGCTGTGGAGATGCCAAGACTAGAGGTGGCAGAGGAGGTGCCTTAAAAAGCTTCCAGCTGCACCTCCAATGGGTCGTGGAAAACTCGTACTAATGTACATCAGTGATTATTAAGGAATGCACCAGAAATTGCTGGATTCACCACAAGCCTGCTCTCAGTCCAGGGGGCATCTGAGCAGCACCCGGCTAATTCCCACAGGCCTGATACCAAGCAGGAAGGAGGGGAGTCGGGAGGCTGAGCCAGCACTCGTGGGAGAAGTAGGATTTCGATCCTTCCAGAAAGAAAACGGGCATTCTTTGCCCTGGGAAGAGTGGAGGGAGGAAGCAAACCTTCTAGTGTGGAAGGGGTAGCAGGGCAGTGTGGCATGGGTGAGGGTGAAAAGTAGGGAGGGACAGCTTATGGTTGGCAGGAGCAGATTTGGATCTCTCTACTGTCTTCGAGTAACAGATGTGCCACAAAATTTAGTGGTATTTCAGGGAGCTGTTAGGAAGAGCTTACCTTGTGAGTGAGAAAACACTGTGTTGGGATTTGCATTTCAGGAATATATACTATAGTAGGATGGGGGTTACATAGCCTGCTCCAAAGGGGTGTGTGGCACACATTACCTTTTGTTGACTTTAAACAAATAGGCAGCATTTTCTCCAGCAAAATGGGTTTATTCGGAAACAACAAAGAATTGCAATTTGGGACATGTGATCTAAGGGAGAACCATGTCTGAGTCCGGAGAACAAAGGAGAGGAACAGTCTTTTATAGAGGAAAGGGGGAACTCAGAGGGGCTGTTGTAAACAAAGAGTCCATTGGAGGTAACTGGAAGTTGGAACTTTTCATTGGCTGAGTGGTTGCCGGGGAGGAGAAGATCCTCCTTCCTACTGGAGTGACTAGTGGAGTAGAAAATCATCTTCCTGTTGGAGAGAGAAAGCACATCTCTTGGGGTGACTGGCGATGTGTGGTGGGAGTGAGAGGTCCCTCTACAGGCCTTCCCGAATCCAATTTAAATGAAGTTTCTGTTGATTAAACTTCACACTTTCCACTATAGCAGAAGACCAGGACCCTACCGTGAGCACCACAGGCAGGGGAAGGTAGATGGAGGCAGCTGGGTCTCTTTGCCATCCTGCACCGCACAGAGGCGCTCGCAGTGGTGCGTGGCAGATACAGTGGTCGCTGAGTTAGCTGAGTCCCTGTGCCTTGAGACCCCAGCAGAACAGTCAAGGCCTCTCCACCTACTGGGAATATATGAAACGAGCCCAGATGGATGTTCCGGTGCTCAGCATCGTCACTGCCCTGTGACAAGGGGCAGTACGACTGTGAGGGCGCCATCAGCCGGGGAGACAGAGGAGACACTCTTCTCCTCAGAGGGCTGTGGCAATCTCTAATAACTGTGCAACTCCAAAGGGAGCATTTAGTGGAGGAAGAGGAGAGTGGAATGGCATCAGCAAAGATTAAACCAGTCTGTCATTTAAAAAAATATTTTACAGCAAATACGTAGATTCATACAAATGGGCTTCAGTTGCTAGCATGCTTTGGATGATCTTAGAGATAGAAGTCTTTGGAGGCTCTGTGTCTGTCACCCCAGAAACTACATGATGAGGTCAGAGGGTACGAAGCCAGTGGCCTTTGCCTTGGGAGAATTCCAGGACCGTGCATTTTGCATCAGCGCTCTCACTATGCGTTATATTCTGGAGCACTGAGTGTCCCCCACGCAGCTGGGAGGCTTCGTGGGAGAAGCTGTAGGACCCAGCGCAGCTCTCATGGACTCTGTATGATTTTATAGGTGAATACTGACAGGCACAATACTGAATAGGATGCAAATTTAAGCTTTGAGAATGATGAATGGTTTCCAAATTGAATCCATCAAAGTATATATAATATGCACAAATACACTAAAATGTGGAAATGGGTTGATTGTGTCTGTAAATAAATTAGTTCAGGCGAGACTGAAGAGTAGTAATTTAATGTTAGAACTTTAATATTCCTAAAAGATAAATAAACTTTCCCTAACCCGTCATTTATTCTGAAAGGAGACAAGTAGCATCCAGACAGGTGAGGCGGCTGGCTGCAATCCCACTGGGAAACTGTAATGACAGGTGACTAGCCAATGGGTTGTTCCCACTGTACTACCAGGTACAATCATTGGGAAAACACATACAGACTTGGGCACACATGTTTCCTTCCCACTGGGTACAATCAAAAGGAAATAAGGGGGAATAAAGAATGGGAGGGGTAGAAGTGAGAAAAATCATTACACTCTTTCTTAGTCCTAAATTGTTTTAGGTCACTTGTCTATCATCCAGCCTCTGAAATCCAATTCAGGCCAGTAGACGTGGGTCTTCAGAAACCTTAAAATTCGGTGGCCCACAAACATATGTGGAAATGAAAAAAATAAAAGCAAAGATACACCATCTTTCCTACAGCTGAAGACTGTTCTTGAAGTAAAGATTTTAAACCAATGGGGGAAAATCATAAAATGCCTAAAGCTGCACGTGCCTCAGCTCCACCATTTTTCGTTGTACTCATGGCACCACACTTCCTTCAGAAACCATTCAGAGACTTTGCTCCCAGTCCCCCACTCTTCCATCCAGACTTTGCAGAATGGATCTTATATATGAGCTCAGTATTATATCTCCATTTCAGGTAGAGGGAGCTTTTGCCATTGTTTTAATAAAGCAATTTGGAGCAGATACAGGCACAAAGGCAGGATCTATATGGTAAATATATACATACGTAATTAGATGGCTGCAAAATTATATGGGATGGTGTTTAGAGAAGCAAAGAGTTCAAAATTGAAATGGAAGCCTGGTAAATAAGCCATTATGCCCAAAGAAATCCTGATTGCCTATTCATAGTTGAAATTTACATGAACCCTTGTTCATTAAAGAATGAATAGCGGCTAATTTGCAGCATTACCAAAGCAAAGTTCAGATGACAGAATAAAAAATTAAAAAAATCCTCTCAAATCAGAAATCGACCAGCTGTCCTACATAAATGCCGCTGCAACTTTCTTAATATACTGGAGACCCTATTTTTAAATTCTACTATCTAATTAGAATACCCAGGGGAAAAAAAGATGCAGATTGCAGAAATCAAAATTTGATAATAAAAAAGAAAATGGGAGGGAGAAAATCAATTCATTTGTTAAAGCAATGTGTTAAATTGCTTTCTTTTGAGCAACTATTATGTATGTATTTATTTTGTTAGTAGAAGAAGTTACCTGAGCATTATTCAGGTAAAAGGGCTCAGATCTATTTGTTAAGAGTTTAAAGCAGGGAGTGGGAGGGGATAGAAGTGATTAAGACGTGCAGCCTGCACTTAAGCAACCAGCAGTCAGTGCAGGAAACGGGAGGATTTAGTGAGCAGGAATGCCCAGTTCCCAATGGGCACCACTCCTCCTGCATGAGGCCTGCCATCTCTGCATGCTGGAGCTTCCCAGGTGACTGGAGCTGTCAGGAGGACAGACATCATGTGTTTCCTTTTACTGATGAGGAAACGGAGGGGTGGAGATGCTGCTGGGACTTTCCCAAAGTTTCACAGCCAGTGTCAAAGCTGGAACCTGATGCAGAGCGCATGATCCTTGGATGCTAGATAATACACTTCTCACAATTCTTATTGGAAGATTAAAAGAAAAAGGCTATACACCCTGTCCCCCCACCACACACACACACTCACACACACACTCACACACAGACACACACACACACATACACACACACTTGGCAGAGGGTTGATAAGCTTAATATAATCAGCTTCCACAAATCAATGAGTAATGGGAATACCAAGAGAGAAAATGTGCAATTGTCATGGAGTGCTAAATAACACAAGATTTAAGATGGCCATCAAATTATGAAAAAAAAAAAGTGCATTAGTTCTCAAGAAAATGTGAATTAGAATATAAGTTAAGGATCATTTCTCACTTGCAAATTTCACAAGCATAAAAGTAAATTACAGTCACCAATGTTAAGCTTAGCAGAAAATTGATACTCTTCAAATTTGCTTGTGGGAACATAAACTACCCACTTCTTTGAAGGTCAGTATATATATCCTGAAAGAATATTCACTTACTCAGCTAGTGCCATTTCTTATAAATTACTGAAGAACCTAATCAGGCTAGAAAACAGAGATGTGTGTAAAGATGTTTATAATGCTGAAAAGTGAAAATGACCTACTTGCCCCCAAATAAAGATCAATTAACTAAATTACAGAAATACACAATGTATGCATTATAGGGTCTTTTATTCTGTATCCTATTGTGCTTAACAGAGTGAGCTCTGGTTTGTTCAAATCCGGGCTCCACAGTTACTAGCGAGGTCATCCTGGACAAGTTACCTAACGTTTCTCTCCCTTGGAGTCCTCAACTGTAAGATGGAAAAATACCATCACTTAATTCACAGGGTTGCCATGAGGATTAAATGTGTACTCCTTTAGATTAGCCTCTGCTACATCATGTGTGTATTAATCAAGTTTCTCCGAAGAAACAGAACCAATAACATAGACAGATAGATCGATGGATGATAGATGATAGGTAGATAGGCTAGATAGAGCTAGATATGATATATAACGGATGATAGATAACAGATAGATAGATAGATAGATAGATAGATAGATAGATAGATAGATAGATAGATGATAGATAGATTGATTGATTGATTTTATTCTGAGAATTGGCCCACATGCCTATGGAGGCTGAGGAGTCCCACAACCTGCTGTCTACAAGCTGGAACCAAGGAAAGCCCGGGGGGTAATTCAGTCCAAATCCAAAGGCTTGAAAACCAGGAAGCATATGGTGTGAGTCCCAAGAGCTGGGGAGGGGGCAATGTTATAAGTGCTGCTCTGAGTCCCAAGGGCCAGAAGCACCAGTCTCCGAGGGCGGGGGAAGAGGGATGTCCCAGTGGAAGCACAGAGAGCCACCTCCTCCTCCACCTTGTGTTCTCTTCAGGGCCTCCCTGGATTGGACGGTGCCCGCCTGGCTTCGGCAGGGTTACCCCTTTACACAGTCTACTGACTCCAGTGCTAATCTTTTCTGGAGACACCCTCACACACCCTCCAGGAACTCATGTTTTACCAGGTATCTGGTTTCTGTTAGCCTAGTCAAGTTGAAACATAAAATTAACCATCACACTAGGTACAAAAATATTATTATTTTGACTATTTTTATTATCATGCAGTTTCAAAAAAATGATGTTGTCAGAGAATATGTTATTTTTAAGTGAAAACAAACCTAAGGAAATAGACCAAGATATAAAAAAAAATTATTTCTCTTTACGCTTATCTATATTTTATATTTGTATATAACAAATATATTGTACGATCTGTATAATAACTTAGTGTTAAGAACCATACAGATATTTTCAAAAGTCTGCTATGCAAGAAAAGAGGACAGGAACGCTTATCATACAGCAGTAGCGTGCTGGGTGCTGGTTCAGAGCTTGCACTGTGCCATTATACACATGCGTGCGTCCAAGCTCTGCTGAACATTTACTCATTGCACATTTGGGCCAGTTTGCTGAGCCTCTTTAAATTCCAGTGGTATCATGGCAATACCGTTGTTTGCAAATTAAGTGAGATAATTTAGGTGACACATTTGGCCTAATACCAAATATGAAGTATAAGCTCAATAAAATATTAGCTAGTATCACTACTACACCCCTGCCAGTTATTATCATATCTACTTACTAGAACTATTCACATGCCTCTATTACTACCACGTGGACCTACGTGGGAACTGGAACATGTGGAAATCAGAAATGACAGACCAAGGGACAGACATCGAACTGGGATTCCACCCAACTGCTAATATGCCATGAACTGGTTAGCTCTACCTCCTAAGCTAAAATATGTACAGTTGGAGGAATTCATATGATTAATTAATATGATAGGAAAATGCTTTCATTGTTTTCTGTTCTCCATAGGAAAATAGAGTCCTCGTCAGAACAAAACATAAAAATGTGGAAACACACACGCATGTCTCTCATCACAGCTGCCATGGCAATTTGTTCATTTTGTTTTCAGTGCATTAAGTGCAAATAAAATCGTTGGCCACCTGAACTAGCACATGTTCTCATCCAAACTTACTTTAAAATGCAGCAAAATAAATAAATGAATGAGAGAATAAATAAATAAATAAATAAAATGGATTATTAAATGTTTAGGGAAGGGAGAGAAGTTAGGCGTGTGATAAAACAAATCTAGCCAAATATTGAGTGCAGAATTTAGACGGTATGGCTATTCACTGTACACATTTTTCATAATTCAATGCTGGTACAAAAGAAAGTTTTCAATCCCACGAAATATATGTGTTGCACTGACTATCAAATCAGGGAGTGTGAAAGCAATCTTCATACGATGAGAAGCACAGCTGTGCACTGCACGCCTGTCCATTTTCACACGTTAGTGAGCCATCCGTGTGCTTTCTCTTAGTGGGGGTGGGGACTCGGCTCGGCAAATGTTGGAAGTAATTATTCCTAGAGCAGAATCTCCTTGTCAATCTGAAAGAGAAATGAAATGGAATAACCTGGGTTTCCATTCAAAAAATGACACCATTGTTCTAGGGATTTTGCCTTCCCTGCCCCCCACTAAACTTGCATTTACCTTTCAATTAATCTTTAAATAGATTGCTTTTTATGCCTTTGAAGTTTTGATATTTCCAGGCAGAATCAAGTGTGGCCCTTGCTGCAGGACCTTTTGCGCACATGGGAGAGATAGTCTCCTGTGCATCTTTCTTTAGAGAGATTCCTGGGAACTGTTTCAGGAATTAGGTCTAACCCTCGTTAGGCAAAGGTTGACTAGCAATCATTTAGAAATCTGACCTTTCTGAATATCTGCACACACACACACACACACTCACTAGTTCCATGGTGGCGTTAGCTATGCCAGCTCACACTCCGGCTGACCACCAGAGTGGGTTTGCTAAGACACAAGCCTGTCTTCCCTGAGTCATTCTATATTTTGAATCGCTCACTCGTGTGGAAATACATGTAGGACCAGAGGTGATGTATTGCTCAAGCTTTGCTCCCCAGCTCTCATGGGGTGTTCAAGCTGACTTCAAAGAGATCTCATGCGGTTGTTCTGTGGGCTTCGGGGCTGGAATGAGGACAATGGTGCTGAGTGACTCATTGCTTTGATTGTGATTGGTGTCGTGTGTACATAAAATACATCAAGTGTTCACATCGAAGGAACATGGGAGAGCTTGGAAGTAATGTAAGATGCCTGCCTCTCCACCCCCAAAATGTATAGCTTGTCTTGAAAACATACCTATTCTGTATAAATAACATTTTATTAAATGATTCAAAATGTGGTTGAAAATGTCACTATTATTCAAAAATAGGGCTTTTTATTCTTCTCATAATCAATGCGTTATGCTTGGGGAAAATTATGACAAGGAAATTATATTCTACCTTAAGAAATGAGTTCATAATTCTTATAAATAATCACTAGGAAAATTGATAATTTGATAAGTTGTACCTATTATACAAATAATGCCAAATGATGACATTAGGAGCTGTTAAGACCTAAAAACCAGAGAGAGTGAGCTACGACGGGATGGAGATGACAACGGGATGGAGATGACAACGGGATGGAGATGACAACGGGATGGAGATGACAGCCTTGTTTAAAACGATGCAGAAAGTGCTGTCATGACCTTGCTCCATCTCCTCTCCTTCACCAGTTCAGGGCACAACAGCCAACTTCCAACTGCCATCCCTCTGGCATGTTGGCATCCTCCCCTGGGGCCCGAAGGGATGAAGGGATGGGCCGGCGCATCTTTGGACCGTGGTGGGAGATCAGAGGGAGGGAAGGCACTTAAGGCTGGAGTGCTGACTCTGCTTCAGTGAGTCGGGTTGGGATATTAAAGAGCAAAGGACTGTGAAGGCAAAAGGGATGTCGTGAGCCAGCAACATTGAGAGAGAAACTGCAGGAAGCAACTGTGGCTGTTAGGGTCAGGGGACAAGGACCGGGACGCCCAGAGCACAGCCCCATGGGGCTGACATTCAGACTTTGGAGGAGTTGGTACTCTCCAGTAGCTAATGCAAATGTGTGAAGCTTCTGGAAACTGGAACCAACTGCTATTGGAACAAATTGTTTCAAAAGTGAGGAACTTTTGTGGGGACAATGACAGGAAGAACAAGCAAATCCCTTCTCCCATCTCAAGCCACCAGTGTCTAATGTTCCATGATGGCCGAAACCAACACGGAGCAAAGTAGAAAAGCAAAATAGACTTTGTAGCGTTCCAGCCCAGGCATCCCAGAAGAAGGTATAGAAGGCTGTATCCTAACGCCTTCTATATCCTAACGCCTTCTATATCCCAAAGCCTTCTATTTAAAGCTGAGAGACCCTAATTCTTAAGACTGCTGCCCTGAGGACATCATTAATCCACAGTTAATTTGCCAGTGCAGGTGACATGGCCACAGCCAGGTTCAAAAGCGGGAAGAAACCAGGTAGTGGCCAATAGTAACCGTCAGCCCCACCAAGTAAGAACACAACACAATGTGTGCCTTTGCCTTAGAACCACCAGCTACTGTGCTTCCCTGAAAATAAGACCTAGTCAGACAATCAGCTCTAATGTGTCTTTTGGAGCAAAAATTAGTATAAGACTCGGTCTTACATGTTGTAGTATATTATACTATACCGGGTGTTATATTATATTTATTATATTATATTAGAGCCGGTCTTATAGTAAAATAAGACTGGGTCTTATATTAATTTTTGCTCCAAAAGACACATTAGAGCTAGTTGTCCAGCTAGGTCTTATTTTCGGGGAAACACAGTAGATCAACCCTCTGACTTGCTCCCACTAAGCCATTTTGATTCAGTCATCCTGCATTCATTTAAACTATATAATGGGGGCTTATGTTTTCTATTTATACACTGATGAGGAAATAATAATAAATGAATAATAATTCTATACTTCCATTTCTAACAATCATTTATTTCTTCTAATTATTCACTTGCCCTTTTAATTACTTATTTTCCAAGAGCCAAGAGGTTCTAATTCAAACCAAGTTAGGAACTCTCAGGAACTCTTTAAAGGTAGGAGACAAATTATACACTGAGTCACAAAATATTAGCAATAGGGGAGACTGAAAAAAATTGAAATTCCTTAAGTGGCCAAGTAGGTAATGTAAATATAAATCATTGAGGTAAATAATAAAGAATGTACCATGGTAAACGGTAAATGGGAAAGGTTTTTTTTTTCCTCTTTCTATGTATTTGATGCCCAAATAAAACATTTTATAACTTAGAAAAAATTCAGCCACAGGTAATCACAGATTCTAGTATAAATCTTCCTTTTATAGTTGAAGAAATAGGTTTAGGGGGATTGAGTCACTTCCTATTCCAGAAGCAAATTAATAGCTGAGGTCAGGACAAAATGACCAGTTCCAGGGTGAAGAAATGTGCACCATATACATCAAACACACTCATGGCAGCCTCGTCGCTCACGGTCACCTCCCGTACCCCGCGTTGCTCCTCTATGGTCACTGATAAACATGTGTCTTTAAAAATGGCAGCATCTTCTTTGTATGTCAGACCCTTCATCCAGCAGGTGTGCATTGCTCAATATACTAGTGAAAAGGGTCCTCTGTCCAATGGGATCTTTTTATTCAGGTTTAAAAAGAACAATTTAAGTGTTTTATAAGTAATTTGTAGAAGAAGAACATGGGATAGTAGAAATTAACCTTATTAGAAACTTAAATAAGAATTTAAACATAGAAAACCCAAATGTTTTTTGAAAAAAAATATAAATATATATATATATATATAATATGTATTATATATGTAATATATATTATATATATAATATATATATATATATAAAGAAAATATTCATTATCAAAAAATTGAAATGGAGCAGATTCTATCTTGCAATTATTTGGTCCCTTTATAAATGTAAGGTAAATTGTGAAATCTTATTGTTTCTATTTTTCCTGTAGCTTAAATATGTTGCTGTTTTATCTTCCTAATCATTATGTCATTATTATGCATCAATTATTCTCAACTACACTAGAAATACAAGATAATAACATCTATATACAGGGGTGCCAAAAAAATGTATACAAGTGGACACTTTTGTCACTGTTGCTTAAGCAGTAATTCACTATAATCAGACGTGTCTGGACACTGATGGTAACCACTTTGAGCATCTCTTGTAATTGCAGAAGTCAAATATGACTTATATTCATCTTTAGTTATCAGTATATATTGAGTATTACAATTAATACAGTTTTTTCCTTTCATAAAATGTGTGTACATTTTTTTGGCACCCTCTGTATATATGGCATATAGACACATGGAAGATGTCTTTTGAATGAAACTTACCTCTCACCAACAAACATGGAGCAAATCCATCTTGTAAATAATATATCCAGATTTCACTGCATCGTTAATACTTCTACTCCTCTTGCAAGGGCTTTCTCAAAATGCAATATTAAAAAATATTTGACAGCTAATAATTTGGATGTAGTGAGACAGGAAAATGAAAAGAAGTCAATCTTATTTGTTCCACAATTGAACAAACTGTTTTTAAACTTGTAAAGATTAGTTTCGGTGATTCAGCCAATATTTTTGTATTTTTAGCATAGTTGAGAATAATTGATGAATAATAATGACATAATCATTAAGAAGATAAAACAGCAATATATTTAAACTATAGGAAAAATAGAAACAATAAAATTTCACAATTTATCTTACATTTATAAAGGGACCAATGAACCCAAACAATAACTGCAAGATAGAATCTGTTTCATTTCAATTTTTTTTATATACTGAATATTCTCTTTGAATTTTGGGAGATTCCTAAGGAAAAATAAAAGTTATGACATATCAATTCCTACAGAGAGTTAGAAATACTCATAAAAGAAATTCAAATCTAAAATTAGGTTTCATGGGCTCTGATAGTATGCCAAGGATTAATAAGTATACTTTGTTCTTAACATTGATGCATATAATTAGATAACACACTTTTATTACAAATGTGAAAACAAACTTCCCCAAGAAGCAAACTGACAATAAGAGATATACATGTTTTAACAAAGCTTCTAGACATTAGATAGAAATATTTGTCGGTAACTTACTCTTGCATTTTTTCATTTTCTTCCTTAGGGTGGGACCTGATAGAAAACAGAGACAGATGGCATTTAGAGGATACTGGTTCTGAAGAAGAATTTTAAAATCTGCAAATTGGTCTCACCCTGCAGGAAACCCTCCTAAAATCCAGCAGAATACTGCAGGGCAAAGATTTCGCATAAGTCATCACTTGTGTGAGTTTTAAATAGAATACAACCAAATAATAGTGTTTTAGAACATAATCATTTATTTTATTAATACATAAGACTCTACCATAATGTGTTTCGTTCATATGGGTGGGTTATTTGGTCAAATATTCTATAAAAACAAAAAAACCTAGAAGTTTCTTAAGAAGGCAAACTTTAATACTAATTTTCAAACATGTATTCATGTATTTGTGCCTGGTTATGTTTAGAGATGTATTATTGGTGCAGATAACCAGCGGTCTCTTCAGTTCAATTACTATTTTTATGCAAGAAGTTTCTTTTAATGCAAGTCTGTCGTCAATAATGAAAATGGACAAACCTTTGCTTTATTAGGTATCAAATATTCCAGCAGATGTTTTGATCTGTTGCATTTGTGGGTAGAAGGTATTTTACTCACAAGCTATTTTCCTTATTTCAAGTGCTTTTGAGGCGAATGTGTCCAGATTATAACCCATTTAGATATTTTTTCTATTGATATTGGGACAATTTTTCCCAAGCTGAAGTTGTGGCTATTGCTCTGTGTTAAATATGTTATTTCTTAGTGTTCAAGGAAATAAGTAATTTTTTAAAAAAATAAATTTTACTTGAAAGAATTGCAGGTAAAAATAATAAATCAAAAATACATACTTAACCCTACTACTTCTAAAACCTAATTAAAATGAGAATAAAGGCATTACATTAAAGGCACAAATGCACAAAGACAGAAAGTTTTAGAAAGTAGTCAGCAAACGCAGAATGTTGGAAGCTAAGGGGAAATGGATGTGTAATGATTGATTTAGCTACCTGTAGAAAGGACAAGAGTCCCTAGGAAATTAAAATCATAATAAATAGAAATCTAAAAACTCAATAGAAAGGTTAAACAATAAAATTAAAGAACTGTTCTTGAATGAGAAGAAGGAGATGAAACACAGAGAGAAAGGAAACAAGAAAAGAGAGGACAAAACCAAGAGGTTTAATGGCAAAGTTCTAGAAAGAGAGCAGAAAGGAAATAGAGGAGAGGAAGTCATCGAAATAAATCAAAGACAATAATGAAAGAAACAATAAAAGACAGTTTACTAGAATGCAAAGTGTTTCTAGATCGAAGGGCCCATTGTATGCACAATAAAGTAAATGAGAATAGACTTAACCAAGTTATTCGCTTGAAAAATGTGTTGTTCCTGAACACAAAAAGAAAATTACATACATTGCTAAAGAAAAACAAGGGGTGGGGAGGGGGTCACCTTTAAAGAACCAGATTAGTTTTCGTCATATCTGCAGAAATTAGGAATGCTAAAATGGCTCAAAGGCAATGGAGCAGAGTTAGTTTAAACAGTCTGAAGGAATTTGGATGATTTCTTTTAAAAAGATAAAGTTAATATAATACCTCAGATGATTACTGAGAGTAGATTTAGACTGTTGGGAGAGACTTTGAATTTGTAATAAGTGCATAGAAAATTAAGCAAACAAAGAAGCCAGACAATTATTACCAGGGAACTTTTTTTTTTTTTTTTTTTTTTTTTTTTAAAGCTATGCAGCAGATGAAAAGCAAACAGAGGACGCCTCGTTGCTCAGCTGTGACTAGCATTTCATCTCCCTGGTCCTGCCAGTATGAACGAAAGGTGCGAAGCGCCCGGCCCTTAGTCCATCCGGAGGGTGGGAAAGTCGGAAGGGTGCCCGAGGGCATGACGAAGGTGAGCCACAGGGTGAGTGAGGGTTAATTTTCATCTTTTAATTTGGAATACTCATTGATGGTATCAAAAACTGAAAAATTAAGCAACAGCAAAAGAAGCATAACATTTAGTGACATAGAAGTACATACAAAAAAATCAGCTAAAAGAACGAAAGCTTCAGGAGTCACTGTCCTGCACGAGAATGGGTGGACAAAGTGACTCAGAGCTGCGTTAGCTACTTAGAGAATTCTGTGTGTCAGGTTATAACTTTACTCACCCCCGTGATATGGTCCTTTATGGTCTGTAGGTGTCATGTTTGGAGAAAGGCTGGTTTTCCTTCTCATTGAAGAGAGTATTTTTTAAATTTTTTTCCAACATTTTTTGTTGTTTTCAATAGGCGGCAAACAAGAAAATGATGTAGCGATATAATTCTACCAGCCTAAAGTGAATTTTGTTGTTGTTGTTGTTAGTTATTTTCTCTCTTGGTTCATGATAATGCAGAAGTTACTGTCAATGTGTAGTCAATACCACAGTTCTTTCTTCTCACTCTCATCTTTACTGCTTCGCATTTTCTACAGATTGGAAACCAATTAAAATCATCTACTATAAATAAACAGGTTATGAGTAAGATCGGAGAGACTGTTCCCTGAGTAAATGTTTTTGCTATGGAAAATGGACTTTATGACATTTATTTTCACTGCTCTGAAGCCGTTCTGTTTGATTCTGCCTCTCCCCCACCCCACGGCCCCCTCTCCCCCCACCTTTTTTCTTTTTGATGCTACATGAGGCTTTCAGGTAAGGATGTTAGGACTCCATGTGTTTTCGTGTTTTTCTACATCTGTGAGTGGAGAACGAATACCTTGTTCAGTGATAGCCTCACGTATGTGAACCTTGGGGCCCCTGACTGATCATCAAGGTGACGTTCTAGTCATTGAGCCGTTGCCATGACAGTCATCTTTCAACTACAACCAAGTTGGATGAGAAGGGTATGACCCATGTGTCTTCATCCTATAACTGAAATCAATGAGAGATGGTATGTTAGCTCAGACGAAATATAGGTACAATTCATAACATGAGACTTCTCTTTGAATAATTGCTTACAAATTATAAATAATATTAGAAAGATAGTCCAAACATTATTTCCATTAGCAATGACAAATGTGTTTCAAACTGTGCCTTGACATGGAGTGACCCACAGCAGACACCTAAAACCTGCCGGAACACTTATTTTGGCACTACGTGGCTCTGCAGTCGACGAGTGATGTCTGCCTTGACCACAGGACTGCTTTGTTCTTTGACGGTGTGTTGTCTTCCCTTGCTTTTTTGTCATAGTCATTCTTGCAGACAGATGTCTTGTGCGTTATGGTATAGATTGAGGCAAATTGTTTTTGTGCCTAGAAATTGGCTCACCTCCTCTCTGTCTGGAACTTGACTGTGGAGTTGGAGTCAGTCTGGTCAGGACTTGAGTATCTTTTACTTATCCTTTTTGTCATGGCTACTCTCAGGGTCCTACAGGCTTCCTCTAGGATTACCTCATGCTTGGCGGAGAAGCTGTCTTGCCAGGGTTTTCTCCCTGGATGTCTTCTCCGCCTTAGGCTATAAGTCTTCCCTTTACATCTGCATGCAGGTCCCTCTCTTCATGCTCTTGACCTCTGCCAGCAGCCATTGTCAGCTATCACTGCTCAGTGTAGGTGGCAGGGGCTGTTCTTTATTTTTATGTCTCCGCTCCAGTCTTAGGTCAGAGCTGTGGACCCGGCTCAGGGGCTGGGCTTGCTCAGGAATCCTCTCTTTCTCCAGCTACAGGCCACTTGTCATGGCTTCAGTCCAGGATATCTTGCTGCTCCTCTTCCAGGGATGAGAGGTTTTGTCTGTTCCTAGCACATGGATTGCCACAGTTTTTCTACACATAGTTGTAAACATCTTTTGAAAGCTTCAAGGTAGACATCTAAGCAGAATAGGAAAAAAGTTCATGAATGAAATTAATTCAAAATTGGCCCTTAAAAGCTTTTTCTGATTATTAATATTTAGAATTTGGGGACTGAAAAGTGAAACAATATTCTCTACTGTGTTTCCAGCTGGGATTCTATTTGTAACCATACTTAAATTTAAGAACATAATGTTGAACATCACAAAACATTAATGAGCTATCAGTGAACAGTACAGATTTCTTCTAAGTGTTGGAACTGCTAGCTTAGCACCATAGACACACAGGAAGGATTCTTTTCAAGCCAAATGGCCTTTTGGAATTGTCTGCAAACCCCATAGAGTGTCTACTACACTCGAATACTTCATGAGAAGTGGCTGCTTTTCCAAATGTGTTTAATGCAATTTCATACATTATTTGATTTTTTGATTGAACACAAAACACTGACAAAAACACACACCATCCCTTGGAAGTGAGCAGCTGTTAAGGATCCTCACCAAGGATGGTTGTTTGATTATTTCTGTTATCAGCTTGTAGCAGCAATGCTACCTTGTCTTCTCTCATTCTGTGACTGTTGTGGAAATCACATTGAGAAAATGAGGATTATTATGTAGAATCACATAGATTGAAATTTAAAAGATCCCCAAAGATCTCAATCTACCTAAAATACCTGGTGGTCATATTTAATAAAGCAGTGTAGTCTCAAACCACAATCTTCTTCACCAGGACCCACGATCAAACAATCCTTCAACACACCAGGCCCTGAACATCCATCAAACCTGCCCCATTCCCATGGCCTCTCACCTTCTGTTGAAGACAGTGCTGTGGAAGCACAAAGGGGTTACCTTAAAAAATTAAAAAGCTGTCCCAGCAGATGTTACTTAGAGACTGGGTCCACAGAAGACAGAGCCTCTGCTGGCAGAGAGTGCTTGGAAGTATGGAACAGCATGTGCAAAGTGCATGGAGTGAGCATTTGGTGTGAATGCAGCTCAAGGTGAGTGGGGTGAGGTGTAAAGCAGATTTCAACTATGAGACAACAAGTGAGATAACCTGAGGGATGGCTTTTTTTATTCCTTAGCATTTAGTATGTGTGTAACAAAGAATTGTCGAGTGAATGAATCCCACAGCAGAGATTTCTACCTCTATCCTGCCCAAATACTTACAGACAGAAGACTATAGGCACAAAAACAGCACGGCTCTAAAGAGGAGTGCACATGCTCCATGTCCTTTGGTCGCAGAGCTATACACAAAGTGAAATCTGTGGAGTTCTTTTAATGAAAAAAGTCAAGTTGAAAGAGACCATTGAGGAATAAGATCACAATAAAAAGTGGATAATTTCTTAAATCAAAATTAGAAGTATAAATACTACAAGAACTAAGAGTAGATCTTGAAACTGTGTGCCTTCCCCTGGTGAGACAAATCTCCACCCATTACCCACAGCGCTTACCACAGTGTGCAAAGGCAGGAGCAATATATCTCATGAAAACGATCTGGAAAAGGTGTTTGTTTGATTGTTTGCTTGAATAGAATACAGCAAAGCAATGCAGTATTAAGAGGATAGAATTATTGAAGGGAGGAACCAACTAATATTTAATTGTTTTAAGTACATCTTTATGTCAGAAATTATTGGGGATGTGCTTTGTAATTGTGTGATCATTTGAGTCTAGTTAGATCAATATACTTCTCCACTTTTAAGACTCAGTTCCGCTTTTGTGGTCCTTCGTCTCATTCCAACCACTGTAACCAGTATGCATCCCTATATGAATTTATGACTTCTTTCTGTGTCTTCATTGTTCCTCAATTTTCTATTTTCTCTTTCTATTCTCTCATTTGTATCCAAGCCCACCCCAAAGCTCCCCAAGTCCATTCCCTCCCTTGAACTACATGCAGACTCATGTGCCCATCTGAACCCCTATGGTATTGTCAACCAAGGTCATTTAGCCCTTTTGTCAAACAGAAGCATGGCTTTCCTCATCAGTCACATGGGCTTGAAGCCCTGGGTTATTACATATTCCTCTCTTCTGTTCACCCCACCTTATCTGTTCTCAGGGCTTGCTCCCACTTGCTCTGAACATCTCCTTTGTCTATCACCACCTTACCCTCAACATTTCAAAGTTGGAATGTCCTCTCTGCTAACTTCCCTTCTTCTTCTGTCCTATTCCCACCCATTCTCCTAGGTTTCCAAGGTGAGTCTCGTAAAGCATCCCCAAATCAGCTACACTTCCAGTCAAAGTCTTTCTGACATGAACAGAAGGAATTCCAGGGTCTTTCAGTGATACTTGTAATAGGGCTGACATTCATCAAACTCTCATTCTACTGTAGGCTCCTACCAACACTTGCTCAAGTTCATGCATTCTGAATGTCAGAGCTGGGATACTCACCTGGTTTCCTGAGCACCTCTGCAACAAAAGCTGCATGACGATTGCCAAACACATGCAGTACTCTTTGAGTTTGGCTTTATTTTATTCTTCTATGCTTCTATTTCTGTCGATCATCCCTATTTTGAAAGGCTAATGGCAGGTGCTACCTCTTCTATTGGCGTGTGTGTGTGTGAGTGTGTGTGTGTGTGTGTGTGTCCTATAACTGACTTAAGTGTTCCCTCATTTAGATTAACATAGAATTTTGCATTTCTGTATTAAAATTCAGCATGCTATGCAAGGCATTACTTGCATAAGAAGTCATTTAAGTGCATGTTTATGCATTTTTTTCAGAAAGCAATATTTTGCAGACATTGAGAGGATTGTGTATGATGAGAGCATAGGGCCTAAAGCAGACTAGCCAGCCTTGAATATTGTCCCGTCACTATATAATGACCTTAAAGGGGTTACTAAACCTCTGTGTGTTTCATTTTTCTGATGTGTAAAATGAAGATGATAAGACCTATCTCCTGGTTTTGTTGTGTGAATTCAACAAGTAAATACATACAAGGTCTGACAATTAAGTTCGCAAACTTGCCACCGTGTGCTTCCATTGGCAGCACTGTATAAACAGCTCGGTGAGGTTTCATAACCTTGGGATATCAGTGTATCACAGCTCTGTTTATGTCGACGTGTGGCAGTGTCTTGCTGAGTCGCGTTCATTATTGTTGTTGTGTGTTTTTGTGTGCCACTGCAAGAATGTCTGAGCTTGAATTAGAGCAACGAACAAACATTAAACTTCTTGTTAAACTTGGCAAGAGTGGAAGTGAAATCAGGGACATGTTAGTCCAAGTTTACGGGGATAATGCCATGAAGAAAACGGTAGTGTACAAATGGATTAAACGTTTTTCTGAGGGGAGAGAGCGCATCACTGATGAGGAGAGGTCAGGGTGGCCAGTAATGAGCAGAACTGACAAAAGCATTGCAAACGTTCATCGAGTTATGCATCAAAATCATCACCTGACTGTGAGAAGCACAGCAGACCAAGTAAACATCGATAGAGAAACAGTTAGAAAGATCTTAACTGAAAATCTTGGCATGAGAAAGGTGTGTGCAAAACTAGTCCCAAAGAAGCTCACCAATGAACAAAAGCAAAGGAGAGTGGAAGTTTGCCAAGACCTTTTAGAGGAGCAGGACAATGTTTTGGGCACTGTTATCACTGGTGATGAAACATGGGTGTACCAATATGACCCTGAAACAAAGCCTCAAAGTACACAATGGAAGTCAGCCAATTCTCTGCTACCAAAAAATTCCATCAGTCTAAATCAAGAGTCAAAACGGTGTTGCTAACCTTTTTTGATATTAGAGGGATTATTCACTATGAATTTGTACCAACTGGACAGTTAACCACGTCTACTATTTTTGAGTGCTGAAAAGGCTGCATGAGAAGGTTAGACGACCTGAACTTTTCGCCAAACAATTCATGGCTCTTGAATCATCGGCTCACCTGGCACAGTCTGTGAGGGAGCTTTTAGCCAGTAAACAAATAACTATATTGGAACACCCTCCCTACTCACCTGGGCCCCCAATAACTTCTTTCTTTACCTGAAGGTAACGGAAATGTTGAAAGGAAGACATTTTGATGACATTCAGGGCATCAAGGGTAACACGACAACAGCTCTGATGTCCATTCCAGAAAGAGTTCCAAAATTGCTTTGAAGGGTGGACTAGGGGCTGGTGTCAGTGCATGGCTTCCCAAGGGAATTACTTCAAAGGTGACTGTAGTGATATTCAGCAGTGAGGTATGGAGCACTTTTTCATGGATGAGTTCTCAAACTTAATTGTCAGACCTGGTAAACTAAACATCCATTTAATGAATTGGAGTTAATGAATTATCTGAATTAATACATGTAATTCCAGTATTAGTGACTTATTACACACCTCATTTGCAGGAAGAGAAAGTGATTTGAGAATTTTAAAAATAAATCCAGTAAATAAATAAAATAAATAAACCTAGTAAGGGATGAAACTGACTTTCTGTCACCTGAATGATCCCACGGCTTTGTTCTGAGCAGGAATTCTGACACACCTGTGGTGGGAGTTTATCTACACAGAACCTCTCAGCACGAGGAGGAGGTGTGTACCCCCTAGTCCTGGGAGGCCTCTGGGTGGGGGAAGCCTTCCTGCAGAGGTGACTGTGGCCTGAGCTCTGAGGACACAGCAGTGAGCATTGGGGAAAGGAGGACGAGGCCCAGGCAGGGAGGAATAAGGGGGTGGCGCCTGGAGGGAACTGCACAGAGCCTGTTCTGGAAGTGTGTGTTGTTCAAAGGCGTGCAGCCTACAGGCGTGTGTGTGTGTATCACGCGTGCACCCACAATCGAGCACCATGGTGAGAGGTGAGGCTGAATGAACAGATCAGAGCCACTGACTAATTTTTGAAGCCAGGGATACAGATCTCATTTTTAATTAACAGAGAGTCGGTAAAGGGCTGTAATTTGTACAAGAGAGGAAGTCAGTCTATGTTTTAGAAGATCAGCTCTGCTTTCCTTTGAAGGGTGGTTTAAATGGGAAAACTGAGTCTTCTCCAGTGTCAAGTGTGATTTCTGGTGATTCTTACTTCTATAAATTGAGGTATTTCCACATGAAAAGGATGGTCAGGCTTGGCTTCTTGAATTTAAAAACGACATACACGAAAATCAAACATACTCACCCTGTAGTAGCGAATAGTCTTTTTTTAATGAATAAGCATTTTATTATTTGTACTGCAGTTACCTAGGCTGCCATAACAAATCATCACAAACTGGATGCCTTAAAACAAGAGAAATGTGTTCCCTCACTTTCTAGAAGCTGGATGTCTGAGGTCAGGGTATCAGGAAGGCCATCCTCCCACTGAAGACGAGGAGAAAACCTTCCTTGGCTCTGCCAACTTCTGGAGGTTCTTGGCAGTCCTCAGCCTCCCTTGGTTTGCAGGCATGTCGTTTCGTTCTGTGTCTGCCACCACATGGCCGTCTCCCCTCTCCGTGTGCCTGTGTTTCTGCGTGGCCTTCTTACAAGGACACCAGTAACTGGGCTTCAGGTCCACCCGAATCCAGTGGATCCTCATCTTAATTCATTACATCTGCAAATAGGTCACATTCTGAGGTTCTGAGTGGACATGGATTTGGGGTGGACACAAACCCAGTCCCAGCGTTAAGTCTCATTCTTAGAAACAAGATGAGAAAATATTAGTTCAAATAGATCCATGTTTTAAGATGGCAGTGAAAAGCAAATAGAATCGAATTAATAATGGTCTAAGAACTCTTCATCCACAGGATATTTCACACCAAGTTGCGCGCGTGCGTGCACGTGTGTGTGTGTGTGTGTGTGTGTGTGTGTGTGTGTTTCCTTTTCAGTATCCAAAGATGTCTCCGATTCTGGTTGTAGTTTATGTGATAATCAGTCGCTGTATTTCACAGAGTAGATATTCACAGCCAAATTTTCTCAGGTTTGTGAACACAATTTTTCACAGCTACACTTTATGTCTTTGTCATCTGAGCCTCATAAAGTGCAGCTGCAATTACCAAGTGTATTTGTATGGAAGCCACATGGGAGCCTGCGCCGTGTGTTTCCTCTCCTATCATCTTGTGGGCAAATCGGGGGACATAGTTGTATAAAAGGACACAGCCAACACAAGAGTCAAAACTCTGGGGAAAAAAGTGTACCCCCGCAGGAAAGACGGTGGGAATGTGTGGGAAGCCGTAACCCTCAGTTAGGGAGGTGTTTCACATTTAAGAGGCAACAGTGAAAAATTAATGAGACAAGGACCCGCATGAAGGAGGCATGGTGCTACCCATACTTCTTTATTGAAGAGGCATCTAGTAAGAGATGGCAAGCCCGGAGCTGGCTCAGAGGGATGAAGACACAGGGAATGTGCATTGAGCTCCTGCTACATGCCCAGTTTTCCATGGCTTTCTCTGCAGGTCTCTCTAAACACTGGGCTAATTTTCCCATGCTTCTTAGCTCCTGGAAGGAAAGTGAAAGTCCTGATTCTTCCCAGTCTGTCCTGCCATTGCTTTTCCTTCCTACTTCAAATATCCCACCTTCTTTGAAGCTGGTGTTCCCTGTTTTGTGGTTGTTCACTGGCCTCTGTCTTTCTCACTAGAAACTCAGTTGCCAGTCAGAGGTGTGGCGTTCCTCCCCTATTCCTGTCCCATTTCTGGGTGGCCTCATAAGCTACCTGGATGTCCCAGTCAATGCCCCTGGCCCTCCAGCTCCTCATCCCAGTGAGCCCCATTCATGCATGCACGCTGCTGACCACCCCCTGAACCTCGCTACTCCCACAGTGAACACCATTAAAATCTGACCCCCCATTCTCCCCTGTTCAGCTCAGTTTCCTCACACTCTTAATTGGACACGACACACAGTTTTCCCACAGACTCACTTTTCCTAGTGAGATATTTGGAATCATTCCGTAAACGATGACCTATCCTTTTGGAACATTACAATCTAGTATGGAAAGTTTTTATTGATACAGAGGTGTGAATAATAATGAAGTGTTAAACTGTAAGAAATTAGGAATCAAAATTGTTGATGAGTAATGCGTTTGCTGAAGAAAATGGTGGAAAGGGAGTGCAGCAAAATATTAAGAGTGTTGATATCTGGTTCTTGGAGGTACTGCTTTATTTTATGTGAACTTAAATAAGTAAACATAATTATATAGGAAAATAAATTGAAGTATTTGAGTTCAACAAGGATTTATTCAGAAACCATGATTTCTAAGTTGCTACCTCTCTCTATGAAGCTCTCAGACAGAGAGATGACGATATTATATGAGTAAATATAATTTTATAGTATAAGAGAAATCCAGCTAATGATTATTTTTAAGTACTAGCTCTGATTAAAAAAGAATAACTGTCGGGAAACTGAAATACGCACACATCGATGTACGCATGTGGGTTTTATGTATGTATATATGCCTGCGTGTATCATACCCCACGATCAAAATTTGATTATTTCATGAATAAAATGTAATGGTTTAAACTCTAACTCTCAAAAGGCATGTAAGAAGTGTAGATTTGGGTGTACGTTTTAAAGTTGAGACTGACCATCTGATCAGGTCCCAATTTATTCATGGAAAGCATTCATTGGAAATAGCACATTAACAGGAAGCGGTCAGCGGATGTTTCCCATTTGTGTCTCTGCTCCCTGACAATTGTGTGTCCAGCCCATGGGGCATCACAGGCAGCGTCTGCAAGCTGGGGAGGTGGCAGGTTGACAAAACAGAGTTAGAGTCCTTCCAGATCCAGTAGGATAAGTGTTCTCCACTCTTTTCTTTCCATAGCAAAAAACAAATAAACAAACAAACCAAACAAACAAGAAAACCCAGAAAATTCTCATTTAGAAATACTTTACCATCTTTATTGCAAGTGTATGTTAAAACCTGAGTAAAAACATATCTTTTGAGGAGGGAGGTTTACTATTATTTTCAAATATTCATGTCAATAAATAGTGTATCTCTATTAGATAGTGATTTGGGGTATAATAAGAGTAAAATGGTAACCAGTAAAAAAGTAAAGACATGAGAGAAAAAAAAGATAGAAATGAGAATCTAATGAGGAAGAAGTGAAACCAAGAGGAGTCTGAAATGTGTCCTTTTCCAACCAGAAATTCCAGTTACCTAATCCTGGTTAGTCAAGTATTTATTGTAAATCTCTAAGTATGTCTTTTATGAATGTGTTATTCGTTCATTCATTCATTCATTCTACAAACATTCACTGAGCACCTTCTCTGTAGCACCCACATTTTAGCTGCTAGAGAATCACAGGACGAATGTAAATACATGTGCCCCATGACCGACCGATGGGTGCAACAGAAGAGAGCACCACACAAACACAAATTAAAAGAAAAGACAAGAATAACTGGTGATTGCTAGGTAAACTAATTAAGAATGTTGTCTCAAAGGAAAGCAAATAAATGAAATATTGAGCTAAGGAGGAGTTCCTAAGGTGGGAAAGGCATTCCTGCAGGAGGGACAGCAGTGTGACACGAAGGACTCAGAAGGATATGGTCTCAGGGAAATGCACAGAGCTGGAGGGAGCTGAGGGTCAAAGGGCGTGGAGGATAGGGCCCAACATGCAGACTCTGGGACCAAGCAGCCTAGACTGACATCTCAGTTCCTCCACTACAAGCTCTGAATTTACTCAACTGCCCATAGGTAAGATTCTATCCAATAACAGTTACAACCACCCCCCTTCTCGATGTGTCGTTGCAGCATTAGCTGAGTGGATATAGTTGAACCTCTCAGAAGGCACGCCTGTGTCTTCCTGACCGGTGCTGGGGACCTCGAGAGATAAGACTGCGGGGAGGCTGGGTTTCCTGAAGGACCTTGGGTGCCGTCCTAATGTCTCTGCACATTTTCCTTTCCAGAATGAGGATTGCTGACAGAAGTTAAGAGAGAAACATCAAAGATTAGTCATACTGAATCGTATTACCTAGAACTGATAGAACTTAATCGAGTACGTTCCTTTGATTCTCAGCTATCCAGTGTATCATTAAAGAGTACATGTGAACTTTTTATTGCTACCACTTGGTTTGTGATCAGGATGAAACAGCTCTCTTCGCGTTGGGGTAGGTGACTTCTGAGTTCTGCAAATTAAAAACTTTCTATCAGCAAAAATAACACAGTTTGGAGAACAGGATGGCCATGGGGACTTGTTGAAACTTTTGTCAATGTCATAAGTTTTCTTGGTGATTTATGTTGGATCTTTTGATTCTGCTCAGTGATTCGTATTATTGGCCTTGTTTTATTATGATGGTCTTGGGGCAGTGTAACATTTAAGCACCTGGACTCCACCACCCAGCAGCCGTGTGGTCGTGGGCCAGTCCCCAAGCCTCTTTGTCCCACTGAGTCCATCTGTGACCTGAGTCATACGTGTCTGTCCCACATGTGGCTGTGAAGACCACAGGAGTTAACATACAGTTTGCATGGCTGCTTTGCACATAGCACCGTGTACCTTCCAGCCCTACTTCCTGTCACTGGGAAGTGACTGAGTGGGGAGGCTAAGTACATGTTGAACTTCACTAGGACTGGATGTGCTAGCACCAGGACTTGAACTCTGACCTCATCCAAAGCCAAGGACCCGTGGTCGCTCTGCTCAGGTGTGTGGAAAGAAAGGAAGGAGATGGAAGCCAACGGGGTTTCTGCTTCCCAAGAACCGGCAAAAGAAAAGAGAGTGAAACTGAGACACAAGGGAGGAGTAAAGTGTGCAGGTGAACTTTCCGATGGAAGAGATGGCGATGTGCCATGATGGGGTGCTGCGAACGATGGGTGTTTCTCCAGTGGTTGTTAAGAGTACGAGGTGCATCTCTGCCTGTGCCGGCTTTAATACCAGAGAGGCCCCCACACCTACTCTACCTGGGGGAGGGACTGTAGTACAGGATGTGTTGGTTTGCTGTGTGTCATAGGCAGGGGGCTATGATTCTCCGACACAATAGCAACATAAGCAGAAGTAGGTTAGGTGTAAAGTTTTAGAAAGCTTTCAAATCAAAACGTGGGAAAAGAATACTTCGTATTGATGTGAAGGGAAAATGATTTTGAATAGTTTCCCCTAGGTATAAACATTGATTGTTTTCTGAGGATAAAAATCAAAACGGTCCAAAGAACATCCTGAATATCAGAGTCCAAAACAGGCAGCCCTGACTCTGTTTTCTTTTGCCCTCCTCCACCCCAGCACTCAAATACATGTGCACACACATGCACACACGTGTGCACACACACCCACACACCAGCATGCAAGCAAGTGTCACATGCATACATGATGGTAAAGAACTCTTAGACTCAAGCAAACAATGATCTCCAGGAAGCTAATTGTCTTTGTTGTTAGTTAAAGGCTTGAGGGTCGTAAGGACAAAGAACAAATGCAACCCAAGTGCTGGGAAGATGAAATGGTCCTTAGTGCTTTTAATGTCAAAGACCCAGAATCAGGCAGAACGCACTTGGGGTCTTAATGAGGAAGAGGCAAATAAAGCCACGCGTTTGCCAGAACATGAGGCTTCATTTTGAAAGCTTCAAAGGGGAATATTAGGTGCTTTAAAAACTTCTTTGTTCTCTTCTAAGAAAATAATTGTGGCACAATTTATCTTGATTCAGATTTTAAGCCTTGATTAGAGATGTACAATCTTACCTTCAAATAAAATATGTAATTTTCTGTAGTGCACGCATTCACTCACTCATTCTTCTTCCTAAATTACAGCAAATTGCTCCAATTTTGGTTCCTTGCAGTGTGTGTTTAGGCCACTCAGAAGCCTGCCTGCCATCCACCTATGCACGTGCAGTCACTAAGCGAGAACGTCATTTTAATGAAGAGGAGTGAATTTTGCCCTCGGAGGAGACTGCCCCGCAGGGGGTCGGATGCAGCTGCCTCCTGGAGCCTTCCTGCTCGGCAGTTCTAGGTTGTCAGAATGTGGTTCTAGAGAACTTCCTGGTGTTACTCTGCTCTGTAAAAGCCTTTCATCTCATCATTCTTTATCTAAAGTGACTTTCAAGTCCACAAGTGTCGGAGTGCCTCTGAATGAATAGCAGGGCACTCTTTCTGGGGCTCTGAGAGGACTCAGGTTGGAGCACGGCAGACGAGACAGGTGAGATGCCGCCCACGGCATCCTGTGACATTGAGGAGAGAGACGGAGCTTTAAGAGTCTATTTCTGGCCCTCTGACGAAAGTGGGACGTGCATTAGCTCACCGATTGATCATAACCAACTCGTGTGACAGACAGGTACTGTTCTTACTGGGTCCACCCTCCAGACGAGCAAATGGGCCTGGTTATCAGCTGTCGGTGGCAGCCTTGGATTTGAGCTTGGAACACAGAACCCCTGGGTATAACACCAGACTACACCAAAGGAAGCGAAATGTTGTATGGAAGCTCAGTAGGGATCAGTAGTGCAACTGAAACTAAAGGCAGGCGTTTCTGACATAAAACTGTGCAGGTTTCCTGTGTGCAGGGCTGTCTGCAACAGACGTGGAGTTTTACTTGGCAATTGTTACTTCTTGGTAAATGTTGTTGTTTTTATATATGAAAGATGTCACTTAGAAATAAAAAATTTATTCAGTTTTACAAGCAGAAGTGTCCAGTGGATCCTTTTCAACCTTATCCTGTTAATTGATTTATGCATTCATTTCTTACATGAATAATAGGTTCACATGGTTTAAAATACCAAAAGCACAACATTGTCCGCAGTAAAGATTCTCCCTCTTTCCTCCTCAGCATAGAGGCTTTTGTTTCAATGTCCTTGAAGATACAGAATGCCTTTTCAATGTGTAGCATTAAGTCTCTTTCTTTTAATTTTAGGGAAGTTATTTCACTAACCCCTTCTAGCTTGAGATTACAGTTGTAAATATCTGGTCTTCTAAAACTTTCATTTTCTCCCAAACCCTATAATGCCCAAGTACAGGACAGCTAGCCACGTATGGCTATTTAAATTTAATTTTAAGTTAACAAAATTTAAAAATCTAGTTATTCTGTTGGACTGCCCGCTGTTCAGCTAATCCATCGTTACATGGGGCGGAAGGATGCTGTGTGGAACGACACAGCACGAGCATCCTCCCAGAAAGTTCTAGTGCACAGTACATGATCCCGTCAAAGTTTTTCTACCTTTACGTTTTATTTTTCTCACTTTAGTGTGTCTACCCTATATGTCCATGTGTATCCTTTTACAGAGGGCATTATATATTTGAAAACTTGTAATTTAAATTAAGCTTTTTTTTTGAGAATAGGCATGAAAAGTTCAAAGTAGTTGAAGAGAAAATAACTCTGTGTAGGATGTTTGTCAGCTATACTGTCTTGCTTTTACCTTTAGGATTCTCTCTTTTCTGGAACAACATGCCCCAGGTTATCTCTCAGAGAAAAGTATGAAGTGACCTAGGTTTGTCTCTGCAGCCCTCATCTCTTCGTGTGTGTGTGTGTGTGTGTGTGTGTGTGTGTGTGTGTGTGTGTTTTCTCATTATCCAGGGTCCTTTTGCTTCCCTATGCTTTCACTTCTCCCTTATTTCCTCTCAGTGTCGTGTTAGGATTTTATATCAGTCATCTCCATCCTAGTCTGAGTGAGCACGAGCCATTTTTATTCTAACTCCCTTTTATGCATGGTTTGGTAGTTAATTTTATGTGTCAA
This sequence comes from Rhinolophus ferrumequinum, assembly GCF_004115265.2. Taxonomy (NCBI): domain Eukaryota; kingdom Metazoa; phylum Chordata; class Mammalia; order Chiroptera; family Rhinolophidae; genus Rhinolophus; species Rhinolophus ferrumequinum. Next base: position 68,132,114 of record NC_046296.1, read on the forward strand.
CTTGACCGGGCCGTGGATGCCCAGATACCTGATTAAACAGTGTTTCTGGGCATGTCTGTAAGAGCGTTTCGGGAAGAAATGAGCATTTGAATGGGTGGACTGAGTCCAGCAGCTGGCGCTCACCAACGTGCGTGGGCCTCCTGCAATCCACTGAGGGCCTGAATAGAACAAATGTGGCTGAGGAAGGTTGAATTCTTTCTCTGCCTGTCTGCTGAGCTGGGACATATTCTCCTGCCCTTGGAGCTCCTGCCCTTGGCCTTCAGACTTGGACTGGAATCTCTACCATCAGCCTGTCAGCTCTCAGGCCTTGAAACCACACAACCATCTTGCAGATGTGTCCAGCTTGCAGATGGCGGGATTACGGGTCTTTCCAGCCTCCGTAATCACGTGAGCCATTTTGTATGGTTACATATTATATTACATATATTCTATCTGATTTTATATAGCTATACATTATGTTGCCTAATGTTTCTGTTCCTCTGGAGAACCCTGACTCGTACACATGGAAAATGAAATGACTTTAATCATGGAGCAAAAGAAGTGCGGAAAAGGGTGAATATTATGTGTGAGACCAATATACCTGGTCACTATTTATACAACTTCAAACAGGATAAACCCTGAGTAATAAAACAGAACACTCAGTACGCGGAGGGGATATGGTAGTAATACCATGTAATCTGAGTTTTCACTCCACAGTTGAGAAAAAAGAGAATCCATGAAAGTAAGCCCTTCGTCAGTTTAAACTCATGAGCTGCCCGTGGGGGCCAAGCAGCGTGTGGAGGTGAGAAGATGAAAGAGCCATCTCTGTGCTTGAGGAACTCACGATCTCTCCGGGGAAGCCCACAACTTCCATGGGAATTTATCCTTAGGGTTACTCTTATGTTTTGGATCAGGATGCAGGAAAAAAATGCATAACCATCTATTTGTGACCGTGAGGCTTGATCATTGGCGGTTTAGAAAGTATATGCAGCCTTTTTATTTGCATTTCATTTTGGGCACAGATATTCTGAAAACCTTTCCTACCTTGTTATGGCCTATCTGAAATATTCATGAAATTGCGGCTTCTCTTCCCTGTTATATAATAGAGGTTATATATCAAAACCAATTATTCACATAAGCCTCTCATTTCCTGGAAAATTTGGGGCTGAACTTCAAGGAGTTACCAAGATTTCCTGGAGAGAGCATGCTGCCTTGTTTCTGGGAAGTAATCAGAGTATTTAAATCAACCTCAAAGAGAAATAATACTCTCAGTGCCGGTTTTCATAACCCAGGCTATGTGTTTCTCCTTGAGTGATTAAATGCCGTGCTCCTTGTATTAACGATAATGGCTATCATTTGTAGAGAACCGACTATAAATGGTTGTAAGTCATTTTGTAGATATATTTCCAACTATCCTGTAGTACAAATTTTCTAACTTTACTTAATAGATGAAGAAACTAAGACTCAGGGAAGTTGAATAACTCACCCAAGGTCACACCATTTGTACTTAAACCACCTCTCTCTGTTTCCAGCCCGTATCTTTGGAAACCTCTAGAACCCTTTGATGTTGCAGTGGATGCTTTTAGGCCACTAACTTTTCCTTTCTGTGTTGTGTCTTAAACATAGTAGACATTAGGATAACGAAATGTCTCCCATTCCCCTTCTGTCACCTTGTCCATGGTCATTTAATGGAAGGGGAATTGCAGTTAAGTCAGAAGTTCCAGGTTTCACGTGCACGTGTGGCTTCTCTTTACAAAGCGTCAGTCCCTTTGTGAAGCAAAGACAGTGGAAGTGGGCTCGTGAGCTCATACAACCCTCGAGCTCTGAACGTCCTCTAAGCTAGTACTTCTTGCTAGGTTACTTCATCCACGGGCCATGCCCTGTGAAACAGAGTCATCGATACAAAGGGCCTGTGGGTGTGTGAATAGGTCCCCAGCACTCCAAGGAGCTTTGTAAGGAACTGCAGATATGCAGCCTAACAGGCAGTAAGACAGATGGGTGAGCACAGGAGTTTATTTTGCTACCCCCCAGTTCACACCACCTGCACCCCTGGTGACTCCCACTCTAAATTCTGTGATGTCTGTATTGTTATCATGTGCCTGTGTTTATTATCTGGATGGCACTACTTGAGTGCTATCTTTCTTAATAAATTTAAACGTATACCTTTGGTCTGCTAGGATATATAATATCTTATCAATTCAAGAACATACAGCCAGTTTAAATAGGTTCACCCTTGTTGGTGTTCTCAGGTCTGATAGGATTTGGGGTTTCAGAGTTTATGAGCGTAGTACTGGTACTCAGAGAGATTATAGAATAGTAGCAGAGACGCATTTATTCAATCCAGTGTAGTACAAAGTACTAAGAAAAGGCTCGGAATCTGCACAACGCATTTGAGTTGCATAAAGAACATCTTCTAAAGTACATTGTTGCATGGAATGCTCTCTGAGCGCTGGTTTTCACATCCCCATACGGCTCATCTCTTTTTCTTTCAACCCGTTGATCCAAATCCCACTTTTGTTCTCCGCACAACACATGCACTGAGCACATGAAGCCTTCCGCGTACTGGTCTCCTGTAACGAAGGAGGACTGTGATGGGTGAGCTCACGTGTCAATGTACCTGGGCAATGGGGTGCCCAGGTATTTGGTTAAACATCGTGTTGGGAGTGTCTGCGAGATTCGTATTTGAGTCAGTGGACTGAGTAAAGCAGACGGCTCTTTCCAGTCCTTTGGAGGCCTGAATAGAACAAAAGGTGAGGTCAGGGAGAAGGTACTCTCCTTGCCTCTTTCCAGCCGGGACATTCGTCTTCTCCTGCACTCAGACTGGAACTCAGCCACAAGCCCAGAGCGGGCTCAGACTACTAACGTCTTTGTGGTAGGGATCAGACAGAGTCATTTTATGGAAGTTTGCTATGTTAATGGAAGGGAAGGTTTGCGGGGGATGGGCTTGGTGTAGTTAATTTTTGTTCTATTTTGTTTTGGAGAATGTTGTTGGGTTCTGTTTTTGCTGTGTTTTGTTTTAGAATTCTTGCTCTTCCTTCGTCCTCTCAGTATTTGCCGTCAGGCTCTGAATCGCAGCTGATGAAGCGCTTTTGACTTAAACGGGTCCTGGAAAACGAGACCTCTTTTCAGCAGCTGCATCAAGTCACTGAAGTTTCCCAAGAGAAATTCTGCACTTGGCTGCTCATCCAAACCCTGTCTCAGGCCTCGAAGCTGGAGAGAAATTAGAAGCTTTGTTGCGAGAGTCCCAGGGGTGAGGGCAGGACAGAGGCACTGCGCGTGCAAAGAAGATAAGAGAGGAGGGCAGAGCCCCTGTGCCTCTGCCGAGCTCGAGCTGTAGTCCAGGCACCGTGCTGGGCGCTTTGCGAACACCAGCTTATTTCATGCTCCACTGGACCACGCGACCCATCTGACAGGGACTCGGGCGGCTCTGTCCACTCTCAATCCCGGTCACTACCCCGGTGCTTACCAGAGAATTGGTGCCTAAGTATCCGAACAAATAAGTGATGGGATAAATAAACAAACAGCTTTTCAGGACAAGGATTCCAGTCTCCAGGTGACAGAGAATTTGAAGACAAAGGAATCCTTCCAAAACCACACTAGAGAAAGCACAGACTGGAAATGAGGTTGCCTAATCAGAAGATGTTTTATTTTTGCATTACCTCACGATGTCAAGCAAAGGGATGTGAGCTCCTTGTGAAAGAGGAGGAGATTACAAAGCAGTACCAATTTCTCCAGACTCAGAATAAGTGCACAGATGGAAGGAAATGCTTGCAGACCCAGCTCTCCTTCATCCTGATGGGCTAAGGCAGGGGTGTCCAAACTTTTTTCAACGGTTTTCACCACGGGCCATATGCGGTAAAATACACAAACATCCGGGCCACTCACTGGAGGTGAAGTACGTATTGCCTCACCTGGTTTATTTAAGTAAACTAAATATATTTTTGAATTTGCTGTGGGCCAATTAACAATGGATTGCGAGCCGCAGTTGGCCAGCTGGCCGCAGTTTGGACACCCCTGGGCTAAGGGCAGGCTGGGGGAAAAAGGAAGACCTGGGGACCTGCTTTGCCCCAGACACACCTCTCCCATCATGGCCCAGCCCCAGCCCATTTGACGTTTATATCTCCCCTATGCCTTGTTGGGAGGTCATGTCATGAATTTGTGCTTCTCTGCCTGAAAACTTTCTCCCAGGGTTTCCCCCCAACAATTCCTGCTTTATTCTTGTATTTCGTCTGGGTGGAGGCAAGATTATTGAATGGATATTCACAGCACTTAATTCTCATAATTACATTAGATCCCTTCTTCTAGTGCTTTAATAGCGTTTACTTTGTAACTCATTCTGTGAGCACGGACATTCCGACTTTGTCTCACATGGAGGCCCGTGGTTACCATTATCCGGCAGGACTAGCCTCAGACCCCAAAAAGCCTTCACAATCGGGGTCTCTCAGGTTTCATGACTTTGAGAACTACTTCACAGACATTTCAGGGGAGGGAACAGAATTTTCAAAGGTACAACATTGTGAAACAGCCATGATGTTCAGAAAAGATGAGGAATCTAGTTTGGTTCAAGGATGAGAGGAAGAAGAGGAGGTGGAGATGGTTGCTGGATGAGGTTGAGAACCAAGAAACCCTAGGACACTTTAAAGCTAGCTTGGGGGTCACATTGTGATGTATCTTAAACACAAAATCAGGTTAAGCAAAATATTGTTTTTCTAGAAGCATACGGGAGAATGGAGAAAACTGGACATGGGAAAACTAAGCAGAATGCTATTGTAAAAGTATCCTGAACCAAGTCAGATGCTAAAGAGAAGAATCACTGTCACTATTGTCGTCATTAATTGCTACTACCCTTTACTTCCATTCACAGCCTATTCGTTAGATGTAGACACATGGCTGAACCACTTTCATGGGTGTGGAGGGTGCAGGGAACATGTGGGGATGTGGTAAACAAGAAAGAAATCCACCACCGTCGGCAATTTTATCTGCATCCCAACAGAAATTCCAAATACAATTCAGACAAGCTCATTTTTCATGAAAGGTATTTACACACTTCTGAAAGACATCAATCATATTATAGTTTTAGATAAGATTGTCTCACAAAATGGCTTAATTTTTAAATGTGTCCGTTGCAAGATATTGTTATATATAGCAAGAGCTTTAGGCTCATATGTAGTCTACTCTCGCTAAACAAGGGGCTGGTCCAAATCAACACTGACTTTTCATATAACCGTTCACTTCTAATATTTCATGATTTCAAGAAAAGCACTGTAAATACCACACTGATTTTTCTAATATAGTCATCTTTAGCCATGATTATTTTAGACTAATATTTCATTGGTAAAATTACAGAAATCTTAAATTATACTTATGTATTTACTATACTGTATAGATTCGAAATATATGGAATTGGAAAATATGGAATTTTCACTACTCAAAAAGGGCATTCATGTAGGGATGGCCATGCAGATAACAACTCTGCTTCCTTATTTCTTAAAGCACAACAAATGGTAGAATTAGCATGGGGTTTGGAGTTCTAGAGCCTGGGTTTAAATCCCAGCTTTCCCCTATGATATTGGGAAATCTAATTGATCTCTTTGAAGTTAAGTTTATTCACTCATAAATTGAAGTAACATATCTACCTTATTCTTTAGAATGGGGATTCAATATTACGACCCCATACAGAGCTGATGGGGACGATAACTGACCCAGGCTGATCCCCATTATGTGAAATTTGTCATGGAGGGCCCTTCTGACATACTCCTTTGGATAATGCTCCCAAACACATCCTGTGTGTGTTATCTTCTGTTCCCACCTGAGGAAACGGAGACTCCAGGAATTAGAGTTTTTGCTGAAGGTCACATAGCTGATAGCTGGCAGATGTGCAGCCTGAATCCACATCCATTGATTCCAAAGTCCATGTTCCTCCTGCTGCACACTTCTGGGATGTAGGAGGCTGTTGTCTCTTCCGTCATAATGTGGGGTCATATTTGGGGACGCTAATTAGCCGAGCATTTATTAATTATTTCAGTATATTTTTAAAAAATTGATACCACCCTAAAAAGACCCACTGCTGCTCCTTCTTGAAATTCTATTCAACCCTTGAAGCAAATATTAGCTGTCTAGAGTTAAGCATCCGTGAGCCTTAAGATCTTTTTTTTTTTTTTTCACTTTCTGAAAGCTTTTACTCCTTCACCACAATTAACCCATGCTGACAAGCATTCCTCTTTTCTACCAGAGTTAAAAAATGAAAGCTCCGGGGAGCAAGCTGGAACATGAAGTTAGGTGCGGTCATTGAGACCTGCCACACACCGTGGTTTTGAGCCCTTTGGGGAAATGTCATCAGTCGGCTGCAGGAGAGTCATGTCCCTGTGCTGAGAATCCTGCAGACACGTGGCTCGATGTGGGAACACAGAGACAGAACCGTTTGCAGTTGCTGCTGTACCACTGGTTTATTTCCACGTCATGGCTTCATATGAAGCTAAGATATCATGCTGGGGACATATGCTTGCCAGCTCTGCACGTATGGCCTGCAGCTCCAAACGTCTGCTTTCTAATGGTAACTCCACAATCTGTTCTTTGACAGCTTGGGGCCAGATGACATGCATGCTACTGATGGGGACATCCGCTCCTGAAACAGTGACTTCTCAGCACCCGAGTGGGAGCGATCTGAGAGAGCCCACACTCCACAAAGCAGAGGTGGATGGAGGACTCGGAGAATGAAACAGCAGACTGCCGTGCAAAACCCAAAGTCCGTTTTATACCCAGCCGAGCTATGTTTATAAGCATTTTCCTGTAGGGGTGAAGCTTTCTAAATTCAACCCTGCGGGATTTCGGAATGGTTTTCCACTTCCCTGTTGGTTGTCCTGGAGGAAATCACTCTTGGAAGTCTATGCCAGTGGAAGACTTGTGTTTTATTTATTCTGTATATTGTATTTGCTCTAAACTCAATACGTGGGAGTAAAATACAAAGTGGATAAGGGGGCAGAAAAATTGATTTCCGGTCGTGTTGATGAGAAACCCAAGCCCTTCACTGTTTGTTCCCAACCTTCCTCAGTATCTCCTTTGTTTCCATGAGACAAGCACCGAGTCCTCTTCCTTCTCTCAGGCCTTCTTGATTATCTCTAAATTAAAACAACAACAGTAGATTAAGTTAGGCCCCGGCTTTGCAGGGTATGGCCTTCTGAACTCAGCAGGCGATTTTGGAGAGGATGGCGTACAGTTGAGGCCTTAGCCTCTTATGATAGTTTCCTCTTACCGATGCCTCTCGGGTTTTGGTCTGTGCCATCACGTAGCCCCATATGAGCTACATGTCCCTTCTCAGAGGGGAGGCACACCTAGTGATGCTTCTCTTTCCTCATCGGCCTTGATACTAGAATGAGTTGGAAGGGTGAACTGCAAGGCTGTTCTCCATTTGCAGGGGGTCCCTGGGTACAAAGATTCTTCAGACAGTTCGTGTTTCAGTGGTGGCAAACCAGATGTCCACGTAAGTTCCTGCTGCTCCAAGGAAAGTGGGTGGGAAGGCCCAGGATGTTACTGTGAACTAGCTTCTATTTGCTGAGACTAGTAAACTACTGTGACATAGGTATTTTTAGCTAAGTATCCAGTGTTTAGACAACAGAGATAGGAGTAAGTAGGAAGTCAAAATATGGGACTTGGAAGGGTTAGAAAAGACAAGGTCTTCTAGACTCTATAAAGGAAGGGATACAATTCAAAGTGGTCTTGAGTAACAAACACTAAAGCAAAAAAACTTCGAAATAGTTCAACAGAGGGATTCAATCAATAAGCAAAGGTCAGGTTAAGAAAGTTGTCTTCCTGTCCAAGCCTATTTTCCAAATGTCTCAAGATGGCCATCATTAGTGTGGAAGATAGAGGCTTAGGGAAAAGGAGGAAAAGCTAAAGCAGGTTTAAAAAATTCCTGTCTAGGCATGAACTGTAAGTTTGGATACCGACACAGGGAATGAGCTGGAATCAAGTAGACCAGAAGCCTACTTATTTCTGAGAAAATTGTGTTTCCAAAGAAACCATTGCCCTATGCTTAAAAAGTATTGACTTTACGTACGATCGCCCTTCCAACCTCCAAAATTTCATGAGAATGAAGTAGCCTATGAAGGTTGTGCAAGTTTGAAGAAGGGCACAGATCCCTTTCTGCCCACCTTGGACATGAGCATGGAAGATAACCTCCCAGAGGTACACACAAGAGCACAGAGAAGAAGGGACTAGGAAGTCCCTACAAGAAAGTAGACTGAAGACCCAATTGGAAAGGTCCCCTGTGGCTAGAACGAGGGTGTCTTCACAATGCCTAACCAGGAGGGTGCCCAAAGTGCTAGGAGCCTGGGCCCACTCCGTTTCCCATTTCTCCATTTTATAAATGGGGAGGGGTTTTGTGGACACAATCGGACACTATTGTGGCTCTGCCATCGGTAATGGATGAAGGCCGGGGAGTGATGAGGCAGACTTATTAATTTTCCTTTGGTTTGCAGCTCACGGGATCATGGAGTTGGTATAAATGGGGAGATGGATTCCAAAATGTACCGCCCTCTGCATTCGTGTGCTAGGACTGCCTGAAATGGCTTTTTATTTTTCTCACAGTTTTGGGCATTGGAAATACAAAATTAAATTGTTGGCAGGTTTCGTTTCTCCTGAGGCCTCTCTCCTTGGCTTCAATCCTCAAAACTTTAATTCAAAGTGGGGGGGAAATTCAAATAACTTACAAGGTCAAGAGGTTGGACAAGTATCATAACATTCAAAGGTGACATTGAAAGATAACAGTGGAGCAATGCTTTTGAGAAAGTTGAAATAAGATGCCAACCAAGCTGTCCATGAGGAATCAAGGTTCTAGGTAAAGAGTTCTGAAGGTGGAGGAGCTCAGGGAATATTGTAGACACATGGTCTTGGGTAAGAATCTACTTAAGGGAGCACTTCATCCAGCCAAGAGAGGACTTGAAAGAATCAGCAAAATGATTTGTGATGAACAACACACATATAATTTTAGGGCTAGCAGCAAATAGGTGACATCATGGCTGAAAGAAGAGCCTGCAAACATTGTACATCTAAACAAAGGAGAAAGGATGCGACCAACAGATGGGCGGTATCCGGGAGGGAACAGCAAATGGAGAACTGCACTGACTGTGTGTGCTTAACAGTTACAAGTCAAAGAACATTCATCTGGACCAAATGAGAAAACTGTTAGTAAGGAAAAGGGTACTTAAGGGTACTTTAAATACTAAAGAAAACACACTAAATAGAGAAAGAAACACAATAAATATAAAACAGTATACACAGTTTTTAGAACATAAAATAATGTGACAAAATGCAGACCAAACATAGCAATCATATTAATAAAAGTGAACAGGCTTAACTCCCCTAGTAGAACCAAAACTATTTAAATATTAAGTCATAAAGCAACACCCAACCATATACTCCATAAATAAAAGACACAACTAAAACGCAGTGATTCTAAAGCTTTAAAATAAAATGATGGACAGCAACATACCAAATTGAGGCAAAAAGCCTGCAGGGCCCGCGATTCCCAGTGCTGGCAGGGGTGGAATTCAGAGTAAAGGACAGGCTATATTCCACTTATTCTCAAACGATTTGAGAGAAAGAGAGAAGCGTGATGAACAACCAACAATCAAAATATTAAAAATTCATGAATCTGAGTTCTTACAAATTTTCAAGCTTGACATCCTTTTAAACTTAAAGGTAAAAGTCATATCTTTTCTGCACATCCTGCAATCCTGACAAAGACATCATTTTAGACTTTGTGACTCGTGGTGAAATTCAGGGAACTGGCAACTCAAAATATTTATATCTCAGATTTATTTTTCAAATTTGACGAAACACGTAAGACAATCCCTACCCCTGAATTCTTACTCTTCTTCCAAAAATTGGCTCAAAATCGTCACCTTGTTCTCCTGATGGTGCTGAGACAAATTGTGATAAACCTAGTGATGTAAACAATATGCATTTTTATCTGGCAGTTCTAGAGGTCCGGACTCCAAAAGGGACCTCGCTGGGCTAACACCACGGTGCCAAGAGAGTCATGCTTCCTGGAGGCCAGAGGGGAAAATCTGCATCCTTGTGTTCTCAGCTTCTAGAGATGCCCACACTCCTTGGCTCCTGGCTCCTTCCTCTGTTTTCAAGTCCACAGACAGCAGCGTTCGTCGGTCTCACATCCCAGCTCACTGACCTTGCCGTCCATGGTTGTCACATCTCTTTCTCTGACCCTGACTCTTCTACCTCCCTCTTCCACTTCTAGGAACCTGGCTAATTACATGCCCCCCCCCCCACCCCATCCCGTTACCCAAGATGAGCTCCATATTTTTAGGTCAGCTGATCAGCAGTTGTAATTTCTTTTTCCAGGTGCCAGTGATTAGAATGTGGACACATCAGGACTATGATTATGTCTTCCACACTCACCTGTGAAGCCTTCCCAAAAAATTGCTCAGAAAGATGTAAGTGTTCCTTGTGTTTTCCTAGTGCACTTTTTCTCTATTCCCAGTGGACTTATTCTCACACTTTAGTGGGCCCTCTCCCTGGTCCCTAATGAGCGCTGCATAGAGAAGAGCCTTGTCTTTTCATCAGGTATTCCAAGGGCCTTCCACAGCCTATTAGATAATATTATTGATATTACTATTAATACACACACTATTATCCACACATCGATTGAAAATCATATTCTGGCTTTAAAATAGTCACTTTTCATAAGAAAACATTCTTAACCATTGTAAGCTGATGATATTAATTTCGATATTTATCAGTCTTCTGTATGTTTCCTGGGACCCTCAGAATTAATTTCTAATTGAATGCCTACCAAGGATCGTTATAGAGTCTGGTCTTTGTGTGTGTGTGTTCAGTTCACCGCTTCCTACATAATGCCCTATATTTTGCCATAAAGAGCTACTTGGTAATAATGTTCTATTTTGGGGATTTCTATACACTGGGATTGTGCTAAGTGCTTTTAAGCTTTCTCTAATATCATTACTTACCAATTCCTGACTTTTTCTTACTCTTTTCCTCCTCTGGTTGGCACATGCTGTTCCCTGCTTGACCTGGGTCTTGCTCACCCATCACAGTGCAGCTAATTCTTGCTATATATGTGTCTCCTGCTGGCATTCCTTTTTTTTAATGTTGAGGGCAGGGACCTTTCTATTTTTGTATCCTCATGGAGTGCAGCAGTACTTGTCACATCCTACGTATCTAATACATATTCACTGAGCGAGCAGAGAAAAGAGGCCACGTTACAGGGCAGGAAGATGGAATAGAGGTTGGAACACTGAATGTTTAAGGAGAAGCTCGGCTGTCAAGGGTGTGTGGAGTAGAAGATCCCTGGGGCCTTGGGGAGATCACTGATTCGTTCTGTTGCCTTGATACCCGGCTACCTGTTTAGCATCACAGAGCCAAAGTTTCCTCCCCTGTGAACCAGATACAATAATAAGGTTTCTCCTTGAATGAATGAGTTCCAACTCTGTGTCAATATCTGTTCTAAAAGCAAGAGATACAACAGCAAACGAAACCCACATAAATACAAATAGTGCCTGTGCCAATAGAATTTATGTTTTTGTGGGGAAAACGAGAGATTATATGCATATGTGCATGCCAAATAGTGAAGAAGGCTGTGAAAATGCACCATGCAGAGTAAGGGGTCAATGAGTAAGCCAGGGCAGTGCGGGTAGGACAGAGATGCTGGTAGGGGAAGGCCTTCCAGAGGGGAGGACAGGGGTGGCATTGAGACCTGAACAGTGTGCATGTAGGAGCCTGACAGATGCACCATGGAGGAGCATGTCAAGTCGAAGCTGGAGCAAATGGGAAAATGAGCAAACGCACGTAAACTCGTACATTGCCTGAAAAATAAGTAATACAAGCAGGCACTGGATGACATTCTTTCCGTGTCTGTGTGAAAAAAAGAAAATTGTTTCAGGAAAAGTAAATGAAGTAAATGCACAAAATACTGGTATAGAATTAGGTAATCAAATAGTGCTGCTGCTTCTTTCTTTATAATGTGTGCTCAAAGCATATTTGTGGCGGACCTCCCATCTTAAAGATAGTTCTTTTATCGTGTGCTTTGGTCAGGGAGAGTCAATGAAAATGAATGGGGACGGGTGGTGATGGTATAGTTGAGATTCGATATTCTTCATTGCTTTCTTACCTCTTTGACTTTGCATTCATCATATGTTTCTAGAAGCTATCCTCAAAACCGTTACCACTTTTCCCCGAAAATAAGACCTAGCCGGACAATCAGCTCTAATGCGTCTTTTGGAACAAAAATTAATATAAGACCCGGTCTTATTTTACTATAATATAAGACGGGGGCTTATCTAACATAATATAATATAAGACCGGGTCGTATATTAATTTTTGCTCCACAAGATGCATTAGAGCTGATTGTCCAGCTAGGTCTTATTTTCAGGGAAACACGGTAGCATGGCATGTGAAAGATCGCAGCCATTCAGTTCCATAAATACTGGAAACAAAGACACTTTCAATGCGCAGATAATCTGTATGGTGCAAGCCCGTTGCTTAAGTATTTGTGTGTGTCCAGGAGATATAAATACGGTTGGGCAGCACTCAGTGAGTCCTGGGAAATAAGAGCATGATACGTGGGACAGCTGTCACCAGTATGCCACATCCCCGCCTCTCCTTCTGCCTGTGGCCTCAGGAGAAAGGAGAGATGAGAGTGTGGCCTCCTTCCCCAGGGAGAAGGCCCCTCAGCTGTTGGCTTGCTGAAGAACAGCAGAGGGAGGGTAGACCAGCTGGCTGGGCCAGACCTTTCACGGTGACCTCCCTCTTGGGAAATGGGCTCAAAAGAAATGCAGAGGAGAGAGTCAGGTGCCCCCAGAAGCAAAAGAGCTGAGAAAGGAAGGCCGTGTGCTCCGGTAAGACAGGCAGAGGTTGGGGTGAAGCAACTTGAGCTCTGGCATTGGTTACGGGACTTGAGCAAGTCCCTTCCCTCTCTCTCTTCACTTTTCCTATCAATAAACTAGAAATCATTGCTTAATCTCCTTACGGTCTGCCCCCAGCTTTGAAACATCTGTCTCCCTGACCTGTTTTAAAAACAAAATGGGGTAATGGACATGACCATGTTATAAAAGCGAAGTGTCGTGAATTTCTGGCAGTATTTACTCTTCTCTCAGTGGCCCCATTTTCATGAGCGTTTTCCTCGCTGACAAAGGTCTTCCACAGAGAGATCATTGAGGATCTCAGTGAAGTAACTACCATGCCAGTGGCCAAGCGTTTTTCCATTTATCACTCACTTCCACTTTCTGTCTCTTTTGCTTTCTTGCTTTTCCTGTAATAGAAAAATAATATGTAAGGGATTAAAAAAAAAGAAGGAAATATCTACCGCATCCATACCAACATAATGTAACATCTGCTGAAAAGGTGAAAAAGAGCTCCGAAGAACAGCAAATATACCTGTTGTGTGTAAGGATATGTTAACCCGGCATCAAATCTCCACTCAGCATCTAATTTATGGGACCTTTGCTAGTTTCTTGAGCTTTTTGATGTTCTCTTATCTATAAAACGATAAGAAATTATATCAGATGGAGGTAAACGATCAGATCAGTACAGTATGTAGTAGCCTGGCACATAGGTGTCTGTCAGTGACAGCTTCTCCTCTTCTTTCATCTGTTCTTACCTGTAATTAGGGTGTGGGTGTGATTTGTGATGGCTCTTTTCTTTCACCAAAATGGTATTGGATGGGATGGATTTAGTTTCTCTTTTCTTTTTTAGTTTAGTTTAGATTTAGTTTCTCTTTCTCTTTTTTAGTTTGAACCTCAAAGTCATTTCCATCAGAAAATATTGTTGACCCCACCTCTGTGAGCATCTTCCTATGTGGGAGGGGTTTGTTTTGTTGCCACATAACTTTCCTAACGGTGTCCTAGGGCATTGGTAGGAAGAAAAGGAAAGGGTGCATGGAGTACCATCTACTTTCTTGGCCAACAAACTAATCCCCAGAAAGCACACGAGCTGAATCACTTCTGTGCCCCAAAGCAGTCCACTTGGATGGTTCTTTCTATAGGACTCTGGGAGCAGGCAAGGGGGGCCTCTTGATGGCAGGCCACAGTAGGAAAGGATTTCAGAGAATGGAAACTCAAAATCATGCTTCCTGGGGATTAATGACAGAGATAAGGCGCTTTGTTAGAAAGCTCCTTTTGTATTGAGATTTTCTAAAAGGGTAATAACACTGCATTGTTTTAAATAATCTATGGTTCTTTTGACAAAATAATAATCGTATGTGGAGAAATGCGGGATGAAAAGATCTCATAATAAACACATGACAACTTTAGCACTGAGACACCATTAGCATTGCTGTGTGATTCCAAGGGAGCAGAGTGTCTGGTAGAAACCTTGTTTTTCACCCCGAACACATTCAACACCTGTAAGGATATCATATCCTCCCCACCAGTCCCCACAAATGCCCTGCTGCTTTGCCTCAGCGAGTCTGACAAGAGCTTTGGCCTCTACTCTTGGGTGTGCTGGGCCACACTTCTTCCCTGCTTCAAAGGAGACGGATACCCTCTTCTTCCTCCCGAGATGTATATTTAGAAATCGTCGCTTTTTTTAGCCTGGGGCTCTGCGCTGGAGAGAAGTCTGGAATCCAGGCCTGGCCAGCCTCAAGCACTTCTCAAGTGAGTGGTATGGTCAAGGAACTTCACGGGGCTGGAATGACTGTCAAGGATGGAACCAGAGCTGAAGGAGAACTGGGGAGGGGCTGCGGGGGTGCAGGTGCGAAGAGTAGCCCCACAGACAGAGAAGGTGCCGCATCCCTGAACTGATCAGATGTGTGTTCTCTCTGAAACAGCCCCACTTTCTCCTCTCCACAGTTTTGCATTGCACTAGCTTGGCTACACCCTAAAGTTTGAGGAACCCAACACTCTTCTTTGCACACATAGCGCTCCGCACGCAGTGGCTTACTTGATGCCATCCCTATCACCACTAAAATAGAATTATTGTGGAAACTAGAATGTGACCTTTGACTTTCTCAACACACCCTCTCTCTGCAGGACAATCGACCAGGGGAGCTAGATTATAATCAGGAGTAAGAGGAATTAGTACCATGGTCCAATATTTTTGTAATTCGATCCTAAGAACTAGATATCATGTCTCTCTCCAGGGTAGAGCAAAGTTTGCTGCATGGACCAAGTGTAAGAGGCTGGGTGATACTTGACCCGTTTCTAAGCTTCTCATTAGACCCCATCCCTTTCACACTAACATTACTCTTTAGATATGCAAATACTTTCAACCAAGTTTGGACCTTTGTCTTCAGGTGACTTTGATGGCCCTGCTTGGCCCATTAAGGTGGTTTGCAGCGTACCTCCAGGGGGCAGCCTCCAGGTCTGGCTCACATGCCTTTCCTCATTGGTGCTTACAAACAGCTACCAACATGCCAGAGTCCCAGGAGGACAGCTTGGACTCTGTCATCACACCAGCCCCTGGGGGCGAACACCCAGGCCTGTCCCTTCTCCATCTCCCAGCAGCTCCACCCGGTGAGCTTGGGCCAGGCTGACAGAATTTCCAGGAGCTCTGCTCAGTGAACCTCCCATGACCTCCCTTCTGTCACTGAGTGCTCTGGGGTCTCTGGCCCTGACCAAAATGTACACTTGACATCAATCCTTCAGCCTCATGCTGTGTTCAGTGAAGGAGAAGAGATTAGAAAAGGTGAATAAAGGGTCACAAGTTTTCCCCACAATTCAGCCACCCTGTCTATACACAACTGAGATTGAATGGCCAGACGTCGTGGTCTGTCCCAAGGTCACAGAGGTTTGCAGGCAAACTTCTTCAAAGGCTGTGCAGGGAAGTGAATGACATCACAGTCGGCAGCTCTGTGATGGATGACATAAAGTAGAATGAAGTGCTTCTGATGTCTCCATGTACTATGTACGCCGCGGTGGTCACCAGCCATGAGTTCAAGTTCAGGGGCGTTGTCTTACAGAGTCAGTCCTTAATAAATGCCCATCTAATTTAGTGAATGAACAAATGAAACGAGTTCACTAAGTCCCCTTTCAAAATGTGTGATTCGTGTGCTGAAAGCATGTTTACAGCTTATGGATATACCAACAAATCGCAGAAAACATAGCTTTTCTTACAGATGGCATGTCTACACAGTCATCTGCCGATCGTTTCGCCTGCTTTTCCGTCTCAAGCACTTCACACAGCCCTTATGTCAGCAGAAAAGGAAATCCTGGATTGATTCATAACCGAAGTGAACCGTTCACAAATACATTTTTTACTTAGGTAAGAAATTAGTCTTTCTAAAGAAAAATTGCACGGTTTGAAAGGGCAGTTCCAATTAGTAAACCTCCAAGTTCTCTGCTTCACATTTTGTTTTCAACTTCTTCTGATTTATTTTCACATCCTACCTGTAACTTAGTAAATTATGTTTTTATCTACCAACCAATCATCTCTCTCTCTCTCTCTCTCTCTCTCTATATATATATATATATACATATATATATATATATATGTATATATATATATATGGCACATAAAACTTTATTAAGAGATATTAAGGATATGATATCACATTGCTAGATAAGTCTCACTAACATAAAGATATTATTTCCCCCCAATTACTCTTAATTTAATGCAATATCAATAATTTCCTACAGAATTTATTAGAAAACATGACAATCATAAATTATATTTGAAAAGGTAATTGCCAGTAATAGTTAAGACGATATTAAAGATTAATGTGTGGAAATTTTAAAAATGTATTGATCTACCTTGTTTATCTAACTGTACTGTAAAGCTCATATGAGAGAAATCATAAATAGCTACATCTTTTCTTCATAATCTATCCTAATTCTAGAACTTTCCATACTACTTCATACAACATGCTGGTTAAAAAAAAAAGTTTGTTCAGTGAATGTGTGAATGAGGAGATGGGTATCAAAGAAAGAAAGAACTTGTACTAATTTATACCTTTCCTGTTTTTCAGAATCACTGTAGGCAATACAGTAATAGTATTTATGGCAGTATTTATATATCAACAGTTATTTTTTTATTGTTCTAGATGCAATAAAGAGATACCTTGAATGAAATTATCCATGAAAGCTAATACCCATTATTCTCTGCTTATTCATTTTTTCAGGCATAAAACTCAACACTTAAGAATTCTTGTTCTTGCAATGCCCCCAAGCTATTGCTAAAACATGTTGCTTTGCTCTAAAAGTTTCGTCTCTTTTTGACATGTGAGGATCAAGACTTAAGGCCTTTGTAATTTCTGAGATTTAGGATCAGGTCCAGTAAACGTAACACCATCTGCCAGTGTAAATTCTCTCAAAGATCCTCTGTTTCTGAGTGAGAAGCAGGCCATAGGTGAGCGATTTGCCTGACAGGAATCCGTAAGCCTTTATCTCCGCCTACCTGAACTGCCTGCAGGTAATTCAGTGAAGGTATGATATGCCCTTTCACTGCCCTCTATTTGAAAAACACAAAACTCTTTAAGGTCTTTCATTTTGAAAACAACCTGTTATTTTATTTTACATTTTTTGAACCTTTATGTCCTTTGCTAGGTTGCGTTTTATTGCAGACATAGCACCTGATATGAAAATCCAATGTAATTCTTTAGACTGATGGCAATTATTATCCATCTGATTTATGTTTTCCAGCCTGGGGAAAGGGCCGACTCTTGATCATCATAAAATAATGTTATATTATCTCCTGTTTTAAACTTTTCAAAATATTTTATAACATTAGCTTATTTAGTGTGTGATGGGAAGGGCAGAGACCAACTATCCCACATTATAAATAGGGGAAGAATGCTCAGAGAGGTTCGGTGACATTCCTGAGGCCACACAGCTATTGGCAGAACTGTGACTGACTTGTGGCTCTTCTCTTGCTCATCCTTAGAGCTGCTGCATGGAAATGCCTGGAGAGCCTCTGTGTCTCCCTGTGGCCAGAGAGACAGAGCGAAGGTGTTCTGTTCCAGGTGTGACCCCATGTGAGCCTGGGGTACCCTGCATGCCTTCAACTTTTAGATATATTTTCTGTAATTGAGATAATTCTAGAGGGTTTCTGACACTAACAACTTTATGATTTTTATCATAAACACTGTGTGAAAAGGAATAAAGTGAAAAAAAGGAGCCCAATTTTCTCATCAGTAATACCTCTCCTCAGGAAGCTGTGCACAGACCACAGTAACCAAGGTTCCTCCAACCAGAAGAAACACCCGGGGATGCACACGTCCATGGCCGGCCCTTTCCTAGGAGCTGGGGGACAGTGGGGAATAGACTGAAATGGTGCCTGCCTCCATGTTTTAATGGGAAGAGGTTAAATGTAACGAATCCCATGAATACTGTCTGTTCCTACTGTCCTCTCGTGTCAGGGGAGCTAAGATGAACTATCTGCAGTGCACGCTTGGCACTAGACCATGAGTATATTAGGGCATCTTGCTTCTGATTTATCTCTTCAATTAACTCTCTGATATTAAGAAGATACTGGTATCCCCCGCTTTTTAAAAGTTCACTTTATGCCACTTCACTTTTATGAAAGACTTACATCAGTGCAGGGGTCCCCCTTATCTGCAGGGGATACGCCGCGAGACTCCCAGTGGATGCCTGAAACCACAGAGTATCAAACCCTATATACTATGTTTTTTCTTACACATACACACCTGTGATACAGTTTAATTTATAAGTTAGATAATTTCATGGACAGAAGTTTCATTCTTACGATACATCTCAGCAACCTCAACATACCAGGTGTTTTTCTTCGTTTGTGATGAACAGTGTCTCGGCCCAATCTCCTGCATCCGCTATGAGGCCACGATCAACTAAAAGAAGGGGGCTTGGACACAGTCACTCTGATATTGCAACAGTTGATCTGATTGTTTAAAACTTATGAATTGTTTATTTCTGGAATTTTCCATTTCATATTTTCGGGCTGCAGTTGACCGAGGCAACCTAAAACTGAAGAAAGGGAAACCACGGAGAAGCGGGGACGACTGGACCTGTTTCCGATAACCGAAAGAAATCGGAAAAGGATTTTCACTTTTCAGACTGAAGGCAAAAAGTTAAAACAGTGTTGGGAGGTTTTTCTGCACGAGCTGTTACAGAGGCAGTGTCACCCGCGTAGTGAGGGGGGCCCTGCGAGCTCCTTGGCGGGAACCACGCTCGCTATCTCAGCATCAGGCCGCCGGAGCCCTGCCCGTGTCTGAGCATCTGGGCTTTATCTCCATTGATTTTGTGCACCTGTTAGCAAGAGCGTGCTAAGAACGGAAATCTGTTCTTCGCCTTACACCACTGGGGCTTCGGAGGACGCCTCTCTCCTTTCGGGTAGCGCAGGCCACCTGTATTTCAATCCATTGTATCCAGTCTCCTCCTTGTGCCTAAATGAGGGCCATGTGGGACTTCTAGGTCTCCTCTGGTCTGCCATTCCCCCGTCGCCTGGAGGCAGAGGAGTGCTGGCTTGAGCACAGAGTGGCCCTGGGCTGCTCATGCATCGCTGTGATTGTGGGGGGTAGAGACGACCAGTGGAGGAGACCTCCCTGCAGGAAATAGCCCCCGGACCTTCCTCCACTCTGTACTCAGGTTTCCTTTGTCTTCCAGGATAGGGTCAGGGGTGAGATGTTCCCTCTGAAGATCGTTCTCAGGTCTCTCAAACAGAACTCAAGTAGGAATCACAAAAATGATAAAGGAATGGGGAAATGGGACCCCAGGGGGACTTTCGGGAAACGGTTTATTTAGCCTAGCGAAAGGAAAGCTGAGGATGACTTCAGAAAGGTCTTTAACTTTACAGCAGGTTATGT